>NC_134875.1:129462983-130062983 GCF_049852395.1 Peromyscus maniculatus bairdii | reverse complement strand
TTGAGGCCAGTCCGGTCTAGACATCAAGTTCGAGGACAGCCAGGCTGTTATACAGAGAAATCTTGTCTCAAAACCCAAAACCAAACAAACAAAAAAGCAGGGAGCTAACTGGGCTTACACTGTCCGAGGGTCAGAGTCCATGACGGCAGAATAAAGGCACGGTGGCAGGAACAGCTGAGAGCTCACATCTGGATCTGCAAGCAGAGGGCAGAGAGAGATTCTGGGAATGGTGCCAGTCTTTGGAAACCCCAAAGCCCGTTTCCAGTGACATGTCTCCTCCAACAAGGCCACACCTCCTAATCCTTCCCAAACAGTTCTACCAGCTGGGGGTCAAGTATTCAAACATATGAGCCCATGGGGGCCTTTCTCATTCAAACCACCACAAGGTCTTTGGTTACAAGTCCGGAGAATACAGTGAAAGCAGTGATAAAGAAAAAAGCGATAAGGAACATGATCCTTGAAAAACAGTCCCCCTGTAAGGTAACCAAGGTAGCATTTAGCACCTTGTAGCCTTCTAGAAGGCAGCACCGACTGAACCTCAGAAGTGCTTCCCAGCCAGTGAAGGTTCCAGCTGACATGTCCCAGTGTTTTGTGTGTCTACAGTTTAACTGCTATTAGTTAAAATCTTTTAGATGTTTCTCTATAATCCCTTTCCAAGAACCAGTTGCTTCTGGAGGCCTAGAGAGTCACGTGTTTTTCCAGAGACTCACTTATGGAATGGTGCGAAGAGACCTTCTGGGCTTGCTGCCTGAGATTCCTTGAGCTACAAAGGTGACCGGAACAGCCATCACGTTCTTGGTGAGTCTTCAGTACGCTGTGGTGTTTCTTATGACATGGCCGGAAGGCTCGTGGCTGAACAATCACACAGGAGAAATGAGTCAGGGTCACACAGTCACACACAAAAATATACAACAAAGGCATCCCAGAGAGTCTCCTTTATTCCTGTGTCTCAGAAGAAAACAACAGGTGATTACTTAGAAAGGCCAACAAGACAGACAGAATTTGTCCCGGGGGAAGGCAGGCTTCCTAAAAGACTGATAACAGGATGTTTCCTCACTCACCTGGACTGCTTGAGCAAAAGTCATCAGACAGTTTATCTGATGAGTGAAGCGATGACTTTGAAGTCCTGAACCTGAGTAGCCTGGAGTCAGGTAGCCCGCGGGGCTCCTATGAACCATGAGATTGAAAAGAGCGCTATTCATGCTGTATTGAGTTCCACCCTAGCTAACTAGACAGGATGTCCTATCCTGTCTGGAAAAAGGTGAAAATATAGAATGCCACCGGAGCTGACTTGACAGGGGCTGGGGGTGGGGAATGGATGACCATGCACACTACCTACCGCGTGTTCACCTCCAGACTTTACCGATACCCTCGATGTTAACATCAGGTAGTCCTGATCTGTATCTGGCTGGTCTCAGAGGATATAACAAAAAGAGGGCCAGTGAGATGGCTCAAGTGGGTAGAGGTGCTTGCTGCCAAGCCGGACTACCGAAGTTCGTCCCAGGGTCACCAAATACTGGAAGAGCTCTGACTCCCAAAAATTGTCCTCTAACCTCCACACTGGCATGATGGCATAAACATGCCCCCACCCCTGATAAATGAATAAACATAAAAATATTTTTAAATATAATTGCAAGTCAGAAAATGTGGAGTGGTTTTATGTTTGCAAACTTAAGTTTTAAAAAAGTGTGAGTGACTTCCTGGGAGGACGTAACACTCAGAGAGAGAGAGAGAGAGAGAGAGAGAGAGAGAGAGAGAGAGAGAGAGAGAGAGAGAGAGAGACTCACCCAGAAAGAGAACCCAGAACAGAACAAAGTAATGGTTGTACAATTTGGTGAACCAGTGTATTTTTTATTTATTTATTTATTTATTTATTTGGTTTTTCGAGACAGGGTTTCTCTGTGTAGCTTTGCACCTTTCTTGGAACTCATTCTGTAGTCCAGTCTGGCCTCGAACTCACAGAGATCCACCTGCCTCTGCCTCCGAGTGCTGGGATTAAAGGCGTGTGCCAGCACCACCCAGCATGAACCAGTGTATTTTTACTTGAGTTGCTAACGGAAGTATGGGTGGGGGGTTACAGGAGCAGGCGCCTGCATCACTGAAAAGTCCGTCCACCAGAGATGACTCATGACAGCTGTATCCCTAGTGCTCTCTCCACAACTGCAGACATCTATCCCCACAGGTCTGAGAGATCTCTGCAGCTCCCCTGGGCACAGTCTCCTCCCCCAAGTAGTTGTTTGCTGTTTTTAGAAAGCTGGGAAGGGGCTTTTGAGAACCTTCAATTTCCAGCCTTCTCAGACAGGTGAAGTTTGTATACCTCCTGAACCTCAAGGACCTCCCCTCCTCAAACTGGGGGTGTTTCAATTCAGAGGAACCGCTTACACAAACACAGCTCTGGGTGTGGGAGGAGGCAAAAGCGGGAGATAAGATTATCTCCAGGTCATTTTGTCAAGAGTAGCTTGTAGGACATCAGAGCTAGAGTTCTGTCTGTCACAAGGCTCCCTCAGGCCATCCCTCTGTCACTGCTCCCTAGGCCACTCCCCTCCCAACCCTAGCCCGTCTGAAGCTGGTCTCCATCTCCAGAGCTCTGCTAATCAGGGAACCTTACAGAAGTGGGATGGTGTGACAGGTATCCCTTGGAGACTGGTTGGCCTTGTTTCCCCGACTCGGCTTGACTCCTTGGAGATCCATCCATAGTGTTGTATGTATTAATAGCAATGAGGGCCAGAGAGATGGCTCAGTGGTTAAGAGTACTTGTTCTTACAGAGGATTTAGGTTCAGTTCCAGCACCCACATGGTACCCACAACCATCCATAACTCCAGTCCCAGGGATCCAATGCCCTCTTCTGATCTCCACAGGTGCCAGGCACCTACACGTACCCATACAGACTTAGACAAAATAACCGTGCACATGAAATAAAATCAATCAACCAATCTAAAAAGAATGTTAACTTTTTACCTTTTTTTTTAGTGTGTATGTGTGGGAGTGCATTCCATGGGCATGAGTGCTGAGGGCAGAGAATAACTTGTGGAAGTGGGTTCTCTCCTCCTACCATGTGGGCTCTGGGGCTCATGTTACCTGGACTGTCCGAAAACTGGCCTTGAACTCACAGAGATCTGCCCGCCTCTGCCTCCTGAGTGCTGGGATTAAAGGCGACCACTTTTTTTTTTTAAGCCTGGATCTCATTTTCACTCTGTATTGCAGTCTGGCCTTGAACTTGGGGCAATCCTCCTGCCTCAGTGTTGACATTACAGAAATAATCACCACTCCCAGTTCCACAGTTCTTTGCTTTTTATTGCCCATCCATGATATGGATGTGCCAGGGAGGTGGTGCCAGGTGGGGTGGGGTGGAACCATTTGTCCACTGAAGGACATTATAAGGGGTCTTGGAGTTTTTGGCTATTACAGATAATGCTATTACAAACATTTGTGTAAGAGGATCTGTGTGAAAATAAGTTTTATTTCTCTGGGATAAATGCCAAAAAGCACAAATGCCGGGTCACAGGCTAAGTCTATTTCCAGTCTTAAACAGAAGTGCCAAATTTTTCCAAAGTGTCAGTATTGATTTACATTCCCTCCAGCAAATGACCCAGTTTCTCTACAGTCTCTCCAGCATTTAGTGTTGTCAGTCTATCTCATCTTCGTCAGTCTAATGGGCTGATTGTCGTAGTGCATTGTAGTTGTTTTGATGTTGAAACAAGGGCTCACACAGCTGAGGCTGGCCTCAGACTACTGATCCTTCTGTGTCTGCTCCCAAGTGCTTGGATTACAAGTGTCTCCACCTTCTTTTGCTTTTTAAATTTTAGGCAGGGTCTCACTATATAGTCCTGGCTGTCCTGGAACTCGCTCTGTAGACCAGGCTAGCCTCGAACTCACAGAGATCCACCTGTCTCTGCCTCCTGAGTGGTGGGATCAAAGGTGTGCGCTGTCACCATTCTGTTGGCCATTTTCTAATCAGAGAGTTTATTACTGTTGAGTTTTGAGCCTTCCTTCTCTCTTCCATGGTGCTGGGGATGGAGCCCTGGGCCTTGTTCATGCTTGGCAGGCGAGCTACCTAGAACTACGCCCTATTTGAGAGTTCTTTATATTTTCTAGATATCAGTCCTTTGTCAAATATTTTCCCCAGCTTTTATTTTTCATACTGCTATGAAAATTTTGATTTAGATATGAAGTATTCTCCAAAGACTCATGTGTTAAAAGTTTGATCTCCACGTGGCAATGTTCAGAGGTAAAGCTTTGGAGAAGTGATTATATCCAAGGGTGCCCGGTTGGTCAATGATTTCATTCATCCATTGATGAGTTCACAGATGAATGGGCTATTGGAAGTATGGCCTAGTTGGAGGAAGTAAGTCACTGGCCCCATGCCTTTGAAGGATATATGTTCTGTCTCCTTCCTCTTGCTCTCTCTGTCCCTGGCTTTTTATCCACCATGTGCTCCCCACTGTGATGTTCTGCCTCACCATGGCCCAGAGACAATGAAGCTAAAATCCAGTCTTTCCTCCTTTAAGTGTTTCTCTCAGGTGTTTTGTCACAGCCATGGAAAACTGACCAAAAAGATATGGTTCAATCTTAAAATTGTTTTAAAAAAGTGATCTTCTAGCCTGTCCTGAAATCCATGCACTGTCATGATGTGTACATATTCCACCCATCCATCTATCCACTCACCCACTTAATTTATTGACTATAAATTTAGTATCAGATGCCAGTGAACTGAAAATGAATATACTACAGTTGCACTCAGAGTAGCCACAATCTTGTAGGAACAGGGATGTGTAAGCATATGCCTCCCATTGGGGTATGGTGAAAGATGTAAATCAGGCCCAGACCAGAGACCTGCTGTGGCTGGGATAGTTGCTGAAGGTTGTTCATAGTCAGTTACGAACCAGTTGAAACCCTAGTATGATTGTTCTAGCTAGATATAGGTCAGAGTGTATTCTAAGAGACTTTTTCACGCGTGTATTCACTGTGGAGACAGCAGCTCACTATGTAGCCAGGCTGGTGTGGAACTAGCAATCCTTCTGCCTCTGCCTAAGACCACGCCAGGATTACAGGTGTGTGTGTGTGTGTGTGTGTGTGTGTGTGTGTGTGTGTGTGTGTGTGAACACGTGCTATTCTATAAAAAACATTTCCATCTATTCTTTTCATCTTAATTATAATATTCTTTTCCTACGTCCCCAAATAGCTATTACCAAGATGGAGATGCTATGAGATGAAAGCAGAACTCAGCTATTTTCAGAAGTGATCTTTTAAAAACTATTAGTTCCCCAGGTACTCTTCACTGCGAAGTGCTGGCATGAAGAAAAGGTGGAGATAGGCCTCCTTGCATAACAGTCCTTGGTCCTAATATAGCAGTGTTCATCTGGGACGCCTGAAGGACTCGCCTCACATGACAGGCTGCCTCATTTTCACAGCGACTCTTCGAGGAAAGCAAGATGAGATTGAATATGCAGTGGCCTATATTCAAGTAGAGAAGGCTGCTGCTTCCTTACCTAAGCACCTAGAAAAGCCTATCAAGTGACGCACTGGGGAGGAGCCCATGGATTAATAACTGAGAAGATGGGACTGAACCTTTGATTTAGGCCCGATGGTCTTCCAAGAATTTTTGAAAGTGTAAGGCCTGAGAATGCTTATACAGAAGGCTGCTTAAAGGTTTGGGGTGGGGCTGGCAAGATGGCTCAGTGGATAAAGGTGCTTGCTGCCAAGCCTGAAGACCTGAGTTCAATTCCTAGGAGGAAGGAGAGAAGTGACTCCTGAAAATTCTGATCTCCACATGTATTAAATAATTTATAAAGGCTGGAGGTGTAGCTCAGTGGCAGTGCTTGCCTAGCATGTATGAAGCCCTAGGTTCCATGGTTAGCATTATACAAAATATTATTTTCAAAAATAATATTTGAGCTTCAAAATGTAAGAATGTTCCCAACATGCTGGGGGTGGAATTTAGGGCCTTGTACATGGTAGGTAATCTATATACCAAGTCCCCTTTTAACTTTCAGACAGGGTCTGACTAAGTAGCCTAGGCTGGCCTTGACCTAGCTCTGTAGCCCAAGTATGACTTGAAATTGTGATCCTCCTGTTTCATCTTCCTGGAAAGATGAGATTACAGGCCTATGTCACCGGCTCAGCATGACAATGCTTTTTGTTCCTGTGTCTAATGAAGATACAGTTTTATTGCCCTGGAGAATGTCTGTCCCTCAACTGTCCCTTTTAGGGAATGCCTGTCTGCTCCTCACTTTCTGCTGTTTCTAAAATAAAGCCCAAATACTTCCTTCTCATAGGTCAGCCTCAGTTTACCTTGCTAGCGCCCACACTTTCTAATTACTTCAGCCAGCTAGGCCCAGTGGCACTACCTGTAGTCCTAGCTACTAGTGAGGCTGAGGTAGGAAGACTTCTTGTGCCTAGGAATTCAAAGCCAATATAGGCAACATAATGAGATCCTATCTCAATAAATACCTATTAAGTAAACACTATGGCCAATGGATAGTCATTCCTAGGAGATAAGGACATGCTTTCTTCTTTGTCACTGTCTCAGTTACTTTTCTATTACCGTGACTAAGGCAACTTAGAAAATACAATGTTTATTGGGGCTCACGGTTCCAAAGGGTTAAAGTCCATGACCATCCTGGAGGAGAGCAAACCAACAGGCAGGCAAGCATGGTGCTGGAGAAGTAGCTGAGAGCTTACATCCTGATTCAGTCATGAGGCAGAAAGACAGAGCTACCTGAGAATGGTGTGGACTTTTCCAACCTCAAAGTCTACCCCCAGTGACACAGCTCTAACAAGGCCACACCTCCTAATCCTTCTCAAATAGTTCCACAAACTGGGGACCAAGCCTTCAAATATACGAGCCTTTGGAGGGCACTCTCATTCACACCACTACAGGAAATGTATTCCCAACTATTAGGGCAGTGTTTGTGGGTTTTGCCAAATGAACTAATAACTCATTCCTTTCAAGCACTTTCTTCTGAACTCACTGCTTTCCAGAGCTCCACAGCCTGTCCTTCCTCTTAGCCGATCAAGTTTCTGCACATGAGGTATCTTTCCCTTCATCTCCATAGCTGCCCTTACCAGAAATAGCCTCTCCCCTTCTCTTTCCTATCCAAATCCTGTCCATAGTCCCAGCTTTAACTCAAACTCTAGGTCTGAAGGCTTTCTGAGCTTTTTAAAAAGACATACTTATTTTATGTGTTTGTGTGTGTGTGTGTGTGTGTGTGTGTGTGTGTGTGAATGTATGTATGTGTACCACATACATGCAGGGAACTACAGAGATCAGAATAGAGCATTATATCCCTTGGAACTGGAATTACAGACAGTTGTGAGCCTGGGCATTGAACTCGGTTATCTGTAAAAGTATCAAGTGCTTTTAAACTGCTCCAGCCCCAGAACTTATAAGCTCACTCCATCTGCTCCTCCTCAGAACAGCTATCACATTTTTGGTATCGTTCATTCATTCATTTTCTCCACATTTACAAACATGAGCTTTAGAGGAGCTCAGGGTCTAGGTGGACAATATCACATACGGCTTCATGCTGTGTTATGATCTTTGTGTATATATGTATGTCTTATCTCTCCACTTCTGGGACAGCACAAATCATCTTTTAAGCTTATCTGTCTTTCTTTTGGCCCTAACTTAGTATGTTGTTCAACTAATGTCTCTTGACTTCAAGGGGATCTCATTTTATTTATTTACTTATGTACTTAGTTGTTATATTATGGGTTTTTAAAACTTAATTATTATTATTATATATTTTTTGTTCTTTTTGAAACAGGGTCTCACTATGTAGCTCTGGCCATCCTGGAAATTACTATGTAGACCAGGCTGGCCTCGAACTCACAGAGACCCACTTGCCTCTGCCTTCTGAGTGCTGGGACTAAAGATGTGCACCACCACTCCTAGCTAAGGTTTTGTTTTAAGACAGAGCCTCATGCAGTCCAGACTTGTCTGGACTCAGTGTGTGGCCAAGGCTGGTCTTAGCTCCTAATCTTCCTGCCTCTGTCCCCTGAGTGCTAGCGCATCTGTTTTGTTTTTTCAAGATAGAATGTCACTCTAAAGGCCAGCCTGACTTTAGACTTCCAGTCCTCCTGCTTCAACACCTCGAGTGCTGGGATTACAGGCATGTACCACCATGTATGCCTTTTACTTTATAAATTAAAAGCTGAGGCACAGACTGCTGGAATAACCTGCTTTAGACTGCAAGAGAATCATAGTTGAGTCATCCAAGATATGGTAGAGGGCAGGTGTGCTGGCATGCTTGTAATCCCAGAAGAATCAGTAGTTTAAGCACAGCCTGGCTACATGAGACCCTGTTTTTAAAACATGTGTGTGTGTGTGTGTGTGTGTGTGTGTGTGTGTGTGTGTAGAACAGCTTTAGAGCCAACTACTTTGTGTCCACGGTGCCAACATTTCTAGATCTCTCTTAGGTACAAACCATGCCCTAGTATAACTGTTTTGTGTTGCTATACCAAAATACCTGAGACTGGGTAATTCTAATTCATAAAAACATAGAACTCTGTTGGCTCACAATTGTAGAGTCTGGGAAATCCAAGAGCAAGGCACCCCCATCTGCCAGGTCTCTGGCGAGGGCCTTCTGCTACATCGTAAAATGGTAGAGACATCCTGTTCGGAAACAATGAATGTGCTGGTTCTCTTCTTATAAAGCCACAATGCCATCAACGGAAGGCCTGGCCACCTTTGTGACCTTATCTAACACCAATTGCCTGCAAAGGCCTCACCTCCAGATACCATTAACATTATGACTGTGGGATTAAGCTTCCAACACACAAGCTATTGTATACGGATGATCAAAACTTTGAAGTGGAACACAAACATTTCAAGTACAAATTTGGTTCACACAGTAAGTAACATTTCTTATTATATTCAAGGTCAAGCTGTGTGAAAGGTAACCTAAAATAGACTCAAAAACATTTCAGAGAAGAAAGAGTGGGTGGCAGCTGGTGAGCTGCAGCATTTTTCCTTTCATAAAACAATTCTTGTGGAAGAAATAGCAGTGCTGACTTTTTCTATTTTTGCATAAAGTAACACTTAACTAATCTAATTATTATTCAAGTGAAAGTGTAAAGTGTACAGCCACAAGCTTTCATTTATTCTGCAAGAACCATAAAATAGACTTGAATTTATAAAGGGTTTAAAGATTTTCCAGCTTAATGTTGAATCCACATGTCAAAGAATTGAAAGTTAAAACATTGAAAAGGTTTTTTAAAATTTCAAAGTGATTACACCCCATTAGCCATCAAGGTTTGTAGGCCAATGACAGCAATAATCACTAAGGAGGAAGAAGGAGCAAGAGTGGATTAGTTTGACCGAAGGACAGACTGTGTAATTCCAACAGAAGATTGACAGTCCAGGCATGGTCAGTTTTCAAGTTCTACAACACCCGGGAAGATCTGCTAAAAAGGTCCATGGCCTCCTACAGGCAGGTGAATCCCTGAGCTATATATACTCCACGTCCCCAGGCTACCCTTTGCTTCCATTGAGAGCTGCCGTCCATGGCTTCTCTGCTGTTACTCCGCAGGCTGCCCAGTCACTTTGCACATAGGAAGGGAGAAGTCACTGGGTTAGTCTGTCTGAAAACCTTTTTAGCAGTTTAAATGGCAGAGAAGATAGCCTTTAATCTAACTTTGGTTTGGCCTTGCCAAGTTTGCAGAAGGAAGGCAGGTTTCAGGTCAGTATTTTCAGAACTGCCTACAACATTCCTGGTTCTATACGGACCAGCCTCTACCCTTGAATAAGGAGGAAGAGCTAGTATATATTGGAGTTCAGGACCTTCCCTTAATTTGTTATTATTAGTGCACGTGTGTGTGTGTGTGTGTGTGTGTGTGTGTGTGTGACAGGAGGGGGCATGAGTGCCATGGACTCCATGTGGAGGTCAGAGGGCAGTTTTGTGGAGTTGGTTCTCTCCTTTCACCTTGGGTTCCATGGATTAAACTGAGACAGGTTTCTGAGGCAAGAGCTATACTAGTTGAGACCTTCTACTCCATCAGTCTCGTTATGTAGCCCAGGCTGGCCTCAAACTCAAGATCCTTCTTCCTTGCCTCCCAAGGGCCAGGATTCCAGGTCAGTACCGTAATTGCTGGCCCCAAGATCTCCTTCCCTTTTAGACGGTTATCAGCCTTCCGAAGTCATACAATTCTCCTAAGTATTGTAACCCAGCATTGGAAACAAATCTGGTTTTCTTAAAGCACCAATCAAACAAAACCACAAAAGACGATTATAATTTTAAAACATAAGAGGACGGTTGGGCATGGTGGTGCATGTCTTTAATCGCAGCACTTGAGGGGCAGAGACAGGTAACTCTGTGAGTTCGAGGCCAGCCTGGTCGACTTAGTGAGACCCTATTTTTAAAACCTAAGAACAAAACAACAACAAAAACCAATAAAGAGGAGAGCCAGGTTGGCAAGGTGGTCTGCACTGGAATCCCAGCACTTGGAAGGCAAAGGCAAGCCCCCTGGAGTTCAAGACCTCAGCTACGTAAGACCTTGCCATGAACAGCGCCATAAAAAGGTACTCAGTAGGCAACTACTTTTACTCCCATACCTCTAATTATCCCTCTGAGCCAGGAGTGGTAGCTCAGGCCTGTAATCCTAGCACTTGGGAGACTGAGGGAGGCCAGCTTGGGCTACACAGTAAGAGCCTGTCTCAAAACAAATAAACAAACAAAACAGAAAGGGGGGCTGGGGAAGTAACTAAGTGGTAGGGTCCTAGCCTAGCATGTACAAGGCTCTGGGTCTGATCCTCGGCCACACACACACACACACACACACACACACACACACACACACACACACACAGACTCCTTCAATTTTAGCGATGTTGCACTTTCCTTGAACTTTATCCCCAGTTTGAGCTAAAATGAAGTGTTCATGAAAGGCCCTGAAGTGTCTGGCTCTGGAAATCCCTTGATTACTGCTTAACTAACTTCCAGCTTCACAATAGTCCAGTTCGTTCTGCCTTGGGTTTTCGGTTACTTGGGTGCAAAGAATGGCAATAAAGTTTGTTTAAAGGTCATCTGTGGAAGCCAAACAATGGATGGATGCCTCTGCCCAGGCTCTACATTATGACTGGCCCATGGCAGGTACTTGTACTGTCTATCCACCTTTCAACATCTGTTGGGCATCTGGGTGTTGAACCTTGCCCAGGGAGATGTAACAAGTTCCAGCCTCTCTGTGTGTTCACCAAGAATGGCCATGCCAGGCAGCATTACAGTGGACGCTGTTGTCAGAAGGTTTCTCCGGTCTCACAGCTGCTTATAAAATAATTACTCAGAATCTTATATTAATTACCAATTGCATGGCCTATGGCAGGCTTCTTGCTAGCTAGCTCTTATAACTTAAATTAACCCATTTCTATTAATCTGTGTTTTGCCACGTGTTCCGTGGCTTACTGGTCTGCTGGCATGTTGTTCCTTGAGCAGCAGGCTGGGATCTCTCTGCCTCTCCTTTCTCTTCCTCTCTGTCTGCTTGGATTTCTGCCTGCCTCTAAAGCTGCCTTGCCATGGACCAGTGCAGCTGTATTTATCAGCCAATCATCACAACACATATTCACAGAGTACAGAAAGACACCCCGCAGCAGGAAGCTTTACCAGTAAGGTTGTGTGTGTGCTGCCCACATCAACCCAGCCTTCTGGGGAAGCCAGTTACAGGGATGGTGTCATAGACTACCCTAGACCAAGCTTTGTCTCCTGTCCTCTGTGAGACCTTGAATCCCAACCATTGTTTGAGGTAGAAACTGCTTTTTAAAAATATTTATTCCTGGTTCTATTTATGTGTATGTGTGTATTTCTGTGTGATTATATGCTACGTGTGTGTGTCTGCAGAGGCCATAAGAGGGCATTTGATCCCCTGTAGCAGGAGTTAGAGGTGATTGTGAGTCATTCAGTGTGAGTGCTGGGAACCAAACTTGGAAGAACAAGTTCCTCTGGAAGAACAGCAAGCACTCTTGATGGTTGGACCATCTTTGCAGCCCCTAGAAACTGCTGTTATTCCAACCCTAGATATTCCCCAAACATTGTGATGCCAAATGAGTTGCCCTCATTCACATGGCTTGCAAGCCCTAGAACAGGGAACTAGCTGCTAGTTCTAGGAACTGCAGTTCCCAGGCTCTCCTAGTCCTCTCCTCCCAGGATACCTTCATGTCGGGGTGTCTAAGGGGTGGTGCAGATAATATATTTGCTTCAATATAGGCTGTTGAGTTAAAAAGCCTGTGAAGGTAGGAAAGTGAATAGGAAAAAAGTCTCTGGTTTCAGTAATTTCTGACCCTAACGCTATTATAGTGGTTTGAATAAGAATGGCCACAAAGGCCCATATATTTGAATGTTTAGTCACCAGGAAGTAGAACTCTTTGATAGGATTAGAAGGATTAGGAGGTTTGGTCTTGTTGGAGGAAGTGTGTCATGGGGGTGGGCTTTGAGGGTTCAAAAGCCCACGCCAAGCCCAGTTCTCTCCCTGCTGCCTGTGGGTCCCGATGTAGAACTCTCAGCTACTTCTCCAGCATCATGTCTGTGTGCTGCCATGCTCCCAACCATGGGGATGATGGACTAAACCTCTGAAACTGTTAGCAAGCTCCTGATTAAATGCTTTCTTTTATAAAAGCTGCTGCGGTCATAGTATCTCGTCACAGTAACAGAACACTAAGATAACTACTGACCGTACACTTTGTAAATTAGTCCTTAATGGACCAGTCCTTTGGAGCAGGGACCAGCAGCCCCTCTAGCCGTGGAAGCCTGCACACACACCGTTCCTTTCCAGAGTAAATATGGTTGAAGACAAATCTTTGTGTTTCTCCATTTTGTGTCCATTTAAAATAGATTTGTATTTATTTGGTGTGCATGTATTTTTATGTGCATGTGTATAGGTGCCTACAGAGGCCAGACAGGGTATGGGATCCCCTGGGGCTGCAGTTACTGGAGGTTGGGAGCCCCCTGAGGTGGGTGTTGGAAATCCAACTTAGGTCCTTTGCTAGAACAGCACATGCTCTGAACCACTAAGCCGTTTCTCCAGCACCCCATTCAGTGGAAGTCCTTTTGTGGAAGCAACACACTTGAGAAGGAGAATTTACATACTGAATTTATTTTGATTTTCATTTGTGTGTGCATGTGTGTGTGTGATCTGTACATGTACTACATGCATGCTGTGCTCTTGGAAGCCAGAAGAAAGCATTGAATCCCCTGTAAATAAAGTTGTACACAGCTGTGAGCAGCAGGATGTGGTTTCTGGGATCCCAACGGGTCCTCTGCAAGAGCAGTAAGTGCTCTCAATTGCTGAGTCATCTCTCCAGTACCAAGTTTATATATTTTACTTTATTTTTTGAGTCCGGGTCTGACTATGTACACCAGGCTGGACTTGAACTCACAGAGATCTCCCTGCCACTGCCTCTTGAGTGCTGGGATTAAAGGCATGCGCCACCACAACAGGCTTTCAATTAAAAAAAAATATGAGTGTTTCGACTTCATGTATGTCTACTATGTGCATGCCTGTTGTCTGAGGAGGTCAGAAAAGGGCAGTGTATCTCTTGGAACTGGAGTTGGGAGCCACCATTTGGGTGTTGAAAATTGAACCCAGGTTCTCTGCAAGAGCCAGCATGCCCCAATTTTGCATATTTTAATATGTAACTTAAATTCTGTGTATGTCTGTTCATGTGGGGGTATGTGCATGAGGGTGTGGGTACCCAGAAGGCCGGAAGGCATCAGATATCCTGGAGTTGGAGTTGTAAGGGCTGTGAATCACCTGCTCTTAACTTTTGAACCATCGCTCTGCCTCTTTTTGAGACAGGGTTTCGCCATGTAGTTTTGGTGCCTGTCCTGGAACTCTCTGTAGCTCAGGCTGGCCTCGGATCTTCCGCCTGCCTCTGCCTCCGCGCGTGCTGGGATTAAAGGCGTGTACCACCACCGCCAGGCTCTCTCTGCCTCTTAATATGTAAATTACATTGTTCTTTTATTTTTTGTCTTTGCTTTTCCAGACAGGGTTTCTCTGTGTAGCCCTAGCTGTCCTGGAATCCACTCTGTATTAAAGGGTTTTAGGACCTTCATAGTGTGGCCAAAGCCTTTAATTACATTACTTGGGAGGCAAAGGCAGGCCTGGTCTACAAGGCAAGTTAGAGGACAGCCAGGGCTGTTATATAGAGACACCCTGTCTCCAAAAACCAATCCCCCACCCCCACCTCCAAAAAAAGTGTTAAAAATTAGTTACAGCTCCACTAAGTAAAACCAATAAATTCATTGGTTTACCAAAAAACAAAGTATTTGTTGTAAGTATAAAATATTTCTAGTGCAACCTCAACAAGAACAAAAACCCTCCCCCAATTGTTATACAAATGAGTATTTTTAAAACAACAGGATTTTGTACTCTAGTGGACTCTCTAGACCAGAAAAATTGAGAACCAAAGCCGAAAAGCAACTTGCTTGGTGATTTAAAAACCGGAAAGGTAGCCGGCAGTGGTGGCCCACGCCTTTAATTCCAGCACTGGGGAGGCCGAGCCAGGATCTGTGGATCTCTGTGAGTTCGAGGCCAGCCTGGACTACAGCGTGAGGTCCAGGAAAGGCACAAAGCTACACAGAAAAACCCTGTTTCAAAAAACCAAAACAAGCAAACAAACAAACAAAAAACCTGGAAAAATAGAGGAATTGTGTGTGTTCTAAGGTATGTGATAAGAACTAGTTATTTGAATTCTGGCAGCAGAAGGCCTCTTGGGGGATGGTGGAGAGTTCTGTGTTTTGTTAAGCAGAGGGTCAGAAGTGGGTAAATTTTAGGTAACCTGTATGTGTGGCCACTGCCTGAAAGCTGAAGACTATTTTTTTTTTTTTTTGTTTAAGGGTCTGTGTTTTTGAATCTGAGACTTGGGGGTGGCCCGCCTAGAAGAGGGGGTCCACCAGAAGAGGCCCCTCTGATGACAGGCCCTTTTTTCTTCCTATTCCCTGTCCACTGTAGTAGCCCGAGAGGGGAGGGATCACCTCAGGCAGGTGTCCCCGTCCCAGCTCCTCCAGCAGGCACAATCGTGCCCAGCCACACACCCTCGACTCCCCGGGGTCCTAGGAAAGTTGTTCCAAACCTCCCAGGTCCCTAGCTGTGCCAGCAGCCTGGATCCGGGAGTGCCGCGCGGAAGGATACAGGGCCCTTCAATCAGCCACACACTAGCGGAGGCTCAGGGTCCCAGGAGGGTCCCAGATTGCCGGCTCTACATTCGCGTGAGATAGTCTCATTGTTCCTTCCTAGCGGGCGCGTGGGGGTGGCGTATCCGCTACCTAGGCAACGGCGCTATGAAGCCTCCAGCCACCCGCACATCCCCCACAGTCCCTCCCTGCCCAGGCGGACCCGGGTCCCCATCCAGCCTTTCCCCTGCCCCGCTCCTTCCCTCCTCCTTCTCCCCTCCCCCACTGGTCGTCTGGCCCCTCCCTCCCTTTCCCAGCACTTATTCAAGCCCGTTTCCCTTCTTCACAAAATGGCCACCGAGCTGGACACCCACGATCACGTGACCCGCCGCCCTCCGCGGCTCCCGGTCCCAATGTTGACTGCTATACGGAAAAGGTGCACCCGCAAAGGAGAAGGCGCATCAGGCCTGACAAAGCCCACTACATCATTTTCAAGCACGGCGACTGAGACGAGAGGAAAAGTGGTCGAGAGAAAGAGGAGAACTGGGTGCCTAGGGAGAAGCAGCAGCAAATAGGCCCCGTTTAAATCGTAGGGCTCCTTGCTAGAGGACGGACCGAGTTGATTTCTCGCGAGATCTCGAGAAAACACTAAGACTAGGGTATTAGCGGAGAACAGGGGAAAGCAAACCCAGGAGAACCAGACCATCCTTTAATGCGGGGGTTCTCTATGTACGGACAAGGAAGGGGTAACTGGGCGGACTACGAAATCTCACGGGAATAGGAGGAGGAGGAGGAGGAGGGCGCCGTAGCTAGGCAGAACTGCTAACGGCAGGGGACAACCTCCTAAGGGGCGGGCATACGTCTTACGTGCTGACGTAGCGGCCCTCCGAGTTTGTATATAAGATCGGTGGCCGCGCGGTGCTCTTCAAAGCCGCAGTTCTCCCGTGAGAGGGCCTTTGCGGTAAAGGCAGCATTTGCTCAGCAGCGGAAGACTCCGAGTTCTCGGTACTCTTCAGGGATGAGTCATGTGGCAGTGGAAAATGCGCTCGGGCTGGACCAGCAGGTGAGTTGCAGTGCTGACTGCATCAATTTCTCTCCCGACCTAGCCTGCTTTGTGGCGCAGCTCTAAGTTCTGCTTTTTCCCTCCCGTGTCCCCGATGTCTCGGGCCTCCGGGTGGCACTCTCTAGGGGCTCCGGAGGGACTGGATGCCTGCGGGGAGTGCTCGTGCGCCTTGCCCCTCCGGCTCGGCTCGGCTCGGCGCGGTATTGTCCCCGGCCCGAGCACAATGGCGGCTTTTGTGTGTGTGCGCAGGCGAGCGGAGGGGGAGGGGGCGCGCTCTCGGGCGCGCGCGCGCGCTCCCGAGTTGATTAGTGACCGGCAGGGGGTGGGGGGGGAGGGATTGCGCGGCGTGGCGGCGCGCTGGTGGAGGTGGGTCGTTTGGGTCGCGGGTTTCGGGGGCTCTCCGGCCCCCGTGGCGCCCGTGGCCGTGCTTTTTAACCCCGGGCGGCGGCGGCGGCGGCGCGCGGCTGAGCTAAGTGGCCGCGCCGCGCTGGAATGTGGGAGGGGGGCGCCGCGCGGGGGGAGGGGGCGCCGCGCGGGGGGGGGGAGGGGGACCGGGCTGAGCGCGGGCTAATGGCGGCCGTCTCCTTTGTGTGACGCAGGCTGGCTGTGCGGCGCATCCCTCCCCCCCACCTCCGCGGCCTGCCCGCCAGCGGGCTCCTGTGCATTTTAGCCGCGTTTCTTCCCCACCGCGGGCCCGGTGCGTCGCGGCAGGGGAGGCCGCGGTTCCCGAGTGGAAAGTTTTGTGACGCAGAAATTTCAGGGCGGATTGGGCGGGGGGGAAGGGGGGGGGGAGGGAGGGAGGGAGGCCGGGGCCGCTGCGTGCGCACTGGCGCCGGGCTTGGCGGTGACGCGAGCCGCCCGGCCCGGCCCTTGCTCAGCTTTTGGTGAACCACTGGCCGCGTAGCCCCGAACCCGGCACACCGGTCTTTCCTGGGCGCAGGGGAAGACTGCGCGCCTTGAGAGTGACGGCCCACTTGGGATCATCTAGATAGAGGCAGAATGTCCAGAATATGGCAACAGTTTTGTCTTTGACTTGTTGCCGCCGTTGAAGTAAAATTGGGATGTAGATCAGGCCTATTGTCTGATTCCTTAATAGAGAATCCCTTTCTAGGTTTAGAGGCAGAAGAGATCAGGATGTGCGATCTATCGTTGCCTCCTAGCCTCGGGCCAGTGACCCGCTGCACTAACACTTGTAACTTTATTGGTGCATAGATTAAAAAGGGAAAAAGAGCACCTCCTGGTGTCAAGGGCAGAGATTCATCTCCAGTTTTAACATTTTTTATCTAAATGATTATATTTCCAAGAGCCTTTCATAAATTTGTAATGGATTAGGAATTCCGGGTCGTTCAGGTTCTAAGTTTGTAATGAGTGCCAATTGTGCATTTGTAAATTTTGTTGCTGCTTAGATTAATGTTATCAAACGATAAATTTAAAAAACAGCTCGAATGGAAAGTGCATCCGCTTTCAGTTTTCAGTGACTGCTGAACTTTAAGCACAAATTTATGAATTAAC
Source organism: Peromyscus maniculatus bairdii (assembly GCF_049852395.1). Classification (NCBI taxonomy): domain Eukaryota; kingdom Metazoa; phylum Chordata; class Mammalia; order Rodentia; family Cricetidae; genus Peromyscus; species Peromyscus maniculatus. The sequence goes on along the minus strand of NC_134875.1, from coordinate 130,045,306 downwards.
ATTTCCTTCAAATGTTTTTTTGGGGGGTGTCGCTTTTCATTTGCGGTTTATGCTCCTAAGGAGGTTAGTTACATTGACAATAGGATTCAGCACGTACAGACCCCTGCCATCAAGCCTCATGACCTGAGTTGGAGCTCCAGGAGCTAGCATAGGCAGGAGGATCTCTTGAGTTCGAGACCAGCCTGATCTATATAGTGAGTTTGATGTCCACCCCCCACTCCAGAACTCTAGCAGGCATACACATACACACATATGCAAATACTTTTTTAAAAACTTTTTTAAAAGCCCATGAAGATAGCATGTAGCATTTTTGTAGAATCTTGAAGCTTTTGAGTTACCAAAATAAACAGATGGGTAGACTTGAAAAGTTAAAGTCAGTTAAATGTTTTTTAGTAAGAACATCGAAGACTTCATGACTAGTTCTGTGAACTTACAGTTAAATGGGAGAATAGGAATTATTTCAGTTTTACTCCAACATAGCATTGTGGTGAGTGTATTGCCAAAATTTTGTTATTTATACAGTGCTATCCAATTTAATATTTTTGCTGTATTTGAGAATAAAGGAACTAAAGGATGGCTTGAATATTTGTCTTTATGTGTGCTTTTAGGTTTAAAGTAATACCAAATAGAAAGGTGGTGGAGTTTAGAAACATTGTAAAATTACTAAAATAAATTCTATACCCATTTAACATGTTTTTTTTGTTTTGTTTTGTTTTGTTTTTGGATAGGGTCTTACGTAGCCCAGGCTAGCCTGGAAGTCCCTCTATTGCTGAGAATGGCTTTGAAGTCCTGATCCACCTGCCTCCACTTCTGATACTGGGACTGTAGGCATGAACCATCACACTTGGTTTATGTGGTACTAGGATTAAAACTGGGCTTCATACATACATCAATGTGGGTGAACACTCTACCAACTGAACCATGCTTGGAGCACCTATTTTAAAACCATTTTGTTTGGCTACCTGACCACAAACTTTTAAAAAAAGGTGTTTTTATTTTGCATATATGCCTGCTTGTATGTATGTTGCACCAGGGTGTCCTTGGAGGCCAGAAGAGAGCAGTGGATCTCCGGGAGCTGCAGTTACTATTATTCTGAATTTGAAGGCTCATATCTGTGGTATCAGATACCAATATAAACATTCTAATGGTGGCACCAAAAATAAAGTCTCCAATTCTCTCCACTTGAAAGTAGTGTATAGAAGATCATGCAGTTTGAATACTGGGATTACAGGTGCCACCATGCCTGGCTAAATTTTTGAGATTCAGTCTAAGTTTAGATGGTCAAATAAGAAGTTTTTACTATAGAAAATTGTGCTTTTTGGTCACCTTCTGAATTTTCTTAATAGCTGTGGGCTCCATGGGGACATCTTTGAATGAGACTAGAAAACGGAGAAGGCACAATTAGCTTCTGTAGTGTGTTTCATTCAACATGAAGACTAAAAACAATCTGATTTTCTTCTAGTTTGCTGGCCTAGACCTGAACTCCTCAGATAATCAGACTGGAGGAAGTACAGCAAGCAGTAAGTAAAACATTTTATGGGTATATTGAATATCAGGACTTGATATCTTAATAGTCCTTGAATGTTAAATTTAATGAACACTATTAGAATGTGCTTTCACTGGCTAGAAGTTATAAGGTATGTAGGTCAGCGGTGAAGTTCTCCCTTGACTAGCATATGCAAGGCCCTAAGTTTCATCTCTGTCACTGCCGAAAAGACTATTAGTTGGCGCGGGAAACAGTTTATGCCTGTGTGTACAGGGTGCCTGCTCAGTGATGTTTAGATGTACATATGCATACTGTTTCTCTTGAGCCTGGTACTTGTGGTTAGGTGAAGTAGTGAGGTGGATTTCTGTGCTTGATTTCCCAGACCATGTTTCAGTTCACATTTCTTCCTACCCAGTTAACAATATATTTGTAAGCATTGGTGCAGATTTACCTTGCTACTAAGTGTTTTAAATTTAATGGTTTTTGCCAGGTTGAGAATTTTTTTAATCATCATCCTAACAAATCTCTCAACTACTTAATCCAGAAATACAAAGAAAATTAGGCTAAAAGGCTGCTAGTAGCCAGTTAACTATTAGCGCCCACTACCTCTCCCCCCCAATTTGTTTTGACACTGGGCCGCTACAAAGCCATGGCTATCCTGGTATTAACTATGTAGATCAAGCTGGCCTCACATTCAGAGATCTACCTGCTTCTGCTGGGATTAAAGGCATACACCACCACGCCCAGTCTTAACTACTAGGTTTAAAGTGATTTCCTCCCCCCTTTTGGGACAAAGTTTATGTAGGTAGGCTGGCCTTAATAAACTAGAGGTGATCTTCCTGCCCTGCCTTAGCTAGGATTATAGGCATATGCCTGGTTTAAAGTCAGATCTTGCTCACCAACCCTTTAAATTTGTTAGGAATGTTTTACTGTTTTATTTTTTTAATAGAAATTTTGATGAAAGCTTTTCTGTTGAAGGTATTTGGCATTTTTATTAATTTTATGTTCTTTCAGAAGGGCGCTATATTCCTCCTCATTTAAGGAACAGAGAAGCTACTAAAGGTGAGTCCTAAACACCACTTGGGTAAATCTAATTCTTGATTCATTTAGGAATTAGTCAAAACCTAGGGAAAACAAAGCAGCTTGGGAAATCTAAATTTCTATCAGGATTCATGTAAAATACTGGGACTTAATAACTTTGAAAACCCTTCTCTGATGTCACACCATGGAAATATGATTTATTAGTCCCCTAATCTGTTATAATTAGTTACATCTTGATTTTAATTTGAAAAAATAGATGAATGCCATGCTGTGTAATACAAACAACATGGAAATAATAAGTTGTTTTTGTCTTAGCATATATGACTAAATGAAGATGGACTTACTGCATGATAAGTTAAACCATCAGGCAAATTCTAGTGATTTGGGAGTGATTGTCTGATATGGAATAACAAGAACTCTGTTGTGGAAAGAAATTAGAAGCCGGGCGTTGGTGGCGCACGCCTTTAATCCCAGCTCTCGGGAGGCAGAGCCAGGCGGATCTCTGTGAGTTCGAGGCCAGCCTGGGCTACCAAGTGAGCTCCAGGAAAGGCGCAAAGCTACATAGAGAAACCCTGTCTTAAAAACAAAAAAAGAAAAAAGAAAAAAGAAAGAAAGAAATTAGAAGAAGCAGGATCTTAAATTTTACAACTGGAAGAGATCTGCAGAAGCAATTACATTCTTGATTGCTAGCAAAATTTGCACCAGGCAGAAGGAAATAACTTGTAAATATCTGACTAATAAGATGTTATTGAAGCTAGTCAACCCTACTTGTCTTCAACTACCTGTCCTTGGAGATTCCCACTTAGTTAAATATTTACATGTGACATTATTGGGAGCACATGTTTAACTAGCATTGTTAAACATATGCTATGTGTGGCTGTTTCTTTGTAAATTCATTCACACTTGTAAAGTGAGTGGAAGTTCAGACATGGTTATATGATAGAAGAGAGTGCCATAGTCACTTTGCTAAAAGCAAAGTTGCTGACCTCTTCTTAGAGATGGTATCAGATTGCATGGTCTGCTATACAGTACTTTCAAGTGGAGAGAATTGGAGACTTTAGTTATTTTTTGGTGCCACCATTAGAATGTTTATATTGGTATCTGATACCACAGATATGAGCCTTCAAATTCAGAAAGATTGAGTCCGTGTGTTAATAGGACTCTTTTGAGTTGTGGTGGGTTTGTTTTTATTTTTAGGATTCTACGACAAAGACAGTTCAGGGTGGAGTTCTAGTAAAGATAAGGATGCATACAGCAGTTTTGGATCCCGGGGTGATTCAAGAGGGAAGTCTAGTTTCTTTGGTGACCGTGGAAGTGGATCACGGGGAAGGTGAGTGAAATCACTTTACATGTATACAGTACTCATTGAGGAATTGATCATTAATTTGATGTCTTTCCCCTGACTGTCAGGGTAAATGTGGATGTTGGGAGTTTTTATCTACTTACTACCATTTTCTTAGCTGCAAGATTAAACCTATTACATAAAAATTAGATACATGAGTTGAGTTCAAGTCTAAAAATGAAATGAGTTTTTCCATTTCTCTAGCTTTATATTATCTATTTAAAAAGTAATTTCATATATTATTGAATGGCCTAATTTGCTTGAGCTCTTTTGAACTCTTAATGGCATGTTTTTGTTTTTTTTGTTTTTTTTTTAAATGCTTCATGTTTTTGATTATACAAGTATGGTGAGCTGACCCCATGTGCTGTGGTTAGTCTCATGTATCCAGATTTTTGACAAATAGATCTAAAACTAAACATCTTTATTCAGGTAAGGATTTTTTTTTTTAACTTTTATTTAAAAAGCTGTCACATGAAATATCACTTAAGTGACTTCATAGTATAACCTAAACAATTGTTGTTTTGGGTATTTTTCTTATTTTCAAATCTTTACTACTAACACTTTGAAGACATGGGCTATATGCCACTTTAAATCTTTTAATCATTATTTTGCTTTTCGAGACAGGGTGTCTCTGTGTAGCCCCGATTGTCCTGGAATTCACGCTGTAGACCAGGCTGGTCTCGATCTCAGAGACCTGCCTGCTTCTGCCTCATGAGTGCTGGAATTAAAGGCTTGTGATACCAGTAAAGCCTTAAATCTTTGTTTTTTGTTTTTATATCTTGAGCAGTTTCCCCTCCCCTCTTCTAGTCCTCACCCTCTACCTCCCCTCTTTCCCTCCACATCTACTCTTGCTACTCTTCAGAAAAAGGCAGTAAAGCCTTAATTCTTAATGGTAGAATGTATAAGGCATAATTGGGCTATGGCTGTAAGAATAAAGGAATATACTGGCTTAAAAATGATACAATCTGGTAACTAACCTTATTTATCTTTAAGAATAAAACAAATTGAATGAACAGTTGACATCTCCATATGAGGTAGTTTTTTTCTGGAGTGGTAATACGATCTGATATGGGTAAGATTCTAATTTATTACTTTTGATGCTCAGGTTTGATGACCGTGGACGGGGAGACTATGATGGCATGGGCAGCCGTGGAGACAGAAGTGGCTTTGGGAAATTTGAAAGAGGTGGAAACAGTCGCTGGTGTGACAAATCCGATGAAGATGACTGGTCAAAACCACTCCCGCCAAGTGAACGCTTGGAACAGTAAGTTTTTGAAGTATGCAATTTTGAGGAAGTCTTTGTCTCTGGGATTGCATGGGCACTTACTAAATCTTTATTTTAGGGAACTCTTTTCTGGAGGCAATACTGGGATTAACTTTGAGAAATATGATGACATTCCAGTTGAAGCAACAGGCAACAACTGTCCTCCACATATTGAAAGTGTAAGTATTTCTTTTCTTAAACTGCAGAGAAGATGACTAGCTACCCGTTAGTTTGTGGAAAGGGAAACATTGGTGAGTTTAGTTACCACTGTTTTCCTGGAATAGGAAATGTGTCAGGTTTAGAAGCCCAACTGAAGTAATTGTATGGAAGTTACACTTTTGCTATTTGTTGTCATTCACGTATTAGTATAAAACAGGGTGCCTTCAGATAACATTTCTGCTTACTTTGTGCCATTGAATTTTCTGACAGTTCAGTGATGTTGAGATGGGAGAAATTATTATGGGAAACATTGAGCTTACTCGTTATACTCGCCCAACTCCAGTGCAGAAGCATGCTATTCCTATTATCAAAGAGAAAAGAGACTTGATGGCTTGTGCCCAAACAGGTAAGCTCATTGGATAAGGAAAGAAGCACATACTAGGTATTTGTGGGTGGCTTGTGTGCCATGAACATTTGGCAGTACTCAATCAATTCTATTGTTTGTAGTGTCAAAGCCATAGATGATACATAATTATGTCTGCATTCTGTGAATCCTTTTTAAAATATAACGGTTTGTCCCTAAATTTCCTGACTCTTGTTTTAGTCAGCTAAAGAGGTTCCATGAAATTTTTGAGAGGTTTGGTCATAAAGTAAAACTACTAATTAACTCCCAGTGTTGATTCAGATGTAGTAAGCATGGTTTTATTGTGGTCAACTGAACGTGCTTTCTCTTAACAGGCTCTGGAAAAACTGCAGCATTTCTCTTGCCCATCTTGAGTCAGATTTATGCTGATGGGCCAGGAGAGGCTCTGAGGGCCATGAAGGTAATTCCCCAATGCTGGGAATAGGATTTTGTATGCTAAACACATGTTCTGTCATCAAGCTATATGTCCAATTACAATGTTTCTTTATAAAAACTGAGTTATTGTTAAACTTGTAGGAAGCTCTTGAGCATCCCAAATGGTGCTTAAGACTAGTCTAATGAAGTTTTATGGTATAGTATATAAATTGCAAAAGAAAATGAACTTTCTTTTTAAAAGGTAATGTAAATTTTTATAGATGAATTTATGTGATAAGTTAAAGCAGACTAACATGTCTATTTATTAGGAAAATGGAAGATACGGGCGCCGCAAACAATACCCCATCTCCTTGGTACTGGCACCAACGAGAGAATTGGCAGTGCAGATCTATGAGGAAGCCAGAAAAGTAAGTGCATTTTTGTAATTCATAGCTTTCCCATTGGTTCTAATAAAATATTTTATGGCCATGTAAAAATCTTGACATTGAATTTGATGGAGTTTCTTTGTTTATAGTTTTCATACCGATCTAGAGTTCGTCCTTGTGTGGTTTATGGCGGTGCTGAAATTGGTCAACAGATTCGAGACTTAGAACGTGGGTGCCACTTGTTAGTAGCTACTCCGGGACGTCTAGTGGACATGATGGAGAGGGGAAAGATTGGATTAGACTTCTGCAAGTATGTATTTGCTAGCATTGTCTAAATACATAAAGATTGATGAGAAGTGGCTTACAGAAAGTTAATTCATCATCATTCCAATTAGTGTTGAAAAGGCAACTAATGTTTTAGTAGAGGCTAGTAACTAGTTCTAAGGCCAAAGCGGGGACCAGCAATATGGTTCAGCAGGTACTTGCTGCCAAGCCTCCTGACTTACTCAATTGCCAGAACCAACATGGTGGAGGAAAAGTTCCTCTTGCAGATTGTCCTCTGTGTGCCATATACACGTGTGTACACACTGAAGTGGAAAAAGATAATTTAAAAAAAGTAAGCTAGTTGACTCTTGATCTTCAGTGATTTAAACTTAGCAAGAATCATTTGTTTGCTACATAACTTTTTAAAATGCAGTGTTAAACATTAACTACATTGATTATGTCATTTAAGTTAATTGACAGATAAAGCCATAAATTACCTTTTTTTTCCCCCTCCCAAAATCTTAACAAAATGTTTTTATGACAGATACTTGGTGTTAGATGAAGCTGACCGGATGTTAGATATGGGGTTTGAACCTCAGATCCGTAGAATAGTTGAACAAGATACTATGCCTCCAAAAGGTGTCCGCCACACTATGATGTTTAGTGCTACTTTTCCTAAGGAGATACAGGTACTATTAAACAATTTTCACTTACTTAAAGATTTCCTATTTCAATAGATATTTTGAGGGTTTTGTTATGTAGACCAGGCTGGCCTGTGACCCTCCTGGTGCTAGGATTAAAGGGGCATGTCACTATACTTGACCAAAAATGCAGGTTTATTTGGGGAGGGGAGTGGGAAAATAAAGTTGGGGAGGGCTTGCAAAACGGCTCAGTGAGTAAAATTGTTCGTTAGCTGAGTTAGCTGAACTCGGTACCTGGAACCCCCAGGATGAAAAAGGACAGCCAATTCCCTCAAGTTGTCCTCTTTCCACATGAACTTACCCACAAATACATGTAATAAGACTGCAGAATTAAAGAGTGGCTTTTCTTCTTCAGATGCTGGCCCGTGATTTCTTGGATGAGTACATTTTCCTGGCTGTAGGAAGAGTTGGGTCTACTTCAGAGAACATCACACAGAAAGTGGTTTGGGTGGAAGAAATGGATAAACGGTCGTTTCTGCTTGACCTCCTAAATGCAACAGGTGAAGTCAGGAGCAGTTCAGGCTCGCTAGACTCCTTATGTGACGAGAATCCTTGTGTATTATTTCCTCCCCACCCATCCAAACATTGTCAAATGTCCGTTTGATTGTCTTAAGTTAATACTTAATAGTTACTAATAGTGATAGACACCTTATTTTCAAATTCAGGCAAGGATTCCCTGACCCTAGTGTTTGTGGAGACCAAAAAGGGTGCAGACTCTCTGGAGGATTTCTTATATCATGAAGGATATGCTTGTACCAGTATCCATGGAGACCGTTCTCAGAGAGATAGAGAAGAGGCCCTTCACCAGTTCCGCTCAGGAAAAAGCCCAATTCTAGTGGCTACAGCAGTATGTATAATGCTATGTATATTTTTTATTCTCAAGTTTATTGTGTCCAAATACTTGATTTTAGTGGGCCATATTATAACAAAAGTTATATTTCAGGTAGCAGCAAGAGGACTGGATATTTCAAATGTGAAACATGTTATTAATTTTGACCTGCCTAGTGATATTGAAGAATATGTACATCGCATAGGCCGTACAGGGCGTGTAGGAAACCTTGGTAAGTGTTTGATACCATCTATCCAGATTGTTATTTTTCCTTGTGATATGCATGGGAAAGAATGTTTATAGTTTTTGTTGGTTTGAAACAGTGATTATGTAGACCCGACTGGCCATATATATTGGTTAAATAGCTGATAGTAGTTTTTTGTTTATTTATTTTATTTTAATTATCTGAATGGGCCGCTACCTTTCTGGAAGATCTTTTATTTTTTTTTCCTTGGAACTGTTCTAGGTCTTGCCACCTCGTTCTTTAACGAAAGGAACATAAATATTACTAAGGATTTATTGGATCTGCTTGTTGAAGCAAAACAAGAAGTGCCGTCTTGGTTAGAAAACATGGCTTTTGAACACCACTACAAGGGGAGCAGTCGTGGACGTTCCAAGAGGTAAGGTGTATATACATGGAGATACGTGTATGTGTACATGATGATGAGGTGTATTATTTCCCAGTGTTGTCATTAAAATTTGTTTAAAATAAATAAGCTAGTGTCAGCCCGTCGATGCTTACTAACACCTTGAAAACACTTGGGAACGTATGGCTGGAGGGGGGTTTGTGAATCAGAGTTGCAGGTTAATTCTTAGGAAGCTGGGCAGGAGTTGGGCAGAACGCCTGCCTGCCTTCCTCTCTGTGACCCCCAATCTCCCCGTCCCTTGCAGCAGCCGCTTCAGTGGAGGCTTTGGCGCCAGAGACTATCGACAGAGCAGCGGTGCCAGCAGCTCCAGCTTCAGCAGCAGCCGTGCAAGCAGCAGCCGCAGTGGTGGAGGTGGCCATGGCAGCAGCAGAGGATTTGGTGGAGGTGAGGTTTGTTTGAAATCTCAAGGGAGTTTTGGGAAGGCTGTCTTAAACACAATTAAGACGATTCAGGGAAATGCAGCACTACAGATTGCTTTTCATGACTTTTGAAGGAAATGGTTGTGCTAACAAGATATCTTAATTAATTTCTTTTTTTCTTTTTGATTCTCTCACTAGGTGGCTATGGAGGCTTTTACAACAGTGATGGATATGGAGGAAATTATAACTCCCAGGGGGTTGACTGGTGGGGTAACTGAGCCTGCTTTGCAGTAGGTCACCCTGCCAAACAAGCTAATATGGAAACCACATGTAACTTAGCCAGACTATACCTTGTGTAGCTTCAAGAACTCGCAGTACATTACCAGCTGTGATTCTCCACTGAAATTTTTTTTTTAAGGGAGCTCAAGGTCACAAGTAAAGATGAAAGGAACAATCAGCAGCCCTGTTCGAAGGTGGTTTGAAGACTTCATTGCTGTAGTTTGGATTAACTCCCCTCCCGCCTACCCCTATCCCAAACTGCATTTATAATTTTGTGACTGAGGATCATTTGTTTGTTAATGTACTGTGCCTTTAACTTTAGACAACTTTTTATTTTGATGTCCTGTTGGCTCAGTAATGCTCAAGATACCAATTGTTTTTGACAAAATAAATTTACTGAACTTGGGCTAAAATCAAACCTTGGCACACAGGTGTGATACAACTTAACAGGAATCATCGATTCATCCATAAATAATATAAGGAAAAAACTTAAGTGGTAGCCTGCATTGGGGCTTTTCAATACTTGCAGATTGGGGGAAAACAAACAACAAACGTCTTGAAGCATATTAATGGAATTAGTTTCTAATGTGGCAAACCGTATTAAGTTAAAGTTCTGATTTGCTCACTCTATCCTGGATAGGTATTTAGAACCTGATAATAGTCTTTAAACAAGCCATTCCAGTCATGATGAGGTGATGTATGAATACATGCATACATTCAAAGCACTGTTCTCAAAGTTAATGCAAGTAAATACAGCAATTCCTCTTTCAATGTTTAGGCAGATCGTTAACTATGAGCTAGCCAAATGTGGGCATGTTATTACAGGGAAAGTTTAAAGGTCTGATAACTTGAAATAGGTTTTTAGGAGAATTCATCTACTTAGACTTTTTAAATGCCTGCCATAAAAGAAATTGAAATGGTAGAATGGCTGACCACAGCAATGACCAGCCCTCACTTAGGGCTCTGGATGATTTTTGGTCTAATAACGCATGCTAGTGTTGATGTTTTTTGGTCAAGAGGGGATGAACAGGAAGAATTATGCAGCAGGCTTTATTTTAAATGCCGATTCACATTACTCTGTTCAAGCTGCGTTGAGATGTTAAACTGGCTTACTATAGACTTTGTAAAAAGTGGCTCCAGAAGAGTAACAAACTGAAATCTGAGATCACACAGGTTGGAAATATGTACATAACTGCACAAGGTGTCAATTCTGCTCAACAGTGCAGTTTAGTCAGTTTTAGTTGCATAGGTTTCCATTGTATTTATAGTCTGTTTATGCTAAATCTGGCCAAAGATGAGCATTGTCCACCACTAAAATGCCTATGCCACTTGGAATTCTGGGCAAATTTTGTGACCAGAATGCAGTGATCAAAACGCTCAATCTTTTTACAGTGGCATAGGAAGACGGCAAAAATTTCCTAAAGTGCAATAGATTTTCAAGTGTATTGTGCCTTGTTCTAAAACTTTTATTAAGTAGGTGCACTTGACAGTATTGAGGTCATTTGTTATGGTGCTATTTCAATTAGTCTAGGTTTAGGCCCTTGTACATTTTGCCCATAACTTTTTACAAAGTACTTCTTTTATTGCACATTCAGAGAATTTTATATATATGTCTTGTGTGCGTGTCCTTAAACTTCCAATCTTATTTTGTCTCTTGGAGATTGTTGAACGCAGCTTGTCTAGGAAAGGGATGGGACTAGATTCTAAAATTTATTTGGGACCATGGGAATGATAGTTGGGAAGAAAACTTTGCACACGACAGATTTCTAGATACTTTTTGCTGCTAGTTTTATGTAATATTTATTGAACATTTTGACAAATATTTATTTTTGTAAGCCTAAAAGTGATTCTTTGAAAGTTTAAAGAAACTTGACCAAAAGACAGTACAAAAACACTGGCACTTGAATGTTGAATGTCACCGTATGCGTGAAATTATATATTTCGGGGTAGTGTGAGCTTTTAATGTTAAGTCATAATAAACTCTTAAGTCAAATTAAGCAGACCCGGCATTGGCGGTGTAGCCATAACTTTCTGATGTTAGTAAAACAAAATTGGCGACTTGAAACTAAATCATGCCAAGGTTTTGATACACTTGTCTTAAGATATTAATGAAACACATCAAAACACTGATACAAAGTGTCCAGATTCTCAGATGTTTGTTGTGTGAGTTTTGTTTAGTTGTATTTTTTTTTTTCAGTGAATGTCTGGCACATTGCAATCCTCAAACATGTGGTTATCTTCGTTGTATTGGCATATATTCAGTGACTTGTACATTCGGCAATAGCATTTGAGCAAGTTATATCGGCAAGCAATATTTTCAGTTACGTTTCAAAAATAAGAATGAGTTTAAACTTGCTGAATGTAAAGATTGACCCTCAAGTCACTGTAGCTTTAGTAGTTGCTTATTGTATTAGTTTAGATGCTAGCACTGCATGTGCTGTGCATATTCTGGTTTTATTAAAATAAAAAGTTGAACTGCACAGTCTCCTTTGTTGTTGTCAATTGTGGTTTACTTTTAGAGGTGAAAATAAAGTTGTGCTCTTGCCTGAATTGTAATGTGTCATTGATTGTTCATTTTTTTTTTAAATGCCTTTGCAGACAGAAGGGCTGCCCTGTGTATTTGATAAAGCAGTGTTGGAATACTGGGTGATGGGATATGTGTGTGTGTGAGAGAGAGGTGGAAGTTGAAGGGGATGTGTGTATCTGTTAAGCATACTTTGGTTTTTGGTTTTTTGATACGGGGTTTCTTAATATATCCCTGGAGTCAGCTACCCTCTTAACTCCTGAATGCTGGGATTAAAGGTATGCACCACCACTGTTGGTGCTGTGCTATTAAACATCTTTTTTTTTTTTTTGTATTTCAAGACGGTTACTTTGTGTACCCTTGGCTGCCCTAGAACTAGATCTTAGACCAGGCTGGCCTTAATTCACAGAAATCTCCCAAGTGCTAGAATTACGTGCCACCAATGTGAGTCATTTTTAAAAAGTATTTGATAGGAAAGGTCGCTGAACAGTACAGGGATGAGTTAGGTAAAAGGTGTCATCTAGCCGGGCGGTGGTGGCGCACGCCTTTAATCCCAGCACTCGGGAGGCAGAGCCAGGCGGATCTCTGTGAGTTCGAGGCCAGCCTGGGCTACCAAGTGAGCTCCAGGAAAGGCGCAAAGCTACGCAGAGAAACCCTGTCTCGAAAATCAAAAAAAAAAAAAAAAAGGTGTCATCTAACATGGTTAAGTCTCTACTTGGCGAGATCCATTACAGTCCAATTGTTATAGGCTATTAAGTTGGGGCAGGTGTGAGTCTGAACTGCAAAGTTCAACCGTATTTTCTTGGTCAAAATGCTTTCAAATGTCTGTACTGTTCGAGGTTAATATTTGGTCCCAAGTCCAGTCTCCAGTATACAGAGTTTTGCCACTAAGGAAAGAAGGTTCCAGAGTGAGGCACAGTGGTGCATCCCTACCAGCACTAGGCAGGCAGGCTGGTCTACCAAAAACACTGGGTTCTGGGTAGTGCTTTCAAATCCTTCAAACTTCAAGGTAGTGAACCTAAGCTAGTTTTGATTTGTGTAGGTAGGAAAATGAATTCGTAGTATGAAGGGTTAGGATTGAGAAGTACTATAGTTAATGTGAGAACTGAAGTTGAATAAAGGGCTGTTTATGGGAGTTTTGAGAATTACCTTTTCTATTGTGCACAGCTAGATACCTGGTATAGCAGCATTCTTGAGAAAATCATTTTAGAATGTGTTACATTGCTATGGTTTGTAAGTATATGTTGCTCTCAGGTCTCAGTGTTCCCTCCCCACCATTTTTTTTAGTCTCCATGGCTAACCTTGAACTTGCAAATATCCTGCCTCAGCTCCCCCTTCTCCCCCAGACTGGGTATCTCTGTGCCCCTGACTGTCATAGAACTCTAGACTAGGCCTCTGCCTCAAGCGCTGGAATTAAAGACTGCACCAGCCACCACTGGACATTTTCAGCCTCTCTTTTTATTTGTATCCATTGATGTTTTGCTTGCATGTGGGTCTATGTGAGGGGTCAGATCTTAGAGTCACAGGTGGTTTGTGAGCTGTCATGTGGGTGTTGGGATTTGATCCCTTGTCCTGTGCTCCTAACTGCTGAGCTCTCTCCAGCTCCGGGGCCTCAGCTTTTTTGAGTGCTTGAGTTACAGGTGTGCAGCATCATGCTCATGTTTGTTTCTTAAACGAGCCCCAGCAAGTTCTATTAAAATCTTTGCTGGTTTACTTTTCACCAGTCTATTCTGAGATGCTTTTAAACTCAGTCTCCTGGGTGTGCGTACTTGAGTATTTTTGTATATTGTCCTCAATTCAAGGCTAGCACTGTAATGATGGACACTAGTTTTGACCAGCATGACTATTCTAGTTCAGATTGCTTCAGAGTGGCAAGGAGATCCAGTTTCATTTTGCCCCGTCTTTAGTGTCTGTATCTCATGGTGTACTTTATGATTTTCATAACAAGTTGGAGTCTAGAGGTGGTGGGCTACAGACATTTTCGTCTTTGCAGCCACCATCTTCCTGCTTTAGGAATAGGACAGCCCCCAACCATGAGTGCCCTCCAAGATTGCCTGGCAGAAAGAAAGGCTCGAAGTGTTTCTAAAAGCTGTGTGCTCACATGTTGAAAATAACGGCTTAAACAGTACACATTGCGCCTGGCTGGTTCCCTTTTCCTTTACACAAATGATTTTGAATGGCCCCACGATGTTCATAGTGGTCATTCACCTATGACGTGCCAGTTACATACAGATCTATAAGGGGTCGGCTTTGTTTCATCTTGGTTGATTAAGCACACTTTCAGGTCTTGCCCTCATATCAGTTTGTGGTCAGTACATGGCATATTGTGGAAAGGGTATTTTGTGACCTATAAAAAAAATTCCAAAATTTGTGAGCTTGACATGTCCCCAGAATTTTAATGGAGGAGTTATCTGCCATGTAACTAATTCCAATTCTGAAGGTTTCCCCAGGTGAAGATGCATATAAGTTTGTGTGACAGTTACTAGCACTATTGATTGTCCTGAAGCTGAAACAACTAACTAGTAGATGAGAAGTACTATGCTCTGGGGGTTGGTCACTTCCCCAATCCTCCCCCCACCACACCCTTCTTTTAAAGGTCTATTTCTTTTTCCCCCTAAACTTTATTATGTATACAGTGTTCTGTCTGCATGTGTGCCTGTATGCCAGAAGGCGGCACCAAATCTCATTACAGATGGTTGTGAGCCACCATGTGGGTGCTGGGAATTGAATTCAGGACCTCTGGAAGAGCAGCCAGTGATGTGAACCTCTGAGCCATCTCTCCATCCTTCAATCCTCCCTTTTTTAAAGGATCTTCTATGGGCATGTGACATGACTACTGTGATACATCTATCCTGGCTGGAGTTGTGTGGATGAACTTCCGCTCTCATCCCAAGTATCGTAACAGTCTTTAAGTGCTGAGGTTCATTTAGGGCAGTGGTTCTCAACCTTCCCAATGCTGTGACCCTCTACTACAGTTCCTCATGGTGTGACCGCCAACCATGAAATTCTTTTCATTACTTCATAACTAATTTTGCTGCTGTTAGGAATTGTAACAAAATGCAGGATATCTGATATGCGACCCCATGTGAAAGAGTGTTCAACCCCTCCTAAGGAGTCAAGACCCACAGGTTGAGGACACAGTCCATTGATTGACTTGCTGTCTGGCCCATTGGAGAAGGCTGTGAATTCAGATTAGTTCATCAATTACAAAGAGCTTAATTTCCCCTCTTTTGGTTCTCAACTTTGTAGTGTAAGAGAAGTACCTGGGAAAGATTCTAGAGCAGCCTGTCCTAACATTCCCTTGGCTTCATTTGTGTGCATGTTACCTGCACGAGTGTGTGAAGCTCTATGTAGTTTTCCACACGTACATTTGTATGACTCCACAGACTGCTAAATGTCACAATCTTTTTTGTTCTGTATCTCTTGTATTTATAGCCACATCTTTAAAATGTCATTTCACAATTGTTACGTAATGAAGTATGTGACCTTTTGAGCTTGGCTGATTTTCGCTCAGCGTAATATCCTTGATCAGATTGTTTCAGATTGGTCCTTTTTACTCTCACTACTTAGCAATGTGGGTCTGCAAGTATTTGCCTAGCTAGTGAAAGAACAACCTTGGCTGCCTCTTCTACTTCTTCCTCCTCTACTTCTACTTTTTTGTTTGTTCTTTTTTTGAGACAGGGTTTCTCTGTGTAACAGCCCTGGCTGTCCTAGAACTCACTCTGTAGACCAGGCTAACCTCAAACTCACAGAGATCCGCCTGCCTCTGCCTCCCGAGTGCTGGGATTAAAGGCGTGCGCCACCACTACCCGGCTAATTTTGTAATTTTATATTGAAGTCTATGATCCATTTGAGGCTCCCTGTTGCTTGCCCTTCCCCATTTACTCTGTGTATGTGTGCTTTTGTTTTTTTTTTTTTTTTTTTTTGTTTTTTTTTGTTTTTCGAGACAGGGTTTCTCTTGTGTAGCTTTGCGCCTTTCCTGGAACTCACTTGGTAGCCCAGGCTGGCCTCGAACTCACAGAGATCCGCCTGGCTCTGCCTCCCGAGTGCTGGGATTAAAGGCGTGCGCCACCACCGCCCGGCGTATGTGTGCTTTTGTATATGTGTGGTGTGTGTGATTGTGGGTACACATGCATGAACCATACACATGTGGAGACGAGAGTTCACCATCTGGTGTCTTTTTCAATTGCTCTCCACCTTTAAAAAATTTTTTATCAGTCAGGCGTGGTGGCGCACGCCTTTAATTCCAGTACTCGGGAGGCAGAGGAAGGCAGATATTTGTGAGTTTGAGGCCAGGCTACAAAATGAGTTCCAGGACAGCCAGGGCTGTTTACACAGAGAAACCCTGTCTTAAATTAAAGTTATTCTGGTGTGTGTGTTGCGCGCCCCTATGCATGTGTGGAGGTCAGAGGATAAATTCTCCTTCCACTCTGGAGGTCCAGGAATCAAACTCAGGTTATCTGCCATGGGGGCAATGGCTTTTATCTGGAGCCATCTCTTGTCCCTGCCCACCCCCGTCCCCAGCACATGCACTGCCACATCCAGTCTTTTCACTTTGGTTCTGGGGCAGCAAAGGGGGGTCCTCCAGCCTTGTGGGTTTAAGAAAGTTTCACCATTCTCCTGCCTCAGCCTCCTGAGGACTGAGAGCGACAGTGTTCATTACCGCATCCAGCTTAATTTGGAATCTGTTAAAATGCTAGAAGGTTTAGATTGAGTTGTTATTGTTGCTGTTGTTGTTTCTTTGTCTTGAGACAGGCTTTTATTATGCAGCCCTCCCTGGCCTGGAACTCATTATGTGAGCCAGACTGGCCTCCAACTCTCAGAAATCTGCCTCTCTCTCCCAAGTGCTGGGATTAAAGGCAAGTAACCACAGCCTTAAGGTTTGGTTTTTAAATCCATAGATAGCCAATTGTTGTAGTGTACCAGGCTTTTTCTTTTGGCCCACCAACCAGCTTGCCAATCACGACACAGAGACTTATTAGCTATGAATGCTCAGCCTAGCTCAGGCTTGTTTGTGGCTAGCTCTTTTAACTTAACTCATTTGTGTAGCTACCTTTCGCCTCGGGGCCTTTTTTCTTTCTTTCCCTATGTCTTACTTTGCTGCTTTCTCCAGTGTCTGACTGGCTGGAGGCTCCAGGTTTCTGGCCCCGGGAGTGTCTCTCTCTCTCCCTCCGTTATTCTCTTCTTCTCTTCTCCTCCTCCTCCTCCCTCTTCTCTAGATTCCTCCTCCTAGTTATTCCCTCTGCCCGCCAACCCTGCCTATCCCCCTACTGCCTAGCTATTGACCATTCAGCTTTTTATTAGACCAATCAGGTCCTTAGGCAGACAAGGTGAAACAGCAGCACATCTTTACATCATCTTTACAGAGTTAAACAAATGTAACGCGGCTTTCTATAGTTAGATGTTCACAGCACTAACCTGGGATACATGAGCGCCTGTTTGGGAACACAAGACCTTCAGTGAACGGAGAGTGGCATCTCGGGCTACCTGCCCTTTTCCTCCTCTTCCGTGCTCTCAGATGGAGAGGGAATGGCGAGTGTTCCCAGGTACGGCCAAATCTATTTGTGTCTTTCTGACCAACTTGACCTCAGTTCATCTCTCCTCCAGTACTGCATTGTTCATGTTCTTCCCTCTTCCTGCTCACTCCCTTATTCCACCCATCCCAAAGCCCTCTTGACCTCACGTCCCTCTCCAGCTGCCTCTCCATTTTTCTGAACCACCCTCCTCCACTCCTGCAAAACCCCAGCTTTGCAGTCTACTTCTCTCCTCTTAGTTTTTTATTCTAATCAGCCTTTCTTGCCATCATCCACTGAAGTGGCTCTTGTAGAAGTCACAGCAACCATTTTTGCCTTACTGAGACATTCAGTACCACTTGTCTCTGAACAAACACTTCCTTATTGACATGTTCTTGTCTCAAGAGTTCCATGAGCTCACATTGCCCTGGCTTCCCCCTCCCCTCCATCTTGTTCCCATCCGCTCCCTACATACCCACTCCCACCCCAATCAGTAACCAAGGATTAGTTACTTGAAGCCCTGACAGTGTCCTTATGTAAATGGAGGTTTCTGAGAATCTATTTTCCCACTTTATACTAAAGATAATATAATATAAAGCATATGTTGAGTGAGGTGGTGCACACCTTTAATCCCAGCACTCGGGAGACAGAGGCAGGCCTGGTCTACATAGAGAGACCATCTTAAAAAACAAAACAACGGGCCAGGCGGTGGTGGTGCACGCTTTTGATCCCAGCACTTGGGAGGCAGAGCCAGGCGGATCTCTGTGAGTTCGAGGCCAGCCTGGGCTACCAAGTGAGTTCCAGGAAAGGCGCAAAGCTACACAGAGAAACCCTGTCTTGTAAAACCAAAACCAAACAAACAAACAAACAAAAAAACAAAACAACACATATTGGAGATATTTGTATATCAGTTACATAGAATTTTCTGCAGTTGTGTGATCTGAACATTTTATTGTGTGTCATGCAATACTCTACTGATGGGCGTAGAGGTTATTTTCCATATTTTTCTTTTTTTCCATATTCTTCTGTCACTGTAATACTGCCCTGAATGACACCTTTGTATACACAGGTATATCCATTGAAAGCCAGGCATGGTACTCCCACTTGTAATCCCTGCACTCGGAAGGCTGAGGCAGTAGGATTACTATGAGCTGCAAAGTGAGTGAGACTGTCCCACACATAAAAATTCTTTCTATATATTGTGTTTTCTATAAAGATTATTCTTAGGGAATTTTCTTAGTATTATAGTTAGGGTATCTTCCATTATTTTTTTTTTTTTTTTTTTTTTTTTTTGGTTTTTCGAGACAGGGTTTCTCTGTGTAGCTTTGCGCCTTTCCTGGAACTCACTTGGTAGCCCAGGCTGGCCTCGAACTCACAAAGATCCGCCTGCCTCTGCCTCCCGAGTGCTGGGATTAAAGGCGTGCGCCACCACCGCCCGGCGGGTATCTTCCATTATATATTTAAAGTACTTATTTATTTAGAGACAGGGTCTTACTGTGTAGCATTGGCTGCCTTGGAACTTGCTATACAGACCAGACTGGCCTAGAACTCAAGAGAGTTCCTCTGCTTCCTAAGTGCTGTGACTAAAGATGTGCACCATAATGCTGGGTCTAATGTTTCACACCTTTAATCTCAGCACTGGGAGGCAGAGGCAGGCAGGTCTCTGAGTTTGAGGCCAGCCTTGTCTGCAAAGTGAGTTCCAGGACAGCCAGGGCCACACAGAGAAAAAAAGAAAAAGAAAAAGAAAAAAAAAAAAGATGTGCATGCACCATGACACTCAGCACCATTTTATATTTTTAGAATTTTTGTATATTATTATTGTATGTATTTGTACATGGTATCTTTCTTGTGTGTGTGTGTGTGTGTGTGTGTGTGTGTGTGTGTGTGTGTGTGTACACATGAACTCATGCACGTCACAGTAATGTAAGGGCAGAGGACAATGTGTGAATGTTTTTTTCCACCTTTACGTGAGTGGGTTCTGAGGATTAAACTCAGGTCAAACACCTTTAACCTCCTGAGCTATTTAGCTATCCCTCCATCATATTTTTTTTTTTGAGACAGGGTTTCTCTGTGTAACAGTCCTGGCTGTCCTGGAACTCACTCTGTAGACCAGGCTGGCCTTGAACTCAGAGATCTGCCTGCCTCTGCCTCCTGAGTGCTGGGATTAAAGGTGTGGGCCACCACTGCCTGGCCCGTCATATTTGTAATTAGTGATTATACATATAATATCTATTGATTTCTATATATTTTATTTTTAGATACCTTACTGAATTGTCACTTTAGAGTAGTTTCTCAGTTACTTCTTTGATTTTCCATGTTCACAGTTATTTCCCATGTTCACACCATCTGCAAAGGATGCAGTTTCATTTGCTGTCACTATTGGAGCGCTAATTTATTTGCTCTTGTTTTTTCTAATTGTATTTGTTAGTGTATCTAATTCATTTTCTCCTCTCTAATGCTTTTCTATTCATCTTTATTATTATCACCAGTACAATGTTAAATAATATTAGTGAATTCTTCCAGTATTTCTGCATTAAGCATGACAGAAGAATAATGTCAAATATGTTAAGGTTCTTAGTGTGTTGATAGTTTGAATTAAAAAGATTTAGTTAAGAAGAAAATTGTAGTTATGTGTATGCATGTACATCTATGTGTGGGTATGTGCATGTGAGTGCAGGTACCTAAGGCATCCAGAAGAGGGTGTCAGATTCCCCAGAAGCTGGAGCTACAGGTGTTGTAAGCTAGCCACCTAATCAGGGCTAGAAACTGAACTCAGCTCCTCTATAAGAGCAGTCCACACTCTTACCCACCATGCCATCTCTCTGGGCCCTATATTTCAGTTTTTTAAAAAATTATGAATGGGGGCTGAATTTGACTTACCTGTCTCTATAGAGATGATTGGTTCTTGTCCCAAAATTTCTTTCTTATTTTTGAAGCAGGGTCTTTCTACATACCTCTACCTGTCCTGGAACTCACTCTGTAGACCAAACTGGCCTTGAACTTGAAGAGATCCACCTGCCTCTGCTTCCTGAATGCTGGGATTAAAGGCATGCACCGTAACCCCTGGCTGTCCCAAAATTTACTAATATATTTAAGCATTTAATAGCATTTATAATATTCAAGGGATGTGGTACTCCTTGCCACTTGAACCAAAGAAAGATGATGGAGAGCAATAGATCCTTGGACATTCTCCCTTTCTCTGCCCTCTCTAGGCTTCTTCCTCATCTTGTTTAATGGCGCCATCATTTAATCACTCAGGTGAGGCTTAAAAGTCAGTGTTTTCTCTACCTCTATGACTCACCTGAAAATCTAAGTCCTACTCCCAAATATGCTCCCTGTATCATCACCACTACTAAAGTGCTAGGCCCACTTCCCTTCCTCTATCATGTGACGCACTGTAACAGCCTCACTAGCTGGCTCTGTCTCCACCATGGCTTCCGAGCCTTCCACATCCTCTGTATGCCTGTTCACCAAGCTCCTTTCAGTCCCTCAACCCAGCTGAGAGCGTTCTTCCTTCCAGACCCTTTCTTCACATAACCAGGGCCTCATTCAGAACTCAATTCTAGCACCTACCTTTCCAGAGAGACGTCCCTGACCTTCCTGGCTAGCTACCCTAAGTATAAAGGACCTAGAAAGTACTAAAGAAAAGACATTTACTGGTGTGGTGGTACAGTAAGCTGAGGCAGGAGGATTGCCACGAACTCAATGCCAGCCTGGACTATGGTGATACCCTGTCTCAAAAAATGAAGAAAAAAAAAAGACATTCATCTCCTTGCCTATGGGAGTTAAGCATAAGCTGAGGCGGATTGATCTTTGGCCACTGCAGCATATGAGGAGGAGGTCACAGGGTATCCGCTCTCCTGGTCGCTGGATGCAGCACACGGGAGGGAAACAAGTCTTTCTCGGCTCCCTCAACACACGTATATTGCAAACATCATCCTCACCGACTGTCTTCCTGCGTGAAAGGACCTATAGCTCGAAGCCATTTTTTGTTTCTTTAGGTGAAAGCATCTCCATCTGTGAGCAAAAGAGCAATACCCTACGGACTGGCCCCCTCCAGACTCATTGCTTTCTTTTCCTTGAAGTCAGAATATCTGGGAACAATTAAGAGTTAAAGAGTTAAACTGGGTGCTGGTGGCGCATGCCTTTAATGCCGGGACTGAGGAGGCAGAGGCAGGCGGATCACTGAGTTCCAGGACAGCCAGGACTGAACTACACCGAGAAACCCTATCTTGAAAACAACAACCACCACCAAAAAAATTAAGGAGTTACAGTGAAACAATCTATTTAGTGCCATTTGGTGATCCCTGGTTCCTATAGACATATACTAGTAGACTGTCACAGAAACTAACTCGCCCTTCACTCACACCTTCCATGCTACCAGGGTGTAAGCAGAGAGCCCTTCCCACGATTTCCCACGGCATCGCTCTCTCGCTAGCTGCTTTCCTCATTTTTCTGAACATTGCTCACATCTACCGCTTCTTCCCCCGCTGCAGCCTCAACGCAGACCGTGGGAACAGCTGCCTCTGCCTTCCCAACAGAACCCTTATTTAGTTCCGGATGGCAATGTGCCGCCTGGAGGTACTCAGCTCCTTAGTTGGGGGCTCTGTTTCCCAATTGAAGTAATGAGAAGCAGCTGGGAGCCCCTAAGAAGGCTACGGACTCCTAAGCGAAGCCCCGTGAAAGGCTGTGGGCTCGACTTTTTTCTTTCCCACCTAGAATATCAAGTCTGATGGCCAGGAGTGCGAGAGCCTGTCTGCGAGCCCGAGAACACGCTCTTTCCACATGCGGAGCCCGAAGGGTGGAGAGCTGAGTGTGTGCCCACCTGACCAACCACACGGCGAAGTCAGTGCCCAGCTGAGCTCGTTTCCCCTGAATTTCGTGGTACATGGAAAAAGAAACACCTGTGCATCTTGACCACATCCGCTGGCCTGCCCTTGACCCCCCCCCCCCCAGTCTATACAAAGGTATAGACATTCTCCTCTAAATTAAAATTAGTGCATAAAAGAACCAAGAACTCGGGCGGGCGGTGGTGGCGCACGCCTTTAATCACAGCACTCAGGAGGCAGAGCCAGGAGGATCTCTGTGAGTTCGAGGCCAGCCTGGGCTACCAAGTGAGTTCCAGGAAAGGCGCAAAGCTACACCGAGAAACCCTGTCTCAGAAAAACCAAAAAAAAAAAAAAAAAAAAAGAACCAAGAACTCAAGGGAGAAGGCAATCCCAATCATCTGCCCTAATGCATGGTTTCACGTTTATTTCCCACCAGACGATAAATGCCTTTGCAAATAAGAACTGTCTTTAAAACTCTAAACTTGGCTCAGGGGATAGCTCATTGGGTAAAATGCTTGCCATGTTAGAGTGAGGAACTAGGACCCATGTAAAAAGCCAGGCATGGTGACATATGTTTGTAATCCCATCCCTAGGGAGGTGGAGACAGGAGGACCCCTGGGCTCACTGGACGCCCAGTCTTACCACAACAGCAAGTTCCAAGCTGAGTGTGAGACCTGGTCTCAAAACACCCAAGGCGGACAGTTCTTTCAGAGCAACACCTGTGGCTGACCTCTGGCCTCCACATACGTGTGCAAACACTCACACAAAGTCAACTCTGACTTTAGGTGGAGGGCGAAAAGCCTTGTGCACACAGATAAGGCCTGGAGAAGGCGGGGAGTGTTAAACACACAGCTCACCTCTTCAGTGGGATGAGCCGCAAAGGTGCTCTTCCTTCCGGAATGCTGAGACGGGTGTAGTTTTGCACCCTGGCCAGCCTTTGCTCTCTGTTGACACGGCTCTGCCTTATCTCCCAGAATTTGTTTTTACTTCTTATCCCAGACCTTTCCCCCTAAATCTTTATTTTTATTTTTATTTTTTATTTTTTTGGTTTTTTTCGAGACAGGGTTTCTCTTGTGTAGTTTTGCGCCTTTCCTGGAACTCACTTGGTAGCCCAGGCTGGCCTCGAACTCACAGAGATCCGCCTGGCTCTGCCTCCCCAGTGCTGGGATTAAAGGCGTGCGCCACCAACGCCCGGCTCCTAAATCTTGACCATTGTTTTTAGACCATAAAGCCACTCTTAGGAGTGAGGTCACTTGTGTTTTACAACAGCCTAGGTGACTTCTCTGTTGTCTTAGGGCCAGGCCAATCCTGACACCCGCAGGTGTTATGTTTACCTCAGTCAAGCTCCTAGACCCTTGGCTTCCTAGACCCTTGGGCGCTATCTCTGAGTCAACAGTGCCCATTCTTGTGAAAGAAGCCAGACGTCCCTTGTAAGGCATCTCAGTGTAAGCATGTCTTAATTGTGTACTCGGGCCTGAGTTAATTGTTATCTGAATACTTCTTTCCAAGATTGTGCTGCGCTTAAATATGACTAAAGCAAAATGATCTGGGCTGGACTCTAGAAGGCCTGGTCCAGCCCCGGTTATAATGAAATTGGGTTGAGCCAAGTTTCATTCTTTTTTTCAAGACAGGGTTTCTCTGTGTAACAGCTCTGGCCGTTCTGGAACATGAACGACACCATTCCAGGCTTATTTTGGGGGGAGGGGGGAGACACTGAGATAAAACATGTGTGACATGTACACACAGTCCTCTCAGGTATACAGACAACATCTGCCGGCAGCAGCAGGGACACTGTTGTGATAGGGTAGAACCCATTATGAGGAAAGGCCAGGAACAGCCAATGAAGATTCAAAGAAGCCATAGTGCCTCACATCTGTAATCCCAGCACTTAAGACACGGCTGCCAGAAGATCAGGAATTCATCGTCCTCTGCTGCATAGGGAATTGCTAGTTTGAGCTACATGAGACCCCGTCTCAGTGTCTCCCCACTCCCCCCAAAATAAGCCTGGAATGGTGTTGTTCATGTATATAATCTTAGCACTTGGGTGTCTGAGGCAGGAGCATTGACACAATTATAGGCCAGCCTGGGCTACAAATGAAACCCTATTGAAAAAAAAAAAAAAAAAACACCTGGTCTGTTAGGTCTCACTTAGGAGGCTGAGGCAGGAAAATTGCAAATTCAAGGCCTACCTGTGAATTCAAGGCCAGCCTGGGCAAATTAGTGACATCTAGTTTCAAAGTTAGGAAACTAGCAATAAAAAGAGGGCTGAGGCCTCCGTGGTAGAGCATTTGCCTAGCGTACATGAGGTCCTGGTACCCGAGGACTGAGAGAAAAGGAAACCAAAACTCAAAGACACCCATCACTGGTTGCAGAGATGACCCCATGGTTAAAGCAGTTTTTCCAAGAGCACCAAGACTGCCTTTCAGATCCCAAGAACCCATATAAATGCTGTGTGAGTGCAGTGACTCACCTTCCACTCCACCTCAGAAGATGGAGATGGCTGGAGCCAACTGGCAAGCCAGACCAGCCAATCAGCAAGCTCTAGGTACAACTGAAAGGCCTTTCCTCAATGAGTAAGGTGGAGAACAATTGAGGAAGAATCCCAGTGTCAGACTCAAGCCTACACACATGCATAACAAAAAAAAGATAACTGTCTTTGTTTGGGTTTCTATTGCTGTGAAGAGACACCATGAGCACAGCAACTCTTCTAAAGGAAACATTTAATGGGGTGGCTTACATTTTCAGAGGTTTAGTCCATTATCAATGGCTCGACTTGGCGGCACACAGGCAGACATGATGCTGGTTACATCTTGACTTGCAGGCAATAGGAAGTGGTCGGAGACACTAGGCAGTACCTTGTGTATATATATGAGACCTCAAATCCCGCCTCCACAGTGACACACTTCCTCCAGCAAGACCACACCTACTCCAACAAGGCCTCACCTCCCAGTAGTGCCACTTGCCATTTTAAAAATTTTATTTTAAATTATGTGTATGTGTTTGTGGGGGTGTAGGTGCATGCTAATGCAGGTGTGTTGTAGAATATTAGTCAAAGATATATTTGTTTATGCTGTGGAACGTTTGTTTAATGATGCAAAGATGTGTTGCATTCCTTTATGTTGTGTCTGTTTAATTCTGTGAAGCTGTGTTACTTTGCCTTTCTAAAACACCTAATTGGTATAATAAAGAGCTGAATGGCCAATAGCAAGGTAGGAGACATAATAGGCAGGGCAGGCAGGCAGACAGGCAGAGAGAATAAAGAGAAGACAAAAGAAGATTGAGGAGCAAGAAAAGGAGGAGAGGAGAACTCCAGGGGCCAGCCACACAGCCAGCCATGGAGTAAGAAGGAAAGAAAGATTTATAGGATAGAGAAAGGTAAAAGCCCAGAGGCAAAAGATGGATGGGATAATTTAAGAAAAGCTAGCTAGAAACAAGCCAAGCTAAGGCCAGACATTCATAAGTAAGAATAAGCCTCCATGTATTTATTTGGGAGCTGGGTGGCAGGCTGCCCGAAGAGTAAGAGCCAAAAGAGAAAAAGAAGATTAAAAAAACAAAAACCACAACTACACAGGTGCTCTTGGAGACCAGAGGCATTAGATCCCCCCTGGAGCTGGAGTTACAGGCAGCTGTGAGCTGCCTGATGTGGGTGCTAGGAACTGAACTCAGGTCCTCTACAAGGTCAGTATGTGCTTTTAACTGCTAAGTCATCTCTGCAACATGGCTATTATTTTGTTGTTGTTAGGGATTAAACCCATGACTGTGTGGGGAGACGTGTGCTCTGTCATTTAGCACAACCCCAGCCCTCCTCCTGCTGCCATTTTTTCTTCCCTCCCTTCTGCCCTCCTTTCTTTTCTTGTTCTTTCTCTTTCTTTTTCTCTTCTTTCTTTCTTTCTAACTTATTGATTTTTATTGTTTGAGATGAGGTCTTGCTATATAGTTCCCAGTGGCCTGGAACTCATGATTCTACTGTCTTGGTCTCCTGAGTGCTGGAATTGCAGACTCCTGGAACTCACTAATCTTCCTGTTTCAGGCTCTCAAGTTCTAGGAGTACAAGCATGAGCCATATGCTTGTTTTCTGTTACCATTCTTCATTTAAAATTTCTCTATGAGTTAGATATTTAAATTCTTTTTTTAAAGATTTATTTATTTTTAGCTGGGTGTAGTAGTGCACGCCTTTAATTCCAGCACTCAGAGGCAGAGGCAGTCAGATCTACATAGTGAGTTCTAGGACACCCAGAGCTACATAGTGAGACTCTGTTCTGAGAATACAAATAAACACAAACAAAAATTTGTGTGTGTGTGTGTGTGTGTGTGTGTGTGTGTGTGTGTGTGTGTGTGCAATATGACGTGGGTGCTGGGAACTGAACCCAAGTCCTCTAAAGAAGAACAAACAGTAAGTGCTCTTAACTACTGGGCCATCTCTCCCGCTCCTGAAATTGTTAGTTCTTGCAAACATCCTGACATCAGGAATTATGGTTGTTTGAAGGTGGATGGCAGTGCAGTCTCTTGAGACAGGTCTCATGTAGTCCACTAGCCTCAATTTTGTTATGTGGCTAGATGTTGGAACCCCTGATTCTCCTGTCTCCCAAGTGCTGAGGTTTACAGCTCCGCCCCACCAAGCCCGGCTCAATTACTTGAAGAGGACTTCTTCCTGCCTTCTTTTTCTCTTCTCTCCCTTTTTCTGTTTTCCCCCTCCTAGCACTGGCATTTGAACCCAAGACCTTACATACACTGGGTAAGTACTATACTGGCTAAGCTACATCCCCAGCCCTTTTAAAATTTGGTCTTTTGTTTTGAGATAGTGTCTCACTATATACCTCTGGCTGTCCTGAAACTCACTCTGTAGACAAGGCTGGCCTTTAACTCATAGAGATCTGCCCGCTTCTGCCTCCTGAGCACTGGGATTAAAGGTTGACTGTGGTTGACCCATTACCTAAGCTTTCCTCGGACCCACCCTTTCTTCCTGTCCCATCAAAGCAGCCTTAGCTGAGGCCCCCCCCATCGTCTCTCTCACCTGGAATACTCCAGCAACCTTGGGACCGAGTCAGCTACTTTGATGTTCTCAACCTTGAATCTGTTACCTGGCCAAAAGTCAGAGTGAGCTGTCTCAAGGACTAGTTAGGCATGTTGCATGTTCCATGTTCCAATTAAACAAACTCTATAGTACCAGTTTCTTTTTGTTGTTGTTTGGTTTTTTAAATGCAGAAAGCCAAATGTGGTAATGAACATCTATCCTTTGCCTCTGAGCTTTTCCCTTTCTCTGTATATCTTTTCTTTCCTTCTTATTCTTTGTTTGGCTGTGTGACTGTGTGGCTGGCCTCTTTTCTCACTCCTTCTTCTTCTCTCTTTTTCTCCTTTTATTTTCTCTGCCTGCCAGCCCTGCCTATCCTTTCTCTTGTCCTGCAATTGGCCATTCAGCTCTTTATTAGACCAATCAGGTGTTTTAGACAGGCACAGTAACACAGCTTCACAGAGTTAAACAAATGCAACATAAAAGAATGCCACACATCTTTGCATCATTAAACAAATGTTCCACAGCATAAACAAATGTAACACATCTTAAACTAATATTCTACAACAGGTTTCACTATGTAGTCCAGGCTGGCCTCAATACAGACAAGCTGTCCTCAATCTTGTGGTGATCCTTCTGTCTCTACCTCCCTAATACTGGAATTACCAATGATGTTCATTACCACATTTGGCTTTCATAAGAAAGAATAAGACTCTGTGTGATTTATTTGGGAGTTGGGTGGAGGGCCCACCAAAGAGCCAAAAGAGTAAAAAACAACCAACAACAGAGACCCTGTGTCAAAAGACAAAAAAAGAGAAACAAAAAACCATAACTGAAACAAAACAAATGCTCATTGGGGAAGAAGCTCAGTGACGAGTATCCGCCTAGCATGTGCAAGGCCCTGAGTTCAAGCCTCAGCATGGCTGTAAAGATAGCTTAGGTTGGGTCACATGGTTACAATATTAATGTTACAAGAAATTTCCAAAGTCAACTGGGCCTGGTGCCACAATCTCACTGGGTCAAAGTAGGAGATTGCAAATCACACCTAGACAATTTAAGAAGACCTTGTCTTAAAGGGAGGGGCCTTGAGAGACGGCTCAGTGGTTAAGAGCACTTGCTGTTCAGAAAACTCAAGTTCGGTTTCCAGCACCCATGTTGGGCAGCTCATAACCCTCTGCCTCTAGGGGATCTGACAGCCTCTTCTGGTACCAGCGCGCACATGCCTTGTAGGGCTGGGTCTGTAATTCATCAAGAGGCTGCTGACCTAGTAAGTAAGTACAAGGCCTTAGGTTCAGTCCTCAGTATTAAAAAAAAAGGTGGTGAACTGCTTGTGGTGGTACATGCCTTGGGAGGCTGAGGTGAGAGGACCGCCAAGAGTTTCAGGCCAGTCTGGATTCATAATGAGTTCTAGGCCAGTGTAGGCCTACAGAGTAAAACCCTGTTTAACAAAACAAAACAAAAACAACTCCTCTTTTTAAAATTGGTGGGTTTTATCTATATCATTTTTACTATATTTATATTTACATATTTTATATTTATATATATTTAAATATATATGTATATATATTGGGGGTGCTGGAGAGATGGCTCAGCAGTTAAGAGCACTTGTGGGCCCTGGCCCCCCACTGTAAGTGGCTGCTGCCTTGTTTGCCGACCTTGACCAGATGTCCTCCCAATTCAGATTCCCTGCCTGTTTCCTTCTCACCTCCGGAGAGATCACCGGAGGTTCTTTGTTCTTGTATCCTGCATTTGGTGTAAACAGCTTAGATGCAAAAATGTTCAGTAGCGAACTTCTGCCCTTCCAGGATCCTCCATTGTGCTGTAAGCCTGTACTTAAGGTTTCCTCCCTCTTTCAATAAACAGCATTCAGCATTTCTGCCATGGCGAATGACTGCTGTCTCTTGTCTTTATTTTCTAATCCACAGCCCCTCGCTCGGACATGGTGAACGGATATCAGTAACTCGGGCATTACCACTACAAGCACCAACTGCTCTTCCAGAGGACATGGGTTCAATTCCCAGCACCCACATGGCAGCTCACAACTGTAACTCCAGTTCCAGGGTACCCAATACCCTCACATAGACATACATGCAGATAAAACGCTAATTCACATAAATATATATATATATATATATATATATATATATATATATATATATATTCTGAATGAAAGTTCTTTCTAGACACACAATTTGTACATCTTTACTCACTGCCTATAGCTTAGTTTTTTGTCTTTCTTTTTTTCTGGGACAGGGTTTCTCTGTGTAGTCCTGGCTGTTCTGGACCAGGCTGACTTCGAACTCACAGAGACCTACCTGCTTCTGCCTCCTGAGTGCTGGGACTAAAAGTGTGTGCCACCACCCAGACTTTCTCTCTTTTTGAGATAGGGTTTGCTATGTAGCTCAGGCATTCTAGAACTTTTAGTAATCCTCCTGCCTTAGTCTCCTGAGTGCTGGGATTATAGGCACACAACAACATGCTTAGTATCCTTGCTGGGGGTTGAACCTAGGACCTCATGCATGCTGGTCAAGTACTCTACCACTGAACTATATGCCTAGCACTTTTCATTCTCTAAACAGTATTTTTTGTTGGTGGTATTTTTTCTTATTTATGTATATAGCATTCATTCATTCAAAGCAGGGTCCCACATATCCCAGGCTGGCCTTGAACTAGATATGTAGCCAAGAATGACCTTGAACTTTGATCCTCTTACCCTACCTCCCAGGTACATTGAGTTTGAGTGTGTCTCACATTCCCAATTTATGTTTTGTTTTGTTGGTTTCTGGAGACAGGGTTTCTCTGTGCAACACTCCTGCTGTCCTGGATCTCGCTCTGTAGCCCAGGCTGGCCTTGAACTCACAGAGATCCTCCTGTCTCTGCCTCCCGAGTGCTGGGATTAAAGGCATGTGCCATTGCCAGCCTGGCCAGTGTTTCGTTTTCTTAATGGGAAGGTGTTTTTTTTTTTTGTTTTTTTTTTTTAACTACTTCAATGTAGCTGTTAGACCACTTTGATGTCTTGGGTGGTCTGTGGCTTCCACAGAGTTGTCTGCAATACACTCCTTCTCTGCAGGAGCTCTGTGGAGGCTACTCCTTATGCTGTTGGTCATTTCTCTCTCTCTCTCTCTCTCTCTCTCTCTCTCTCTCTCTCTCTCTCTCTTTCTCTCTCTCTCTCTCTCTCCCCATGTGGTTAGTTTCCTCAGTTTTATTGATCCTTTCAGAGAGCTAGCTTTTGCTTTCACGCCGCTTTTCTCTCTTGCCTTTCTGTTCCCATGTCATCGATTTCTGTCTTTATTATTTCCTTCTCCTTGCTTTGGGCTTATTCTATCCCGTTTCTAATCAGCACAGTAGCTGTCTTCGTTTGCTTTCTACTGCTGTGATAAACACCATGGTTGAAAGCAACTTGGGGAGGAGCGGGCTTATTTCAGCTTACAGCTTGTGGTCCACCACTGAGGAAAGGCAGGACAGGAATTTGAACAAGGCAGGTATGGATGTAGAGGCCCTGGAAGGGTGCTCTTCACTGGCTTGCTCCCCATGGCTTGCTCAACCTCCTTTCTTATAGAACCCAGGACCACCAGCCCAGGAATGGCACCACCCACAATGAGCTGGGTCCATTAATCAGTAATTAAGAAAATGCCTTCCAGGCTTGCCTACAACCCATTCTTGAGAGGCATTTTTCTCAACTGAGTTCCCCTCCTCTCTGATGAAGCTAGCTTGTGTCAAGTTGACATGAAACTCTTCTGGACAGAAGCTAAGGTCAATGAATTGCGACCTTCCTTCTTTTCTAATGTAATCATTTAAAAAAGCACTGCACTTAACTGCATCCTGCAATTTTCAGTAGACTACATTTTTGTCTTCATTAAATCCAAAATGTTTCCTAAGATTGAGTGCTTGCCGACTACGTGTAAGGCCTTGAATGCTATCTCTAGTAATAAAAACCAAAACATAAACCCAATATTCTCGCTCTGTCTCTTTGAGAGTGTCTCAACTATAGCGCAGGCTGGCCTAAAACTCACTGTATAGCTTAGGCTGGCCTCAAAACTCACAGTGATTGTACTGTCTCACCCTCCAAAGGATTGGGATGACCTACGGTATGAGCCACCATATCCAATTTCTTTGTAACCTATGAATTATTTAAAATGTGCAGCTTAATTTATAACTACTTGAGGGTTTCACATATACCACACACACACACACACACACACACACACACACACACACACACACACACACATTCATACCTCACACCTCACATATACCACACATACACCACACACACACTCACACACCACACATATTCCACACATACGTACCACATACACACACACACTCAGACACCATACACACACGCGCACCACACAATAGTCTCTCTCTCCTTTTCTTTCTCTCTCACACATACCACACTTACACAGAGGTGGAGAAAGATAAATCGATTTTTCTCAAGGTTGAACTTGAATAAATCTGCTTCCTCTAATTTCTGGTTTAGAGACGGGAGCAGTACGGACCTTAGATTCTAAGAACGGTAGAGACCTTGGATTCAATCCCCCAAACTGAAAAATTAAGGTGAAATAAAAGGTTTTGTTTTGGTGATTTTCATACACGTGAAAAGCATGTACAAGCTGGTGTGCTAGCGAACATTTGTTATCCTAAGCACTTGGGAAATGGAGGCAGGAAGAACAGGTGTTTGAGTTATCCTTGGCTAGAAAAGGCCAGCCTGGGTTCTAGGCCAGCCTGGGCTAAAAAAGACCCTGCTTCAAAAGCAAGCAAACAAAACTCAAAAACAAAACAACACACACACACACACACACACACACACACACACACACTCACTCACACACACACACACACACACACACACACACACACACTCCCATGCCGTTGGACAGTGTCCTGTAATGGCTGGCTAGAACCAGTTACTTGGTGGTTTTTCCTCAGTTCCTCCACAACGCTGCCAATTCTCCAGTCACTTACTCTGTCAACCTCAGTTGTCTCTCAGTATCTCAGGGATGGGAACCCTGTCAGAACCCACCGGTGCCCAAAGCCCTTGTACAAAGCGGTACTGTATTTGCATAGAACTCACAGGCATCCCCATTTGCATCATCTCTAGGTGACTTACCGCACCTCAAACAATGCAACCGCTGTGCAGCTAGTTCCTGGACCATATTGTTTAGGGACAAACGGCAAGTCCATACATGTTCAGACAGACACAAGCATCATAGGTTTTGTCACTTTCCAGTGTGGAGGTGGGACCCAGGGCCCTGTGCGCCAGGCAACCCTTGAACTGAGCTATATCCTCAGGCTTCTGCTGGGTTCTTTCGTTGTTTGATTATATTCTTTATTAAGTTCTTTCCACATTCCTTCCATCATTTTAACCACAATTTTGTATAAATAACTAGAATAACTCTGAGGCAGAGATTATAGTTATCACATATTACAAAACAGCGAAGAACCCGGCCTCAGACTTGCTTTGGATGGCAACTTACTGCTCCTGTGAGCTTTCCAGGGTCCCGGCATCTGTTGGATTTGTAATTGTATCTCACTGTATAGTATTTTTTTTCAAATCACGTCTATTATTTATTGGGGAGAATGCACTTTTCAGAGTGTGCACGTGGAGGTTAGAGGACAGCTTCCTGGAGTTGGTTCATTTTCCTGACCCCCGTTGGCCCCTTGCATGAGCAGAGAGGACATGGAGGACATGTTTGGCTTGCAGCTCCTGTCCCCACCTGCGTGTGCACAATCCAGCCTTGGGATTCAGGCAGCAGTTAAGTGACTAAACAACCCGGGAGATCTCATGGCTAGATGGGTCAGTCATAGGGTACCAGGTATTTCTCGGGGTCCTCAGAGAAGCTCCCAAGCCTCCCACCCAGAATGTCCCCACCTCTCTCTCTCTGTGTCTCTCTCTGCCTCTTGGTGTGGCTGGCTCTCTCTCTCTCTCTCTCTCTCTCTCTCTCTCTCTCTCTCTCTCTCTCTCTCTCCTTCTCCATGCTGGGGATTGATGCCAGGGCCTTCAGCATGCTAAGCAAGGACTGAACCACTGAGCAGCACCCTTCATCTCCCCTCTGGAGTCTCAGGCACACTGTAGTGAGAGAAGCAGGCTAGAATGCCCTCAGTCCATCCTAAGCAGAGTCAAAGCACAGCAGCTTTGTTGGGAATTCACGTTCACCCAATCCATGCAGACTTCCAGCACAGCCTTTGCTCAGCTTCCTCGCTTCCTTAGCATCTTTGAAGCTGCTCATTGCTTTGCTTTATTCCCCATCATCTTATGCTGTCCACAGCCACAGTCCACTAACCAGAAAGGGGACTGTAACCGGGCTATGAGACTAATAACAGCCATGCGTCACACTCAAGTTTCAGCAAGTTTTCTCCCTCACGCCCTCTCTGTGCGTCAGGATCCAGGCCAGGGTTTCACTTTGCTACATTCCCTTGCTCTTCTCTAACTCCTGACAGTGTCTCATTTTTCTTTCCTGACACTGTTGAAGTGTGTGCTCAGGTATTTTGTGGCATATCTAAGTTGGGGTCTTCCTTTTTTTTTTCTTTTCCCCAAGACAGGGTTATGTAATAGCTCTGGCTGTTCTGGAACTCACTCTGTAGACCAGGCTGGCCTTGAACTCATAGAGATCCACCTGCCTCTGCCTCCTGTTGCTGGGATTAAAGGCCTGTGCCGTAACTTCCTGGCTAAGTTGAGGTCTTTCTGATGATGTTTTCTCATGATTAGATGAGGTTGTGCATTCTTGACAAAAATACCAGAGAAATGGAGCTTGAGATGGCTTAGCAGTTAAGAATATGTCTTAGGGTTTCTATTGCTGTGAAGACACATCATGATCATGGCAACTCTTATAAAGAAAACATTTCATTGGGGTGGCTCACTTACAGTTTCAGAGGTTCAGTCCGTTATCATCATGATGGGGAACACGGTGGCATGCAGGCAGATGTGGTGCAGAAGCTGAACAGTGCTATGTCCTGCAGGCAGCAGGAAGTTGACTGAGATACTGGGTGGTATCCTGAGCATAGGAGACCTCAAAGCCCAAGCCTGCAGAGACACACTTCCTCCAACAAGGCCACACCTACTCCAACAAGGCCACACCTCCTAATAGTGCCACTCCCTGTGGGGGCCGTTTTCTTTCAAACCACCACACTGTACTTGTTGCTCTTGCAAAGGACCCAAGTTGATTCCGAGCACCCACGTGGCAACTCACAGCCATCTGTAATTCTAATTTATGGAAGTCTGACACCGTTTTCTGGCTTCCATGGGTACCACACATGCATGTGGTGTACAGATATACATGAAGGCAAAACACATATAAAATAAGAATACATAAAAATAACTAAAAAATAAAAATTGCCACAGAAATGATGTACCTTTTAAATCATTAGTAGTTATAGTGGGATGCTACCAGTAGTGTCTGTTTCTCTCTTTCCTCTCTCTCTTTGAGACAAGGTTTCATGTAGCCCCAGGCCGGCTTGGAATTTACTTTGTAGCCCAGGCCCACTTCAAAATCCAGGCAACCCTCTCTACTCTAGCCTCCCAAATGCCTGGATGGTAGACTAGTGATGTTTCTCTTGATCACTTGGCTGAGTGGCTTCTGATGTTCCATACCACAACATTCTTGTTTTTTATTTGTAGTTAATAAATACCTTACAAGTCTGGCTTGGTGGCGCATGCCTTTAATCCAAGTACTTGGGAGGCAGAGGCAGGCAGATTTCTGTGAGTTCAAGGTCAGCATGATCTACAGAGTGAGTTCCAGGACAGCCAGGGCTATGTAGAGAGATCCTGTCTCAAAAATCAAAACAAAAGGACTTTGGTGGTTTAAAAGAAAATGGTCCCCAAAGGGAGTGGCACTAATGGTAGGTGTGGCTTTGTTGGGGTGGGTGTGGCCTTGTTGGAGGAAGTGTGTCACTGTGGAAGTAGACTTTGAGTTCTCACATATGCTCAAGATACTGCCCAGTGTCTCAGTTCACTTTGTGTTGCCTGCTGATCAAGATGTAGGATTCTCAGCTCCAGCACCATGTTTGCCTGCACCCTGCCATGTCCCACAATGATGATAATGGACTAAACCACTGAACTGTAAGCCATACCCAATTAAATGTTGGCACCATCACACCCAGATGGCACACACCTTTAATCCTGGCACTCAGGAGGCAGAGGCAGGCAGATCTCTGTGAGTTTGAGGCCAGCCTGGTCTACAGAGTGAGTTCCAGGACAGCCAAAGATATACAGAGAAACCCTGTCTAAAAAAAAACCAACAGAAAAGCATTTTCTTTAGTGAATGAAATTGTAAAGTGGTTTTATGAGGTGTTTAGATTTAAGGATGAGAAAGGAGTGTTGATATGGTACAACTTAAGTTAATATATATTTGGGCTCTATGCTGTGGGATGGTCTGTATGTCAAATTGCTCTGATTGGTCAATAAATAAAACACTGATTGGCCAGTGGCCAGGCAGGAAGTAGGTGGGACAAGGAGAGAGGAGAGTTCTGGGAAGCAGAAGGCTGAGGCAGAGAAACTGCCAGCCGCCACCATGACAAGCTGCATGTGAAGACACCGGTAAGCCACAAGCCACGTGACAAGGTATAGATTTATAGAAATGGATTAATTTAAGATATAAGAACAGTTAGCAAGAAGCCTGCCACGGCCATACAGTTTGTAAGCAGTATAAGTCTTTGTGTTTACTTGGTTGGGTCTGAGCGGCTGTGGGACTGGCGGGTGACAGAGATTTGTCCTGACTGTGGGCAAGGCAGGAAAACTCTAGCTACAGCTCTAAATAAGCAAAAGTTATCTTCCTTCCTTCCTTCCTTCCTTCCTTCCTTCCTTCCTTCCTTCCTTCCTTCCTTCCTTCCTTCCTTCCTTCCTTCCTTTGCTAGAGCGTCATGCAGCCCAGGTTGGCCTTGAACTCACTATGTACTTGAGAATGATCTCAAACTTCTGGTCCTCCTGCTTCTACCTCCTAAGTGCTGAGATTACAGGTGTGTATCACCATACCTGATTTATATGGTACTAAGGTTTGATTTTTTTTTTTTTTCGAGACAGGGTTTCTCTGTATAGCTTTGCACCTTTCCTGGAACTCACTTGGTAGCCCAGGCTGGCCTCGAACTCACAAAGATCCGCCTGTCTCTGCCTCCCGAGTGCTGGGATTAAAGGCGTGCGCCACCACCGCCCGGCGGTACTAAGGATTGAACTCAAGACCTTGCACATGCCAAGCAAGCCTCCTGTCCATGGAACTCCATCACCGGCCCCTATTTGTTGTTTTCAACATTCTTGTTTGAGTGTCTTGTTTGCATTGTCTCTGTAGGCAGTTTCGGCCTTATTAATTAATTAATTAATTAGTTAATTTATCTATTTATTTATTTATCCATTCCCTTTACTCTCAATAGGAGGGCAAACTAGACCCCAAGGAAAGGTTTCTTTCCCTTCTCATGTCCCCTTCAGTCATTATCTGCCCCCCCATCCACCCTAGAAATACTGTCCTGCTGTGACTGGTGGCCCCGGGGTCAGAATGGTACTGTCCTCATGGCAGATGGATGGCTAGGTCCTCAGCGGACTTCCCAGAAGTGCTTGCTCAGGACTTGTATCAGTAGCTCATGTGCTAACTTCCTGGAAAATGAGCTTTGTTCCCCTGGGAGAGGGGGGAAGAGTCATCAGCTAGTTATTTTTTAACTCAAGTCATTTTCCACAGCTACCTTCTGACCATTGCCGATTCTGGACAATGTCCAGGATGGGCTGCCAGTTCCAGGGGGAGGGATGCTAGTGTTAAGAGAAGCCCCAGGAGAAAAAGGCAGCACTCACATTAACAGTCTACAAGGCTGCTTGACCAATTAGAAGTGCAATGATTGTGGAGAGCTGGAATTGATGGTCTAGAGCCAAACTCTCTTTGGCTATCTGAGCCCTCCAAATAGCCACTTATTGCCCACTTCTGGGTTTGATCTACCATCCTTGTAGCTATTAGGTAAATCCTTTTGGCCCCCAGCTTCCATCAGCCTGCCTGAAAAGCTAAGAATGTCATCAGGGGCCTACAACAGGGGCGTCATGGCTCTACTGGAACCTGCCTACCTGATGGACCCACCAAAGTATTGGAAAAGTGTCTGGATTTATGGCTCTCTTTGTTCTATTACTATAAAAATGTAAGGAAACTGTTATCATGTTGGGACATGGTACTCAGGGGAACCTAGATCCGTGTTCCCAGGCAATGCTCGCTCACACTCGGCTGGCTCCTGAATAAACTCTTACTACTGGCTTTGAGGCAGGAGCACGCCGCTTATGCTTTTGTTTGCCTTTTTTGTTGTTGTTTGTTTGCCTTTTTTTGTTGTTGCTTGTTTGCCTTTTTTTGTTGTTGTTGTCGCATTGATTGCAGTGTTCTTAGAAACTGCTTCTGTGGTGGGAGTGCTCACCAACCAGTAAAACTGGGTGGACAGGGTACCTGGGAGGCAAAGGCACTATTCTGCTGGGGAGGCAGGTGGGTCCTCAGGCCTGAGCTCTTCAGGGAGGTTAGGGAGGTTAGGGTCAATTTTTTGAGGCTCTCCATGGAGGCCTGGGCGTGGGTGAGGTTTCAGAGTGGCACCTAAGCAAATTCACAGCATACCTTGAACTTTCCTGGAGTTCTCCTTCCGGTTCAGATTCCTTCCTTAAACAAGCTCCATCTCCAGGGCATCGAGTGGGGTGTGGTGTGGTGTGACTGACCAGGTAAATCCAAACAGGTTATAACAATCCAGACTTGAATAGTGATACTTTAAAACAGCACTTGAGCCAAGTGTAGTGGCACAAATCTTTAATCCCAGCACTCTGGAGGCAGAGGCAGGTGGATCTCTGTGAGTTTGAGGCCAGCCTGGTCTACAGAGTGAGATTCAGGACAGCCAGGGTTATACAGAGAAACCCTGTCTCAAAATAAACAAACACTTGTTTCCTTCCCTTTGGCCATCAGACCATTGAGACAATGGGCCCCAAGAAACTGAAATTTCCCCAGGAGTCTCATGCTGGGTGAAGGAAAAGGCTGGGGCCCTGGTGCTAGCCGGAGTGGGAGCTTGTCTTCTGGAGAGAAATCTCATGCAGTTCTGACCCCTTGCAGGACAGACTGGAAATGGGTAGTGATGGTGTCAATACCTAGATTGGGCTGGACAGCTTTGTTTTGGGTAGTATACCTCTGCCCTCTCTTAACACCTTATAGGCAATTCATGGTTGCTGGGGTGGGATGGAAGAGTCATTCCTTAGTGCTAAATTGCCTTTGTTCAAGTAAATAACATCCCACTCCCTGAATTCAGGTGGGCAACTCTAATTAAATGCATTGGCCTCAGGTGGTGGTGGTGGTGGTAGTGGTGGTGGTGGTGGTGGTGGTGGTGGCACAAGCCTTTAATCCCAGCACTCGGGAGGCAGAGGCAGGCAGAGCTCTGTGAGTTTGAGGCCAGCCTGGTCTACAGAGTGAGTTCTAGGGCAGTCAAGGCTTCACAAAGAAACTCTGTCTCATTGGGTAATGCCTGGGGGGCGCTCACCAGCCTAAGACAGAGCACCTGTGTGGCCTGGGCAGGCGTCTCCATGATGGGTAAGGTGACCTGCTGATGTCCCATGCAACCTAAGTCGGAAGTCATTTTTTAGTAGTAAAAGGGGGACCTGTAGCTCCCTGGCCCCTGTTTTGGGTAACTGTTGCCTTGCTTGCTGACTTTGACCTTGATATTCTCCCAATGCTAATTCCCTGCCGCATTCCACCATCCTGAATGCTTAAGGGAAGTTCCTTGTCTGTGTATCCTGCATAATGGGGTTAACAGCTTAGATGCAAGATTGTAAAACATCAGTAGTGAACTTCTGCCCTCCGGGGTTCTCCCATTGTGCTGTAAGCCTGTATTTAAGACCTCTTCCCTCCTTCAATAAACAGCATTCAGCATTTAAAAAAAAAGAATAATTAGATAACACACACACAAAAAAAGAAAAACCTCTGTCTCGGAAAAACAGCAGCAGCAGCAACAAAAATGCCATGGCCTCAAGCCAAAAAGGAGGTGAGAATAGGAGGTGTGCTTTTGGGAAGGAATGAACTTGGTGGAGGAGGTGGGATGAGAGTAATGGAGGCGACTTTGATCAAAGTGTGTCACATCTATAAGGAACTGGGAATGAATAAAAGACCATAACCCTCAAGTTGGGACCCTGAAAATGGAGTTAAGGTTCTTGTTAGAAAGGTGGCCCCACTGAAGAAATCTCCTTTTTCTGCTTTTTGCTATTGCCTCTTGGGTAAGTTGCTTATTGAGGACAGGTTATTGAGGGCTGCCAGAGCTCAGGTTCTCTCCATGCCTGTGTCCTTTTTCAGTTCCTCAGAACACGGTGACATTTCTAGGCCGCCTTAGGAAGTTCTATGGTCTCTTCCCGCTGAGGACAAAGCTCCCTTCTCCTCACCAGCACTGGAATCTCTTTGTTCTGGGAAGTCAGGGAGCTGGCTGGACTTTTCCTGGGGTAGAGCCCCCCCTCTAGCCACGCTCTCAGCTCTCACCGGTTTCTGAGAGAAGGAAGTGAAGGAGCTGGATGATTCATCTGGCTGGCTTTGGGAAAAAGCAGAGGGCAGAGGTTCACCTCGGCTTATTTATTCATGACTGAGAGAGCTGGCTGAGAAGACACAAGAAAGCCATAAAGGCTGAACAAAATTTAGCAAGAATTTGGGTGGCAGCCCATAAGGAAGCCATTAGCTTTTCTAAAAAAAAAAAAAAAAGGACTTAATTCCAAAGCAGAAACACCATCTGCCCCCTACCAGCCCAACCACCACAGTTCTGGAGGGAGGTCCACTGTGGCCCAGGAGCATGCGGTGGCTGTCCTATGGGAACCGCCGATCTGCTGGTTTTGGCAGAAAGAAAGCAAAGGCAAATTCCTGCGCATGGACTCATTGCTCACCCCTCTTCTGCTTTTTGGCTGACATCAGGGCAGGCACACGAGGCAGCCCTACATCCATCTGCTGATGAGTCCAGGGACAAAAGGAAAGCCACACTGCTATTGTGACCTATTCCAAAAGGAACCCAGGGGCAGGACACAGAAACAAACCACATCCCCCCCCCCAGGTTAAAGACAAACGGCGCTCAGAAGACTGAAGTTTCACTGTTTAACCCCCCACCCCATCCCCCACGCGCCCCAAATCTGGGCCAGTTGAATCTAGCTGCTAAAAGTGCTCTCCAGATGTTAAGTCCGGTGACCTGAGTTCCTTCTCAGGGACCCACCCACATGGTGGAGGGAAAGACTCCCTGCAATTTATCCTCTGGCCTCCACAGGCATGCTATGGCATGCATGTGCCCACATACATATGCACACTAAATCAATGGAAAAATGCAATTTAAAAAATAAAATAAAACTCTGAGAACGAAAACTGGCTGGGGGTGTAGCTCAGTGGTGGAGGGCCTGGCCGCAAACCCGCTAAAAACGTCTCTGGTGTGGGACTCAAAGTGCCACTGAGACAGATTCTTGGGAGTAAACAGTGTACTTATCAGAAATGAGTTCCTATCGTCGCGGACAGACAACAGGCACAACAAGGATTTTGAAGAGAGAAATCCAGGCCTCAGTGGCAGAAGTGGGATTGTGTGCCGCATAGATTTAGATTCCAGAGCAGGCGCCTACAGCCAGGCTCTCCCGTGCCCAGGCGGAAGTCAGGGGAGGGAGTGGGGAGCAGCCTAGCCACCAATACTGCCTTTGATGTAAACTCATTTCCCCAGGTGAGAAACCCTGGCACCTGGAAGTCTGTGAGTTAGATTTGCAGACAATGTCTCCGTGTAAGGTGCTTGTCTGTGTCTGCAATGGGGGAAGGGCTGCTGCAGCTGTGAGCAGCTGCTGAATTCTACTATTACATTCTTACACCCACGTCCCAAGGTCGATCTCCATCACACCTACTCCTACAAAGCAAATCCCATGTGGCAGGAGTGTCTGTAACCCTAGCACTTGTAAAGCTGAGGCAGGAGAATTACTGCTAGTCTCATCCTTGGTACACGGTGAGACCTTATCTCAAACAAAACAAAGAACAAACAAAGAAACAAAACAAACCAAACAAAAAGACGCCCCTCCTCAAACTCTGGCTACCGGGACTTGTGCTTCTTTAAGAACTTGTAGTCACACCAAGGGCTTAATGTTAATTTGCAACTTGGATGCTGGGCTCCAGGCTGAATTCTAACCCTCAGCACATACCCTTGAGGCATGGTAGGGGGAATTATTCATCTTTAAATAGGAAGCTATTGGGGTGGGGGTGGGGAGGGGTGGGGAAGGAAACGGGGGAGGAGGAAGGGGGAGGGAGAGGGGGAGAGGGCAATTGGAGGAGAAGGATAGGGAGATAGGGCGGGGGGGGGGCGGGCAGCCAGAAAAAGCAAACGCGGAAGAGCCCTAGTTTTGAGAGTGCTAAGCCACGCCCCAACCTGAAAGGTTCCCATCACAGATAAGAAACCCCACTGCTGAAGTCCCACACAACCCCCCTGGGAGAAACGGCCACTTCCTGTTTAGATTAGTATCTTCCAGCTGGGGGTGGGGAGCGGTGATGGAAGCGATTGCCAGTGGCTCTCGGAAAGAATCAAAACTGCTGGATCAGGGCTCCAATTGCAGCATTGCGTCCCATTACTCCGCTCGCCCGCGGACAAGGCAGAGCTAATACCATAATAATACCAAGGAGGTGCGGGCGCGCTCGCAGCAGGTACCGTCATCTAGCTTCGGGTAACCACGCAGCATCCGTCCGGGGGCGGAGATGGGGAACAGATACCAGCTTTAGTCCCCCCCCCCCCCCCCCCCGCCCACTCCCGTCAGATGCGGAGGCTCCATGATGCAATTGTAGTCGTGGATTCACAGCTCGGAAGAGTCAGGATTGGGCTTGGGCTTGGGTCCTTCCCCTCCCCCAGCTACTTCCTTCTTAATATCTCTCATCACTTGGGCTTTTAGGTTTTAGCACCCGGACTGTCTGGTGCTGAGTAGTTAATCCCTTGGCAGTGCCAAGGCCTCGAAGCACACCATTCTTTCCATTCCCACCCTGGGGCTAGGGGGCGGAGCGGGATGGGGGGCGGGGATGATCCAATCCGAGGCTCCTCTGAAAGCTCTGGATGATCAATAAGTACCTTCTGAACTCAACGTAGGAATGCCTAAACTTAGTCACACTGTAGCTCATAGGGGAAAAAAAAAACATATTGTCAAGGACTCGACCCTTGTTTGATCGATGGAGAGCATGGCAAGGGCTGTAGGTGCTTTACAAAGCTATTTGGAGGTTCTTTAAAAAAAAAAAAATCAGGCATGCCGGGCACATGCCTTTAATCCCAACAGAGGCAGGTGGATCTCT
Organism: Peromyscus maniculatus bairdii; assembly: GCF_049852395.1. Taxonomy (NCBI): domain Eukaryota; kingdom Metazoa; phylum Chordata; class Mammalia; order Rodentia; family Cricetidae; genus Peromyscus; species Peromyscus maniculatus. The sequence goes on along the minus strand of NC_134875.1, from coordinate 130,002,634 downwards.
GAGTTTGAGGCCAGCCTGGTCTACTCAGAGAGTTGCAGGAAAGGCACAAAGCTTACACAGAGAAACCCTGTCTCGAAAACCAAACAACAACAAAGAAGTCAAGTGTGATCTCCATTCATTCCCCTAGGAAGTCCAAGGCATGAGCCTTGGAAACATTTTACTAAGCTTCCGGACACAAAGGCTCACATATTGTGTGCTATAGGGTTCCATTTTTGGCCCCCCCTTTTTTTTTGAGACAGGGTCTTATGGAAACCAGATTGGCCTTGAACTCGGTATATAGCTGAGGATAGCCTTCACCTCCCAAGTCTAGGATTACAAGCCTGCACTACCCTGCCCAGCCTACAATTCTGTTCATATAAAGAGTCCAGCCCAGGTGCACCGTTACAGGCAGATAGTTACTGGTTACTAGATTTCGTGGTTATGAGAGTCAGGGCATGAGTGTGGGAAATGACTGTTAATAGATAAGGGATTTTTTTTGTTTTTTTGAGACAGGGTTTCTCTGTGTAGCTTTTCGCCTTTCCTGGATCTCACTTTGTAGACCAGGCTGGCCTCGAACTCGCAGAGATCCACCTGCCTCTGCCTCCCGAGTGCTGGGATTAAAGGCGTGCGCCGCCCAGCAGGTTTGAACTTCTTATCTTCATGTCTCAGCCCCCCAAGTACTGGAATTACAGGACTGTACCATCAGGCCTGGCTTATGTAGGGTCTGAGGAAACGCTGAAGGAAGACCCCAGACTCAAACAGTATGCAAGAACAAAGAGCATTTATTAGAGCAGCATGCATGTGGGGCCGTTCACCTGTACCAAATGGTGAGGAGCCCGAGAGAGACATGCAGGCTCCTTTTAAGCACAGCTAAGGGGAGTTTCAGGGTCAACTGCATAATTGGTTAAGCAAGCAGCAGTTTCATTAGCATACTTTTAATTGGCCGAGGTTTAGTCGTCGTTTCATTTTTGGACACATCTGCACAAGCTTGGCCGTGACTCAGAAGGGCCCGCTGGGTTTGTCCTTGAGACACTGTGAGGCTGACTTAGGCCCTCTGTGTGCGTTCTCTCCCTCCACCATGAATGTGAGGGCCTTGGAGATAGATGCCCTTTGTTGTGAGAGACACCTGTTTGTCTTCAGAGGACTGGAGTTTAAGTTCAGTTGTGAAAGTGAGAGCGTTTAACCCCTTCAGCTTAGAATCTACATTTTTAGTGACATTTCTAAGCGTTAGAGGAAAGGTGATTTACAAGGAAGCATATGACACCACCTGGGTCCCTGAAGAGCTCATAGTCACCCTGGGAAATGTGGGTTCCTACTGCGTAAAATTCAGGGCCAGCTCATGTGGTTCTGGAGGAGAACTTGCAGTAATTCAAAAGAGGATACTTTACGTTTGAGGCCCTGGCTTTGAGCTCCGCCAACCCCAAAAAGGTCAAGGGCAGTCTAGGTCGAGGTGGTCTGGGAGGATGAACAAGATCACACTGGCTGATGGGAGAATGGACCAGGCACGGACAGGTGAGAGTCACGAAGGCCTGTGCTGCCTGTGGGCTGGAGGCTACTTACTCATTGTGACCTGTAAGGGGAAACTGAGGCAGTTAGGATACGGGGAGGTGAGCCAAGGCCATTTCTAAAAGCTGGGACACATTCTGATGGGAGTGTGGGTCCAGAGGCCATGACAATGACGTGGAGGAAGAGCCTGGTGATAGTGTCGTTGGGCTGACAAGAAAAAGTTGACTTTGTGGAGCTGGGGACATAGCTCGATGGTAGAGGGCCCGCCACTTGAGCAGGAGGACCTGAGGTAGGTTCCCAGAATCCATGTAAAAGGTTGGGATGGGTGCACCCACCCGTCGGCACTGCTGGACTGGAGATGGGTGGATTCTCAGATCTCCCTGGCCAGCCAGTCCAGTAAACTGGGGAGCTAAGAGCTGAATGGCAGATGCTGTCTCAAAAAGGAAGGTGGGAGGGGACTGGAGAGATGGCTCAGTGGCTAAGAGTACCTACTGCTCTTGCACAGAACCCAAGTCGGGTTCCCAACATCTACATGGCAGCTCCCAGTTATCTCTAACGCCAGTTCTAGAGGATCTGATGGTCTTTTCTGACCTCTGCATAAGCATGGCGATGCACATAATACTCACGTAAGCACACACAGACACAGACACACACACACACACACACACACACACACACACACACACACATGTTAAGGTGGAGGGCTGTGGCTCAGTTGGTAGTGTGCTTGCCCAGCCTGTACCAAGTCTTGGGTTTAATCCTTAGCACCACATAAAACCTGGCATGGTAACACACACTGTAATCCTAGAACTTGGGAGATGGAGGCAGGAGGATAAGGAATGCAGTCTCATCCCCAGCTACATAGTGAGTTTGAGGCCAGCCTGGACTACACAAAACTCTGTATTATTTGTTATTATTATCACACACACACACACACACACACACACACACACACACAAACACACACACACACACATACACTAAGCTACAGCTTCCAGCTCCATCTTGCATTGTATACACATGACATTTTGTGGGGTCTTATTAGTCAATGCCTGTAATCTCAGTGCTCAAGAGGGAAGCTGAGGTGGGAGGATTGCTATGAATTTTAGGCTATCATGGGCTATATAGCCTGTCTCAAAACAAACCAATAAGCAACCTTCTCGCTGAGTAGCCTGAAACCATCTGCTTGATAACAGGAAAGTTTTTCCAAGTTTCTGGAGTAGATCACAAGTCAATCCTGCAGAACTCAGATCCCAAGCTAGAGAACTGGCATCTATCTGACCACTGGGTCTTGCTGCCCAGAGTAGGAAGATCCGACCTATCCCTTCGGGTTCCCACGAATTGTGAACAGAAACCTGGAGGCGGGGCCAGGGAAGGAGTGGCAGCAGGTTCCAAGGTCACTCTTCTGGGCTTCTGGCCAGAGAAAAGGGTGGAACACCGAGTAAAGTGCAAGAGAAACCACAAGTGGATGTCTGGCCAAATTCCCATTTGAGACTCGGAGAGGACATTTTCCCTCACTGGGCCCCGTTCCCCCATGCATCTCAGAGCCATGCGGAGTGTCTAGGAGGTACATGAGCCACAAGAAGACAAGGCATCTTATCCTGAGTTGCCCTGTGGTGCTGTGTGGCCCAGACAGTTCTGTTCTGGCTGGATTTAGACAAAGAGAAGGAAATTAAACCATAGGCAGACATTGAGGAGTCAACATCTACTGAACTCCTCCTAGAAAGTTCTGCCATAAAAACAAGGTGGTGTGAAGATGAGCTCATCAAAAAGGATCCTTGAATCTGGATTCAATGGCTCAGGCCTGTAACCTGAGTCAGGAGACTGAGGTAGGAGGATGACAAGTTCAAGGTCTTCTTTGGCTTCTGAATGAGTCCAAGGCCAGCCTGAGCAACTGAGAGAGGCCTTGTCTCAAAAGAAAGAGGAAAGGGGCTGCTGCTGATGAGGTTAAGAGCCTTGATGCTTTCTTCCAGAGGACCAGAGTTCAATTCCTAGCACCCACATCAGGCAGTTCACAACTGCCTGTAACTCCAGCTCCAGGGGATCTGACACCCTCCTCGACATACCCACACATATATGTATAAATAATAGAAGTCTTTAAAAGATACTGAACATGTACTTGCCTAGCATGCATGCGACCTTAGGTTCAATCCCCAATACTAAAGGAAAGAAAAAGAAGTAGAATGAGCATGAGGGGGAGGAGGGAGGGGGAGGGGGAAGGGGAGGAGGGGGAGGAGAAGCAGCCACTACCTTGAAGCTAAGCTTAAACCAAGATGGGGACACTCATCATTAGGGACCCAAGCTTGTGAGTACTCCCAGCTAAAGAGAGCACAGGAGATCAGTGCCACAGAGTCTGGAAATAGAGCAGGAAAACCAGCCAAGAAGTCCCAGGAATCTCAAGAGCTTCTAGACCCTTGTCCATTTTCGGTGCCTTAGCCCTGTCAGAAGGGTCACGTGTGCTATGTGACTCAGAGCAGTCGGCTTCCATGTCTGGAGGAGCAGTTAGGTCCCAGGCCCATAGAAGACAAGGCCCTTGTTCTCTGTAGCCACCCAATCCCCTGTGGTGGGGTCTCCGCTGTAGTCACCCCTGTCTTAGGTAGAACTGGTGACTCAGGGCCCTCAGTGGCTCAGAGCAGGGAGTCCCGGGCCTGGCTCCCGACCAGAAGCTACGGGAGTAACTTATTCCCCCACTTCCACAGCACCAGACAGAAAGGCCTAATCTAAGTGCCAGCACAGGAGAGGCCTTGGGAATGCTTGGACAGACACACCTATTGGCCAGGGGTGGTGGGCAGGTCACTTTCATGGCCGTGAACTGGGCCAGGAGGGAGTGTCGGGTAATTAAGTGAGGATGCTTGATTTCCACACAACTTGTTCTTCCTGTCTGGGGGTAAGTTTAGTTTTGCCCCTGTTGTTACTTTTAATAGCACTTAGGCTTGAAAAGGAAACCGAAAAGCACCAGCAGTCCTCTATTTGGATGGAGGGAGGTTGGGGGTGACTTCAGAAGGAGCTACTCAGGCTGTTACTCCCCGAGGCCCTCAGAACTCCTGGTGTGAGAGAAATGACCCGTGCTTTTCATGAGATCTTTTTTTTTTTTGGTTTTTCGAGACAGGGTTTCTCTGTGTTGCTTTGGTGCCTGTCCTGAAACTCACTCTGTAGACCTGGCTGGCCTCGAACTCACAGAGATCTGCCTGGCTCTGCCTCCCGAGTCCTGGGATTAAAGGCGTGCGCCACCACTGCCTGGCCATGTGATCTTATTTTCCCAATTGTCTGGAATTTTTTCCAAGACATGGTTTCTCTGTATAGTCCTAGCTGTCCTGGAACTTGCTCTGTGAACTCACAGAGCTCTGCCTGCCTCTGCCTCCTGAGTACCGGGATTAAAGGCGTGTGCACCATCACGCTCGGTGTCTGGAGGTTTTTATGACTTGAAACTCTTGTGTTTTCTGCCCCCGCCCCAGTCTTAGGCACAAAACCAGGCAGAAGCCGTGCCATTGACTTACCACTCAGCCCTGTGTTTTGATTTTGAGACAGCGTCTCATTATGTTGCCTAAGCAGACCTTGAGCTTGGTGTGTAGCTCGGGTGGGCCTTGAACTTGGAATCCTGAATAGCTGGCGCATTTTACCTGTGGCAGGTGTTCCCTCTAGTTATTAAGGGCAACAAGTCACGACAGCATTGACAGTGTCTGTGGTTTGACCTAGCACCCCAGCCCCAGGTTTCTCCTCTCTCTCAACACCCTTCCCATGAAAGAGCTCCATGCTTGTCCCTCAGTCACCCTTTCACTGACTGAGTACTTGTGTCTATACAGAGGAGAACGGAGAAGAAGAAATAATGTGACCATTTGGCACAGAAATGTCAGGGCAAATACTGCAGATGCTGTTGTCGTCTTGCCCTATAACCCCTGGGTCCAGCTGAGGTCACTAGCCGTTGTGGCAGACAGGTCACCACCTCCTGCCCCTCCCAGCCTCCCAGCTTGGGTACCAATAGAGGACCAACCCCGAATGGCGTGTGTGGGAAGGGAAGGGAAGGGAAGTTGACCGAGCTGGGCCCTGGTGGATAATAGCTCCAATCATTTTGTTCCCTATTGAGACAGTGTTTTTAATGGATGAGTGATTTTGTGTGTGTGTGTGTGTGTGTGTGTGTGTGTGCATGGTCATGAGTGGGGCGGGTGTGCATGAATGAGTGGGTACATTCACCAGAGGTCAGAGGTCGACCTTGCTGTCCTCATTATTTGAGCTGTACTATTGTGGAGGCGGGTGGGGTGCTGGCATGCAGAGGTCAGAGGACAGCTTTATGGAGTCACTTCTTCCCTTCCACGTCCGTGTGGGTTCTGGGCATTGAACTTAGGTCACCAGGCTTATGGGGCAAGTGCCCTCACCCGCTGGCCATCATTCCAGCACCGTCTTAGTTCTTGAGACGCTCACTGCTTGTCTGGCCAGTGAACCGCAAGGACCTTCTGGTCTCTCCTTGCCGGCGCTGGGATTCCAGGCATGTGAGCAGGAAGAGCTTTACTGACCAAGCTGCCTCTCCGGCTTCCTTTTTCTTTTATTATATATTTTTGAGACAGTGTCTCATGTGATTCCCAGCTGGCTTTGAACTCTCCATGTAGCTGGGGCTGGCCTTGAACGACTGCCCCCACCTGCCTCTCCTGAGTGCCGAGATGCTAAGTGTGGACCTCTACACCTCGCCGAGACAGTATTTACTATTACAATTAAAATTGCCTAACGGAACACCAGCCATCGGAACAGTTTTGGGAGGGTGTTGGGGTTGGAACCCAGCACGCACGCACGCACGCACGCACGCACGCACGCACGCACGCACGCACGCACGCACGCACGCACGCACGCACGCACGCACGCACGCACGCACGCACGCACAGCATATATTCTACCTCTGAGCTAGCTCCCTGCTTTAGCAGTGTGGTGCAGTAGCTCCCGCAGGACAGTTCTGAGGCGCGCTCCACACAGTCCCTCTGCCGTTCCCCAACAGGACTGAGCCCCGCGGTGGTAACCGGCTCAAGACACCCTTCAGGCTTTCCTCCCTACCCTGTCTCTCTTTTGTGTTCCCTGGGGTCAGGTCCAGAATCAACCACCTGCCCTCCAAGTCCTTCAGCAGGCATCTGTGTGGGGACTGCAAACACAGGCACTGGGTGTGAGCAGGTTCTTCTCAGAGCAGAGGACGGCTCTCCACCGAGGTCAGGGGTAAGAACAGTGGTCATTCTTGCAGAGGACCTGGGTTTGCCTCCCAGCACCAAATGATGGCTCACAACCATACATGACTCCAGTTCAGGGGATCCAATACCCTCTTCTGACCTCTTTGGGCACTAGGAACACGTCATGTACATACATCCACACAAGCAAAACATGAACATACATGAAGCAAAACAAAACAAAGCCCTAGTGTGTTGGCCATAAAGAAAGGAAGAAGGATTGGGGCCCAGGCAGAGGCCCCAGCAAGGGGAATGGTGTGTGAATGTGAGAAACTGGGGGGGGGGGCTTTATTTTTTTTTGTGTGTAGCTCGTATTTTCTTTTTACTCTTTGCTCTTTTGGGGGGCACGCCACCGAGCTCCCAAATAAATCACACCGAGTCTTATTCTTTCTTATGAATTCCTGACCTTAGCTTGGCTTGTTTCTAGCCAGCTTTTCTTAAGTTATCCTGTCTACCTCATGCCTCTGGGATTTTACCTTTTTCTATTTCTGTATACCTTTCTTTACTTTTTTGTTTTGTTTTTTGAGACAGGGTTTCTCTGTGTAGCCCTGGCTGTCCTGGATCTTACTCTGTAGACCATGCTGGCCTCGAACTCACAGAGATCCACCTGGCTCTGCCTCCTGAGTGCTGGGATTAAAGATGTGTGTCATCACTGCCCTGCTTTTTCTTTACCTCTTATTCCGTGGCTGGCTGGGTGGCTGGGTGGCTGGGTGGCTGGCCCCTGGAGTCCTCCTCTCCTTGCTCCTCGATCTCCTCTTCCCAGATGTCTTCTTCTATTTATTCTCTCTGCCTGCCAGCCCCGCCTGTCCTTTCTCCTGCCTTGCTATTGGCCGTTCAGTTCTTTATGAGACCAATCAGGTGTTTTAGATGGGCAAAGTAACACAGCTTCATAGAGTTAAACAAATGCAACATAAAAGAATGCAACATGCCGGGCGTTGGGGGCACACGCCTTTAATCCCAGCACTCGGGAGGCAGAGCCAGGAGGATCTCTGTGAGTTCGAGGCCAGCCTGGGCTACCAAGTGAGCTCCAGGAAAGGCACAAAGCTACACAGAGAAACCCTGTCTCGAAAAACAAAACAAAACAAAGAGAATGCAGCACATCTTTGCATCATTAAACAAATATTCCACAGCATGAACAAATGTAACACATCTTACAATAATATTCCACAACAGAGGAGATGCTCCTTCACTGACTTAGCAAATGAAGAGATAGCTCAGTAGTTAAGAGCCTCGGGGTCCCTGAGTTCAGTTCCCAGCACCCATGTCAGCTGGCTTGCGACTGTCTGTAATCCAGCTCCAGGGGATCTGACATACCCTTCTGGCCTCTGTGGGTATCTACACTCATGTACTCATACACACACACACACACACACACACACACACACACACACACACACACACTAAAAATAAAAATATATCTTTAGAAAATATCCCAAATTGAATGTGTGGCTGCTTACCTCACCTTCGGGTCAGCCTAGATGAGCCCCACCCTCCTGAAAGGGGCTCACAGCACTTACGTCTGCCTGCACTTGGGCAAGCCCCGTGATCACAAAGCCCGTTGTATAAGAAAGTGGGGAACACCTCATGTCATTTGCTGACTACTATACTTGAGGTGATAAATAATAGAATGTGTAAGTTTACTTTCACACCATCCTACAGCCAAAACCACAGACGGCAAATGGGAGGAAGCAGCAGGAGTCTAGGCCAAGCTGTAGCCGAGAACTGCCAGAACACAGTGTACACACATGTGCCACGTGTGCTGAGGGCAGCCAGGTACTCAGCTTGGGCCGTGTTCTCTTCTTGCTTTGCTTTGCTTTGTATAATTAAGACAGATTTTCTTTTCATGTGTTATACTGCCCAGTGCCACTGCCGATGAGCAGGATTTCCTCGCCATCTTTTTTTACGAGCACTGATGTTTGCACAATGCCAAAATCACCTAATGATGCATTTCTCAGGAGTCCCTTTGTTCCTTGACCGGCCTCAGCTGGGCAGAGGGAAGTTGCAGGTATGCCAGGCCTGACTGTTCTCACAGTCCTCCTCCCTCTCCTCCTCTTCTTCTCCGTTCCCTTCAACTAACTACGCGAACACAGGCAACTTAATCTTTTATTGGTGTTTGTTTTCCTTACCAGGTAATAGGAACATGTCTTTGTTCTTGGAAGAGAACAAAGGTCATTGGGAAACAGTTTCTCTCCTTCCTCATCCACTCTGCACAAACAGACCTTGAGACTAGTTTATCTTCTTTCACAGATACTCATCAACACATCTGATTATGTTTTCCTTTCAGCCTCTGCCTAAATAGTAGCATTTTATATGCCGCCCTGAACCTTCCGGTGTCGGGGTGGGGCGGAGGAGGTGAACTTGAGCGCTTGTGCTGACCAGAGGTCCACGTCACATGTCTCTCAGTTACTTTCCACCTTAGTCTCCGGGACAGAATCTCTCACTGAACCTGGAGCTGAATGATTGGGCCAGGCTGGTTAGTCATCACGCTCCTGTCTCTGCCACTCCAGAGCTGAAATGGCAGGCTTGTGCCACCATGCCCAGCTTTAACATGGGATTCGAACTCCAGTCCTCATGTGTGGATGGCAAGTACTTTCCTGACTGAACCATCTCCCCAGCCCTCCTAAACCTTGTATTTTTACCTAAAAGTAATTCCTGGACCTCCTTCTGTGTTGACATATTTGGAATGGCCTCATGATGAAGGCTCATGCCTGGCCTCTATATTGACATATATGTAGGCCACACACAGTCTTTTGTTGTTATAGATGGAGCTGTGATGTATATCTCAAGTGTGTGAATCTATTTGTAGGAGGAATCCCCAAAGGCAGAGCTGTGGGGTCAAGGAGATGTATAGCTTCAAGTTTTAGATATTGCCAACTGGCCTTCCACAGAGGTCACACCTACTTACGCTCCAACCAATAGCAGTGAATGTGCCAACGTTCTCACACCCCTTTGAACAGCCTACAGGATTTCTGTTGCTGTGTAATAAGTTACCACAAACTTGGTGGCTATGACAACACTCACTTATTGGCTCACTGTTCTGTAGGTCAGAAGTCTCCTGTGGCCTGGCCAGGTGCCCTACTCAGGGATCACCAGGTTAAGATGGAGGCATTGACTGGGTTGAAGTCCTCTTAGAGGCCATGAGGAAATCTTTACTTCCAAATTAATTTCTGATGGTTGGAATTCAGGTCCTTCCGGTTGTAGGACTGAGATCTGCTTGTCCTTTCTGGAGTCCAGCCAGGGGCCTGCTTTGCATTCTGGACTAGATGGCCTCCTCAGGGCTTTCTTGTGTTTTGAAATGCTGAGCTTCTGCACTCTCTCTGTGAGGTCTATGTCCAGCACAAAGAGGCTTATGTGATCTGGGCAGTGGTGGCACACGCCTTTAGTCCCAGTACTTGAGAAGCAGGCAGATCTCTGTGAGTTCGAGGCCAGCCTGTTCTACAGAGCGAGTTAATTCCAGGACAGCCAGGACTGTTACACGGAGAAAGCTTGTCTTGAAAAACAAAACAAACAAACAAACAAACAAACAAACAAACAAACAAAAAAAGTGCCTGAATGGCACCTCCATCATGGAGTCAGTTGTGCCAAGGTCTCAGGACCTACTGAAGTCTGGGGTCCTGTTACAGCCACATCCAGTTCTACTTTCCATCTTCGTATTATTGTCCCATCTTTGGAGGCTTCCTTAACCTGAATTTTAAGCATTCAGTGAAATTTTTGATTAATTTGCATTATTCTGGAAGCCGATTTTGAGTGTCTAAGTGAGCTCTTGTTTTGGTTGCTCCTTTGGCGTCATATCTTATCCTTGTGGACTGTTGAAGCTTCTCTCTTCTCTTTGTCCGTACTCGATTTCCTCAACTTCTCTTTCGAGAACTTTGGTGGTGTTTAGCAAAGAAGTGGAGAACAACTCACGCTTCCTTTCTATTTTTCCTCAGTTTGCTTTTGCTCATTCTTTCTTTCTTTTACAGATACGGAACTTTTAAAATAATGGGTTATCAACAACAAACTTACATTTCTGCAGTTGGGTGCTGTTTTGTCATAAAAGATAAAATCCTAAAATGGGGCTGGCAAAATGGCTCAGACAGTTAAGGCATCCGCCGCCAAGCCTGATGATTCGCGTTCAATCCTGGAACCCACAAGATGGAAGGAGATTCCTAAAAGTTGTCCTCTGATCTCTCTCTCTCTCTCTCTCTCTCTCTCTCTCTCTCTCTCTCTCTCTCCACACACACATACACACACAATGTAAACATTAAAAAATAAGGTGGAAAGTTATTGAGGAAAACACCCAATGTCAGCCTCTGGCCTCCACACACACAGGAACATATACACTTACACACAAAATGCTTAAAAATTATTTTTAGTTATGTGCCATTTCTCTCGGGGATGTCAGAGGCTCTGAGCCTGATGTGGGTAGTGGGAACTGAACTCAGGTCCTCTGCAAAAGTAGTTAGTGTGTGCTCTTAACTACTGAGCCATGTGTCCCATCCCAAGGGATCATCAAAGACACAGTCCCAAAGTGGTAGAGCTTTCACTGTTAGATGGACAGCTTAGACTTCCTGTGGCACTGAGAAGGCAGGGCCATATCTATGGCAAATGCCAAACCCTATTTGAAAATGAAAACTGTCCACTTTCAACTAGGAACACAGCTCCTTTTTCTCCAAGAATATTAAATGTAACTGTTTTGTTGTGTTTTGAGACAGGATCTCATGTACCCCATACTAGTCTCCAGCTCTCCAAGTAGCTGAGGCTGTTTTTGAACTCCTGATTCCCCTGTCTCCACTTTTCATGTGCTGTGATAACAGACATGTGCCAACATGCCTGATTTTAAGTATCATTTAAAAAATTCTTATACTTGGATGGGCATGGTGGCATATGCCTTTAATTCCAGTACTCAGGAGGCAGAGGCAGGTGGATCTCTGAGTTTGAGGCCAACCTGGTGTCTTAGGGTTTTCATTGCTGTGAAGAGACATCATGACCACAGCAACTCTTATAAAGAAAACATTTAGGGGGCTGGAGAGGTGGCTCAGCTGTTAAGAGCACCAACTTCTCTTCCAGAGGACCTGGGTTCAATTCCCAGCACCCACATGACAGCTCATAATTGCCTGTAGCTCCAGTTTCAGGGATCTGACTCCTTCACACAGACCATACATACAGGCAAAGGATGAATGCACATGAAATAAATAAATTATTTTTAAAAAAAGGAAAAAAGAAAACATTTCATTGGGATGGCTTGCTTACAGTTTCAGTCAGCCCATTCTCATCAGGATGGGCAAGGCAGCATGCAGGCAGATGTGGTGCTGGAGCTGAGACTGCTATGTCTTGCAGGCAACAGGAAGTTGACTGAGACACTGAGTGATATCCTGAGCATAGGAAACCTCAAAACCCACCCCCACAGTGACATACTTCCTCCAACGAGGTCTTATCCACTTCAACAAAGCCATACTTCTTAATAGTGTCGCTCTCTATGAGATTATGGGGGCCAATTACATTCAAACTACCACATTCCACTCCCTGTCTCCCACAAGCTTGTTTGTAACAATTAGTCCAACTTCAAAAGTCCCCATAGTTTATCACAATCTCAACAGTGTTTTAAAGTCCAAAGTTCAAAGTCTCTTCTGAGATTCATGCAATCTTTTAGCTGTAATCACTTGTAAAAATAAAAAAGTAGATCACATACTTCCAACATATAATGGCACAGGATCTATATTACCATTCCAAAACACAGGGAAGGGAGCATAGTGAGGAAATACTGGACCAAAGCAAGACTGAAAACCAGCTGGGCAAACTCCAAACTCTGCAGCTCCATGTCTGATGTCAAAATCCTCTTCAGATCTCCAACTCCATTCAGCTTTGTTGACTGAAACACACTGCTTTCTCTTGGGCTGGTTTCACTCCCTGTTAGCAGCTCTCCTCAGCTGGTATCCCATGGCTCTGGCATCTCCAACATCTTGGGTTCTCCAAGGCAATCCAAGCTTCAACTTCACAGCTTCACACAATGGCCTCTCTACTAGGCCTCTATTCAGGGACACCCTGACACATGCCTGGCCTCGGCAGCTTTCTTTAGGTGTGGAGGCAAATTCCATACCCTGATTCTTCTCTCTTTAACTCTAATGCCAGAACCACATGGCTGAAGCTGTCAAATTCTGTTGCTTACTGGGGCTGGACCATGGCTCCTTCATCCAATTACATCTTAACCAGCTTTCTGTCCAGACCACGCTGGCCTCAAACTCAGATTCACCAGTCTCTGCCTTCCCAGTGCTGGGATTAAAGGTGTGCGCCACCACACACAGCTCTAAGTTTTTCTTTAGTTCCTTTTCAGGGGTTGGAAACAGCTGGATCGGATCTTGCCCTGAGGTCACCACTCCCTTTATTCCATTTCTTAATCTGTTTATCTCCTTGAACGTAGGACTTAGCTCCAGTGCACTTCCTGATACTCCTTTTCTCCTTAAAATTTACGTTTTGTAATTACCCTGCTCAGCTTGCTCCTTTTCATTATAAATTTTCATTAGAGTTACCACTAATATTCACAGGACAGAGTCTATACTAGGCTGTTTTGAGATTTACTCTGCCAACAGAATTAATCCAAAATTCTTCACTTTAGCCTCATGTAGACTCTTCGGACAAGGGCAAAAGGTAGTTTGTTTACCAAAAATCACAAGACCAGTCTCTAGGCCACATATTAGTATTCTTCTCCTCTGAAGCCTCTTGAGGGAGCCCCCACAGTTCATCAGAGCACACTCAGCACCACTGTCTTCCATGCTCCTAAGCAGCTTTTCTAATCCATAGTCCCAAAGTCTGTATTACTCCAAACAAAAACATGGTCAGGCCTATTACAGCAATACCCAAGTCCCTGGCACCAACTTCTGTCTTAGTTAAAGTTTTTTATTGCTGTGAAGAGACACCATGACCACAGCAACTCTAATAAAGAGAACATTTAATTGTGGTGGCTTGCTTACTGTTTCAGAGGTTCAGTCTGTTATCATCATTGCAGGGAGCATGGTGGTATGTGCAGGCAGACGTGATGCTGGAGAAGCTGCTAAGAGTCCTACATCTTGCAGGTAACAGGAAGTCAACTGACATACTAAATGGTATCCTGAGCATAGCCCACCCCACAGTGACACACTTCCTCCAGCAGGGCCTTACCCACTCCAGCAAAGCTACATCTCCTAATAGTGCCACTCCTTATGAGATTATGGGGGCCAATTCCATTCAAACTACCACATCAGGTCTATAGAGTGAGTTACAGGATAGCTAGGGTTACGCAGAGAAACCTTGTCTTGAAAAACAAAACAAATTAAAATTCTTGTGCTTGTATTTTCATCGATTTCTTTTTCTGTTTATGAAGGGTTCTCCCCACCCCCCACCCCTTTCCCTATAACTAAAGATACTTCGAACTTCTGATCTGCCTGCTTCCACCTCTTGGGTTCTAGAATTACAGACATGTGCCCCAATACCTTGCTTATGCTGTGTTGGCATTTCAATGCAGAACTTTGTGTGTGCTAGGCAAACAGCACTCTACCAGCAAAATACATCTCCATCCCCCTAATTCTTCTTAAAAAGTCTTTGAAAAACATCTTTGTAGGGTCTAGATTAGAGGAGTAGAGAATATATATGATTGCCACTTCAAACCAGAACTCACTTTCACCCACAATCGAACCCCAAAGAAGCCTGTCAACTATGACTTTTCTTCAGAGCCGCTGATCTGGCCCTTCCTCATGGGAAGTTCCCACATTTTCACAAGATCCAATACTACATAGATTCAGAATCCTCTTGGAAATTTGGTCACAAAATATAGTAAAATTATTTTGAGGTGATTTGTGGCTTTAGTGAGTTGGGTGGTATTAAGGAGTATTACTTTAACTGTGTAAAGGTGTGTTACATTTGTTTCTGTTGTGGAATATTACTTTAACTGTGTAAGGGTGTATTGCATTTGTTTCACCTTGCCTGCCTAATTGATTGGTCTAATAAAAACTGAACATCCAATAGCTGGGTAGTAGAGGGATAGGCAGGGCTTACAGAGAGAATAAGTAGGAGGAGGAATCTAGGAGAGAGAGAGAGAGAGAATGAATGAGAATGAGAATGAGAATGAGGGAGAAAGAGATGGAGATGTCCAAGGTCAGCAAGGCAGCCACCAGCCAGTCAGACATGGAGGAAGCAGGAAAGTAGGACATACAGAATGAAAAAAAGGTAAAAAGCTCTGAGGCAAAACGTAGATGAAGAAACATGTTCAATTTAGTTATAAGACCTAAGGCCAAGCATTCATAATTAATAATAAGTTTCCATGTTATGATTTGGGGGCTAGCAGTCCAAGAAAGCTGGCTAGAGGGTAGAGACCCAAAGACCACTCAGCCTTACCAAAATGCAAATTGAGCTGGCCAGCAATTGCTTAGAGAGAAACACTTCTCATAGGGCAGCCGCAAATGCATTTTACAGGGAACTTTTAAAGAAAAGTATGGTGGAATAATCTTTTTGCACACTGTGAATATGTGTCATTCTGATTGGTTTAATAAAAAGCTGAATGGCTAATAGGCAGGATTTGGGGGGCAGAGAGAATGCTGGGAAGAAGATGGGTGTTGTTGTGAGGAGTTGCCAGCCAGATGGAGAAGGAGCAACACATTCAGGAGGACCAGTAAATACCATGAGTCACATGGCAACACATAGATAAATGCAAGTGATAGTGGGACAAGCCTAAGCTATCAGCCAATCTTTTTTTTTTTTTTTTTCGAGACAGGGTTTCTTTGTGTAAGCTTTGTGCCTGTCCTTGATCTCAATCTGTAGACCAGGTTGGCCTTGAACTCACAGAGATCTGCCTGGCTCTGCCTCCCCAGTACTGGGATTAAAGGCGTGTGCCAACACCACCGGCTCAGCCAATCTTGTATAATTAATAATAAATCTCTGTGTCATTACTGGGGAGCTGGTGGTCCTGATGAAAAGGTCCAGTTACAAATGGCATCCAACATAGGGACACATATATCTACAAAAGACCTGAGAAAGCTTAAAAAAAGGTTCTAAACACACAAAAATGGAGCCAAATGCGGCTCCCTAGTCTTGTGTCTCTCATGCTGGCCGTGGCACAGAGATGTGTCTCCCAGCAGCTGCCTGTGTGCTTGAGCTACCAGTGAATCATGAGCTAAGTCACATGGTGGGTTTAAGGTTTTGCTTGTGCAGACAGAAAAGGTTATAGATATGCAGTAAAGCAGGTTCAGATGGAAAAAAACTCTAAATATGTTATAGTATGTTTAACAATGTGCACAGGCTTAAGAATGTAAATTAAAAAAATGAGTATAGACACTATTAGAAAAAATAAATAGTTTAAAAATAGTAAAGTCTTTAAAGAAAGAGTAAAGTAATAATAAAAAAGGCCACATAAGGATGGGAAATACACAGGGAGTCTGGATCCTATATGGTGTCTTGTAACTTTGAATTTTTAAATGCTAATATACAAAAACCAATAGGTGCTGAGAGACTTTGGATTATACAAACTGCTAAATTAAACCAACCTTTTTTTTTTTTTTTTTTTTTTTTTTTTTTTTTTTAAGATTTATTTATTTACTATGTATACAGCATGTATGCCTGCAGGCCAGAAGAGGGCACCAGATCTCATTACAGGTGGTTGTGAGCCACCATGTGGTTGCTGGGAATTGAGCAGTCAGTGCTCTTAACCTCTAAGCCATCTCTCCAGCCCCCCCTAACCTATATATTTTAAAAATATCTTAACTTCAAAATGGAAGTTGGATAATGTGTTACATTGGGGGAGAAGTTATGCTTTAAGTTTCCACAGGAAATGAAAGGCTGTGGATTCCTTCCAGATTAATAGAGATCAGATTTGACAGAGGGAGACCTCCTGAGTATCTTGGCTACAGACATAGGGGAGGAAACCAAAAAAAAGACTACAGGACAAGTGACTTATAAGCTGATTCCTTTTTTGTTTGTTTGTTTTCGAGACAGGGTTTCTCTGTGTAGTTCTCCCTGGCTTTCCTGGAACTCACTCTGTACACCAGGCTACCCTCAAAATCACAGAGATCCACTTGCCTCTGCCTCCTGAGCCCTGGGATTAAAGGTGTGTGCCACCACTGCCTAGCCAAGCTGATTCCTTGACATGGGAACAACTCTGAGACTGGATGAGACATGATAAATCTTGTTGGTTACAGAATCCTCATTACTTATTATTGCATACCATCCTTTCATATGGCATGGATTGTTGTGGGAATTTATTCCATTCAACCAATGGCTTTTGGAGTATCTGACTTTACAAGCTGGCCTTGCACTTGTGATCCTCCTGCCTCTGCCTCTTTCAGCAAATCC
This sequence comes from Peromyscus maniculatus bairdii, assembly GCF_049852395.1. NCBI lineage: Eukaryota > Metazoa > Chordata > Mammalia > Rodentia > Cricetidae > Peromyscus > Peromyscus maniculatus. The sequence goes on along the minus strand of NC_134875.1, from coordinate 129,985,646 downwards.
TACTAGCATGCACCATCACAACTGGCTAGTAGTCAGATATTCCAAAAGTCATTGGTTGAATGGAATGAATTCCTACAACAATGAATAGAGATTTATATTATAGTTTGATTATACAGTCCAAACAGACTTATAAAGTTGACATATGTCTTTTACCTGCTCAAACATAAAACAAAAAAAAATCATCTTTAACTGATTTGTGCACACTGCACATTCCATACTTGTGTTAATGCAAACAGATATGTAGGTTACCTTTGAAAGTTTATGTATTTTCAGAGCAAGGGGACCAGACACCAATGAAAATGGGTGGCCCAGGTGATCTAACCTCTCAGATGCCTCTGTTGCAGTTTCCTCAGAGTTCTGCATCCAAAAGAGCTTCAAGGCTGCTGGCTGAGATGGTCCAGCCTCACAGACTACTCCAGCTAAGACTTCCGATAAGCCTTGCATTATCCCATCACATTGAGACCAGACAGCAGCTAGCTCCCACAGGACTTGACCATTATCTTAATTTTCTCAGAGTCCCCTAAAGATGCCTTTGCCCCCAGACACCAGGAAGTTATTTTAAGAATATAATGCCCACATTCCCAAGAAGGGTAGGTGGTTTTGGTCATTCTGTGGGTTTTGAATGTTTGTCATCATTTATGGGGGTTGGTTGCAAATTGTTACTGGCCATGCTAAGGGAGGAAACTAAGCAAGGGAGGTTGGATATTTTTTATTTAATAAAATTTTAAATTTATTTTACATACCAACCACAGATGCCCCTCTCATCTCTCCTTCTGCTCCTCCCCAGCCTTCCCCCCCCAACCCACCCCCATTCCCTTCTCCAAAAGGGTAAGGGCTCCCATGGGGAGTCAGCAAAGCCTGGTACATTCAGTTGAGGCAGGACCAAGCCCCTCCCCCCTGAATCAAGGGTGAGCAAGGTGTCCCATCATAGGCAATGGGCTCCAGAAAGCCAGCTCATGCACCAGGGATAGATCCTGATCCCACTGCCAGGGGTCCCTCAAACAGATCAAGCTACACAACTGTCTCCTGTATGCAGAGGGCCTAGTCCGGTCCCATGCAGGTTCCATAGCTGTTGGTCTATGTGGTGATATTTTGTTGAACTCTAATAAAATTTGCCTGAAGATCAGAGGACAGAGCCAGCCACTAGATTAAACATAGAGGTCAGGCAGTGGTGGCACACACCTTTAATCCTAGCACTCAGGAGGCAGAGATCTGTCTGGATCTCTGTGAGTTCAAGGCCACACTGGGCTACAAGAGATTGATCCAGTCTAGGAGAGAAACAGAACCAGGCAGTGGTGGCACACACCTTTAACCTCAGTATTTGGGAAGCACACATGCCATTAATCCCAGCACTAGGAAGGTTGAGACAGGAAGTAAAATGGCTGGGTGGAGAAAGGCGTGAGGAGACAGGAACTAGAGACTAGACATTGAGAATGTAATTCTTACCTGACAAATTTTCTTATTGTATACAGTTTTATTGGGTTAGACTTAAAACCTTTCTTTTTTATTTAGACAAAAGGGGGAAATGTTGTGGAATAATCTTTTGTACACTGTGAATATGTGTTACTCTGATTGGTTTAATAAAAAGCTGGCCGACCAATAGCTAGGCAGTATTTTGGGGGCAAAGAGGATGCTGAGAAGAAGAAGAAGGGCAGAGTAATGAGGAGTCACCTGTGGTGGTAATCTAATTGTATTGAAATATTATTTTGATTTGTATTGAAATATTAATTTGATTGTATGTTAATAAATAAAGTTGTCTGGGGGTCAGAGCTATTAGAGCCATAGCAAGAGTGTGGCGGTGGTGGCACACGCCTTTAATCCCATAGATATCTGTGTGTTCAGGGTCAGAGCTATTAGAGCCATAGCAAGAGTGTGGCGGTGGTGGCACACGCCTTTAATCCCATAAGATCTCTGTGTGTTCAGGGATACAGCCAGCATTGGAGACATATGCCTTTAAGACCTAGGGGGCTGTACATTCAGACAGTGACGAGGCAGTCATGTGTTTGGGTTTACAACCAATGAGAAGGCAGAACAACATACTTTAAAAATACGAACGGACAGGAAGTAGGTCTCTTTTCGCGAAGCTGGGACAGCAGGAGGAAGGGTGAGATTTTAGCTCTGAGCTCTGACCTCTCGGCTTTCTCTTTTACATTGTTTCTGTGTTTCTTATTTAATAAGACGGTTGGTTACATCTACATCTGGCGCCCAACGTGACAAGAATCCATTAAAAACTGCTTGGCTTGGCGGCAGGTCCGCTTTCCCGCAAGGGCGGCAGGCAGCCCGCGGCAGCGGCGGCACAAGGCGGCCGGCGGCGATCGGCTTCTTAGTCCGAGCTGCTGGCGTCCTAGTCCGGGTAGCAACTTCTAGCCCGGGCCTAGGTCTGTGAGCAGCTTGCCTAAAGCCGGTGCTACAAACAACTCAGACCTGCCCGTAAAGCCAACGCACGTGGTCGGAGCTTAAGGAAGCCAGACCCAAGCCTTGACTCGGCACAAGAGGGAACACGTGGCTGCATTTAAGCTTTAGCCGGCTACGCTTTCTTGTGCGTTCTCTCTTTCCTCTCTCTCTCTCTCTCTCTCTCTCTCTCTCTCTCTCTCTCTCTCTCTCTCTGGATTTACACCTGGGACACTAGGTGGCTGCTTTGAAAATCCCCTCGGATTTCTACTGTTCTACGCAGATTTGGTAAGTCATAATATATCAGATATTTTAAAGGAAACTATCTAAAAGAGAATTTTTTTCCACATTAAAAAACAAATGGGTTTTATGTGTACATTGGAAGAAAATTGGTTTTTGTTCGAAATTTTAGGCAGTCTGGCAATGGAACAACTATATAATATTAGTATTGGTGGAATTATGCACCTCATCACTATAATAATCCACATTTTAATATTTAAAAAGATAGTCAATTTAAGTGCCAGGATAACAGCATTAGAAGAACTTGTTAAACCTGTAAAAATTCAGACAGAAGAAATTAACAGTGAAGTTGTTTCAAGTCGGGATCATAAGGTTGCAGAAAGAAAGCCTGTTTTCACACAGTCACCCTTAATTTATCCTGTAACAGTACAGCAGATGCCTGATCAAATGGCTACACAAAATACTTGGGCTCCAATTGAAATGTTGGATTTAAAAAGGTTTAAGGAGGCAATAGTATCTTATGGCATGCATTCCCCATATGTAAAGCAAATGTTAAACACTTGGTCAACATATAATAGGATAGTACCACAGGACTGGCGGGACCTCGCACAAGGTGTTCTGGAACCCAGCCAGAGACTTCAATTTCTGACTTGGTTTAAGGAGGAGGCTAAAAACATAGAAAAACAATGGAGGGATAAAGGAGTACAAGTTTGCCAGGATCAGCTTATGGGCGAAGGCCAATATGCTTCAGCACAAGCACAATGTTTATATGATGTCCAAACCCTAATTTTATGTCGAACGGCAGCCTTGAATGCATGGGACAAAGTTGAGGAACCAGGAAAAAAATCTGAGTCATTTACAAAGGTGAAGCAAGGCCCAAAAGAGTCTTTTACAGATTTTTTACAAAGACTGGCTTCAGCAGTAAAGAGAACGGTCTCGGATTCAGAAGCTGGTAAGGCAATAATTGAATCTTTGGCCTTTGAGAATGCGAATGCAGCATGCAAAAGAATAATCAGGCCATTAAGGGCAAGATCTGCACCTATGGAAGATTGGATTAGAGAAACAATTAATGTTGAAGCTGATGAGCATGATGATACATGGGTAGGAGAAGTAATTTCAAAAGGTTTGAGGAGTGTTAGATGTTTTGGATGTGGAAAGCAAGGACATTTGAAAAGGGACTGTAGACAGGTCATTTCCAGAAACAATGTTTCTTCAAGGAACAATGGCAACAGAATGCCCCTTCCTTCTGGAGTATGCAGAAGGTGTGGTAAGGGAAAACACTGGACCAACGAATGTAGATCAACAAAGGACAGACAGGGTAATCCTTTGCCTCAGTCTTCGGGAAACTCCCAGAGGGGCCTCAGGCAGGCCCCCAGTGCAAATCCAGTTCAAACCTTTCCGGCAGCCATAGAGGAAATGCCTGCTCTGGAGAGCGATTAAATAACCAAATGCCTATTGGAATAAATCATGCTGGTCGGAATGATGAAACAGAGAGAATAGAAAATTCAGGAGAAAACATAAAGAAAATTTTTTGGCAAACTTCTATTAATGAACAAAGACCAAAATTAACGATAAAAATAAATGGTGTTTTGTTGTCTGGTCTGGTAGACACAGGTGCGGACGTTACCATAATTGCACCAGAATTTTGGCATCCAACTTGGCCTCTTCAGGAGGTAAACGTTCAACTGTTAGGAATTGGGACATTATCTCAGGTGAAACAGAGTGCAAGATGGCTCGAATGTATAGGTCCAGAAGGACAGAGAGGAAAATTAAAACCATATGTGGCTAACATAACTATGAACCTGTGGGGTCGAGACTTGTTGCAACAATGGAATACTCAGATTAACATCCCTCCAATCTCAGAAACAAATCATAAACTAGCACATGTTACTGAGAGAAATATTAGAAGATATTGTTCTAATGAGTGGTCACCAGCCATCCATATTATACAAGAACAGGGCACAATAACTGATGATCTTCCAAAGACACCAACAGCTCTACCTTTAAAATGGTTAACAGACAAGCCTGTATGGGTCCAGCAATGGCCTTTAACAACAGAGAAACTCCAGGCTTTAGAAGAGCTGGTAGAAGAACAGTTAAATGCTCAGCATATTGAAGAATCAACCAGCCCTTGGAATTCTCCTGTATTTGTTATTAAAAAGAAATCTGGTAAATGGAGAATGGTAACAGACCTTAGGGCAATTAACAAAGTAATTCAGCCAATGGGTTCTCTACAATCTGGGATGCCTTTGCCTACTCTGTTACCAAAAGGATGGCCTCTCATAGTTATTGATTTAAAAGACTGTTTCTTTTCAATACCCTTACAAGAAAAAGACAGAGAAAGATTTGCTTTTACAGTGCCTACTTATAATAATTCTCAACCGGTTAAAAGATTTCAATGGAGGGTCCTCCCACAGGGAATGTTGAATAGCCCAACTCTGTGCCAATATTTTGTACAGCAACCATTGGAAGTGATACGTAAAAAATTTCCTAAATCTATAATTTATCATTATATGGATGATATTTTACTAGCTGACTCAAATGCAGATACTTTAGAAATAATATTTGAAGAAGTAAAGAAAATTTTGCCTTGCTGGGGATTACAAATTGCTCCTGAAAAGATACAAAGAGGAGATTCTATTAATTATTTAGGATATAAAATAGAGCTACAAAAAATTAGACCCCAAAAGGTGCAAATTCGGAGAGATAGACTACAGACTCTTAATGACTTTCAAAGATTATTTGGAGATATTTCTCATCTACGAACTATTGTTGGGGTAAAAAATGATGAACTGACTAATTTGTTCAAAACCTTAGAAGGTGACAAGGACTTAAATAGTCCAAGAGAATTATCACCTGAAGCTGAGAAAGAATTAGCCTTGGTAGAAAAGAAAGTGCATGAAGGACACGTGAATCGTATTGATCCAAAGCTGGATTGCATTTTGGTTATTTTACCTTCTAGGCGTTCTCCTACTGGAATATTAATGCAGAGGGAAGATATTATATTGGAATGGATATTTTTACCAAATAAACCAAATAAAAAATTAAAAACTTATGTGGAAAAAATCTCTGACTTGATTTACAAAGGAAAATTGAGACTTCGTCAATTAGCAGGCATAGACCCAGCAGAAATTGTCGTACCATTAACTAAGGAGGACATTGAAAAATTATGGACAGAAAGTGAACCTTGGCAAAGAGCTTGCAGTAATTTTTTGGGAGAAATTAACAGCAAATATCCCAAAAGCAATAGAATTGATCTTATAAAGAGAGCTGAATGGATCTTGCCTCGAATTGTACGGCAAAAACCCATATCTGGAGTTCGTACATTTTATACAGATGCCAACAAAGAAGGAAAGGCAGGTTACAAATCAGAAAATTTAAGTAAAGTGGTTCAAAGTCCGTATAATTCAGTGCAAAAATCAGAATTGTATGCTATTCTGTTGGTATTAATGGATTTTTCAGAACCTCTCAACATAGTAACTGACTCTCAGTATGCTGAAAGAGTGGTGTTACATATTGAGACTGCAGAATTTATCCCTGATGCTTCAGAATTAACTTCACTATTTATTCAATTACAAGATACAATCAGGAAAAGGAATCATCCTTTATATATAACTCACATTCGATCCCATACTGGTCTGCCAGGCCCTCTAGCACAAGGCAATGAAGAGATTGATAAATTATTGATAGGAAATGTGCTGGAGGCCTCAGAATTTCATAAAAAACATCACGTTAATAGTAAAGGTTTAAAAAAGGATTTTTCCATAACCTGGCAACAAGCCAAAGAAATAATAAAGAAATGTCCTACTTGTTCCTTCTACAATCAGACGCCATTACCAGCAGGATGTAACCCAAAGGGTACTCAGAGAAATGAAATCTGGCAGATGGACGTGTTTCACTTTGCAGAATTTGGAAAATTGAAATATGTACACCACACTATCGATACTTATTCAGGATTTCAATGGGCAACTGCTTTGAGTTCTGAAAAAGCTGATTCTGTAATCACTCATTTGCTAGAAGTTATGGCCATCATGGGTATACCTGCACAAATCAAAACTGACAATGCTCCATCATATGTCTCTGTTAAAATGAAACAGTTTTTTGCTTATTACAATATAAGGCATATTACAGGCATACCACATAATCCTACAGGTCAAGCAGTTATAGAAAGATCAAACAGAACTCTAAAGGATATGCTAAATAAACAGAAATGGGTAACAAAAACCCCCAGAAATAGACTGCATAATGCTCTTCTAACTTTGAATTTTCTGAATGCCAATGAGAAAGGAACAACAGCTGCAGAGAGACATTGGATAATAGAAAAAACTACAGAATTAAATCAGCCTATATACTTTAAGGATGTGCTGACCTCAGAATGGAAACCAGGGTATGTATTACATTGGGGACGTGGTTTTGCTTTTGTTTCTACAGGAGAAGATAAGCTGTGGGTACCATCAAAATTGATAAAGGTTCGATTTGAACAAGAGAGACCTCTTAATTAGAGGAGGTGATAGTTCATCAACCAGCATGAACATCCAATTTAAACTAACTTGTATCAATAACACATGCCTTTTCATTTAATCAGATAATAACTTGTCAAAAGGAAACATCCCCAAAATTAGTCTTGGGGAAAGGTTTTTGTTTTTGTCTTTTAGGAGAATGAAGGTTAAGGAATCTGAAGAACACTGGACAAATGAGACAACTGAAGAAAAGGGACAAATCATCTATCCCAAGAAACAGAGTGAAACGGTGTATGGGTATATATTATCTAAAAAAATTTTATGTCTTCCTAAATGTTTGTTTCTGCTTTTCTCTAAAGATTTAACACTATTGGTCTTCTAACAGTCCCAGTTCAATTAAAATTTAAAGCTGACTTTGGAGTTGGAGAATGGCTCTCTCCTTCTTTAAAATCAAGCATGTTGTTAAAAGGAAAATGCAAACTCCCTGTATCATGCCAGAATAAGAGCCATTTCTGCTATGGTACAGGACAAAAGCAAAATTAATTAAGGGACTATTCTATTACTAATCTCAACTCTTTGATTCTATTCTGATTCTTTAAATTGTTCTCAAAGTATAAATTTTATATCAAAATTTACAAGATTAATATATATATATACATTTTAAACTTTGTTAAGATATGAATGGTCACATAGAGTACTAACTAATTCTAGAAAAAAGGCTAGCTGCATATATATGTTTTTGTGTTCGAGTCTCTTATCAGTTTTCTGCAGGAAATCATGGCCAGGCCTAACATCAACTGAAGTCTCCAGAAAGAAGATGGGGCCCCACAACAACAACAATTCCACGTGGACAATAATAATATCATTAAGCTGACAAACATCATCCACAGATCAGCTTTGAACTACAAGGTGCTCAGAGCAATTTTGAGATGACTAGCTGAGATGATCCAGTCTCAAAGACTACTTGAATAAGGACTTGAGATAAACCCTGAACTTTGGCATTATACACAGACTGGATAATGAAGGATATAGTTACCTCTCTTAGAATTTGACAATTAACCTAAAATTTTTCTTTCAGGATAAAGAAAACTTCGCCCATACCCAGCAGGAAGCAATTTTAAGAATACGACGCCCACATTCCCAAAGAGGTGGTGTGGGGCGGGTGGTTTTTTGGTCTTTTTAATGGGTTTTGGGTCTGGGATAATTTTTAGTATTTAGGGGGGTTGGTTACAAGTTATTGTCAAGGGTTAGGAAAAAGGCTAAGCAAAGGAGATTAGATTTAAGGTTCTTGTTTAAAAAAAAAAAAAAGAGAAAGAAAGAAAAGAAAAAGACAATTACTAGTTTTAAATACTTTACATTGGATTGAATTGTTTTATATTGTACACAAATTTGAAACTGATATTGTTAGAAAATGCTATATGTATATTTCTAATTGTATTTATTCCATCCATTTAACAATGTAATGCAAATTTCTGATCCTTGAATGTTATTATTATCAACTATTAGGATATAAAGAAATGAAAGCTAGTAGTTAGACATTATCATAGAACTTGTAGTCATATTAGATATGTTTTAAAAATTGAGCAGAGATGTTTTAGACAGGTCATCTTCAAACCCTTCAGAGATCTACAGAATATGGCATTTAAAATGTTTTAATAACTTAGAAAATTTTTCTTTTTTGAGACATGTCGGCTCCTGGCAGTACCAATCTACTTTAGAGAAAATATGGGCATTGAAGAAACTGCATATGGAGTCAACTTTCATTCTGGCAAAAGTTAGCCACTGGACAACAAAGTATCCTCGAATCAACAGGACAAAATGGACAGACAGATCACGAAACAAGGGACTACTGATTCTTGCCAAAACAAGTGTGGTTATGGCTTTATCAAAAGGCATCTTCTGATGCCAGGACAATATGGCCCCATCCCTGAAGTGGCCTTCGCATCCGGAAAAGGTACGGTGCCCTTTTCTTCGAAGACAGCTTAACAGGCAGAGGGCCGATGGATTCTGTTGTACAATGGAACAGCAGCTGAAAGCTCATGCCTCTCAAAAGTAGACTGGCATTTAATAGAGGGATGTGGAGAAGAAGGGGATGCTGAGATGAAGCCATATATACACAGCCAAGAAGAATGGACAGCTGAATTAAAAAACTGTCAACAATTTCCAGAATTTAAAATCCTGAATCATGACAGGACACTAGTGGAATTCAGGTGTTTCTGGTACGTGGACTGCTCTCACCCAATGTGAGGTTGAACTGTTGACCTTGTGTACATCCTACTTCACAAATGAGTCTGTCAGATACACTAAGCCTATAGGCTGAAGATGATGCCCCAACACTGCGGAGAAACCTCAGGTGACTGCCCAGGCAGCTGGCTGTTTCTGTCAACTCACAAAATTTTTTGGAAGTTGCTTGCATGCACTTCCTGTTTTTATTTTTGTTAGCTAATATTATTCCCTTCTTGGGTCTCTGAGGGAGTTGAAGATTAGTTAGTTATGGTTGAAGATTAGTTAGTTATAGTTGAAAATTAATTAGGATAGAAAGTACATTAGATACATCTTGGAATTATCAAAATAGGATAGATAATGGAATTATTTTCTCTGATTCGTCAAATACCTGTTTAGGTATTTATTACTTGTATATATTGTATATAGTTATTGTACTTTTGTATATAGTTTTTCTTTTGTTAGTCATAACCTTTTGCTTTTTTTCTTTTTATTAAAATAGAAAAGGGGAAATGTGGTGGTAATCTAATTGTATTGAAATATTATTTTGATTTGTATTGAAATATTAATTTGATTGTATGTTAATAAATAAAGTTGTCTGGGGGTCAGAGCTATTAGAGCCATAGCAAGAGTGTGGCGGTGGTGGCACACGCCTTTAATCCCATAGATATCTGTGTGTTCAGGGTCAGAGCTATTAGAGCCATAGCAAGAGTGTGGCGGTGGTGGCACACGCCTTTAATCCCATAAGATCTCTGTGTGTTCAGGGATACAGCCAGCATTGGAGACATATGCCTTTAAGACCTAGGGGGCTGTACATTCAGACAGTGACGAGGCAGTCATGTGTTTGGGTTTACAACCAATGAGAAGGCAGAACAACATACTTTAAAAATACGAACGGACAGGAAGTAGGTCTCTTTTCGCGAAGCTGGGACAGCAGGAGGAAGGGTGAGATTTTAGCTCTGAGCTCTGACCTCTCGGCTTTCTCTTTTACATTGTTTCTGTGTTTCTTATTTAATAAGACGGTTGGTTACATCTACAGTCACCAACCAGACAGAGAAGGAGCAAGACATGTAAAGACTTGCAAGTCACCAGCAAAACAGAGAGGATAAGTAAATGCCATGAGTCATGTGGCAACACATAGATGAATAGAAATGGGTTAATTTAAGTTATAAGAATTAGTGGGACAAGCCTAAGTATCAGCTGATCCTTTATAATTAATAATAAGTCTCTGTGTCATTATTGGGGAGCCGGTGGTCCCCACAAAAAGGTCCGACTACAAAAAGAAAAGAAAAACTTCTGAGTGTTGTGTGGGAGCCCACAAACGCTTCCTAGTGAGATCTGAGCTTGCTTTACACAGCAGGGCTGCATTAGGGCATGGCTTGACCATGTGCATGGTCACCAGGTGTCTCGGATGATCTGCACTTGGCTGTGGTTGGGGGGAGGTCTTTTGCTTCACCCCTTGGCATTCCTTTAAAAAGCCCTTTAGTAAACACAGAAGGGGATGGTGGGTTTTGACCCAGGCCCTCCCGAGGCTATCCTGTGTTTCTATCTGTCTCTCTCCTCTATATTTCTATCTACAAATTCCTCATTTCTCCCTGCTCAAGAGTATCCTGGGGGAAAAGTGAGGGCAGGCCCCCTGCAGTGTGGTGGTGCATAACTTAAATCCTAATACTCTTGAGGCAGAGGCAGGCTATCCTGGTCTACATAGCTCCAGGACATCTAGGACTACACAGAGAGACCTTATCTCAACAAACAAGTAGGCAGGTGGTGGTGGCACACACCTTTAATTCCAGCATTCAGGAGGCAGAGGCAGGTGGATCTCTGAACAGCTGGTCTACAGAATGAGTTCCAGGACAGAGAAACCTTGCCTTGAAAAACCAAAAGCCAAACCAAACCAAACTGAAGAGTCAGCTAAGTCGGGTATGGTGGCACATACATGCCTCTATCTTTGGGGGCCATTTTCTTTTAAACCGCCACAATGCCCAACTGAACCTTTTCATTTTAACCAAATGATTTCATGAAAATTTTGTTCATGAACGCAATAGAGGGCTGGCAGGCTGACTCAGCAAGCAAAGGCACTTGCTTCCAAGACTGACAAGAATCAGATTCTGTAATTTGTCCTCTGGATACACAGTAACCAGATAATTTAAAAACATCACACACACACACACACACACACACACACACACACACACACACACACACACGCACGCACACACGCACACACGCAGAGTGGAAGTTTCAAGACTGGCAGGAACTGACCGCTCTTTGATTATGTTCTTGAAGCCTGATTCCCCAGTGGGGGAAAAAAATCTTTATCTCATTCTGCCCTGAGCACAAAACGTTGTCAGTTCACTTGTAAGTCCTCATGTTCTTGTTCGATTGGCACTCATTTTGACACTAAAATAAAACTTACAATTAAATGTTTTCCCAAACTCTTCAAATAGCCAAAATGACTCATGCACATGCCAACATGGAAGCCGGTAGAAGTGCTCATGGATACCCGCGTTCTCTGTCGGGGGAGTTGCCCATACTTCCCTAGCTCCTGAGGGACTTGGCCCTGCACTCTGCCCCTGGTTCTCTATGGGTTCGTGTTGGTGGTCTTGTTTGTGTCGCTTTTGGTTCTGATGATGAACTTGGGGCCTCTCACGTGCTAAGTAAGCAAGCACTCTACTACCGAGCTCTTCTGCCCGCCCCAACGCTCCTGAAGCCCAGCCCCGCCGCCCCCTTTGGGCTCCTTAAATGACTCCTCAGCCTGCCTCCTTCTGCTCCAGCTCTGTATCACAGATGCTCTCTTCTGGCTTGACCCAAGAATGGAAGTGGACTGTTTGGCTACAGCTATCAGCACAAGGGCCAGGACCCTTCTCTGTGTTATAGAGCCCGGGATTGGTGGCTTCTCTCCAAAGCTTATCCTGATTTGGGGGTGAGCAGCCTCATCTCACTGTGCACACGTACTCTAGCGGAACATAGGCTCAGGCATCGCTTGGGGCCTGGCCATTGGTTCCTGAATCCCAGAGCATCTGCCAGGAGCCATCTGCTGGGTTTTCTGAGAGACCTGTCCACTCGGTGCCTCAGTGCCATATGGCACCTGTCACTTCGGTACGTGCATTCAGCAGACCTCCACCCAACCTGTTTACAAAGAGCCTCTCCACCTCCGAGGCCACCTCCGCAGATTTTCGGCGGAGCTGCACTTCCCTCTAATTATAGCCTGGGCACTTCTCGTGTGCTGGGCACTGCAGTAAGCATTTTGTTCAGTTTATCTCCTTCGGCCTAATTACAGCCCGGAGAGGTAGGCATTGGTTCAGCCCACTTCACGGATGAAGGAACAGAAGCAGCCAGAGTTTCTGTCACTAGGCAGCTGTGGCCACAGCTTTCCAGCTCACGCCTCACAGCCAGATTGAGTGACTCACTTGGCACCATGCTACCTTACCCTCCAGGATGCATGTAACCTGCAAATATGCCTCCCTCTATCCAGATCATTCCATTCCTTGGTGACCTGAGCATCCATTCCTGCTGCCCCAGAGTCCTGTCATGGTAACACTGTCTATTAATGTCTAACAAGGCTTCTGCCCCAGTAGGGCACGGCCCACATTATTTCTTTACCTCTTTGCATGTTTATTTTTGAGATAGGGTCTCATTTATGGAGCTCTGGCTATCCTGGAACTCTCTATGTAGTCCAGGCTGGCCTCAGACTCACAGATATCTGGCAGCTTCTGTCTCCCAAGTGCTAGGATTAGAGGTGTGCATCAACATGCCCGGCCTTACTTATTTATGTCTTTACTGTCGTACTGATTTCTTGGTGAGTAGGGGTATGTGAACATGAAGGGCAGAAGACAAAATTGAAGGAGTTGCTTCTCCCCTTTCACCTCGTGGCCCCCAGGATTAAACTCAAGTCACCATGTGCAGTAGGGTGAATGTAATTGGCCCCCATAGGCTCAGAGGGAGGGGCACTAATAGGAGGTGTGGCCTTGTTGGAGGAAGTGTGGTCTTGGAGGAGGCTGGGTGACACAGGCCTATAATCCACACCTTGAGGCTGGAGAGCACACCTTTAATCCGGGCTACACTTTCTGTTGGAAGTGTGTCACTGTGGGGGCGGGCTTTGAGGTCTTTTTCTCAAGCTTCACTCAGTGTGACAGTCAGTTGACTTCCTGTTGCCTGCAAGATGTAGGCCTCTCAGATCCAGCACCACATGTGCCTGCACACCGCCATGCTCCCTGTTGTGATGATAATGGACTGGACCTCTGAAACTGTAAGTGAGCCCCCTCAGCTAAGTGCTTTCTTTATAAAAATTGCTGTGGTCATGGTCTCTTCACAGCCATAAAAACTCAAACTAAGACATCAGGCTTGTAAGGCAAACCCTTTTATCCACCGATCTCAACAGCCCCATGTCAGACTTAAAGTAGCCTGTTGGGTATCGTATAACACGGGCCAACAGACCCTAGCCTCCAAGAGCGATAACCAGAGGAAAGAGCTCAAATCAACAGTCTACTTTTCTTGGTGAAAACAACAACAAAACAAACAAATAAGCAAAAACAAAACAAAACAACAGGAAGTCAGGCAGTGGTGGTGCACACCTTTAACCCCAGCACTCGGAAGGCAGAGGAGGCCAGCCTGGTCTACAGAGTGGGTTCCAGGACAGCCAGGGTTACACAGAGTAACCCTGTCTTGGAAACAAAAACAAAACAAAACAAGACAACCCAACAGCAACAACAACAGAACAAAGTCCATTTTTGAGGGTCTTGCCAGGTCCCAGGCTCAATCAGCTTCATGGTCAGTTGACTGTCAGTGATCCTGTCCAGAATCTGACCCAACAATGTCTGCCATCCCTGCCTCAATGTCCTGTTTTCTTGGAGACAAGTTTCCGGTTGCTGCTGTAACATCTGACCACAAGCAAGTGACTGAGAACAACATTAATGGCTGCCTTTCGGTTTGGGCGGTTTGAAGCCTTAGCAGTGAGGGGCTGGCCAGGGCCTTCTGCAGGCTCTGGGGAACATCTGTTTCCTTGAGAGAGGTGCCTGTATTCCTTGACTGCCCCTGAGTCCTGGGCTAGATAAGAAAGCTACTTTAGCATGGTCTACACCTCCGTGATTCCTGCTCCTTGACTGCCAGTGAGTTCCTTGGTCATCAGTAGTACTGTGTGGAAGAGTAAACAGGCCTGGTTCTGACGGCCCTCAGGATTGAACTGCAACTTGTGGGCTGAAATAAATTCTTTCCTCCCCTATTTGGTCAGAGTGTTTGCCACAGCAACAGAATGCAGCTCGAACAGCTTCCTCCCACCAGAGCCCAGCCGCTGGAAATAGGAAGTAGGGCATGGAAGGCAGGCGCTTGGCTGCGTGCCGCAGAGATGCTAGCCAGTTCTATAGGCCAGTGTGGAGCAGCCTTGATTCTGCCATGAGTAGTAGATGTGAATATAAGGTGGTGATCCGCCCTGATATCAGGTCACCAAATCCCCTCATAAGATGGTGGTCAACAAGAAAAGCCACCACTTTCACATGCAGGCCGCTCTTGCACTCTTCAGCTCCCGACCATTGTCCTTGTCCCTATTTCTAGCCCCGCTTCCCACCTGGAGATGGGCCTGCTGACCTGTTTCTCATTCTTGACCTTGGTGGTCACTGCCTCAGGCCCATCCCCTCAGCTCTTCATTTCAGTAGAAATCTGTCTGCGCATCATCTTTGCTTTCCTAAAATGTCAACCACTATACCTCAAGAAAGTGGACAATGCTCTGAGCAAAGGATCTAAAAATACTCGCCACTATTCTTGCCTCATTCTCCCTGGCTCCTTGCCCATATGCTCTGACCTTAATGTGCTGTATGCACAGATTTTTTTCCTTGCAGAATAGAAGCTTATTTTCATGAATAATCGAGGTTTTCCCCCTCCAGACTCACATTCTCAAAAGTACTATCTATAGAATGAGTTCCAGAACAGTCAAGACTACACAGAGAAACCCTGTTTTGGAAAAAAAAATGTGACCCAGTGTGGGAGGCCGGCTCCCACTTTTTCCCCGGGTACTCTAGAGGAGAGAGGGATAAGAAATATTTAGATAGAAAGATAGTGTGGAGAAGACAGAAACACAGGATAGCTTCGGGAGGACCTGGATCAATATCCACTGGCCCCTTCTCTCTCTTCAAAAGGGCTTTTTATAGGAATGGCAAGGGGCAGGGTAAAAGACCTCCCCCTAGCACATCCAAGTACAGACCCTTCCACATACCTGGTAACCATGCACATGGTCAAGCCATCCCCTAATGCAGCCCTTCTGGGTAAAGAAAGCTCAGAATCTCCACTAGGAAACCTCTGTGGGCCCCTACAACCCAGCTACTCCACTCTGGCATATGCCCAAAGGACTTTACATCCTATTCCACAGATACTTGCTCAGCCTTGTTCATGGCTGCTCTATTCACAATAACCGTGAAATGGAAACAGCCAAAATATACTTCAACTAACAGATGGATAATGAAAGCATGGTACATATTAATAGATTTTCTGTAGCCCAATAATAGGTTTCTCAGCTGACACAGTAAGCCAGACCAAGTTGAATTGAAAAAGTAAAAGAACAGGTTTATTTGAGCAAAGCAACTCCTGGGTGAGTCCTCCAGTCCCAGAGATGGAGGCTGGAGAAGTCATGCAACCAAACTAAAGCAGGGAGATTATACAGGTTGTAGGTGAGGGGTGATGATGTGTCCGTTACAAGCTGGGTTTGTGCCCAAGTATGATCAAAAACTGAACCCTTTAGTCAGAGACTTGGGCTGCTGGCAACTTCAGGGAGGAGCTGCTGCAGCCACCAAGAATGCAGAACTGGGCTTTTTGGTGCCTTTTCTTTGTTGGAGATTCTGAGAGAGTGGGGTTTGGGGGAGAGAGAGAGACAGAGAGAGACAGAGACAGAGAGAGACAGAGAGAGACACACACACACACAGAGACAGAGACAGAGACAGAGACAGAGATGGGGCTTCTCAAACCATGCAGGAGGGAGCTGGAAATTCCAACCAAACACATATATACTAGGGAATAATATTCAGCTATAAAGAAAATTGAAATAAGGATATTTGTAGGTAAATGGAAGACATCAGAAAAGATTCTATCCAGTGGGGTAACCCAGAGCCAGAAAAATAAATGCTGCATGTTCTCTCTCATCTGCAGTTCTTAGCTTCATATTTGTAGATGTGAATATATAACCTGGAGTAACCACACAAACCAGGAAAGACTAAAGGGACCATGGAGGAAGGGGGCTCAAGAGAAGAATAGCTGGACCAGATGATATGAAGTAGGAAATGGAAAGACTGGGAGGAGGACTGGAACTGGGGAGGAAGGAGGAGGATCAATACAGAAGGGAGGACTGGAACTGGGGAGGAAGGAGGAGGATCAATACAAAAGAAGGAGGGATGGGGAAAAATGACACAAAATCTGTGTGATAAACCTCAAGGAATCTTACTTTATATTTCCCTAAAACCATACACAATACATACAAGTGTATGAATATATATCTTAAAGGAAGTTTGCCACCAGGGCTAACAATCCTCACCATGAGGACCACGGACTAACAAAAGCCCTATGCATGAGAAACCCACTTAGAATGGTTTGTCAAGGTAGGCCACATGACTCCCAAAACAATATAGGCTGTTACTCTTGGTTCCCTCTCAGAGGTTGAAGTTAAGTCCCTATTGCTGAAGACATTGTACAGTCAGGACCCCGGAGGCAGATGGTTCAAGCTGGATCTAACCTGAAATCCTCCTTCCTGTGGTCTCGTTTCTACAGTACAAAAAAATATGCAAGTTGCCAAGGGATGGAGGCAATTAACAGTCTTACCCCACAGTGACACCCATGAACTACAATTACCAGCACGGCAGGATATCCGGGAAGGTGCAGTCAGTGACTCTCACGTGTTAGTGGTGACCAACAGCTGTCTAATTGCACTAAAGTCCCAACAGGAGCGAAATAACCCCTCGTCCTGGGAACTTAGGCAACTTCCTGGGTCTAGTGAGGTTATGAATCTTAGAAGAACCTACACTTTGCTAGAGCAGCACAATTCCTAATTACATTTTACATCTTATTCTTATACACATAGACAAATGTGGCTACCACCCCTCAGAAAAGAAGCCTCTCTTTACAGCAAATGGAGCCCATCAGAGAAAAGCACAACTGGACACAATAAGAGGTCAACAGATTGTGGAAACCTAGACCCAATGGATATGTTTTCAAGACAGTCCCCACATCTGCGGCTCAGGGAACATCGAGGAGGAGAGGGTAAAAAGATGGTAAGAGCCAGAATACCAGAAGGCGTGCTGTGAAATACTCTCTCCGAGAAATGGCTGCGTTGAGAAGATCTGAACATGGCGATGTCAGCAGACATGCTAACACAGAAGTGAGGAAATGTCATGGGGTCACACCTCTGAAGAGGAAATTACAAGCCACTGATGGCTGCTGAGAGAGAGGAAGTTAGCCTCTCCCAGGGATGGGCCCCTTAACTGACTGTCCAATACAAAGTGGTCCATTCTGAAACCATGTACACATACAACAGAAAGAGATTCAGAAGGCTGTAGTTATATATTTGTATGTATATTCATGCACCTATATATATTTAACAGAATAATTGGGGAAGAAATGTCTATTAAATTGGGAGTTGGGGGACATGGAAAGAATTGGAGGGAGGGTCTGGAGGGAGGAACTGGGAGGGGGAAAGTGATATAGTTATGTTTTAATTAAAAGTGTTTAAAAATAAAAACAAAATACATTTTTAAAAATTAAGAAAAAGATTGTGTGTTGTTTGCATTTATCTATTTATTCACTCGTGTGTGTGTGTGTGTGTGTGTGTGTGTGTGTGTGTGTGTGTGTGTATGAATGATGTGGTCTCATGCATTCCAGGCTAGCCTCAAACAGGCTATATAGCCAAGATTGGCTTTGAAATTTTGATCCTTGTGCCTCTACCTCCCAACTGCTGGAACTACAGGTGTGTGGCATGGCACCATGCTGGTGACTGAACCTAGGGTCTTGTGCATGCTAGACCGGCCGGCATCAGCTACTGATTATTTCCCCAGCCCAGGACCTTGCATTTTAGCTGGACATAGTGGTGGGTGCCTATAATCTCAGCGCTTGGGAGACTGAAGCAGAAAGAAGGCCAAGCGTTTGAGGCTAGCTTGGGCTGTGTAGTGAGTTCCAGCTAAGCCAAGGCTTCACAGTATGAGCTATAGTCTCAACATTCCTCACCCCCAAAACATCCAAACTGCCCTCATCAACAAACCCCTAAAGATCTTGTCGTCTATGGAGAAAGAATGATTTGCAGTGAACAAACCAGGCTTTGAAATCAGGACTGCCCCAGAATAGCCAGAACATATGATAGACATCTGGACATCAGGAAAAGATCTGCATGAGCTGAGTGGCTGCAACAGAGGCAAGATAACTGGACATTTTAAGAACTGTGGTGGTGGTACACGCCTTGAATCCGAGCGTTTGGAAGGCAGAGGCAGGTGGATTTCTGAGTTCAAGTTCTGCTTGGTCTATTCAGAGTTCCAGGACAGCCAGGACTACACAGAGAAACCCTGTCTCAAAGAACATGCAACAAAACAAAACAGAAAGAACGGTATCAAGCTTTTCTGAGCGCTAAGAACATCAAAACAAAGTCCTGTGGGTTGTGGAGCAAACTGATGCTCGAGGGAAGACTGGAGGACACTGAAAGCCGAAAACCCAGAGAAAATCGACACAGCAAACAAACGGTGACGACATGAACTACTGTAAGCTGCATGTTCTCATAACCACCGTGAATATCAGCACACGAGTCTCAGACCAGCAAGGTGACTCAGCTGGGACATTTGTCACCAAGCCCAATGACCTGGGTTCAATCCCTGAGGCCCATATGGTGGAGGGAGAGAACTGAGTTCCACAGGTTTTCCTCTGAATTCTGCGTGGGTGCTGTGGCATGCATTTGTGCCCACAGAAGAAATAAAATCTAACATGTTTTTTAAGATAACAATCTTTGGGCTGGAGAGATGGCTCCCCAGCTAAGGCCACCTGCTTTTGCAGAGGACCCTGGCTTGGTTCCCAGTACCATGTTAAGCAGCTGACAACCACTTGTAACAGCAGCTCTAGGACATCCAATGCCCTCTTTTGGTCTTTACTGGCACCTGGGCACATAAGGCATTCACTCACACATTCACGTAAGTAAAAGTAATAAAAATGAATCTTCAGAAAAGATAACAGTCTCTATTACCTGCCGAGGAACACCTTCATGCTTGCCTTTTTAATCATGGTCCTTCCCTCCTCCGTAAGTATTCGGGATGTCAACTTTTTTTTTTTAATTTTTTTTTTTTTTTGGTTTTTCGAGACAGGGTTTCTCTGTGTAGCTTTGCGCCTTTTCTGGAACTCACTTGGTAGACCAGGCTGGCCTCGAACTCACAGAGATCCACCTGCCTCTGCCTCCCGAGTGCTGGGATTAAAGGTGTGCGCCACCACCGCCCGGCGGGATGTCAACTTTGACAGTAAGCACAGAACTAGGTTTTACCGCTCAGCTACACATCCTTACACACTAAAGTTTAGCTTGCCTTTACATTTTTTTGTTTGAGGGACTGGAAAAATGGCTTAGTGGTTAAGGGAGCTCTTCGTTCTTGTAGAGGACCCTGATTAGATTCCCAGCACCCCCATGGCTGCTCACGGCCATCTCTTAGCTCTGGTTTCAAGGGATCTGATATTGTCACCTGACCAACTGAGGCATCAGGCATGGCATGCAGGTGGCACACAGACAGACACGCTGGAAAAACACCATATACACAAAATACAAATCAATCTTTCAGAAAACGTTTGTTTGTCCGTTTGTTTGACTCTCTCCCTGAGGACTGGCTCTCCTCTCACTGGAAGGTGCTGTGCAGGGCTGCTGAAGAGGACAGCCATCGTTGCTCCCACCCTGTAGTGCTGTGCAATGTTATTTTAACTGGGCAAAGATGGGTTGCCTTTGCTTATACTGCAGAATAGAATTACACCTGTGGAAAGGGGTGCTACATTTGCTCTGCTGCATTTGTTTACTGATGTAAAGCTGGGTTGCATTTGCTCTGCTGCATTTGTTTACTGATGTAAAGCTGGGTTGCATTTGCTCTGCTGCATTTGTTTACTGATGTAAAGCTGGGTTGCATCTGTTTTACCTTGTGTGCCTGAGGCACCTGATTGGTTTAATAAACAGCTGACCCAGAAGGTTAGAGAGATTTTACTATGGAGGAGAAACTTGGGGATACTGACCTGCCTTAGTGAGGCAGAGCAGAGCCATCGACCCAACAGTGTCCACAGCTGGGTCAGGGCCCTGCCAGGGCCAAAGCATGGGGCAGTTCTTTGCCCAGTGGTTAGCATTACCACACTTGAAGCAAGCTGCAGGTAGAGTCTGTTGCTGCCCGTATTTTATGGAGATAGCCTCAGCTGCTGCTACCAGAAGCTGATATTTTGTCTATCAGAGGAAATCTTTTTTCATTAAAGACCTTAAGTACCACATTCACAGTTCTCTCTGAGGGGTTTGAGGGCCACCATCTAATCTATTAAGTAAATAAACTTTACTTTTTTTTGTTACTTGCTTCAGGCTTAACCTTGACAACATATACAGAAAGCTAAAGATTGTCCTCATAAGTAAATTTCAATTGTACTTAACAGACTACAAGCATAGTTGTGAGCACATTAAAGAATCTGATCACTTAGAAGGTGACTGACCATGAACTTGTGTGTCTTAATTACCTTTGACAGTTTATAAGTTAGTAGCTGTCCTAGGTACTATTCTGTTGCCGTGAACAGACCCCATGACCAAGGCAGCTCTTACAAAAGGAAGCATTTAACTGGAGCTTGCTCACCGTTCAGACGTTTAGTCCATTATCAACATGGTGTGGAGCATGGCAGCATGCAGGCAGACATGGTGCTGGAAAAGTATCTGAGAATTTTATATCCAGACCCGCAGGCAGCAGGAAGAGGCAATACTGGGTCTAGCTTGGACTTTTGAAACCTAAAGTCCACCCCAAGTGACACACGTCCTCCAACAAGGGCACGCCTCCTCCAATGTGGCAGCAGGATCATGTCTGGGGAGGGCTCAAAAGTCATGAATGTGAATCATGTTGAACTACCCTGTCCCCTCATGGCATCACTTCAGGCCTACAGGTCCAGGGGTAAACTTAGAGTCTAGATGCGTGTAGGATCAGCCTTGTATCTAAGCATTTATTTAAACAAATGAATCATGCCCTCCAGTTTGTTAGGAAGCACTAGCTCCTCTGTGACAGGTCAAAATTACAATCATGTTCTGTGGGGGGCCGTTCACTGGGAAATGAAACAGGATCCAGAATAAGGTGGGGAACGAAAGAGCTGGAGGATGGGGAGGTGAATTGTGAATGCTGTCTTTTGGATGTGATACAGCTGCTGCACACATGAACTCACACTTGTGGTCATCTGCACAAGATTAGCATAAGATAAAAAACAGTCAAAATTCCAGCAGGGGCAAGGGGAGCTACGGGGTCCTGAGGCCCTATCACTACTGAGGAGCTTTGGGCAGTTGACGGCCACTGGGGAGAAAGAATCACTCTGTGTTGGAGATGTGGCTGCAGGTAGGTTGCCCGTGCCCAGTGATGACACCATACCCATTCATACGTGGTCAGACCTAGTTGAACTCAAGGACATATTGATAATAATAATGCAAAAAAAGAGGACAGGGAGTTGGGAGAGAGACAGGTTGGTGGGTCCTGGGGGAAGCTGGAAGGAGATAGTTGGAGCAGATAAGATCAAAATACGTTGTATACATGTATGAAATATTCAAAGAATGAATAAAAATATTATTTTTTAAAAGTCAGTTGCTTTTTAATACGCCAGCCCAAAGCAAGTGAAAATTAAAATTAAAATTATAATACCATTCATATTAGTATAAATAATGAAATATGTAGATATAAATATAATAAAATACATGGGTTGGGGATTTAGCTCAGGGGTAGAGCGCTTGCCTAGCAAGCACAAGGCCCTGGGTTCGGTCCTCAGCTCCAGAAAAAAAAAAAAGAAAAAAAATACATACAGGATCATATCCAAAATTGTGGTGAATGAAATAAAAGAAGATCTAAATGTATAAAAATGTTTGTGGCCAGGTGTGGTAGCGCACATCATTTATCCCAGCACTCCAGAGGCAGAGGCTGTTGGATCTCTGAGTGTGAGGCCAGCCCGGACTATAGAGTGAATTTCAGGCCAGTCAGTATACGTGGGGAGACCTTGTTTCATAAGAGAATCCTCCCACCCTGCTTCATTTGTTTAAGATAAAGTCCTACTCTGTAGCCTACCTAGCCTGGCCTGGAGCTCATTGTGTAGACAACATCATGGCAAACTGCTGGGATTATTAGCTGTTGGTGATCCGTTTGTTGTGGTTTCCCCATGTGCTTCCGTCTTCTATCAGAGGTGATTTTGTCTACAAGGAAGAAGAATGGCAAAGTTGGTGTGGAGACTTGAAACAAAACGGCCCCCATAGGCTCACAGGGAGTGGCGTTATTGGGAGGCGTGGCCTTGTTGGAGGAAGTGTGTCACTGGGCTTTGAGGTTTCAGATGCTCAAGCCAGGCCCAGTGTGGCATTCTCTTCCTGCTGCCTTCCTTTCTGGATTTGGAACTCTCAGCTCCTTCTCTAGCACCATGTCTGCCTACATGCCGCCATGCTTCCTGCCATGATGATAATGGACTAAACCACTGAACTGAAAGCCAGCCCCAATTAAATGTTTTCCTTTATATGAGTTGCTGTGGTCATGGTGTCTCTTCACAGGAATAAAACCCTAAGACAGCTGGCTACTTGACTAACTCATCCAGGGCTTTTAGATAGGGCTGGTGAATATTTCGTTGTCAATCACTGTGGTGGCATCTGCCTCATTATCCCAGTCTCTGGGTTCCCATCATGGCCAGTTTCCTTCTTCAGACAGGGCCGGGGAACATCCAACATAGTCAGTCACTCTGCTGGCTTCATTCTCAGTTCTGGCAAACTTCCCTGAGGTTGTGAAATGAGCCAGGCCCTCATCAAAGAGCAGCCAGAGCCTGCCTCAGATGGGACTTGTCTTTCGACAAAAGACCTGTTTCTGCCTGCACTATTGCTACTGCTGGGAATCTCCTCTGAAAGGGCCTCAGTTGGCCTGGTGGAGTACAGTCCCAGCTACTTAGGAAGCTAAGGCAGGCGATCACTCAAGCCCAGGAGCCCAAGTCAGTCAATGGTCTGTCTAGTCTGGGATATATAGAAAGACCCTGTTTCAAAAAAACAAAATGAAACTAAAACAAAACAAAACAAACAAATCAGGTGGTTAATTGACCAGAAGGTTCTTTGGGGAAGTTTTTCCTTTCCCTGTCATGGGTAAGTCCAGAACACAGTGTGGTGGTTTGAATGAGAATGGCCCCCATAAGCTAATGCATTTGAACCCTTGTTGCATAACTAGCTGGTGGAACTGTTTTTAGGAAGGATTAGGAGGCGTGGCCTTGGTGAAGGAGGTGTGTCACTAGGGGTGGGCTTTGAGGTTTCCAAAGCTCACAACAGGTTCAGTTTCTCTTTCTCTGACTCAAACTTTTGGATCAGATGTGAGTTCTCAGCTACTGCTCCAGCAAAATGCCTGCCTGCCTGCTGCCATGCTCCCTGTCACGATGGTCATGGATACCTTCTAAAACTGTAAGCAAGTCCCCCAATGAAACTCTTTCTTCTATAAGTTGCCTTAGTCTCTTCATAGCAATAGAAAAGTAAGACACATGAATAGGGATACTCCAGGTTTCCCCAGAGGAAAACCCTCTCCTAGGCTCCACAAATTTAGAGGCTGTCACATGTCACAAGAATATGTATAGAAAATTTCATGGGCGTATCTTGGGGTCCAGTGGACACATTGTTGACATAGCATCAAACTATGATTTTCTTGAAACAGCCATTCTTGTGACTGATATTCAGACTTCAGGGAAAAGCCAGGTGTAGTGGGTCATGCCTGTAATCCCAGCACTCAGGAAACTCAGGCAAGAGTTCTGGACCAGCCTGGACTCCAATGTGAGAACCTTTCCCAAGAAAAGAAAACAAACAGACTCCAGGAAAATGTTTTTGTACAATGTTTGTCTACTGTTTTATAAGGAAAAGGTGGATCTTTATTGATACTGTGAAGATGTGGTTGCTGTGCCACTCCAGATCTTGGAGGTAACCACTCCTTTGAAGTGCTGGGAAGATGGGAGCTTGGTGAAAGAAAGGGAAAAAATGAACTAATTGAGCCCTTCCTGTAATCAGACATTTCTCTCCTGCCTACCTGTTCTGAAATATCTGGCATTTTCTTTCCAAATAATTGACTTGGAGGCTTAATATAAATTATAAATGCTCAGCTGATAGCTCAGGCTTGTTACTAGCTAACTCTTACACTTAAATTAACCCATCATTCTTATCTATGTTTAGCCATGTGTCTTGGTACCTTTTCTCAGTACAACATTCTCATTTTGCTTCTTTGCATTTGCCAGCAACTCCCTGACTCTGCCCTTCTCCTGCCCATCATCCTTAGTTTTGTCACCCTGCCTATACTTCCTGCCTGGCTACTGGCCAATCAGCATTTTATTAAACCAATTTGAGTGACACATCTTTACAGTGTACAAGAGCATTATTCCTCAGCACCTTCCTTTCAGATAGCATGTGTCTTAGGGTTTCTATTGTTGTGATGAAGACCATGACCAAGCTGGGCAGTGGTGGCCCACATCTTTAATCCCAGCACTTGGGAAGCAGAGGCAGGTGGATCTGTGAGTTTGAGGCCAGACTGGTTTACAGAGTGAGCTCCAGAATAGCCAGAGCTGTTACACAGAGAAACCCTGTCTCAAAAAACCAAAACAAAGAAACAAACAAAAAGATCACAGCCAAAAGCAATTTGGGGAGGAAAGGGTTTATTTGGTTTACACTTCCACATTACAGTCCATCATTGGAGAAAGTCAGGGATGAACTCAAGGCAGGAACATGAAGGCAGGAACTGAAGCAGAGGCCAGAGAGGAATGCTGATTACTGGCTTGCTCCCTATAGCTTGGTCAGGTTGCTTTCTTACCACTGAGGACCACCAGCCAGGGGTGGCCCCACTCATCATGGACTGGGACTTCCCACTCTTCAATCGTTAATCAAGAAATGACCTATAGGTTTGCCTAGAGACCAATATGATGGGGGAATTTTGTCAGCTGAGGTCCTGTTGTGGGGTATTCATCAGAGAATACTGCTACGATATGAGTTTAAGCCAATAGAAAGTCTTTATTAGCCAGTCAGTGAGTACACTAGGTGTTTGGGATCCAAGTATAGCCCCGAGCCTTTCTCAGGGTGAGCTTTTAAGTACAAAAACCATGTCTTGGGTTCACATACTTCAGTTGACAAGAACAGTTAGGCAGAAGCAGAACTACAGAAGCCAAAAGCAAGGTTAGTACATTTAGAGACTTTCCCAGAACTATGGACTTTGATGGATTAGGTCTTGGTTTTAGTTTTGGCAGGTGGTGCTGTCTATGTGCTGAGTTTTACAGCCTGAATGGCATTTCCATCATGGAGTCAGGTGTGTTAAGGCAGTGGCTCTCAACCTTCCTAATGCTATGACCCTCATGTTATGATGACTCCCAACCATAAAATTATTTCATGCTACTTCATAACTGTAATTTTGTTAATGCAAATATCTGATATGCAGGATATCTGATATTCGACTCCTGTGAAAGGGTCATTTTTTTCAAAGGGGTCATGACCCACAGGTTGAGAACCATTGTGCTAAGGTCTGGTGCCCTCTTACACTATCCTCTAAGACAACCCGAGTGTGTAGGGGCTGGGGGGTGCATTAGTTCCCAACACCAACATGAGGCAGCTCACAACCAGCACAGCATGAGATCAGCTAATTCCAAGGCAACCAAACATTATTTACAACATTACCGTGGGGCCTGGGATGGACCTTGACCTTGTGCTCCAAGATGGAAGGCAACACAGATTAATAGCTCAGCAGCACTTACTAATTCAGGACTGCTCTTTTTAAAATTCAAAGCTTGGGGTGACCATTCTATTTGGAGAATGCCATCATTTCTTTTTTTAATCATGATTTCCCCCTCAACTTCTTTCTATTATGAGCACAAATGATTGATTAGTTACATTCTTAGCCTGAAATGGTGAGATATCAGGAATCTCGCTCTCTCTCCCTTCCTTCCTTCCTTTGTGTGTATGTGTGTGTGTGTGTGAGAGAGAGGGGGGGGGGGAGGGGGAGGGGGAGAGGGAGGGGAGGGGCAGGGGAGAGGCAGAGGGAGAGGGAGAGGGAGAGGGAAAGGGAGAGGTCTTATGTATCTCAGGCTAGCCTTAGACTTATCATGTAGCACAGGATGACCTTGAATTCCTGATCCTCCTGCCTCCACTTCCCAAGTGCTGGCATTACAGACTCATATCTTGATTATATCACACTTGGATCTTTCTCCTCCATTTTTCTCTTCATGTTTTTCTGTTGTTTCCAAATCCTCTACTTTCTCCTGATTTTCCCTTTGTGTGTCCTGGAAAAGACTCTGAAGACAAGTTTCTGTTGTTGGGCAAAATGAAACTTCTCTTGACCAAGAAAGAGTCTGATTCATAGAAACGCCAATGGATTTAAGAGAATTGATTCACTCAGTGGCTATTCACTGAGTGGCTGCTAGATGTCTGGCAGTACTCCAGGAGTTGGGATCACACAGGGCACATTCATTCTCTGAAACAGAACCACAAACAGTAGAGATGGGGGCTGGGGAGATGGCTCACTTCCCAACACCAACACGAGGCACCTCACGACTACCTGTAACTCCAGCTACAGCAGGTCTGACACCCTGTTCTGTCTTCTACAGACACAGACACAGACACAGACACAGACACAGACACAGACACAGACACAGACAGACAGACAGACAGACAGACACACACACACACACACACACACAGACACAGAGAGAGAGACAGACTGAGATACACACGAATATTAAAAATAAATGTAAAATCTTAAAAAACAAACAAGTAAATGAACATAACACAGCAGAGATGCAGCTTACCTAGCATCTTCAAGGCCCTGGGTCCCATTCTCAGCACCAAATGAAATATAATTTACAGAGGACTGTAGAATGAAGCAGAAGGTTGAGGATAGAGATTGAAGTAAGGCTTGACTAGGAGTGTTGGACCCCAAAGTTTAGGGTCTCAAGTGGGCGCCCCAAGAAACCAGACTCCAGTCCAGTTGATGCAATAGCAGGAGGATTTATTAAGCTTCTATATAGAAGGGCAAACTCTGCTCCCAAGAGCAAGAGCCGCATCTTACTGCAGCCCCATGAGGGCTTTTAAAGGAAAAACCCACAAAACCCACAAGATTACAATTCCCATACAATTTCGTTTCACAAGATCATGGTCTGATCACAGAGTGATCACAGAGGGGGTACAGTTACGTCAATAGGTACATTCTTCCTGAAACCTCAAGGGGGGGTATCAAGGCGGGAGTGGAGTTTACACACAGGTCACGGTGGTCCTTCCTGGAACACCTGCAACTATCCCAGTCACAGTTGAGAACATCTCTTAACAGAAATTTCTTCACATTGTTATATGTTTGCAGGGGAGATTGAACAATGGGTAAGTCAGGTTGCCCTTGGAACTAGATTTTCCAAGCCATATTTTAAATGGACATACTTGATAATAATGACAATGAAATAGATTTGTGTGTGTTGCTGAGGATGGAACTCAGGGTCTCTCCCATGTTAGTAGTAGTGTTTTGGGTGCTATATGAATAAGCACTTAAGTCTGAAATTATATTTTTAAGCTGGGCATTGTGGCATAGGTCTGTAACCCCAGTACTTGAGAGACTGAGATAGGAAGGTGGTGATGGGGGGGGGGTCTGGACTGCACAACAAGACCTTGTCTATTTTTGTTTTGTTTTTTCTCTTCTTCCCCCCAACTCTACCTTTTTTTTTTGTTTTGAGGCAGGGTTTTACTAGGAAGCTTTGGGTGGCCTGGAGCTTGCTATGTAGACAAGGCTGGCCTTGAACTCACAGAGACCCACCTGCCTCTGCCTTCTGAGTGCTGGGATTAAAGGCGTGTACCACCACTGCCTGGTCATTTTTTAAGTCTCTTCCTTCCTTCCTTCCTTCCTTCCTTCCTTCCTTCCTTCCTTCCTTCCTTCCTTCCCTCCCTCCCTCCCTCCCTCCCTCCCTCCCTCCCTCCCTCCCTCCCTCCCTCCTTTCTTTCTTTCTTTCTTTCTTTCTTTCTTTCTTTCTTCTCTCTCTCCCCCTCTTCTTCCCTCCCTCTCTCCCTTCCATCCTTCCATCCTTTCCTTTCGTGTGTGTGTGTGTGTGTGTGTGTGTGTGTGTGTGTGTGTGTTGCTGAGGATCAAACCCAGAGTCTTGTACATGCTAGGCAAGGACCCTACCACCTCACAGGCCCCCTTTTTTGTTTTGAAATAACATTGTAGGGTATTTGGTTTCATTTAGTTGGTTTTTGTTTGTTTTATTTTTGTTTTGTTTTGTTTTTTCCGAGACAGGGTTTCTCTGTGTAGCTTTGCACCTTTCCTGGATCTCTTCTGTAGCCCATGCTGGCCTTGAACTCACAAAGATCCTCCTGCCTCTGCCTCCCAAGTGCTGGGATTAAAGACGTGCGCCGCCGCCGCCACCACCACCTGGCCTAGTTGGTTTTTGTTTTTGGCCTTGACCTTGATATGTGGCTGAGGATGGCCTTGAATTTCTGACTCTCCTGCCTGTTTGCTTTATGCAGTGCCATGGACTGAACCCAGCGCTAAGTGTGTACCAGCCTCGGCACATCCCTAGGCCTGCTCCTTTGTTTTTAGGTAAGATCTCATGTGTCCTCGTGTGGTAGTTTGAATGTAGTTGGCCCCCATAATCTCACAGGGAGTGGCATTATTAGGAGGTGTGGCTTTGTCAGAGTAGGTGTGGCCTTGTTGGAGGAAGTGTGTCACTGTGGGGTGGGCTTTGAGGTTTCCTATGCTCAGGATACCACCCAGTGTTTCAGTGGACTTCCTGCTGCCTTCTGGTCAAGATGTAGCCAGCACCACATCTGCCTGTACGCCACCATGCTGTCTGTCAAGATGATAATGGACTAAACCTCTGAAATTGTGAGACCCCTCAATGAAATGTTTTCTTTATAAGAGTCGCCATGGTCACGGTGTCTCTTCACAGCAACAAAAGCCCTAACTAAGACATGTAGGTTGGCCTCGAATTCCTTATGTACCCAAGGGTGAATTTTACCTTTTAATCTTCCTACATCTAGGTGCTGGAATTAAAGGCATGCCCCAACCCAGTTTATGTGGAGCTGGGGATTGAACCCAGGACATTCTGCATGCTAGGCAGGCCTGCTACCAACTGAGCTGGGTTCCCAGTGTTCCTGAAATGTTTGGCTTGGCTTGATTGGTTTGCACTAAAATTTAGTAAGGCGAGCCCCACTACAGACAGTGAGATTTGCCCCTAATAATCCTGATGAATAACCTGGGCATCCTGCCAGCCCGTGAGCAATGCCATCAAGACACTAATGGCCAGGCAGTTGCTGTAGACCAGCTCATAGGCTGTCATTGTCACATGACTAAGCCCAACAGCCAGACGCAGAACCTTTTTCATCTGGAACTTGACTATGGATGGCATGATCGGAGGCTTGCAGGTCAAAAAGCCATCTTACAGCTTGGCCAGCTGCTTGACCAACTTCACATTATTTTTCTTAAAAATTCATTTACTCAGTGTGTGTGTGTGTGTGTGTGTGTGTGTGTGTGTGTGTGTGTGTGTGAGAGAGAGAGAGAGAGAGAGAGAGAGAGAGAGAGAGAGAGAGAGAGAGAGAAGGTGGGGGAGAGGAAAAGGGGGGAGAGTATGGGATGTATACATGCTTTGGCACACTTGTGGAAACCAGAGGATAATTTTATAGGAGTTGCTTCTCTTCTTTTTTTTTTTTCTTTTTCAAGACAGGGTTTCTCTGTGTAGCTTTGGAGCCTGTCCTGGAACTCGCTCTGTAGCCCAGGCTGGCCTCGAACTCACAGAGATCCTCCTGCCTCTGCCTCCCGAATGCTGGGATTAAAGGCGTGCGCCGACACTGCCAGCACACTTCTCTTCTTTTACTGTTTTTTTTTAGGTTTTTATTATTTTTGAAGTGTGTGTGTGTGTGTGTGTGTGTGTGCCACAAGTGCAGGTGCCAGCAGACGCCAGCAGAGCGCATGGGATCCTCTGGCGCTCGAGTTACGGGTGGCTGTGAGCCTCTTGACATTCAACCGTATTTTTGAGGCAAGGTCTCTTTCGTTTCTGTCACTCCGCTGTGCACTTTAGGCTAGCTCGCCTGCAGCTGTCTGGTGATTCTGTTTCTGCCTCCCAGCTCATAAGAGGAGTGTTGGGATTCCATCTGCCTTTTTAGGTGGGTTTCAGGGATTGAACTTGGAGCCTGAGGCTGTTGTGGCAAGCACCTTTACCCACCGCGTCGTCTTTCTAACCCCTGACTTCATATTGTGTGTTTCTTCTGTACCCTTGGCCATGCCTGGAAGAGCCAGAGCGGTGACGTCATCACAGGGCTGCTGGTTCTTCAGCATGCACACAGAGAACTTGGGGCAGAGAGTGCACTTAAACTTGATGGTACCCGAGAAACACTTGTCCTCCTGAGGGCCATCATTCTTCAGGCTGATCTGTAGACCCACTATTTCCAGAAAGTTCCTGTGTTTGCATTGCCTTCTGTGCGGCACTTCACACACCACCTCTTACAGAGTGTTAGGAAAGACTTCCCTGCTCACTCTGTGACAGCCAGCTGGAACAGAGCCCCCCATCCCTCTCCCTCTCTTTTGATAGTCTTGCTACGTAGCCCAGGCTGTCTTGTAACTTGCTGTCTAATGCAGCTGCTCACAAACACACATCCATCCTCTTTGCTTTTAGCCTCCTGAGTACCACAAGTGCAGATGTGTGCTGCTATATGGTGCTACATTTGTGTTATTGTAAATTTATTTTACTTATTTTACTATCATTGTTGTTGTTTTGAGACAGAGCCTCATTGTGTAGCCCAGGCTGGCCTCAGACTCATGATAATCCTCCTGGTTTAGAATCCTGAGTTCGGAGGTTACAAGTACATGTCATCACATCCGGTGTGAGGTGTGTTTGTTTCAAATTATCTGTCTATTTATTATTATTATTATTACCATTGTTATTATTACTATTTTGAAACAGGTTCTTCCTATTGTTAATCTCACCAGTCAAGAATAAGACTGCTACGACAGTTTAAAGCCAAATTTGAAGCAAGCTTTAATTAAATACTGGCCAGGTTGATGGACTCTCTGGTCAGGTGCATCTCTGGGTTTTCAGAAAATGTACACTAGTCATGCCTTGCAGAGGTTTAAAAAGGCAACCCCACAAGACTACCATATTTGCCATCAGGTCCAACCACGGACAAACATATATCCTGATGTGTTTCCTGCCTATGCACCCCCTGCTTACATCCATCTGGGACAGGTGTACATCCTGATGTTTTTCCTGCCTACATAGCCCCGATCCCCCACCTGTGATCAAGCACATCTGGTGCAGGTGCAGATGGGTCAAACAAACTTGTTTAGGGGAGTGAAAGCATAAACAACAGCCTCCAGCATTTAACTTTGGTCCTCACGCTATGTACACAGCATGGCCTTGAACTCATGGCACTCCTTCCTCCGCCTCCTGAGGGCTATAGGTGTTTACTACCAGACCCGGCCATTTCTAGTTTTTTTTTTTTTTTTTTTTTTTTTTTTTTTTTTGGTTTTTCGAGACAGGGTTTCTCTGTGTAGCTTTGCGCCTTTCCTGGAACTCGCTTTGGAGACCAGGCTGGCCTCGAACTCACAGAGATCCACCTGGCTCTGCCTCCCGAGTGCTGGGATTAAAGGCGTGCGCCACCACCGCCCGGCTCATTTCTAGTTTTCAGACACTAATATTGTGAATGGTTTTCATTGCTTCAGCATATCATGACTTGTCTAGACAATTCCAAGATGATTGTTAAACGAACAAAACAAAACAAAAACAAAAGCCAACTACAGCTGGGCCTGGTGGCTCATGTTTAATCCCAGCATCTAGGAGGCTGAGGCAGGAGGATTATCATGGGTTGGAGGCCAGCCTTGGCTACATGATGAGTTGTAAGCCAGTTTAGGCTACACAGAGAGTCTGTCTCAAACAATAGCAACAACAAAACAAAAAAGAAACAAAAATAATAGTGCCACCACCACCAAAACCAAAACCAAAAAACCACTGTGCAAAAGGTGATCTCAGCCAGATGTGGTGGCACATGCCTAAAAATCTCAGCTCTTGGGAGATAAAAACAGGAGGGTCAGGAGTTCAAGGTCTGACCAGGCCTTGTAAGACACACACACACACACACACACACACACACACACACACACACACACGGGATTTCTGGGTCTGGGGAATAGCTCAGTGGAAAAGCATTTATTTCAGAGAGTAAGGACATGAGTTTGGATCCCCTGACTCACCCCCAACCCTAAAGCTGGAAGCAGAGCTTGATCATGCTCCTATGGCAAGATGGGAGGTGGAGACAGGAGAATGACCAGCAGTCTATCATATCAGCAACAAATAAGAGATCCCATCTCAACCCAGGAGGAAGGCAGGGAAGACACCAAGGTTGTTTCTTATTTGTGGGTCTGTTTCCTTTTGTGGGCTTTATTGCCATTTTATTTTGAGACAGAGTCTTCTTACATAGCCCAGGCTGGCCTTGACTTTATGGCTATCCTCCTACCTCAGTCTTTTGAGTGCTGAGATTACAGGCATGCACCGTTATGCCTGGGTACGAATAGTCTGGGTAATGCATTCATCAGTGTTATTGTAATTTTCATAATTTGCATGTATTTGCCATTATGTAATGACCTTATTTATTTATCGTGCGGCTTTTTGCTGACATCTGCCTCATCTGCTGCCAAAATAGTAATCCCGGCTTGTCCCTTGTTCATGTAGGATATCCTCTTACACGGCTGTTCTCTGAATAACATTCTTGGTTTGTGTTTCTTATAGGCAACAAATTTTTAGATTGTTTTTCTAGCCAGGAAGCCACTCTTTGAAAGAAGAACTCAGCTGTTGTCATTTAATGCTTGAATTTGTAACATTTTTTCCATGCCATGCTTCTTTTTAATTTTTATGTACCACCTCAT
Source organism: Peromyscus maniculatus bairdii (assembly GCF_049852395.1). Lineage (NCBI taxonomy): Eukaryota > Metazoa > Chordata > Mammalia > Rodentia > Cricetidae > Peromyscus > Peromyscus maniculatus. Next base: position 129,952,249 of record NC_134875.1, on the reverse strand, counting down.
TTTCAGTTTGTGGTACTTTCAACTTGGTTTCCTTTTAAATCATATCAGCAGATGATCTGAATAAATCCATCTTCCTGAGATTTTCAGTTATGCTTTTAGAAAACTGTTAGCACTCATATTTACTTCTATTATTAAGCTGAGTCCTTTGAATTAATTCTCTCTCTTTTTCCTCTCTTTGTACTTCAGGGACTCTAGACTCATGTAAATTAAGTAAGTGCTCTACAGTGAGTAACAGTCCCAGCCTTCAAGTGGAGAACATTAAAAATCTACCTTTCAATGGATAGAACTGTGGCTCAGCGATAGACAGACAGCTTGTCTATCATATAAGGCCCTGGGTTTGATACCCAAAGGTGATAAAATAAAGGCAAGGTTTTTTTTTTTTTGTTTTGTTTTGTTTTATTTTTTAAAGACGAGGTTTGTCTGTGTAGCACTGGCTATCCTGGGCTGGCTTTGAACTCGCAGAGATCTGCTTGTCACAGGGATCTACCTGCCTCTGCCTCCTCAGTGCTGGGATTAAAGGCCTGTGCCACTACACCTGGCCTGTATTAGTCAGGGTTCTCTAGAGGAACAGAACTTATAGAATCTGTCTGTCTGTCTAGAAAGGGGCTTATTAGAATTGCTTACAGGCTGTGGTCCAGCTAGTCCAACAATGGCTGTCTACCAACAGAAGCTTCAAGAATCCAGTCATTATTCAGTCCACAAGGTTGGATGTCTCAGGGCTGCTCTTCAGTCTACGGCAGAATCCTGAGAAGTAGGCTCTAATATTAGCTAGTGAAAGAATGGACTTGCCAGTGACAAAGGAGGACAAGCAGGCAGAGAGCAAGCTGCCTTCCTCCACGTTCTTCATGTAGGCTGCCAACAGGTGTGGCCCAGATTAAAGGTGGATCTTCCCACCTCAAAATACTCAGATTAAAAGTGGGTCTTTTCACTTTGAATGATTTAATTAAGAAAAAAATCCCTCACAGGTGTACCCAGCTACTTGGGTTTTAGTCAATTCCAGATGGAGTCAAGTTGACCACCAAGAACAGTCATCTCGCCAGGTGGTGGTAGTGGTGGTGGTAGTGGTGGTGGTGGTGGTGGTGGTGGTGGTGGTGGTGGCGGCGGCGGCGGCGGCGGCGGCGGCGGCGGCGGTGTCGGCGGCGGCGGCGGCAGCAGCAGCAGCAGCGCACGCCTTTAATCCCAGCATTTGGGAGGCAGAGGCAGGCGGATCTCTGTGAGTTCGAGGCCAGCCTGGTCTACAAAGTGAGTTCCAGGAAAGGCACAAAACTACACAGAGAAACTCTGTCTCAAAAAACCAAAACAAACAAACAAACAAACAAAACAAAACAAAACAAAAAAAACAGTCATCTCAAGTTCATCCTTTATCAACTTGATATACAACCATATCTCCTTATGCCATGCTTAGCTTCCAAATGAAAACAATAACCAGGTCATAATTATGCCTAATATGAAACAGCTATCCCTCGTACAACTGCAAAAACATTATAACTTTAGAATAGGTGGCAATGTCTCTTGAATATTCTTTTAGTACCCCAAACTTAAATATGATAACTATTTATATTTCTTTAATTTAAGTTACATCATATGATAAAGAAATCATATAAGGAAAGGAAACACAAACATCTGTACAAACACATTCTTCACAAAACGTGACAGAGGTACTCATGTCAACTTAACCCTCATTTCTGCAACTGGTCACGTGGCCTTAGCTGGCATTTGTAACTACCTTCCTCTGCTACCCATTCTGTATTTCCTCCACCCTTGGTAAGAACCTCAGCAGGTCTTGGCTCTTTTCCTGGAGGAGTGACCCATACCCTCATTCCTGAGGGGTCTGTGCCCTTTGTCATCCTGCCTGGATTAGGCTGTTGTAGTTTCTCACTGACTTTAATCACAGGACAGGGTAGCACCAAGAGAAGCCCTAAAGGATCTCCTGCACTCCAGACATAATCCATCTTAACTCCACTGTGGAGAAGCAATCCAATTTCCCCATGGTAATCTGCATCAATCACCCCTCCTAACACTGTTATTCCTTTCTTAGCCTGTTGGCTTAAGGGCTTCGGAAGCCCTAAGTGTCCAAGGGAAGTCTAAGCTTCCAGTTCAATGGAATGTTTGTTGTGTCTCCTGGCTGGAGCATTTTGTTTCCTCCCTCTGGAACCAAAACAACTAAGCCAATAGAACTTAAAGTCATGGGAACAGGAAACAAAATTTTCCTGGTGGGTCACTAGGGGTGATAGTGAGTGGAACTATTCCCTTTTCCACACCTTGATTCCTGGACCCGTGGCTCCTGGCTATGGGAGAAAATGTACCATATATTGGACACTGATTCAAAGCATATACTGCCTTCTGGAGAAATCTGCCCCAGCCCTCCAGGCTACTGACACTTAATTGGCACTGTAACTTGTAAAATCAAAAGACCATTCCATCTTTCTATCAGGTCATTTGCTTCATTATGGTGAGGAACATGGTCAGATTAGTGGATTCCACAATCCTGGGCCCATGGTCACACTTCTCTGGCTGTGAAGTGAGTTCCTCGGTCAGAAGCAATACTGTGTAGAATATCATGATGGTGGATAAGGCATTTTGTAAGTCCACGGATGGTGCATTTTGGCAGAAGCATTATGTGCAGGAGAGGCAAATCCATAACCAGAATAAGTATCTACTCCAGTAAGGACAAAGTGTTGTCTTTTCCACAGAGGAAATGGTCCAATGTAGCTGTATTACTCAGGGTTCTTAAGAGTAAAGAGTAACAGAATTTATAGAATTAATCTCTCTATATATATAGAAAGGGGATTTATTAGAATGACTAACAGGTTGTGGTCCAGCTAATCCAACAATGGCTGCCTATAAGAATGGAAGGTCCAATAATCTAGTAGTTGCTCAGTCCCTGAGGCTGAATGTCTCAGCTGGTCTTCAGTATATGCTGGAATCCTGAAGAAGTGGGCTCTAATGCCAGCGAATGAATAGATTTACTGGTGAGGTGAAGGCAAGCAGGCAAAGAGCAAAAGCTTCCTTCTTTCATTTTCTTATATAGGCTTCCAGCAGAGGGTGTGGCCCAGATTAGGGGTAGGTCTTCCCACCTCAGAATATCTAGATTAAAGGTGGATTTTTCTCACCTCAAAAATCAGAATTAGAAGTCAATCTTCCTACTTCAAATTAAGTAAAAATCCCACACAGGGGTGCCCTTTTATTTTTGAGTTTCAGTTAATTCCACAATTGACACTCAAGAATAGTTATTACAGTAGTCAACCTGCCACCAGGTTGCTGGCTGGTCACCCTGGGGAGTGCCATATCTGGGGCTCAGTGTTGGTCTCTGCTATTGACAGATCTGTCACTCAGGAGCAGCCATAGCTAGGTCAGCCTTGGCGAGTGAAGTCCAGGTTATTGAGCCCATGCATAACCTCATCTCTGCCACCATGGTCACTTGGTTCATGGCCCCATTGGGCAATGACAAGAATGGCTGGGGAAAGAGGCTGACTGTCCACAGAATGGGTCTTTCTTTTTTTTTTTTTTTTTTTTTTTTGGTTTTTCGAGACAGGGTTTCTCTGTGTAGCTTTGCGCCTTTCCTGGAGCTCACTTGGTAGACCAGTCAGAATGGGTCTTTCTATCTACTTGATTATTGAACTTCTCTTCTGCTGATGACCATTTACATGGGACACAATTATCTTCACATCCTTCACCTGTTTGCAGAGATCTATCCACATATTTCTCCCTCATATCTCTTTCTCCTAAATTTTCCAATCATGCACTTTCCAAGTCCCTGATCATCCAGCCAATCCATTGGCTACATCCATTGGCCCATAAGTCAATGAACTATAGAAAATCTGAGCTGGGCAGTGGTGGTTCATGCCTTTAATCCCAGCCCTTAGGAGGCAAAGGCAGGTGGATCTCTGAGTTTGAGGCCAGTCAGAGGAACTCTGGTCTACAGAGTGAGTTCTAGGACAGCCAGAGCTATACACAGAGAAAGCCTGTCTCAAAACAAAACAACAACAAAAAAAAGAAAGAAAGCAAAAGAAAAGAAAGGAAGAAAGAAAGCAAGAAAAAGGAAATATGGTTATTTCTCCTTCCAAACAAAATCTATGACCATGTGTATTGCCTGGATTTCTGTCCACTGTGAAGATTTCCCTTCATTGGTGCCTTTCAGGGTTGTCCCAGAAAGAGATTGTCTTAAGTCAGTGTTCTATTGCTAGGAAGAGAAACTATGACTATAGCAACTCTTATAAAGGGAAACATTTAATTGGGGCTGGCTTATAGTTTCAGAGGTTTAGTCCATCATTAACATGGTGGCATGCAGGCAGACATGGAGCTAGAGAAGTAGCTGAAATTTCTATATTCAGATCCACAGGCAGCAGGAAGAGAGAGAGCTATTGGGCCTGGCTTGGGCGTCTGAAACCTCAAAGCCCACCCCCAGTGACACACGTCCTCCAATAAGGCCACACCTACTCCAACAAGGTCATACCTTCTAATCCTTTCAAATAGTGCCACTCCCTAAGCATTTAAATATATGAGCCTATGGGGGGGTCATTTTCATTCGAACCATCACAGGGGTTGTAATGCTGCAGCTGATCACTTCTGGGTGCCTCCATAGTATGTAGAACCATCAGTAAACCAGGCCCTAGTGTAGTCAGATGTTTCTTGGGGCCCTGCCAAGCCTCTGTAGTCCTGTGGCCTGCTTATAGAATAATGATTCTGAAGCTTATATTAATTATAACTGCCTGGCTAGTTCAGTTGGTAGAGCATGAGACTCTTAATCTTAGGGTCGTGGGTTCATGCCACTTATTAAGATCAATTCATGTGAGTCTATTAAATGGGTAACAAAATTTATTAAGATATAAATTAAGAAAATGCACTCATGATTATAGAATGGAGTAGACAGAAGAAGTCATCCTCTGATCTGACCAGGAGTGAATCCACCTTGCAGCCAGGAGCTGGGAGCAGGGGCTGTGTAACTTCTCCAGTTCCTTTTCAGAGGTCATGTAAAACCACAGCAAACACTGTCTCCTTTGGGCCATATAGCCCAGGGTCATGGGTGGAGCAAATACCACTACAAATAAGGAATATGGGTTAACTTAAAATGTAAGAACTCATTAGTAATAAGCCTGAGCTATTGGCTGAGCATTTATAATTTATATTAAGCTTCCATGTGATTATTTAGGAGCAGGGGGCCAGGACAGGAAAATTCTGACTACAGTGGGTCAGATTACACCCAGATCATGATGGGCAGCTCAGGTCACATGGTAACTTGGTGGCCCATTATCAAACATTCAGTTTCCGCTAAGGCACAATAGCAGGTCAAGATCTGCCTCTCAAAGGGAGAACAGTTGCAAATGATGGCAGAGCCTTGCTCCAAAATCCCAAAGGTCTCTTCTGTGATTCATCTATAGGGCCTGCCAAAGGCTCCAAACAGCACCCCTCTCTGCCACTGACACCTCAAGTACCATCATGTCTGCTGGATCACATGGTCCAACTGGTAGAGCAGCCCGCACAGCAGTCTGGACCTGGTGAAGAGCCTTCTCCTGTTCCAGCCTCCACACAAAGCTAGCGGCTTTCCACGTCACTTGATTTATGGGTGGGAGTAACACACTCAAGTGAGAATCCAAATAGGCTCATACAACGTTGTGCTCCTTTCTTAGTGGTGGAAGGAACCAGGTACAATAACTTATCCTTCACCTTAGAAGGAATATTCCTGCATGTCCCACACCACTGGACTCCTAAGAATTTCACTGAGGTAGAAGGCCCTTGAATTTTGGTTGGATTTATTTCTCATCCTCTGTGCATATGTGTTACCAATGAGTTCAATATGGTTGCTGCCTCCTGCTCACCTGGTGCAGTCAGATAATGTCATCACTATAGCACACCAATGTGACGACACTTTGTAGAAGAGACAGGGAATCAAGACCCCTTTGAACTGAGTTGTGACACAGGGCTGGAGGTCAAACTGTAAAGGGATACTGCTGGCCTTGCCGATGGAAAGCAAATGGCTTCTGGTGGTCCTTATGGACAGGTACCGAGAAAAAGGCATTTGCTAGATCCATAGCTGCACACCATGTACCAGGAGCTGTGTTGATCTGCTTAAATAAGGGCACCATGTCTGGTACAGGAGCTGCAATTGGAGTCGCTGCCTGATTGAGATTTCAACAGTCAACTGTCACTCTCCAGGATCCATCTGTCCTCTGTACTGGCCAGACGGGAGAGTTAAAGGGAGACGTGGTGGGAACCACCACCCCTGCATCCTCCATGTCCTTGATGGTGGCACTCATTTCTGCAGTTCCTCCAGGGATGCCATACTGGTTTGTTTCACTAGTTTCCCTGGCACAGGCAACTCTAAAGGCTTATCATTTCCAACCATAATAGCCCTCACTCCACAGGTCAAGGAACCAGTGTGAGAATTCTGCCAACTCCTAAGTATATCTATCCCAATTATACATTCTGGGACTGCGGAAATAACCACAGGATGAGTTTGGGGACCCACTGCGACTCAGACTTCAGCCAAATCTCCATTAATCCCCTGACCTCCATAAGCCCCTACTTTAACCGGGGGTCCACAGTGTTTCTTGGTCTCCTGGAATCAGCATCAATTCAGAACCAGTATCCAACAGACCCTGGAAAGTCTGGTTGTTTCCTTTCTCCCAGTGTACAGTTACCCCTGTAAAAGGCCTCAGGTCCCTCTGGGGAAGACCTGGAGAAGGCTAACAGTAGAACTCTTAGGTATTTTATCAAGGTCCTTCCTCAGGGGAACCTGGCCATCCTTTCGTTCAACGGGTTCTGGGTGTGCAAACTGACTCGAGTCTGGAAATTGGGTCACAGGCTGAGATTCCCTTGTGCCACAATCCAATGGAGCCTTTCTTTCATTTGTTTAAGAAACTTTCTGCTTATAAACATCAAACAAAAATTGAGTAGGCAGCCTATATATCTCATGTCTGCAAACACCATGATTGATGAGTCAGTACCAAGGGTCCATACGAATCACACTACCATAGAATTCACTTTGTCTGTGCTGACTATTATGGGTTAGGCCATTATGGTCATTACTTTGTGTTGCCCATTACAATAACTACAACCACCTTGTCTTTGGTGATTCGATGCTGCCACCTGGCCCCTGCTACCTCGGGGCCCAATTAAACCCATTGCATTTAATTCATCCGACTGAGCAGCAGCATCTCCAACCCTAAGGTCTGGGACAAGGAAAGGGGTAACAATGAAGCTCTTTGGATGTGCGGGTGCCCCTCTCACCGTTTTGTGTCATGTAGGATTAGTGAAGGGCGTGTCTTCTGGGCCTTCCCAATGTGGGGGATTAGGTTTTACACAATGTACTCACTGGAGCATTGAAATGTCCCTGAGCCTTCAAATCCCTTCATCAACACTAAGCTGAGGGATATCAGGCATCTCCAACTCCTTTTCAGCAGGCCAGCTTTTGAGAAATGCTTTAACCATCAATTCATACAAACTCCAACACCCCCCCCCCCAGACAGGGTTTCTCTTTGTAGCCCTGTCTGTCCTGAAACTGGTTCTGTAGACCAGGCTGGCCTCGAACTCAAAATTAGAGATTCACCTGTTTCAGGCGTGTGCTACCACCTCCAGGCTTTCAAACAAACTTTTGACACCCCTCCTTTTTTTTTAAACTGTGCAAGCTTCCATATTAAACCTAGAATCTCCACTCAGTGGGCCCTTATCAATAAACTCAGCCTGATCCAGTTTTATGTTCCTTCCACCATTATCCCACACCAATCCACTCCCACACATATTCCCAGACTTCTGCTTGAATGAATGAGCAAACTCATTAAGCTCTTTAGTTGTGTAGCGCACCTCCTCATGGACTACACTTTCCACCTCCTCTAGGAGCCGCTTTGCCTTGAGTCCGGTTTTAGGTCATGAGGGACTTCAGTATTGTCTTGACTGGCGTCTCCTTCAGAGAAAGTCACTGTTGATTTAGCAGACAATGAAGGATTCATTTCCTCAGTCAAAGCGGAAAAGGTACTATTTCAGGCGGTGAGGGTGAGGGTACATCTGTTGAGGGTGGAGAGACTACTTCCTCAGATGAGATAAATTCTTGCGAACCTGAAGCCTCTAGGGTTCTCCCACACATCCCCATCCCAAGTTACAGGATCCCACTTTTGTTGTTCTTGTTTTGAGACAGGGTTTCTCTGTGTAGCCCTGGCTGCCCTGAAACTCTCTTTGTAGACCACCCTGGCCTTGAACTCAGAGATCCGCTTGGCTCTGGAGTGCTGGGATCAAAGGCGTGCGCCACTGCTAGCCTAGATCTCATTCTCTACCAACTTACGCCCTTACTTTAACCGCTGACATCCTCTGAGGCTGAGACTTGAATTTTCTCTGTAATTCAGCCAACTTTATAAAGAGGGCTTCAGTTTGATTTTCTGAAACTTGAGCTCTGGCTGCTAGAGAGAAGATTCTCTTTCAGGACACACTTAGAAACCTTTAGACTGTTTGTTGCCCTTCATCATATTCTGAGAGGCTGAAAGTCAGTTAATTTTATCACAGAGCTTACTTGTTTTCGTTGTCAATTTATCCAGAGATGCTAGGAGCAACCAATTAGCATAATTTTCCCACAAATTGTCAAAAGTTTCTCTCCGAGTTTCTGGAAGAGGCTTCAGTAACTGTAGGGGTTGGCCAATTGGAAAGCCTATTCCAGGTACTTAAAGGATTCATCCTCAGACTTCTGTTGCTCTAGAACCACTTCTGGTACAAAATCTGCATTAGTCAGGATTCTCTAGAGGAACAGAGCTTATAGAATGGCTCTATTTTTTTTTAAGACAGGGTTTCTCTGTGTAACAACTCTGGCTATCCTGGAACTCACTTTGTAGATCAGGCTGGCCTCAAACTCACAGAGATCCATCTGTCTCTGCCTCCTGGCACTCAGGAGGCAGATCTCAGTGAGTTGAAGGCCAGCCTGGTCTACATAGGGAATTCCAGGACAGCCAGGGCTACACAGAGAGACTATGTCTCAAAAAGCCAAAGAATAAGACGTGTCTCTATCAACTTTAAAATGCCATTCAGGGCTGAGGGGTATAACTTAGTGGTAACAAGCTTGCCTAGCATGTATAAGGCCTTGGATTCCATCCTACGAACATGAAACACAGCTCACACCTAAAAGGAATAAGAAATGGTATCTTCTGGAACAAAATATGAGTGACCATGGCCTAAGAACGCAGATTCAGTGTGCACCAAATACCACGTCCCAAGTGGTAACAGCTTCATGAAGTTTTTACAGCTACAGAACAAAATAAAGTCATAAGCCAAGGTATTGCCTTGGTTGGAATGTAAGGTGGACGGATTACAGCAAAGCCTGGCTGACTCTCTTTAGGTCTCAGATGCTGTCTGACGCCATTCTTAGCTTTTGGGTTGGTGGAAGCTAGTGGTCTGTTAAGACAGCCCAAAAGATTTCACATAAAGTCTCAAGGATGGCTACCCAAAGGCTAAAGATAGCCCAAGATAATTTGACTTCAGACGCACAACATTCCAACTCTCCATAAACATACACCTAATCAGACGTGCAGAGTCATAAACATAGGTGTGGCTATTTTCTGGAAACGTCAGTCCACAATCCCTAGCACTGAGAAATAAATTCCTATGTTCACTGCGTGCTATTATATATAACGTATTTCATTAGAAATTTTTCCAAAGTCAGAAGAAAGACATTGTTTTACATTTTGCAAGTCTCTTTCCTGTCTGACTTTAGATGACAGCCAGATCCCTCCTGTGGTCTAGAAAATCTGCCTCTGGGAGGAGGGGGCTGAAGGGGCAAAGATTCTGATGTTAAAGCAAAGTTCATACACATCACGCTACAGTTGCCCACCGACATGTGGCATGGGCATACAGCTCCCCCACACCAGGCTTCAACACCAAGGCAATTCTAGAAAACAGAGGAGGTCTGTCAATAGCAAGATGCACATGAGAAATCAGACATTGTAACGTTAGCAGAGGACAAGTTTGGCAGAAAAGGTAAGACGGCAACAAAAGACTTGAAAGAAGGGACAGAGAACAAAGAATCACGTTTTGAAAACTAAACTTTAGGCTATGTGATGACTATTCTTAGTGGTCAACCTGACTACATCTGGAATTACCTAAAACCCAAGCAGATTTTTTTTATTAAATCATTTGAAGTGAGAAGACCCACTTTTTTTTTTTTTTTTTTTTTTTTTTTTGGTTTTTCGAGACAGGGTTTCTCTGTGTAGATTTGCGCCTCTCCTGGGACTCACTTGGTAGTCCAGGCTGGCCTCGAACTCACAGAGATCCGCCTGGCTCTGCCTCCCGAGTGCTGGGATTAAAGGCGTGCGCCACCACTGCCCGGCGAGAAGACCCACTTTTAATCGGGATCTTTTGAGGAGGGAAGATCCACATCTAATCTGGGCCACACCTTCTTCTGGCAGCCTGTGTAAGGACATGGAAGAAAGGAGCTTTGCTTTTTTGCTGTGTGCCCTCTCCTTGCTGGCAAGTCCATATCTTCACTGGCATTAGAGCCTACTTCCTCAGGATTCCGGCATATAATGGAGACCAGCTGAGACATCCAGCCTCATGGACTGAGCAACTACCGGATTCTTGGACCTTCCCTTGGTAGGCAGCCATTGTTGGATAGCCTGTAAAATATTCTGATAAATCCTCTTAATAGATAGCTGGATGGTGGTGGCTCACGACTTTAATCCAGTGTCCTTGTCTGGCCTTCACAGGAACCAGGCACACATGCAAAATACTCATACATTAAAAAAAAAAATCTAAAAAGAGTTCAAGGCCAGCCTCACTACAGAGTGAAACCCTATCTCAAAAAGAAAGGGGTTATAATAGTCTTGAGCCAAAAGCATTTTGAGAGTTACTGATTTAAGGCATCATGAGGTCATTTTTCTAGTAGATAGGCTGTTTTATTAACTGCTGCTCAAAGCATTTCTGAACACCTGAGCAGAATTCTTGGGGGAGAAATCATCCTTGTTGGAAAAGTCAACTCGTGAGCCACTGTGGCTGGAGAAGGGCTGGCACTGAGAGAAGTGGGGAGCTGAGACTGTTCAGCATGAGAAAGGGGTTCAAATTGGAAGTGTTTGCATGAGGATCTGGGGAGAGGACATAGGGGTGAAGGAGAGGGAGGTGGCTGGCACTGTAACTGGAGTGGGGCCCAGAGGAAAGAGAGCACAAAGAGTGCGCCTTCCTGGACGGGCAGGAACAAGTTGTGGCTGCCTGCTATTTTTCAGATCATCTTCAGGGATCTCTGTCAGACCCTGCAATAAGAGAAAAACCTCTCCATGTCGTGGTGGTGGTGGTGGTGGCGGCGGCGGCGGCGGCGGCGGCGGCGGCGGCGCACGCCTTTAATCCCAGCACTCGGGAGGCAGAGGCAGGCAGATGTTTGTGAGTTCCAGGCCAGCCTGGTCTACAGTGTGAGTTCCAGGACAGCCAGGGCTACACAGAGACACCCTGTCTGGAAAAATGGGGGGCGGGGAGGAAGAAAGGAAGAAAAAGAAAAAGCCCATTATATGTGTGAATGACTGGATAGATAGAAGGCTAAGTGGGAGAAAGCGGTTGCCATGGCAGCACGGAGGCTTGAGTTTGGAGCCCCAGCACAACGTAAAAGCCAGGCACAGGCGCAGGGAAGACACAGTGCTTGTAAGGCCAGTCCTGAGATGGGGGCAGAGACAGACAGATGATCTCTGGAGCTCTCTGGACACTCCATCTAGCTGCATTCATGAACTCTGGTTTCAGTGAGAGATGCCACCTCAAAAAATAAGGTGGAGAACAGTTAAGGAAGACCTCTGATACTAACCTCTGGCTTCCTATGCAAATGCATGTTATATGCATGCCCCCACAGGTATACCAGCCACCTCCACTGAAATAAAAAGGAAAAAAAATGAATTCATTTACAGTTTTGGTTAAAATCTTTCTCCCAAGAGCTCTAGGGGTAGACTGTTTTTCATTCCTGGCATGGCATTTCCTGTAGGGATCCTAATTTCTTAAGACCCCATTGTAGGGTTGGGTCATACCCCATGACTGCTCCAAATCCACACTAAACATCTGTTGTTATAATTAACATCACCATTGGTAAGTGATGTTTGGGGAAACTGGGGGAGAGGAGCTTTGTTATCTGTTAGAGTTGATGACTAATGGAGAGAAAATATGAGGCAAAATGAGGAAGACAGATTTCTGAGCAAACGAAATCAGAACAGAGTCAACGGGTAAAAGGGAGGCCGGCTTTCAAAGTGCAACCAGGGCTTAGTGTTTGGAAACTTTGTGGCTCTCAGGATGAAAGTAGCGATCTGTGATTATGACATCATCACTGTTAATTACCCCTTAGCGCAAATCTGCCTGAATGGAGAAGAGGGGTGTGTGTGTGTGTGTGTTGTGTGTGTCTCTATAAGGGTATTTAACATGATGATTAAACTATATTAATGATAATTTTCACTTCTCTAGCACCATATATCTTAGGATATCCTTTTAAAGTGTGTCCACAGGCTTTAATTAAGAAGAAGTAAACCCAGCTCATTCCACAAAAGAGGAAACTGAAATGCCAAGAAGGATCTTGAGCGGGGGTGGATTTTGGCTGACTGGAGCTGCCTTGTCGCCGCCCAGCCATGGGGTGAAATTTTCCTCTTTCCTTTCTCCAAGAATTGACGTTCACAGGCTTTACGTGAAGAATACCAATTTGCTCACGCTTGACACTTGAGGCATCCAAGACAAACCCCCACACATTTGAGGACTCAGATGAAACTACTGATTGATCTAGCCTGGGGGTATGACGCAGCCGTGGAGTACTTGCCAAGCGTGCAGCAGGCCCCGCGTTTCCATCCTGCCCATGTCAAAGAAAAATAAAGCTTATTTTAAGTCACCCTCTACTACTACCAAAACGAGTGAATGAACCAAGAAAATAGCCATGAAAGGAAAGCCCAAGGATTCAAATGGGCCATAAAACTCAGTCATTCTGAGCCTTGTTTTCCTCTTTAAACCATTTTCAGTCGTGGGTTATGTATGGCACTGCTGTAGCTCAAAATGGAAAATCTGATTGCTTCCTTTCCTACCTTTTATAGATCATTTCCATTTTCAGACGAAGGAAGCTGAAAGGGATGCCTGCAGGGAAATGCAGAGAAAAACAGGAAATAGTCTTTGCGGCAGCTGTATCTGAAAAGGTCCAAGTGAGGGCCGTGTATCTCAGAAGCTGTTCTGACGAACCCCAGCAGATGTGAAGGTGGAGGAGCATGCATTCATCAGCCACTTCCCACAGCGGCCGCTTGCTGCCAGCCCCTTTCTCCCAGTCTCCCTCCACCTGCTCTGCGTGACTATCTAAAGTCAGATCCAACATGCAATCTCCTTTCACCCTGGACATTTCTATTTGCTTCATTTTTTCCCTAGTAAGTAAGGAACCTTGAGAACAGAGGCGGAAGCCCATTATCCCGCCCAACAGGGAACCGGGTCGTGAATGCTGTCCGACACTCCATTTATTTTGTTCCAGGCTGTTTCAAGATTGTCCCCAAATCGCATTATTGATGTTTCTTAGGTTCTTTTGTTTTTTGTTTCTTTCTTTGTTTAGAAGCCTCTTTTCCTTTCCCGTTCCTCCATTCTATTAATTTGGCAGAAAACAAGTGACCATACGCCACCTAGAACTTTCCAGTCTATGTTTAGCTAACTGTGCATTTGTCTGGTGTCTTTCAGCACACTTCTCCATCTGTCACATTTCTTTAAGTGGTGGTTAGATCTTTCTGCTTTCTTTTTGGTTTGGTTTCTCTGTTTTCTTTTCTTGGTGTTGGGGGTTAAACCTGGGGCCTTGCCCATGGTAGACTCTAACTCTAACTGTCATTTTCAATTTTGGTTTTGAGACCTTTGACAAAGTCTTGCTTAAGTGAGTCACTCACTTACTCAGTAGCCCAGGCAGGCTTTGATTTTGTAATCCTGCCTGCCTCAGCCTTCTGAGTGGCTGGATTCTAGGCCTGTGTCCCCAGGCCCTGGAGCTGTGCTTTCTATTATATGGTATTGCATCACACAGGAGGAGGTGTAGAATGTTCTCGTCCTGACATCTGGGGCACGCTTAGATGGAAGAGTAGAGTCCATGCCTTTTTAATTCTATTGTTTCTGTCTTATTAGCTGGGCGAGGGCTCTACCGTGGAGCCATGCTCCATGCCCTCTGTGATTCCTTTATAAAGGAAACCTTTCTTTGGTTACCCCCAGATACAGAAGAGACAAGAGAAACGTGGGAATTCCCCTGTTCATTAGTACTTTTCATTTGAATGCCCGAGAAACCTCTAACGTCTACTGAGATGAATGCTTTCCTAAGTAAATTCACAGATTTAAAATTCTTTTTGTATTTGATGTGTGTCACTTGATTACACTTCATTGTTGTTTATTTGAGACAGGGTCCCCCGTTGTAGCTCAGGCTAGCCTGGAACTCAATATGGTCCCCAGACCGAAGACAGAGGGAACTTAAGCAGTTAGGAACTGGCCCCAGCAGGATCCTGATTGTCTGTAGACCCGAGCTCCTGGACAAACACTCATGATGTCAGTTGCAGAGGTGCCATGGGTTCAAGTCCCTCTGCTTGATGGCTTTTAGGTAACTTTATTAGTTTATGGTGGGAGCTTGTTATGGTGAGGAGACAAGCTCACCCTTTATCCCTTACCTGATTATTGTGCTCTTCGCTCTGTGACATTTAGAAGTGCACGGTCCTTGCTACTTGAGTCCTTCCTTGGGACTCCTGCTTCGAGGGCTTCTTTCTTTCGGTTTAATTTTTAAATCAAATATCTTTTACCTATTCGTTGACTATTCTACACATGCACACAATGTATATTGATCATATCCACCCAAACTCCCTCCTCCTACCCCCACCCCCAGAAGCCCTAATATACCCTCTCTCCCCTTCATGTTCTTCCCTTTTATCTTTATTTTTTGTAACCCACTGAGTTCAATTAGTGCTGCCTTTGAATGTTGGCTGATCTTGTGCAGGTGACTGTAGATGGACTTTCCTCTGGGCTACCAGCTCACAAAAAAACCCCAACACAGAGACTTATTAATTATGAAAGATTGGCCTATAGCTTAGGCTTGTCCCACTAGTTCCTATATCTTAAATTAACCCATTTATATTCATCTATGCTTTGCCTTGTGGCGTTTTACCTCTCTTCCATCTTGCACCTCCTGTTTCCTCTCCATGTCCTCTGGCATCTCCCCTGTGCCTATATTCATCTCCTCTTCTCTCTCTCTGCCCGGAAGTCCTGGCTAACCTCTTCCTGTCTAGCTATTGGCCATTCAGTTCTTTATTAAGCCAATCAGAAGGTGTCTTGGCAAAGACAGTGTACAAAAAGATTATTCCATAACAGGTGACAATAGTTGCAGTGAGTTCATGAGTACAATGACCATGTCACGGCAAGAAGACAGCATGTGACAGCCTTCCTCCCTACCCATTGATGGCTCTTACTTCTTTCTTCCCTCTTTTTTGACATTCTCTGAATCGTTAGGGGGATTGTATAGATGCCCTATTTAGGCCTGAACACCCAACAGTTACTTGTTCTCAATACTTTGACCAGTTGTGAGTATCTGAATTAACTTGTGAACACTGCAGAGTGAAAATTCTCTGGTCATGTTTGAGGGCAGCACTTATTTATGTGTGTAAACACAAATATTTAGAATGCAGTCTGGTAACATGTCCATGTAGCACCATGACAGTAGTAAGGTCCCTGCTAGTACTTTGACCCCCCTGAGCCATGGGTTTTTGACTATGTTTACAGTAAGTACCAGGCATGAATTCCCTCCTGAGGAGCACTCCTCAAATCCAACCCCAAAGTGGTTGGTTATCTCCATAACCTTCATGCCACCATTGCACCAACGGGCACATCTTCCTTGGCAGATCTGTACTGTAGCATTCAGGGCTAACCATGGGGTGTTGTACATCTTTCTCTGTCCCACCAGCCAGCTCCCGAATCACCACATGGAAACTTATTATTAATTATGAAAGCTTGGCCTATAGCTTAGGCTTGTTTTCAGCTAGCTCTTACAACTTAAATCAACCCATTTCTATTAATCTCTGTGCTGCCTCAAGGCTCATTCACCTCATTTATGTACTGTCTACCTGCTTTCTTCCTTCCTCTGTGTCTCTTCTCATCTCTGCCCTTCTTCCCAGCATCCCCTGTGCCTGGAAATCCTGCCTAGCTATTGACTATTCAGTTCTTTATTGAAGCAGTCTGAGTGACAAATCTTTCTATAGTGTAAGCAAATATCTCCCAACAGTGGGGTGATACCCTTGATGGCTTTTCAACCCCAGCAGCCTTCGGAGCACCTGTAGGGCACAGTGAAAGCTAGCCAGTAGGGAGGAAGTTTTCAAGTCAGTTCCAGTTTGATTTCTCTAGTTCCTGAAACCAAGTATGTTGTATTTTCAGAAATAAGGTCTTATCATCTAGTTCCAGTGGGCAACCCAGGGCAACGGCAATAGCCTGTGTTATTTTGGGGGCTGCTGGGGCCTCCCTGACCAATAATAACTCATAGGAAAATGTCCCATGCCTGGTACTGAAATTATAATTTAAAAATCCATGTCTTCTGGGCAAACAGTTTGCTTTCTTTATAATAAACAAGCTGGTTGAACACTCTTTCTCTTGACTCTAGGGCCTTCATTTCTCCTTGTTCACATGACATGGGCTCCAGGTCACAGACCACAACTATTGTAGCTTAGAGGCTTTATCTGGGATTCCATAAAACACCATCAAAACATAGCACTACCCAGCCTCTTTCTCCTCTACCCTGTTAGACAAAACAGCACTTCCTTTGCGCATCATGGGCATGCCTGTCTATCACCTAAGAGTACTTAGAGCGACAGCTATTAAGACTCGGTTGTAAGACTGGATGGGACCAGCTCTGATCAATTCCCTCCTCCTTGGGAGGAGCCAGAATGGTGGCCAGCTGCCAGGACAGTTTCCTTTTTGACCAATTTCTGGATTGAAGGGACCAAAGGCAGCCCTAGGGTAACGGAAAGTTCATAGTCAAGGCTACTCTTTGGCAGTATTCAGACCCTGACCTTCAGAATGGGGATCTGGGAGGTGTCCCTTTTCCCTGGAGTGCATTCCCTGGGATAGGGAACAGACTCCTGAGATTCCCCCAGACATGTCCTTTTCTCTCTTAGGCAGGCTGCAAGTGGAATTTCCCTGTGAAGGCCTGCCCAGTTGATCTGAATGCTCAGTGCTTGATCTATCTATTGAGAAACAGTGGACTCTTGGCAGGGGCAGACTCCCCCCCCCCCCCCCCCGACAACAGATAGGGCTTCAAGGAGTTGAATTCTTTTTTTTTTTTTTTGGTTTTTCGAGACAGGGTTTCTCTGTGTAGCTTTGTGCCTTTCCTGGAACTCACTTGGTAGCCCAGGCTGGCCTCGAACTCACAGAGATCCGCCAGGTATTGGGAGGCACCACACCCAATCTGAAGCATTTCTTGTGTATCTAGAAGGCTTAAAAAGGATCTGCACTAAACTCTTGAATGATTCCAAACTTTCTCAGGTAACTCAGGGAGCAGAGGCAATCCTAGATGGGTCAGGGGAGCCCTGATCAAACATATCAACTTAGATCCCAAGTCAATAGAGGATGCCCGGTCTTGAGAGACCACTTTAACTGTCTTTATCTACTACCAGGAGTATAATTTAGTCTGCCGTCACCCTGGACATCAAGCAAAAATGATAGAAGATTCACCTGGGGCCTGACAATACCCGACCATTTCCTCAGGAAAGTCACTAAGGTGTTCTATAATCCAGACCGGAGGAAACTAGGGCAAGAGAGTGGCGTGACAAGAAAAGAAAGGCCACCTTGTGAGTGGCCACCCTCCGGCGATAAAGAGCTGCTGGGACTCTGAGTGTCTCCTGCTAGATGGTGGCGTGAGTGTGGAAGCACAGGGCACTTCAAGAGGGAGTGCCCAAGCAGGAAGCAAGGGTCACCATCCAGCCCTGTCCTAAATGCCAGCAAAGCGGTGGAGAGCAGCTGAACCACTTCCCCAGTGGCAAAGGCTCAGAAAGTAACCTGATCCTGGTCCAACAAGAACAGGGCTGAAGGAGCGTGGGGCTGTCCTCTCCTGTAGCTGACATCCAATATCTCGACGTGAATCTTGGGTAGCCCTGATGGCGGGAGGGACAGGACATAAACTTCCTATTAGATTCAGGTGCTTCTTGGTCAGCCCTTCAGTCCAATCCCAGCTCTCCTTGTGGTGGCGTTCCTGCTGAGCTCCTGGCCTGGCTCCAGAGAGCAGCACCTAGCCCTAATCCATCCTTTGTTCAACCACACCTTTTGTTTCTCTTATCGCTCTATGTGAATCCTGTCTGAGAGTCAAGGATCAGAGAGTCCCCCAAGGATCAAAGGCCTATGGGAAACTTGGTCCAGGAAACCCGGAAAACCGAGGTACCTGAGAAATCAAGGAATTTGCACCTGGCATTTGGTCTCTGGGAGCTCCTTTTGGGTTGCTTTGAAGGTACGGAGATTAACTATCTAAACTGTAAAATGGAGTAAATAAGTAGGCCTTAGGCAAAGGGTTAGTGCTTCAGTCCTTCGAGGCTGGACCCCCCTGCAGCCGTGAAAGGCTAAATTCATTCTTAAGATGCCTCTGTGTCTTCATTCCACGGATCTGCGTGAACCCACACACTCGTGTAGCGACCACACAGCTACATCTCCTCCTGATAGTACCACCAGGATAGAAGTCTTTAGAAAGCCCATGACTTGCTGTTTTACCCACCCTCCCACCCCAGTGGAAACTGAGAAGACCTCTTTTTCATATGTCCCTGATAGTGCCAGAGAGCCTTCTTCTTCTTCTGGGACAAGATCTCATGTCCTGATTGGGGACCTTTATGGTCCAGGACAGGACCTCATTCTCCTTTTAATGGAGACTGAAACCCATCCAAGAGTATGAGTTGTCCAGGAGGCAGACTGAAAGGACAATTGTGCCTCCTTATTAAAATCCATCTCAAAGACCATTTCCTCGTCACCAGCAGGAACCTTTAAAACTCGAGGCACAAGAAAGCTTACACAACATAGCTAATCGGAAACAGTAAGGTTTAGTTTAGTAATTCCCTGTAACACCCCTAGTCTGGGGGTTCCAAAACTAATAGAGTGGAGACCACTCTATTCTCCTGACCTAGATCCCAGAGGACTCCAAATGGTTTACGGTCCCGGACTTAAAGGAAGCCTTTTTGGTATCCCTTTACATCCTGTGCCTGCTAGTGTTCTGTCAGCTTCCCACAACTGGAGTTATCTGAGAGGAGGGGCCCTCCATTGAGAAAATGCCTCTACAAGGCTGGGCTGTGGGCCGGCCTGAAGGGCATTTTCTTAATTAGTGATTGATGGGGAAGGCCCATTGTGGGTGGTGCTATCCCTGGGCTGGTGGTCCTGGGTTCTATAAGAAAGCAGCAGGCTGAACAAATCATGGGAAGCAAGCCAGTAAGTAAGCAGCGCCCCTTCATGGCCTCTGTGTCAGCTCCTGCTTCCAGGTTCCTGCCCTGTTTGAGTTCCTGTCCTGGCTTCCTCCACTGATGAACTATGATGTTGTGGAAGTGTAACCAAATAAACCATTTCCTCCTCAACTTGCTTTTGGTCATGCTGTTTCATCACAGCAGTAGAAACCCTAACTAAACACACTCCAAATCTCAATATCTATTTGCTTTTAAAGATCCAACTCCCCAGGCTAGCCAATTCACCTGTTTGGTCCCGCCCTGGGGATGCAGGATGCAGGCTTTAGCTGGGGGGGGGGCTTGCTTGACTTCTTCAGCTCTCAAGCCAAGATCTGGATGACCTCCTTCTTGTGTCTACACAGATGAAAGATCCTCAAGAAGAAAGCAAAGTATTGTGAATTTCTTAGGGAAAGGGGCTAGAAGGCTGTCAACAGTCAGTCAGGTACTTAGGAGCAGTCATACCTAAGGAGAAAGAAGCTTGAGGACCAGGTGCAACTTATCTCTTCTGGAAACACTTACACAATTTTAGGAAGTTTTAGAAATTAGGGATTCTACAGGCTCTGGATTGACCACACGGAGGAAATTGTCTGGTCTCTATATCAACTAATGAAAGAGACCCTGGCAGAATGAAAATGCAAACCCTGACCCCAGGGCCAGGGAATTAAGGTCTTAAGCAGGCACCTACTAGGGACCCTGCTTTGAATCCTTCCACTAATAAAGACTTCAAACTCTAAGCAACTGAAAGAAAAAGAAAGGCTTTGGGGTGTTTAGTCTAGAGGTGTTTAGTCTAGAGGTGTTGTTTAGTCTAGAGGTGTTTAGTCTAGAGGTGTTTAGTCTAGAGGTCTTTAGTCTAGCTCAATAACCGATAGGCTACCTTGGCTGAGAATTGGATCTTGAATCGAAAGCCTGGCTTGCATGCTTCAGGGCTTCTAAGTCAGTCAGTCACTGTCTGTTCCAGAGGCATCTAAGCTGACCTTGGGACATGATTTGACTGTTTATCTCCAATAACATGACAGGACAATTGGAATCAAAAGGGAGTCTGGTTAACTGAACACAGACTCTTAAAAGATCAGGCTTTACGCTTGGAGGGCCCAGCTGCTCAAATAAAAACATGCTACACCTTCAATTCTGCCACCTTCCGACCCGAGGAAGACAAAAGTGAAGACAGTCCGAAACCCGACTGAACAAACAATTCTACAAACTTCTATTGTTATGGAAGACTTGGAAAGTCCCCTGAAAACTCCGATTGCATCTTCTTCATGGATGGTAATGCCTTCATTGAGCATGGGATCCACTGAGTCAGGTATGCTATGGTAACCCTTTGTGGAACCCTAAAAAGGAAACCACCCAACCCTGCCACCCAGTAGTCAGATAGTTGACCTAATAGTCCTAACCAGAGCCCAAGAATTATGTCAAAACAAGAGGGTCCCTCTCTACACTGATTCTAAATATGCCATTTTCGTCCTCCATGCCCACACCACAACGTGGAAGAAGAGAAACTTCCTTACAGGTGCACAATCCCCTATTGAATGTCATCAAGAAACAGACTGCTTTCTGTCATATTTCAACCCAGACAAGTGACAGTCACCCATTGTAGAGGACATCAGAGGAGAACAGATGAACGCATACTTGCTCAAACTAGGTTAGGTTACATCAGAGGCTTCCTTTCCCCGGCTGTCCCAATCCGTGGCTTCCTCACCCTTTGGTTCCTCTAACCATGAGAGGAAAGGACTTCTCTTTTACCTTGTCTGTGGTTATTGGCTCTTGGTCAGCATGACTGATACCCTCTTACTCTGACTCACTAATCTTTCTGATTGCTAGATCTTTCCACGACAGGACTGACCCAACCCTGAAAAGACATCTCAGTGAACCTAGCCCCTGAACCATTCCGGGATAGGTCAATCTTTTTGTTTGTTTTTTCAAGACAGGGTTTCTCTGTGTAGCCCTAGCTGTTCTGGAACTCACTATGTAGACCAGACTGGCCTCGAACTCACAGAGATCTGCCTGCTTCTGCCTCTCAAGTGCTAGGATTAAAGGCGTGCACCACTACTGCCTGGCCCCGGATGAGTCAATCTTAACAGTCAATATTCTGGCTTCTCATACACCCTGTATACTGAAATCGCCCATAGCAGAGTGAGAGGAAGAGCCTGTCTGGTTGGTCCAGACTGGCAGCAAATAGAACTCTGAAGCACTAGGGTGGCTTCACTTGTGTACCACTCTTTTTTTTTTTTTTTTTTTTTTTTTTTTTTTTTTTTTTTTTTTTTTTTTGGTTTTTCGAGACAGGGTTTCTTTGTGTAGCTTTGCGCCTCTCCTGGGACTCACTTGGTAGTCCAGGCTGGCCTCGAACTCACAGAGATCCACCTGGCTCTGCCTCCTGAGTGCTGGGATTAAAGGTGTGCACCACCACCGCCCAGCTCGACAAGCCACTCTTTATTCCCTACCTGACTAACGTTTTCTTTGTTCTGTAACGATTTAAAAGCACCCTCGTTGCTGCTTAGAGAGCATCCTGTTTGGGAACCTCTCTGCTTCAGGAGTTTCCCTTTGGCTTTCTTTCTAATCAATATGTGGATTGAACACTCTCTGGAGTACCGCAGACTTCATTTCTTGTTGTCCCCAGGACAAACATCCTTGGAGGGAATCATAGATCACAACTCTTATAATCCTCCGGCCTCAACCTCTGGAGTGCTGGGATCACTGGTGTGAGCCATCACACATCTGCAAAGTCACTCTTCTTGATGATGCGACTGCCAGCAGACCCTGACATCCATGACGCTGATGCCTTTGTTTCTCTGTATTTCCTTTATTAAAGGTGTTTAACATTTTTGTTTGATTATTTGTGTGTGTGTGTGTGTGTGTGTGTGTGTGTGTGTGTGTGTGTGTGTGCAGTATGGAGGCCAGAGCATAATTGCAGGAGTTCATTATCTTCTTCCATCATGTAGGTCCAGGGGACAGAAGTCAGCTTGCCAGGCCTGGTGGCGGGAGCCTTTACCTGCTGAGTCATGTCACTGGCTGGTTTCCCGGGATTTTAGGTAAGGCAGGACACAGACACCGGTAAAGGAAAGTTGATTTATTTAGTTTGGCCGAATGGTAAGGCGGAGAAGTCTAATTCCACCCCACTGTGCCTTTGGTCATTTTACAGTTTATAGAAAGCCGTAAGACAACACCTAGAAAATATGGAAATGAGGCATGTTAATTGGTTCTTTCTTAAGAAAAGGGGGACCCGGGCCTCTTGAGTGCAGGGTTTTAGATCGATCGTATCGCCATGCCTACTACCGGTGATGCACTCTCTATAATGTTATATTTTTTCATTTTAGTTTTGAATGTTTATAACTGAAATAGAATTACATCGACTTCTCTCCCTTTCTTCCCTCCAACCTTTGCTAGCTACCCTCCCTTGAACCTTCCCATGTCCCCTTGTACTTTTTCTTTATTGTTACATATATATGTCACACACACACACACACACACACACACACACACACACACACACACCCTGCTGAATCCCTTTTCGTTGGTAGTGTGTATATAGTTTCAAGGCTGACCACTATGCATTGGACAACCAACATGGCGACTAATTCTCCCTTTCCCAACAGTCATTAGTTGCCTGTAGTTCTTTGTCTAGGGGCAGAGCCCCGTGAATCTCCCTCCTTCCGTGTTAACATGTCCACTGATATTGCCATTGTTCTGGTTGTTTATGCAGCCATTTCTAGGAGAGACTGTTTCATGGCGGACTTCCTGGTCCTCTTCCTTGATATTCTCTGAGCCACAGGTGCTCCCCGTCATCTGATGAGCTCTATCTTGTGTCTAGTTGTGGTTTTCTGGGGTGTTCTCCATTTGCTGCAGAGACAGGCTGCTTTGATAAGGATAAGAGCTCCACTCACGTATCCAGGAAAGGTGGCTCTCAAACCCAACCAAGTTTTTAATTCCAGTCTAGGCTGGGGAAAACAAGGTTTCAAAGCTCTTCCATTTTTGAAATAGAAAAGAGTCTTAGGGGTCTTGTGGTGTGGAAGATCCTCCCACTGCAGGTCTGACAGACTTCTTTGTTCCTAGATCCAGCCTTTGACGGGCAGGGAGTGGAAACCTTTGTATCTTTTCTTTGGAGATCAGCGTCAGCTCTAGACTGCTGTATGCCTGTCAAACACTAATTTCCTAAGTGGCCAAAGGTGATGGTCTGAGCACTTGGGGAGGGCTACAGCCTCTCCTGCATTTGTTCTTCTGACGGCTTCCGCAGAGCCCCACAGTTACATGGTGGCTCAACATTCCACAGATCCAAGTATCTTTGATGGCTTGCCTTCTGAAATCAGATGTTCCAAGAGCTTTTTGCCTGCCCCACATACCTATGATAAGAGAATTTTGAAATGCTCTAAATTAAGTTACAGGCCAGAGAATGGAGGAAGAGAAGAGATCAGAGGAGATTATTTTAACTGACAGCTTCCAACTAAATCAACAAAGAAAAAGACAAAACTGCTGGGCTGCATTATTTTTCTGTGTGCCGAAGACTGCCCACCAACGTCACCTCACTTTCGGTTTTCAGAAAAGATTAACCAATAAGCAGCAAATTTACTCAATCTCGGGACTCTGCCACATTCGCCTTGTCCTGGCCCGTATGATCATACGTGTAAACAATTTGTTTCTTTCCTCCAACATTCCATTCTCAAGCATACGGGCTCCTTAGGGCCATAACTACTGATTTCGACTGCTGTTTGGCCATGCTGCTGGTGGCTTAGGAAACCTATCCCAGGACCAGTTTTCACCTCCTAGCATGTGTCAGCACCATCAATCATTGTTTCAGAGGCCTCTGAGTTTGGAATGTTAATTTGATTCCTGGCAGCAGCCTCGCTGCATGGAGTTCTGGGTCTTTTTCCTGGGCAAGACAGATGGCTCTACTGCTCTATTTTGGAGGCCACACAGAGTGGAGATTTCAGACAGCAGTAGCTCCTGGAAAGTGCATTTTAGGGTAGTGGGGCAGCGAGCTGGGTTATTATCCACCCTCCTGACTCCAGGGTCAGGTCAGATGAGTAGGACTCTGGGAGACCCTCCCGGGAGGGTCTTTTGGCTTCGGCCAGAGCAGCCAGCCCTCCTGTGGCTTCAGGTGCGTGACTAAGGTTTCCGGCTCAGGCGTGCCCGGGGCCTTTCCGGGCCTGGCTGCCGCCCCCGCGCCGCCGAGCTGGAGCCTGCGTCGCGGTAGGGGCGATAAAGCGACCGCGGTGGCCGCGTTCCAGAGCCGGAGCCTCAGCGCCCTCTGATGGGCGCGCCTGGGAGGGCGGGGCCAATGCTCAGATGCCCCGCCCCTGCAGGCCCTGGAAGTGGGCGGGGCTGCAGCGCCGGTTACTGGCAGAGGCTGCCCAGGTTTCGCAAGGACGTGACCTTAAGGGGAAAAATCCCCTAGTGTGTCACGCGTGGTTGCTAACCCGGGCTAGCGAGCTGAACTAGTTTCGAAGCCCAGAGAAGGAGGGAGGGAGGGGACAGGCACCTAAACGTTCATACTGGGGATTCGTGGCCAACTGCCCCTCCATTAGCGCCGAGGCGCGCTTTGCGCCCGGGGCCCGGAAGCTGGTACGAGTCTGCATCCCGACTTTGTCCGAGCTTGCCCTTGGGGTGACGTCATTCCACTGAGCGTCAGCAGAATGCACGAACTGTTGCCTCCCTTCCTTCACTCCAGAACTAAGACTCTTGGTTCAGGTGGATTCGTCCAGCCCCACAAGGAGCTAGGGTTTTCATCAGAAGGATGCTTTTGGCCAAGGCAGTTTAGGGGTTCCTCACAAAAATTAGAATGAATGGCTTGCCTCATCCTGATCTCACTAGGTAGTGGCTTTTTGTCTTCTTACTGGAGTCCCCCTCGCCGAGGGTGGGGCAGGAGCGAGGCGACCAAGCCCTTGCTCCACGGTCAGCATTGTGAACTGACATTGTTTTCTGAAGAACTGCGTCTGCATTAGATTCTTCAGGCAGTTTGGTCAGGCTGATTAGAACAACTTGATGGTGGAGAGATGGAATTTTGTGAAAAGAGGATCAAAATTGTCTTATTTTAGAACCTTTACTAGCCATTTGCCTTAATTTTTATATCTGACCTAACGTGTGTGTGTGTGTGTGTGTGTGTGTGTGTGTGTGTGTGTGTGTACCTGCGCATGTGGGGTGCATGTGAAATCTAGAAGACAACCTTGGGTGCCTTTAATCAGAATACATCCACTTTATTCATTTTGAGATAGTGTCTGAAGCCTTCAAGTAGGCTGGGCTAGCTGGCTGGTGAACTCCAGGGATCTGTTTCTTGGCTTTAAAAGAAATGTAGGTTCTGGGGATCCATCTCAGATTTACTGGCTAAGCTGTCTTCCCAGCCCTGACTTAAATTCTTTAAAATTAAAAAGAATTGTGCGTGTGTTTACGTGCGTAGATGTGTATGCCAGAACACACAAGTGGAAGCCAAAGGCCAACTTACAGGAGCCCATTCTTGCCTTCCACCATGTGGGGTCGGGGGACTGAACTCAGATCATCAGGCTCGGGGGCAAGCACCCTTCATGGCTGAAGCATTTGGCAGGCACCTGGCCTAACATTCTTGTACTGGTTAGAGAAGGGCTCACAATATGTCATGGAGCTTAGCATACCTTTGGCCTCCACCTCCCCTAAAACAAAGACCGCTGGGAGATTACATCTAATACTGTAGAGCAAACAGCTTGCTGCATCAGTCCGCACGATGCTCTGCCAACAGAACTGAAAATCTATTGATTTACAACTTGGCTCTGTTCTGTGACTGTACAGTTCCTGTTGTCTCTTCCACTGTGGAACATGGCATTCAAGGTTCCCAGGTCCCGGCTACTCATATATGACTCGGAAGAAACTGTCTTCTTACTTCCTTTAAGGCAGAGTCGCTTATGTCAACAGCATCAAGAGACCCCGGCAGCAGGTCTCTTGCCCTTTCTGGGCCCTACTTTCCTTGCCTGAGGAATCAAGGGTCTGCTTTCGATTATGTGGCAAGACACAAGGAAGAGAAAAAGGCAGGACAAAGGCCAGCCCGTCACCCAATTCTTTTATTCCAGACGTTCTCACCCAAGCTTCAGTTCTCCTATTCAAACAGTGGCCACCTCCACCTATAAGGCAAATATAGGCTCACCTCTAATATTTGTGGGATCTGGGGTTAGAGTACGCAGGGAGGGCCATATACCACGTGTCTAAATATTTGAAAGTTATAAATCAAACTAACAAACCATTAAATAAAACATGCCCTATCCTCCATTGTGTGTGTATGTGTGCTCATGCATGTGGGGGCCAGAGGCAAACGTCAAGTGTTGGGGAAGTAGGAGTTAGACACATTCCCTGTCGGACAGACAGATGGGGAGAAGGGCCATGACTAGAAAATAAAAAAGGCAAACTTCCAAGATGGCCGGCCGACTTCTTCCTCACCCTTCTGAACTGAGACAAAAGCCTGGCAGCTTAACGAAGGCCTTTTCTCTCCCATCAGTAGGACCCTCTTTGCTGATGAGTTTAAGGTGGGATCAATACATGTTTACACAATAGCCCTGGGCCAATTAGCCATCCTGACTTTGTTCAAGCTGGCCAACCCTAAATCAGGGGAGGAAGACGCTTAGAGACTTTCAAAACACCAGCTCTCTCTCGAGAGGACTGGGTTTTTGCCTCGAGTGCCCCCCGTCTGTTTTGCCTTTCTCTGTCTGCTTGCTGTGTGAGTGTTTCCTCATCCCTAATAAAAGCCACGATTCTTCATGGCTGATTCTGCCTGCCATCCATCAAGACTTTCCCCAATGCTACCTGTCAAGGGAGAGATTTTTCCTGCCTTTTAATTCTTTAACCGTCAGAAAAATCGAACTCTATCAAGACCCCTAACTGACGACAGTGACTTCCTCAATCGATCTCCACATTATGTTTTTGAGACAGAGTCTGTCACTGAACCTTGAGCTCACCAGTTGGGGCACGCTTGCTGGTTGGGAAGTGCCAGGGATTTGCCCATCTCCCTACTCCCAGGCTGGAGTTACAGACACACTGCCATGCCCAGCTTTTCCGAGGATGCTGAGGATCCAAACTCAGGTCTTTATGATTTCATACCTCCTAAGCTATTGCCCCAGCTCTCATCCTCCTGTCTTAATGGATGTAGTCCTAGCATTCTGGAAGGCCGACTTCATTTGGAATTCTTCTATTCCTCAGCTCCTGTGGCTGGAACATGTGGGTACAGACAGTAACACCAGCTTAAGGCCATGGTGTGGCTTCCTTTTCCTCCCAGACCAGATCCACCTCTTCACCACAAGAAGAGGTGGATCTTCCCACGTGTTCAAGCGCTGTGTGTATCTGCAACCTGCTGCTCTTCTTGAGCGTGCACACTGGTGACCTTTAAGACACAATCTGACCTTTAAGAAACTAGACCAAGAGCAGTGCATTCAGAACCTGGTGGGTGGAAAACTCGGAGATCCTAGGTCTCCAGTGACTCCTTGCCTGTATCTATCTCCCTTTCTCCTGTCTAGTCTAACTGGTCCTGGCCAAGTGCTGTGGGGGTGTGGCCTTGGATCAAGCACAGCTCCTTCACAGAGGCTAGACATCCAAACACTGTCAACTGTGAGGCAGATGGTGCAGGTGAGGAGGTGTGAGGGTGCTGGGAAGGAATCAGTGGTTTTCAGAGGTGCTACCAAGTATGCTAAGGCTGGCAGAAAGCTTGAGAGTGGATGCAGATGGATAAGAGCAGGAAAAGACCAAAGGTTGAGAGACTAGCCATCCTAGGGCTAGGGTCTCTGAATTGTCAATGGTGTGTAGGAGATTGAACGTGTGTCTTCTAAACGGGAAAAGCCTCAAGCTGTGGCACCTTATGTGGTGTTCAAGGGCCAGCCTCCTCTCCAGAACAAGATGAGCTGAAGGCCACCCTGGTGCAGCTCTGTACTAGGCAGAAGTCGGTCACCACTCCCTGTACCATGCTGCCTTGGTAACCGACACTTCTTCACCAATTTCATTCTTTTTAGATTTATGTTTGTTTTTGAGATGGTGTCTCACTATGTAGCCCAGGCTGGGCTGAATCTCAATACATAGATCAAGCTGCCCTTGAACTCACAGAGATCCACCTGCCTCTGTCTCTGGGATTAAAGGTGGGCATGCTAGTAGAGGCCAAGGAGCCTTTGGAGCTGGAGTTGTGGGTGGTTGTGAGCTGTCCAACATGGGTGCTGGGACCCAAAGTCTATCCTTTGGAAGAGCAGGACGCACTCATTTGTTTTTTTTTTTTTTTTTTTTTTTTTTTTTTTTTTTTTTTTAGACAGTGTCTCAACATGTGTCCTTGGCTAGCTTGGAGCTAGTCATGTAGAGGTCCACCTGCCTCAGCCTCCTGAGTGCTGGGATTAAAAAGGAGTGTTCTCTCTCTTCTCTCTCCCTCTCCCTCTCCCTCTCCCTCTCCCTCTCCCTTTCTCTCTCTCCTTCTCCCTCTCCCTCTTTCTCTCACTCTGAGACAATCTCATGTAGCCCAGGCTGGCCTCCAACTCCCTAGGTAGCCAAGGATGGCCTTGGATTCCTGAATGCTGGGATTGTAGATGATCACCACCATGCCAGACTTCACTAGTTTCAAGGTGAGAGGGCCACTCAAAGCTTTCATAAAGAATTCTGCACAAACTTCCCACCCTGCCAAGATGGCACTAAAAGTAGCTCTTTTCTTTTGCATGTTTGTTTTGTGAGACAAGCTCCCACTATGTAGCTGAGGCTACCCTGGACTTGCTACGTAGCCCAGAGCCCAGACTAAATCTGAGCTTGCAATCCTCCTGCCTCAGGCTCTTGCGTGCACACCCAACAGAAGCTGCCTTTAGGAAGCAGAATGTCTACATCATGTTGACACAGCTCAAGATGGCTAGCAAATCAACAGTCCCTCATCTCCCCTGGGAGCAGTCATCCATGAAGGAGTTGGTAGATGAATGCCCAAGCTTCCCGCCCTGCAGCTGAGAGAACTCAGGTGTGTGCCGGGCAGGGTAAGCTCCAGTCAGTGGCTCTTGGTGCCTGACAACAGAGCTTTATTTCCACCCTCTCTGCTCCCCTGTGGAGCTTCTGTCAATCACCTCCCAAACAAAGTAATTCCATCTGTGTCCTTGTCTTGGGATCTGCTTCTGAAGGAACGAGAGACAGAGAACAAACATTTCACGCTAGAGTCTTGGCATCCATATATAAAGGGGTGGGCTCAGGCCAAGACTTCTTTCCCTTCCAGGCCCCTGCCTCTCAACAAGTGAGGCTACACACGCCAGGCACACATGCATTAGCCCTTCGAAACAGTCTAGTCTCCATGGGACGTGTGTATGAACGTGAAGGGAGGTTTTAGGTAAAGAACTAGAACGTGGTTTAGTACCTAAGAGCTACCAAGGAGACTCCCTGAACATCTGAAGCGTGAACGTAAGGTAGGCGATAACATTCTATAGGTAGTGAGGGAAAAGGAGCCATGGCGAGGGGGTGAGGCTTGTAACGTGCTCACATATGTTGCGTCAAGAAGAGAGGCTGGGATTAAAGGGAAGATTAGGGGTTAAAATGTTAGCATCTGAGATACTGAGCAGGATGAATAAGAGGACTTATAGTTGGATAGGAGATAACCAAGCTAGACCGATGAGAGGAAGGACAGGGTTCTGATCCAGTGACCTCAGGCTGCTTTGCCCCCTCCAAAGCCCTCCAGTGACATACTTGAAACACTGCTGACCTTTCACATATTCCTGCTTCTAATGAACAGGCTTAATTGCTAGCAAAGATGGCTTCTAATAAGAAGCTTCCACCTGGGAGACCACCCCAGACCACTGCATAGACAAGGAGCTAAATATGAGGTAACTAAGAAAGACTGCAGCTGTATCTTGGTACCTGATAGAGTTAATGCTCTGCCATGCTAAAGCTACAAGTTGATCATGCCTCTGACAGGCTCATGCTTAGCCAGCTTTCTTATACAGACCAGGACCATTTGCCCAGGGAATGGTGCTGCCCATAGTGGGCTGGGCCCTCCCACGTCAGCACCACTCTCTGGGCAAGTGGTTCTGGGCTGTACAAGAAAAAGTTAGCTAAACATGAGCCTGTGAGCAAGCCATCAATCATCGGTCCTCCATGGTTTCTGCTTCAAATTCCTGCTTGAGGCAATGCCCTGACATCTCTCAATGATGAACAGTGCCTTGGAAGTGTAAGCAAATCCTTTCCTCCCTTAAGTTGCTTTTGGTCATGGTATTTGTCACAGCAACAGAATGAAACTAGAACGCTGGCCAAATGACTAAGATGATACGATTTCTTCTACTGTTTATTATTTTATAAAACTCAGGGACAAGTATAAGAACCCGAGACAGTCACTGTGGCCGAGATACACCTGCCATATTTGTCTTCTGACTCCACAAAAGAGTGCGCAACATTCCAGCCCACCCAGTCTCCCAGTAGGCTCGCTTTCTCTCGTCCTGGGTCCATCAAGGACTCATTGATCTGTTCTGGCCACCTGAATGTGAACTCTGCCTCTTGAACCAAATGCTCTATTCCATTGGATAATGGACCAGGACATAACAGAATTCCCATAACAACAACTAGTAGACAGTCAAGGTCAAAGCTGGAGTCAGATGGATAGAGAGGGGCTTCATCTACCCCTAACTAGGTAGGTAGTACATAAATAGCCTATGACTGACTCCCTGGTTGGGCCAGGGCAGCAGGCATAGAGCATGTGGGCCCTTCCTTGGTTCAGCTCATACTAGCCCAGAGAATTAATTACCCTCAGGAGAGATTTCCTTAGTCTTTGTCCAGTTTCCGCCATTGCCCTATAGAAACTCCAGACAAGAGGAACTCAGTAGATTACCCGTCCTGGAAGCCTCTCCCAATTCTCAGGAGTTTCTCTCACTTTTCTTACTTTTTCCCTTTTCCTCGGCTTCTCATTCTTCTGTAATAATTCAGAACAAAGCCTGTCTCTGCTCTGCAGGTCCTCACAGGAGTCTGTGTCTTTAGTATTCTTTGGCATGTGACAATGAACTTGGGACCATAAGTGGTTGGCATCTGAGGTCCATGGGTCATGCATAACTGTACTGTGAAAGGTCCCATCACACTACAAAGGCCTGCAAAGGAGGAGTTTCATATTTCCCTTCAGCTGGGGTCAATTCTAAACCAATGGGCAGAGATACCGCAGAAGCGCTAGCCTGTCTCCTCCGACGAGGAAGCTTCCGGTAGAAGACTTGCAAAGGTGAAAATGGGTCTGAACCGCCCGCCTCTTTCACGTTTTCACTCGCCACACTCTTCCTCCTTCCTGCTGCCAAGTGTGCCATGACCTAAAGCCGGAAAGGGATACAAAGGGCCTTCTGCATTTTTTAAAATAAAACAAAGTGTTATGTGACTTCCCTGTGTGTGTGTGTGTGTGTGTGTGAACATATGTCTGTTCACTACAGATAGTGTTAATGCCACTAAACAAGAGTAAAGACCATCCCCAAATTCTTGTAGTCTAATTAAGCAGGCTTTATTTTCTGTCAGGCAGGGCTGTCTCCCTAAAGCAGGGTTTGAGACACAGCCATGAACACCGGAGACAGTGGGGTTTATATAGCTTAAAAACCCTGCATGACCAAGGTTTCCAAGGGCTGGGGGGGGGGGGGCTGGTTACGTAGGAATTTGGCTGAACATTTTGAAATTATTTGGCAGAACATCTTACCTTATCAGTGTGGAAGTCAGGGTATAGAGTATGGAACATGTCAAACTCCAGAAAATGGGTCAAGACATGGTCAAATTTAAGTTTGATGGAAAACAGGAATGAACTTATTTTGACCTCGGAAGAAGATGGCTTCTAATCTTAAGATGGAGTTAGGCTGCTCCATCCTTGGTGACAGACAAGGGCTACTTGTTCCTCACTGTCGCCTTCCCTGTCCCCTGGGGAGGAGCAGTTTCCCGTGCTGCAGCTGTTGGGCCACAGGTTCAATGGCGGAAGGCAAACAGGACTTGAGAAGCTGCCAGCTGGGGCTGCGGGCTGCGGGTGTGACCAGCCCCACTTTTACAGCGTCATTTCAGCCTCTGGCTGCCTGGAGCGGGGAGGGGGAGGAGGGCATGGAGACCTCACTGGGATGTTTGAAGGGAAGGTACAGTGGGGACATCAGCGGGCGGGCGTCAGGGTTTGGTGGCTTCCTCCGGACTGGGGGTGGGTCCTTGGCACCCATGCCAGGCGTCTCCCAACCACCTGTAAGCCAGCTCCAGGGGAACAGATGCCTCAGGCCTCTTCAGGCAGCGGCACTCACATGCACATACATACCCATATGCAGACACATCCACCTACACAGGACTAAAAATGATACAGAAAAGAAACCCTTTTTTAAAAAGAAAAAGACACTTTCGAGGGAGGAAGCTAGAGCAGGAGGAAGTTTAGAAGTACAAATGGCCAACCCTGTACAAGGATGAGGCTTTTACGATACATGTGGGCTTTGGAGCTTATTCGTACAGCACGGACTTTCTAGTCCGAGCGCTGCTGCATGTGGTTCCACACACAGCTTAATGGATCACCTGTCTCCTTAGCATCTTCAGACACTTTGCCTGCTCCTCTGGCTCCAGGCATTTCTAGCAGGGCTCTTGGCTGTGTGTGTGTATGTGTGTGTGTGTGGGGGGGGGGGATGGTGATGGTGGTGGTGGTGGGGAGCAGGGTGGTTCCAGGGTTGGAGACTTTGTTTACCAGTGTGTTTTTCTGTAATGCTAAACATTTTAGCAACATTTGTGTTAGGCCTTGGACCTCACGGCCAGCTCTACTCCCCTGCTCCAGGAAGGTATGTCTAACACTGGTGGTTACAAAGACTATGTCTACCTCTCCCACTTAACCTAGGGACTTCATCTGCCATGGGGAAGATGCTCCTTCACTTACATTACTTCCATCTACCCCATCCCCATTAGTTCCTTCATATCAGACGATAGACCAATTCAGTCATATTTTAGCTTTGGCTTTCAAGGTCCAAGTGTAAGAAAACAATAATTTCCCAGGGGACAGTGGCCTAGGATGGCTGAATTCACACCCAGAGCCCTCATTATGGGAACAGAACGTCAAGTTTCCTCTCAGCAGAGCCAGAATTGAGCACGTTTTCATGGATACCTGGGACTGATGTCTCACAAGGGAGCCTTGGAGGAGCTGCTGGGACCAGGAGCATGTAGGACAACTGTGGCCCAGGGCCAGAGAAACATGCTCCTGCCGTCTCTACGCAAATCAGTCTCCAAAATCCTTACAGGCAGAGGAATCTCCCACACTCTCTTGTTAAAATGCCGCGATCAGAGGATCTGGGGTGGGGGCGGGGTGCCTGAGTTTCTGGATTCCTAACCAGCTCCCAGGCGCTGCTGCAGCTGTGGCCTCTGCTGCATCCACAAACCAAACTGAGCAGCAAGAGCTTACATCTCGGCCTGGCGGGTTTGTAAAACCTCAGCTCGATTCTGAACATGACACTGGACTTAATGGCCTTAGGCCAAGCATGGCTGTAAGCCTCAACACCAAAGCCTCTTGCCTGCTTGGAAGGGCCTCTGCCACCTTCTGTTTGGGGATCAGCCACCTCTCCAAACAGATGAAAACAGCAGTCGGCAATTTGGGCAAGTTGTTTAACTGTTAGGTTAAACTGCCGGGTCTCTGCTCCAGCCCTCTAAGTTACATAATGTGACCCTGTTGGAAAGACTGATAATACCATTTGGGAGCAGGAAGCCGATTTCTGACGGCTTATTGTTGGTGGGTGGGGCAAGGGCTGGGGTCAGGGAACTCGGCAGAATGTGGGAAGGATTTAAGGAACGAAAGGGGCCTGGCAGATGGAGAGGGCAGGAAGGCTCGGGTGACCAAGGCTTGGGGATAAAACTGATTGGTGTGTCAGCAAAATCTGTCATTGGCTTTGGCGATTCAAAAGGCAGACACGTTTTCTCATCTCTGCTAATCCTCATCTGATACAGAGGATTTTCCAGCCACTATATCTCCAGAAAGAAAGAAAAAAAAAAAAAGCAATCAAACCTGCACGCACAGCCCTCGTTCTTTGCCGGTGTGCCCCCAGCTCCAGCCTTTCTTTCTTATTGCAATATTTCTTGGGCGATGGAGGGGCTGGGGGCGCTGGGGGCAGCCCCCCAGGATGGTAAGTAGCATTTCGGATGGGCCAGTAAGGGTTCTCCGCAGAGGCTTTCCACCATCTATTTTCTTGCTGGATCCCGAGTGATACCTGAGTTGCCGTGCGGCCTTCGCTTGATGAAGAGTTTCCAAATGGATGGATGCGGTGAAACTGGGGCGGGCTTCGGACAGGCTTTTCCCACGGGTTCCTCTTAGCCTACCATTAGAAGCTTGTGGGGAGGAATGAGCGCAAAGAAGGGAAAATGGCCGGGCATAGCCAAGGAAGCTTGGAGGGGCGGGCAGGGTTCCCAAGGGACCTCTTGGGCTACCTATGACCGGGTGACCTGCCCTTACTCCCCTCAGGCAGGGATCCTACAGCTGAACGGCGCTAAGCCGCCAGGTGCAAGAAGGCCGAGGGATGCTGATCCTGCTTCTTCATGGTGAGTCCTGCTGCCAGTGGCGCTGGGATGGGAAGGTAGGCAAGGGTCACTCGGCTTCTGCCTAAAGAGCAGGGGTTCCAAGCGGCTTCAGTCCCCGCTGGAGCTGGGTACTCCATGTGATCAGATTTCCCTGCTGTGTGACTGTGGGGAAGGGCTGGAAAATGGGAAAACAGTGTGTGGTAGGTTGTTTTCTCCCTTGATTTGTTTATAAACAAAACTCCCGAGTCAAATGTGAAATAGGGTTCTTTCTAAAAAAAAATAATATTCTTATATATTTTTATGTTTTGGATGTGAATTTATTAGTGTTATAACCCCAAACCAGTGATTTTCTAGACACACTATTTTAAACTCAAGGTGGGTGTTGTGGCTCAAGCCTTTAGTCTCAGCACTCAGGAGGCAGAGGCAGGTGAATCTCTGTGAGTTCGAGGCCAGCCTGGGCTACACATTGAGTTCTAGGGCTACATAGTGAGTCTAAGTCTTTAAAAAAAGTTTCATATTTTAAACTCATTTAGTGAAAAACAAAAATCTCTTGAGAAAAAAATCTTCCTAAGGGGGTGGGGGTGGAACTGTGGCATTATAGATGTTTAAACATTTTTATTTTTTCAAACTGTGTGTGTGTGTGTGTGTGTGTGTGTGTGTGTGTGTGTGTGTGTGTGTGTGTGTTGAAACAGGGTCTCATATATACAGGTTAGCCTTAAACTTCTTTTTTTCATTTGTTTGTTTTGTTTTCAAGACAGTGTTTCTCTGTGTAGCTTTGGAGCCTGTCCTGGAACTCACAGAGATCTGCCTGATTCTGCCTCCCGAGTGTTGAGATTAAAGGCAGCGTGTGTCACCACTGCCCGGCCAAACCTTAAACTTCTTATGTGGGCAAGGCTCGTCTTGCCTTAGCCTCCCAAGTGCTGGGATTACAAGTCTGTGCCCCATATCGCCCCTCCCCTAGTCAGAAGGGGCTGAGCCTATAGCTCCATGGTGGAATAAATGCTTAGCATGAACAGGGTACTAGGAACCTTCCCCAGCACTGCAAAACAAACAAACAAACAAACAAACAACCCCCTCCCCCAAACTAAACACCTCTGTCCCAAAAACCTAGAAATGCTTGCCACAAAATACTTTCTCCAGTGGCTCAAATCTCAGTTAGCCCAAGGATAAAAACCAACCAACCAACCAACCAACCAACCAACCAACCAACCAATCTCTTTTTCAGTTCATTGGTAAATGATTCTACACCAAGAATCTGTTTTTCTGACCCTTGTGGGGGAATGAATTACTAGAAGTTATGGTGATCTATGTAATGATCTTTGTATATGACACATGTTACAGATTGTACCAGATGATTCTAGTAACAGAATTTTCTTATTTTGTGTTCTAGTTTTCTTTATATCACTGCAAGAAAACACTCCAACCAAAAGTAACTAAGGGGAAGAAAGGATTTATTCAATTCACAGTTCTAGGTTGTTGTGCCCGTGTCTCGAGACCCCTGAGCAAGACCACCACAGAGTCGATATCCGATGCAAAACACACAGGGGTTTATTGATAACAAGCAAGCCCGGACTTGGTCCGTGTCCAACATTTCGATGCAGTGGATAGAGGAGGACAGCCCTGAGCTCTCAGGGTGAGGGGTTTTTAAAGGGAAAAACTGCAAGCAGGGTGGTACAAGCCTTTGCGTCATATGATTGGGTGAGGGTGTGTAACCTTTGAATTTACCGGTTGGAGGTTACAGTTATCATTTTGGGGGCAAGCCTGGACAAGTCCCAGGCTTTGTTCTTGAGCTGCCATGGAGGCTGGCTGACCTAGCATGTTCACACTGACCTATGCACATAGCTCTAATTTGGTGAGGGGTCCCAGACAGTAACCAACAGGCTGAACCTTAAGCAGTCAGAGTAGGTGCAGAAAGGGAGCTACTGCAAGGACTAGGTCTTTTGTTCATGGCCCTCCCAGAAACTGCTGCTCAAGTCTCAGGAAACTGAAATTGAGGACTGATCTCTGAGAGAAGACTGGGCAGCCTGCTATGGTGTCTGCTTGGTCCTTTCAAGGTCATAGTATACAGGGAGGAAAGGCAAGGCAAAGTCAAGGCAGGAACTTGAAGGCAGGCTGCTTTCTATTGCACACAGCATTACCTATCACTTAGGAACTCACTTCATAGTCTAAGAAGCACAGTTGTGGGCTGGCTGGCTGGCTTATACTTAGCTAGATTTCCTCTATAGCCTGGGGCCGCCTGCCTAGGGATGGTGCTGCCTGTGCTAGGCTGTGCCTTCCTACAGTCAATCAACAATCAGACAATCCCTCACGGACTTGCCTATAGGCTAATCTGATCTAGGGATTTCCTCAATTGAGGACCCCTTCTCAGGTGACTCTAGGTGATGTCACATTGACAGTGAAAGCTAACCAAAGCACTCTATAGTCCATCTTTTTAAAAAAGCCGGACATGCTCTGTTCCATCAAACAATAGACAACGCACCTTTAGTGTGTCCAAGGGATGCTATAAGGGGTACACCCACCCGGCCTTGGTCTTTGAGAAACCTACCTTCCTTAATGGAGAATCAAGCAATGAAAAGAATAAAAATAAAAATCATCAACGGGGCATAGGGCACATCATGATAAATAGGATATGACTTCCTACTTGAGGAGCCTCCAAAGGACAGAGGTTGACATTTATATCATCACCAATAGCCAGCCTCTTGCCATTTCTCCTCCTTAGAAAGGAGATGTTTGACTGAGTCATGGGGACAGAATGTTTGCTTCCAAGAGCCAGTATTATTGTCAACCAGTACCCGAAGCTCTACCGCCACTCACAGAACCCAGACAGTCTTCAGAGCCTGCATGCTGTAGACCGGAGCTGTCTCCTCTACAGAACCCTGAAAGACATCCAGACTGCTTGTGACAGTTTGGCAAGCTCAGTGGTGACATCATTTCCTAACAATAGACACACTTAAAATTAATGACCAGCTCCACATCCCCTCGCGCTTTCATTTAAAACACTCCAGCAGCATGGAGACTATTTCTCTGATGACGAGTCACAAGCAATGGGAACAACATGTTCCCAAGAAGCGGGCAGGGATAGCGATCTGCCTCCTTGGCTGGGGGGAGAAAAAGGCTGATTGAGCTTCCCCAAACTAGGACTTGAGAGACTCCGAAGTGGCTCAGAGCAGGGGAAATGTGAGGCAGGACCGAATGCAGCAGAAACAGTCTTCCTGGAGACATGCTTCTCCTCACAGGTGGACAAGGACAGACGCTCCCACATCCCCCTCCAGTGTTACCAATCCCTATCTCCCCACTGTTCACAGCATCACAACGGAATTCCAGACTCGCTTTCTAGGGTCCTTCACACCCTGCTTGCTCTATACTGAGTCTTTAGGGTCACCAGGGTTTGTGTTTGCCCTCTCCTCTCTCTTATAATCTAAGAGGTAGAATGTGGCTAATAATTGTTGATTGAATGCATGAAGCAGCCCGGAGTAGACTCTCTTCCTCAGTTATATGCACTCATTCATCCTAGAAGGATAAGGAGTGGTTTTAGAAGATGTCTATAGGAAAGGAAAGTCACAAGATGCTATTTTTAGACCCACAGCAACAGCCAAAAACGTGAAAGACTGACAAACGTCAAGCCTTGACGGGAATATAACAGGACTCGTGTGTTCATGAATCTCTAGCAGGAATAGCAATCGGTGCGGCCATTGGGGAGAACCATTAGTCAGTTTCATGGAAAGGTAAACACACATT
Organism: Peromyscus maniculatus bairdii; assembly: GCF_049852395.1. NCBI lineage: Eukaryota > Metazoa > Chordata > Mammalia > Rodentia > Cricetidae > Peromyscus > Peromyscus maniculatus. The sequence goes on along the minus strand of NC_134875.1, from coordinate 129,913,700 downwards.
TATACGGCTGAAGTGAGAAATGAAAACACATGTCCATAGACACACACACACACACACACACACACACACACACACACACACACACGCACGCACACATCCTGTGCAGGCTTTTGTTACAATACCTTAAGACTGGAAATAATACAAATGCCAACTGTTAGTTACTTTTATTTCTGTTGTGGCTCATATGGCTCACGTGTCCATCATGGCAAGGATAGAATGATGGAATAGAAGTTAACATCATGGCAGCCAGGAAGAAGAAAAAGGGACTACAGGAAGGGGGTGGGGCAAGATACACCCAAGGATTCATCCACCAGGCCTCGTTCCTCCAGCTAGGTCTCACTTTTTCAACTTAGACTTAAAATAACTCCAGCGGCTGGGACCAAGCACTCGATACCTGCATCTATCAGGGGCCATCTCGTATTCAGACCATAGCACAGATCAACAGGTAAAGGCATAAGTTAGTCAAGGTACCCCCATTATTTATCACAGTCTAGCCAACTCAGAACTATAAAGTAACGGTCAGTTGACATGTCACAGCATGGAAGAACCCAATAAACACACTGGTGAGGGAAAGAACCATTTACCACCGTTTCTATGGAATCCTACAAAGGCAAAGCTCATCTAAGAGTCAGAAAGCAGCTCTGTGTTGTCTGCAGAGAGGACACGTGCCAAAGGCACTTGAAGAGCTTTCTGGAAATTCAATTAGAAATGCTTTCAATCTTGATTGATATGGTAGTTGCAAACATTTGTTATACTTACTGAAGTGCACTTCAAAATGGTACTTTTTGGAGTACTACCGCACCTGCTTTTACATGGTTCTGAAGCTGGGACTTCTTGTTGCTAGTTCTTCCAACTGAGGCACAGTCAGTGATGGAGTAACCAAAATGGGGACATTTTCTTGAAGACAATCTTAATTGTACCTCAAGCCACTGAATTTAAAAGAAGAAAGCAGGAGTGTGGGGAGAGAATAACTGTACTCCACGGAGAATTCTCTCATTGTACAGTCAGATACTGTGGCATGTTGAGCAATATAGGTAGGAGATTCACTGATGCTACCGTATGGACCACTGGTTCTTGATTTTGAATGACAAGCAGTATGTCCTTTGTATGAATATATTGTTTGTTGATATACTCCCTTATTGTTAGGGATTTAAGTTGCTTCCCACTAGGGGCATGTTTTTAGTTGTTATACCAAAATGTCCAAGGCTAGGTAAGTACTTTATAAAGAAAAGAGGTGAATTCAAGTTCACGTTTTGGAGGTCAAAGAACATGGCACCAGTATGTATTCATCCTTGGTGAGGGTCTTATAGTAGATGAATACGAAGAAATTATATGGTAAGACAGGAAGCAAAAAAGATTCTGGGGGAGGTACCAGGCTTACTAATAACAATCTGCTCTCACGAGAGCAGCACTCTCAATGACCAAATTACTTACACTAATGTGGTGGTTTGAAAGAAAATGGCCCCCAAAGGGAGCGGCACTGTTAGAAGGTGTGGCCTTGTTGGAGTAGGTGTGGTCTTGATGGAGGAAGTGTGTCACTGTGAGAACAGGCTTTGAGGTCTTTTTCTCAAGCTTCACTCAGTGTGACTGTCAGTCAACTTCCTGTTGTCTCTGAGTCAAGATGTAGGCCTCTCAGCTCCAGCACCACGTCTGCCTGCAGCCACCATGCTGCCCACCATGATCATAATGGACTGAACCTCTGAAACTAAGCGAGCCACCCCAATGAAATGTTTCCTTCAGAAGAGTTGCCATGGTCATGGTGTCTCTTCACAGTAATAGAAACCCTAACTAGGACAACTAAGTTCCAGTTCTTGAAGGGCCCACCACCTGAGCTGGGCATGGGGAGACATGCATATAAACCCAGCCCTCAGGAGATGGAGGCAAGAGCACCAGGATCAGGAGTTTAAGGCCATCCTTGGCTACAATAGTTAAGTCAAGGTCAGCTTGGGCTACATGAGGCTTTGTCTCAAAAATAACTAAAAGGAAAAAAATGCGGGGAGGGACTGGAGAGATGGCTCAGTGGTTAAGAGCACTGGATGCTTTTGCAGAGAACCTGGGTTTGATTCCCAGCACCCACATAGTGGCTCACAACTGTCCTGTAACTCCAGTCCCTCTTCTGGCTTCCACAGGCACCATGCAAACTCAGCGCACAGACATACATACAGGCAAAACACCCATATACATATAACAAAATAATAAAGAAAGAACAGGTCCCGAACGCACCATGCCCACGCGGTTTTGTTCCCATTTCTTTCTTCCCTATTTCTTTCCTTACAAGTCTTTTGGCTCCTAGTCAGTTTCCTATGTTTGAAGTGTATTTGCTGGATTACAAGGTTCTCCAACTTGGTTTTTGGACAAGATTTGCTGATTTATTTATTTCAACTGCTGGGCCCATCTCGTCAGCTCCTTCTTTTCCTTCCTCTCACAGAGGGTACCTGCATGGTGTGAGAAGCAAGTTCTGGGGCCACCTGAGGCCAGAGGCCGTGGCATGGTACCCCCTGGTGCCTCTCTGTTTCCCCAAGTTAGCTGTGTTTTGAAAAGCTAGCCTTGGGCTTGGCTGGAGGAGCGACTGAGGAAGCATTTGCCAGGAGTGGGAAGAGAATGATTTCTAGAGCCAAAGTGGCTAAATACATTCTGCTGAAACCAGAAACCAGACCACATTTTCCCATACTATTTTGGTTTTGTGAGGCGCAAGTCTTTTTCAAACAATGAGAATAAAAAAAAATATTCCAAGCTCAGCCTGCGGTTGGAAACTCCATGAGTAACCATTCCCCCAGTGAACCTCAGGGGAGAAAAACACATATTTGCAGAGCCTAGTGCCTCCAGAGAGAAGCTCCCCAGCTGGTCCACATTAAGACAGCATTCTGTGGGGCGCCTAGGCCTGGCCAGCAATGCCTCCCTGCAGCGTGGAGCTGGCCCGTCCATCTCACCAGGTCACAAACCCAGAGCTCATTTCTGGTGTTCGCCCAGGTTTAGGGACACCTTGTAACTTTTTTTTTTTTTAATAAATTGATGTAAAATTCACACAAAATGTACCACCCCTTTAAACGGTGACATTTAGCACAATCATAACATTGCGCAACTGTCACTTTTATCTAGTCCCTACATGCTTTGCGCTGTCCAGAAGTTGTGAAATTTTGTGCTGTTATCAAGCAGTTACTCAGAGTTTCCCCCCCTTCTCAGCCCCTGGCACAGATCTGCTTTCTGTCTTCATGAATTTGCCTGTTCCGGACGTTTCCTGTAAGTGGAAGTAATATGATATGTTGCCTTGCGTGGTTAGCTCAATTCACCCAGCATAATTTGTTCTGCAGTTGTGGGTGTTGTACCGAGGGCCTCACACATGCTCTGTAATCCTCTGTCATTGACCTGTATCCCAGACCTCGTTTTACCTTTTTTCTTTTTTGTGTTTTGAGACAGGGTCTCTCTACATAGTCCTGGTTGTCCTGGATCTTGCTCTGTAGACATGGCTGGACTCAAACTCAGTCGCTTTTCTTCTTTTCTTTTCTTTTCTTTTCTTTTCTTTTCTTTTCTTTTCTTTTCTTTTCTTTTCTTTTCTTTTCTTTTCTTTTCTTCTCTTCTTCTTTTCTTTCTTTCTTTCTTTCTTTCTTTCTTTCTTTCTTTCTTTCTTTCTTTCTTTCTTTCTCTCTCTCTCTCTCTCTCTCTCTCTCTCTCTCTCTCTCTCTCTTTCTTTCTTTCTTTCTTTCTTTCTTTCTTTCTTCTGGAAACAGGCAGGTCTCACTATCTTGTCCAGGCTGGCCTTGAACTTGTGATCCTTCTGCCTGAGTAGCTGGGATTACGAAGCCCAGCTTTCATGTTTTTGAGATTTAGCCTTCATCTACATCTTGGCATGTGCCCATCACTTTTATTTTTCAGGTGGGATAGTCCAGTGTGCGTGTGCAGTATACCACATTTGCTTCTCCATTTGTCGGTTCATGGCCATTAGCTGTTTCTTCTTTTAGCTAGTGTTCATAGTGCTGCCCCGAACGTTGTGCAGAACCGCTTTCAATTCCTTTGGTTATATACCCATGAGAGACCTAGCTAGGCCATTATTCCACCATACACCCTATCTCTTTCTCTCTTTAGAGATAAGGTCTTCCTATGTAGGTCAAATTGGCCTTGAAATCTTGATTCTCCTGCTTCAGCCTCCTGAGTGCTAGGATTACAGGCGTGTGCCCCAACACCTAGTTTACCACAACATTTCGCACAACACTCATGGATCCCATTTTTATGAGGTCCGCAAAGACTCTTGTTTTAGCTTCCCATTGGAATCACATGTGGAGCTGTATTTGCTTGTGTGTGTGTGTGTGTGTGTGTGTGTATGAGGAGACCAGAGGATGATCTCCGACGTCATCCTCAGGAACTGTCCTTGCTTTTTGAGACAGGGTCTCACAGTGGCCCAGAACTTGCCAAGTAACAGTCTGGCTGACTGCTGAGTCACATGGATCACCTCCCCAGTTCTGGGATTACAGGTGTACACTACTCGGCTCTTCTTTATGTGGTGTCCAGGGATGGAACTCAGGTCCTTTACAGCACTTTACAGACTGTTGTCACCCCCGCCCCACCTGTGGAACCTTAAAAACACCAAGGCTCTGGCAAGACACAATGGTGCATGCTTATAATCCCAGCACTTGGCAGACAGAGATGAAAGGACCACAAATTCAAGGCTAGCCTGGCCTACACTGTGAGTTCCAGGCCGACGTGAATTACACGACAAGACTTTGCCTCAAACACAAAACCCAAACAACAAAACAAGGGCTGTGGATGTAGCATCTAAAAGGCAGAGTGCTTTCCTGGTATGCACAAGGTCTTGGGTTCCATGCCCAGCATTGACAACTAAACAGATAAACAAAACAACAGAAAAGCCCACCAATGCTGGACTCCATCCTTGTTATAACCGGCGGCTCAGGCATTTTGAGTTCAACAAAAACTCCCCGTGGGGTCCTAATGCGCAGCCCTGGCTGGACCATCCTCCATCCTTTGCAGTCTCTCCATTAGTAACAGCTTCAATCTTCTGATACCTGGCATGCCAGTCAGCTTTCCATTGCTGTGGCAAAAACCCCTGGGCTACATAACTACTGAGGAGGAGAGGATCTGTCACGTGCCTACGGAGGATTCAGTCTGTGAGTCCTCCTTTGGGGATTCTTTGGGGTTTGGTGAAGCAGAATGTGATGGTGAGGACGCATGGCCGAGCCAAGCTACTTATTCACTTCATGGTAGCCAGGAAGAGGAGTGTGTGTGTGTGTGTGTGTGTGTGTGTGTGTGTGTGTGTGTGCCAAAGACCTAGTGTCCCTTCACAATGGCATATGCCCTGCAGCCTGACTGCCTTTCACTAGGCCCTGTCTCGGAAAGGTTTCGTCACCTCCCAATAGTGCCGCAGGCTGGGGACCTTCAGCACACGAGCTTTTAGGGGATCTTTAATCTAAACAGAGCACCTGGTGTTTGGCTTCCTATTCTGGGACATATTTCCACGTGGTTTTGAGGGATTTGTCCCTTGATGAGCTTTAATCCTGTGACAAGTGGCTGTGGAGTCCACTTCTGGCTTGGCCCAGTGTTTTCACAGCTGTCCCAAGCCGCACAGTGCACCTGTTCCTCATAGCTGTCCACACAATACAATTCGGGAGCTGAGTGACGGGATGATCTGCCTGAGGTTTAAAAAGAAGGAGCCGCAAAGGGGCTCAGAGAGACTGAAGCGGCCATCACGGGCCTGCGCGGGTCTCCACTAGGTCCTCCGAATATACGAAGATACATCATGGTTGTTGGCTTGGTGTTTCTGGGGGGACTCCTGACAGTGTGAATGGGAATGGCTCGGATTCTTTTGCCTGTTTCTAGGACCCTCTTCCTCCTCCTGGGTTATCCTGCCCAGCCTTGATGAGAAGGTTTGTGCCTGGTCTTGTTGTATCTTATTATGCTGTGTTTAGTTGGTGCCCCTTGGTGGCCTGCTCTTTTCTGGGGAGAGACATGGGGGCGGGGAGTAGATCTGGGGGAGAGGGGAGGTGGGCGGGTACTGGGAGGAGGAGAGGGAAGGGAAGCTGTGGTGCGAATGTATTGTATGAGAGAAGAATACATAAAGATTAAAGAAAAGAAGCCGGGCAGTGGTACACACCTTTAATCCCAGCACTCAGGAGGCAGAGGCAGGAGGATCTCTGAGTTCAAGGCCAGCCTGGGCTACAGAGTGAGTTCCAGGACAGCCAGGGCTACACAGAAAAACTCTGACTTGAAAAACCAAAACCAAAACCAAACAAAAACAAAGAAACAAACAAACAAAAAGCAAAAAAAAAAAAAAAAGAGGGAGCAGAATAAGAAAGCAGGGGTGAGAGTCAGCACCCGAAGACCCAAAGTGTACGAGAGAACTGGTGCAGACGGACATGTCCTCAGGGGAGAACTGAGGAGGACTTTGGGAAAGCCTCACCTCTGACTATGCGGGCCCAAAGCGAGCTTTTGTCTTCCCCTCCCCACTCCTCAGACCAAGGAGGGAAGCACTGAGACCTTTTCTGATTTCCAGATGGATCCATCCCCGAAATACCGCCGTGTGAGGAGACGTTGCTTAGCAACTGACAAATGAGTTGACTTTCTGTTCTCCCAGACTGGAATCTTTATTTTAATTGGGCAAATGGGCTTTTCTGGCCAAGGATTTCCCATGGAACTCAGCTCAGGACAGCCAAGGAGATTTGTTTCTGGCATTGTCACCGCTGATTCTGAGACACCACCTTCCGTCTGGAGACGGAAAAGCCAGCACTGCCCTGGTCCTTCTCAATTCACTCTCACAGACTTCCTGGCAAGGGATGGGGAGGGATTCCCTTTGGGTTCTGAATTCAGGTTCTTTTCTTGAGCAAGATGAACTGTTCACAGTTCCTCAGGGGCAAAGAGGAGGGAGCCCACATTACAAAAATAAAGGGGGGCTGGTGTGGTGATATATTGTGTACCCTAATAAACTTGCCTGAGGGTCAGAGCAGCAGAGCAGCAGTCACTGGTTCTTCCCAAGCAAAGGCATGAGATCTCAAGTGTGGGGATTAAAGTTGTGTGCCGCCATTGCCTGACTGTTTCTTTCCAGGGTGGCCTTGAACTCACAGAGATCCAGACCGGTCCCTGCCTCCTGGGTGACAGGATTAAGGGTGTGTGCCACCACTGTCTGCCTCTATGTCTAATCTACTGGCTGGCTCTGTGCTCTGATCCCCAGGCAAGTTTATTGGGGTACACAAGATATCACCACAGGCTGGTTGTGTTAGCTTTCCACTTCTGGACCAAATACCCAAGAGAGACAGCTTAGAAGAAGGGTTTATCTGCACTCAGCATTCAGAGGTGTCCATCCATGGTCACTTGGCTCTGCTGCTTTAGGTCCGAGCTGGCACAGTGTATCATGGTGAGTGGCAGGGAACAGAAGACAGCTAAACTACATTTGCTAATCAAAGGGAGAGAAAGGCAGGGCTGGGATCCTAAGAGTCCCGTCAAGGACACCCCTCCCTCTAAAGACTGCTCCAGTCAGCTCTATTTCTTAATGGTTTCTCCTAATATTTCCAGCATTTGTGGACCCAGCTTTAGCACATGGGCCTTTGGAAAGATATTTCAAAGTCAAACTATAACACTTGTGTTTGGCTGTTGCTTAAGAATTTTACCAGGACTGACAAAATGGTTCGGTGAGTAAAGGTGTTTGCCACACACAAGTCTGACGACCCGAGTTCGATCCTTAGAACTCACATGGTACAAGGAGAGAAATGATTCCCATAAGCTGTCCTCTGACCTCCATATGCATGCTGTGGCACACATGTGTACACACACACACACACACACACACACACACACACACACACAGAAAAAAATCTGGCTGCAAACTACAGGAACTGCTCTAGGCTGCAGAGGCTAATTGGGGGCTTATTTGGTGACATTAGGTGTTCATTCCTAGCATTCTTGAACGGAAGCTTCACTGACGAGAGAAATGCCTATATCAGGAAGGGGGTAACTCCAGCAGAGAGCCCACAGCCACTGTCATTTAATGGGCACACGTGCACATGGACACATGTTAGGTACTGGGTGCCAGCGATTCCACCATGCAGATCTTTTTCTTCTTCTCTTTTCCCTCACTGCTGTGTAAATCTGAAAGCCAGGTGGCTCTCCTGCCATTCTGGCCAGAAGATGGTTTCTGCCTGAGGCCTTCTGTTTCCAAATCTTGCTGGCTGTCTGCTTGACAAAACTAGGTCACTTACTCTGGGCCCTAACTGCTAGACGAAGTTAGGAAGGAGAGTTTCTGGCTTCTAGGTGAACACAGAAAGAGAACTCAAAAGGCGCCGTCTCCTCTGCTGTCAAATGTCTACTATAATCAGTGACCATTTGGTTGTAAGGAACAGCACCTACTTACCCATGCAGATGCCTTCAGTGGATTTCTAATAATTTCACCAATAGGGAAATGACACAGAAAGTTCTAGCAGGGCCTTGTGGGAACTCAGATCTGTTGCTCTCTCCGCACACGAGTGGACTGAATGTCTGGGTCGCATTCCTAAGTCACCATTGAAACCAAATTCCGGGGAGGCAGGGCCTTTGGGGAGATGCTAGGTTAGGAAGGAGGAGCTCTCGAACTGGGATTTGTTTTTTGAGATGGGGTCTCACTGTGTATCCGTGGCTGGCCTGGAGCTCGCGGAGATTTGTTTGCTTCTGCCTCCCTAGTGCTGGGATTAAAAGTGTGCCCATCACGCCTGGCCCTGGCTTGGTGTGCTTATAAGGGAGATTCTGGAGAGTGCCCCCACCCCTTCTGTCATGAAGACAGAGAAAGAAGCTGCCAGCCCCCACCAGCCACTGAATCTGCTTTGATCTGGACCTTCCCAGCCTGCAGAACTCCAAGAAATGTTTGTTTACAAGCCAGTTCCCCCAGTTTAGCACTTTGTTATGGCACTCTGAGTAGAGGGACTGCACACTGGCGTCCTCACACTGCCCTTGGCTTCTGCTTCTCCCTAGCTTTGAGTCACATGCTGCTTTCTGTTTGGTTTTGTTCTTGTTTATCAAGGCAGGATATCATACAGCCCAAGCTGACCTCAAACTTGCTATGTAGCCAACGATGGTCTTGAACTCCAGATTTCTCCTGCCTTCATCCACCAAGTGCTGGGATTCCAGGCCTGTGTCAGCACAGCCAGATCACACGTGGCTTCGATACAAAGCCCAGCCCCAGTACTAGACAGGCTTGCACTCCCAAGAGCTTGCTGGAGAAGGCATGAATCCAATTAGCTGCGCTTACATCAAAGTGTAATGGCACAAACGGCTGTGCCTGGGAGGAGGCAGCAGAGGCCCATGGGACTTTGAGTGGGGCATGTTTTCTTAGAAACAGTGCTTGGTAACAACTGCTATAGAACCATGGACAATGAGTGCCAGAAGGCTGCTCAAAGGTCAGAACGTGCAGTTCTTTCATATCGTAGTTAGACATAGGAGCTCAGTTAGGTGTGTGAGCTGGGAGACAGTAAGCCTCAGAGGAAAGGTAAACAAAAATTAGTGCCATTTACCTTCGGCCGTGCACCCCCTCCGCCCCATTTCACTTTCTTCTTTTGAGACCAGGAGAATAATGCACTTAGGTGCAAGGCTGAAAGAGTCAATGAAGTAAGGTTATAAATCTATGAATAAACACTTATTAAACTTGATTATTACAGCTAGGCATTAAGGCAAACACTTGTAATTTCAGTGCTTGGGAGGCTGAAGCAAGGGGATTGTGAATTCAAGGCCAGCCTGGACTACAAGTGAAACACTGCTTCAAATTTTAAAAAGCTGGTTATTATGAGAGAAAAAGAAACCCATAAAAATGGAGTGGCATCATACATGTTTGTGTCACCAATATGACACAATATGTTGCCCCGGTTCCCAAACTATTTCCTATATTCACGGTTTATGGGGTTTTGTTCATTGTGCATGGTGTGAGGTAGGGTTGAGAGTCGTTTGATTTTCTGGGGATTATAATATGCAGGTCCAATTTGTCCTAGTCTACCTTGAACTAATCTTGCTACCATAAATTTGTGGAGTCTAGGTTGAGTTGTTAAATGTTACCAGGGAGCTTGGAGATCCTTTCAGAAGTCTTTTTTTTTTAAATGTTCACCTCCATTTATTTATTTATTTATTTATTTATTTATTTATTTATTTATTTATTTATTTATTTTTGTTTGTTTATTCATTCATTTAATGTATCTGGTGCTCTATCTGCATATACACTTGCGTGCCAGAAGAGGGCATCAGATCTCATTATAGATGGCCGTGAGCCACCAGGTGGTTGCTGGGAATTGAACTCAGGACCTCTGGAAGAGCTGCTAATGCTCTTAGCCGCTGAGCCATCTCTCCAGCCCACCTTTCAGAAGTCTTAGTCTGAATTTTGTTAATAAAAGAATTTGGCCAGGCATGGTGGTGCACGCCTTTAATCCCAGCACTGGGGAGGCAGAGGCAAGTGGATCTCCATAAGTTCGAGGCCAGCCTGGTCTACAGCACGAGTTCCAGGACAGCCAATGCTACACAGAGAAACCTTGTCTCAAAAAAATTGAGAATAAACTGAAGAAATCTTGAGGCCGATTTTATTAGATTTTGAGAAAGAAAAAAAAAGTAGGCAAGGTGCAAATGAGCCCGAATGAGCATGCTTAGAATGGACACAGAAGAAAAGGGAAAGTTACACTTTTCAGAAAGGCAGGCAGACTAATCCTAACCCTGTAAACTACTGGCCTTATAGGGTGGGAGTTCTGGGAAGGAAAAGTATACTATCTCATTAAGGGATAATTATTCCTCCTATCCTTTTAGTGTGGTTTAAGGTAAACCTGTCTTCTTGAGAAAGGGTCCCTTGGCTAGGTGATTGACCACCTCAACTGGATTAACTCTTTTAAAAGTTTTGGCAGCTTGGAATGCTAGGTCTCTACCCAGGTCAGAGAAATAGCTCTTTCAAATTGGCCTCTCCACAGATCAAGGCTACTGTGACAGTTTTACTTTGATTCATGTAGAGTAGAGGATCTTTATCAAAGAGATTCATGTTTCTTTTCATCTTTTATGTTACTTTGTCATAGTTTTCACTCATGTATGTTATAAACTCCATACTGCATTGCTATTTTTGTTTTAAACAATCACTTGGCTGTTAAACAATTAAGGTGAGAAAAGAGAGGTTTTGTATATTTAGAGACACACCTACCATTTCCATTGTTCATTGCCTTCCTGTTGTTTTTTTGTCTAGCTTCATCTTCCTTCAGAGAAGGCCCACAGAGAGCTTATATATTAGGATTACCAAGGAAAGGTTTGCCATAAATATGCTAAAAGAATTGACAGGGAAAGATGGGTATAATGAGTGAAAGCATAGGGAACATGACTTTCAAAAGAGACACAGAAACTAACAACAAGGGCTGGAGAGATGGCTCAGCCAGTAAAGATCTTGATAGGTGATCATGAGGACCCGAGTTCAATTCCTGGCACTCACATAAAAACAGGAGCTGCAAGATTACACCCTGTAAGCCCAGTGCTGAGGAGCAGAGACAGGAAGTTCTCTGGGGTTTGCTGACCAGCCAGTCAAACTAAACGGGAGAGCTCCAGGTTCCGCAAGAAACTGTTTCAATGTGGTGGTGACTGAGGGAGACACCTCGTGTTGACCTTTGTCCTCTACGGACACACATGCACAGCCGGAATATATTACTTGTATGGATATGCCACATTTGTTCATCCATTCATCTGTGGATGTACTTGTTTGCATCTCTTGGATGGTATGAAGAGTGGGCTATGCCTGTTCCTGTTCAAGTGTTTGGTACAACACCTGTTTACAACTCCTTTCATTATATACTTAGGTTTGGAACTGACAGTCAACCAGCAGTCACTCTGGTATATCTCATAATATCCCTCCCCACACATGAGTCTCATTTTTATAAAGTAGGTCTGCTTAAGTCCTTGCTTTCTTACTTCCAATGCTTATTAGAATCAGCCCCTTGGAGCTTTACAAATACCAATGCCTGGTCCCACCCCTAAAGATCTTGATGCAATTAGCTTGGGTTTATGAATATTAAAAGCTCTCATGTAATTCCTTTGTGAAGCCCTAGTTAGCACACCCACATAGACTTTTCTTTGCAGTCTCCTTGTAACATTAATTATGGGCACATTGTAGCTATCAACAGAAATTTTCACCTGATGGAAGATACTCTGCTATGATTGCAAACAGAACTCACCACAATATGTTATTATTATATTTTAAATAGTTTTCTTGGTGCCCGCTTTTCTGGCTTACTAAGCACATACCTAGTCTTCATACCTGGTAAGCCAATACTGGAGTTTTGTTGTCTGTTTTGAGAACTGACTTGATTCAACTTAAATTTTGCCTACTAATCCAGTAAATTAGTTACTATTTCTAATGGCTATCAAAGTTTCAGAGTCCAAAGATTGGTCTCTAATGGTGACTGTTTTGGAGAAATTTAAAATAAACTACAGTCTGTTTTTTTGAAATAGCCTAGACATCCACATGGCAAGTATTCTTTTTTCCATCATGGTAAAAAACGTCTGGCTCAGTGGTTCAAAGCAGGCACTGCTTTTCCAGAGGAGCCACATTTGGTTCCCAGCAGCCTTATCAGATGGCCCACCACTGCTGTAACTCCAGCTCTAGAGGACCAGATGGCCTCTACTGTCCTCTTTGGGCACTACACTCACACGCACGATGTGGCTCCTGGTCTCAGTTCGCGTCACTTTGGTGTTTCTGGGTCTGTGGGGAAGCAGTACAGCATGGTGAATGGGTTTGGTGGGGGCAGAGCTGCTTGCCTCCTGGCCATCACAAGTAAGGAGAGACAGAGTCCTGGGACAAGACGCACCTTCAAAGCCTTTACCAGTGCTCCACCTCCTCTCACCTCTTTTTCCCCTGGTTTTTAAGACAGAGTTTCTCTGTGTAGCCTTGGCTGTCCTGGAACTCTGTAGGCCAGGTTGGCCTCCCTGCCTCTGCCTCCGGAGTGCTGGGATTAAAGGCGTTCGACACCACCCACTTCCACCTCTTAATAGTCCACTCAGCTATGGAGCAGCTCTCATGATCCAGTCACCCCTCCAAAGCCCATCAACTGGCAACTGAGCCTTTCCTGTAGGGCTTTGAGGCATAGTTTTTAGATTCAAACCAGAACAACATGGTTCAAAATTTTAATCATAAAAAGAATATACAGCAGCTGGGCATGGTGGCATGGTGGCATGGTGGCACATGTTTTTAATCCCAGTACTCGGGAGGTAGAAGCAGGTGGATCTCTGTGAGTTCGAGGGCAGCCTGGTCTACAGAGTGAGTTCTATGACATCCAGGGCTAAACCCTGGCCAACAAACCAACCAACCAAACAACCCCCCAAAGGGCAACATACAATGGAAAGTTTCATTCTACATCTCTTGATCTCTTGAAAGCATTTTAAAAACATCAGCAACTGCCTTTTGGATCTCTTACATCAGTTGTGATAATTATATATCAGTTGTGATCATCTATATTATACAGTATAGTTAATAATATAATCCTCTACAGCTGGAGTTATTCGTAGTTGTGAGCCACCTTATAATCGTATGAGTTGTCTACAAAGAGTTCTTAAAACAAATGACATTCTTTGTCAAGAAGCTCACAAAGGAAGGCATCAATTCCATTTACTTCTGCACACATTTATTGAGCCATACTGTGTGCTCGGAACAATGCTGGCTGTTCAGCGGGAGAAACATGAGTCATAGGATTGAGAGTGTACTTTTCTTAATTAGAAAGGAGAAGAGACTAGAATGAAGGGCTGTTGGTAGGGAAATGTGATACTTCAGCTTGACCTAGTTGGAAGGGTTGATGAGAACAGGTTACTCCTCTGTTCTGCAGAGGACTGCACTTAAGGTTTCTGGTCCTGCCTCCCTAGCAGAGTATACCAGTCAACAGAGCTCTTATTCACAGCCAATCTGATGGTATAGGGTCCAGGAATCTTGCTGGTAGCTTGGTGTCCATTTCACAGTTTTTAGGGAGAAGGGAAAGGTATATCAAGCTTCCTCAACAGCAGAATATCGAAGTAGCCCGTTTTCAATTGGACACTCAAAGACAAACCCGAAAGGGCTGAATCCCCTTCGGAGCAGCTGAGAAACCATGGAGTGTTCACAAGAGATGAACTGCTGGAACTGAGTAAGCCTACAGAGGCAGCCGCGAGCATCTTGAACATACTCCTGTGTTGTCTATGCCTTCAGGTTCCCACAGGGGCTTAGAGAGGCGAGGTACTTACTGTGTACAGGATGGGGGGGGGGCACGGCAGGCCAGGGGTATTTGCTGGACACAGCACATTTACATCTGGACACTCCATTTCCTTGTATAAACGGTGAAACTGAACACTGCCTGAGATCACTTGGTTGGAAATGGTCCATCTGTCAGTGCTGCCTTCCCCGCTTCTCTTCTTTTCTACAGGGTCTTACCATCCTTGGCTGGCCTTGAACTCACTATGTAGCTGAAGATGATCTAGAGCCTGAGATCCTCCTGCCCCCACCTCCTGAGTGCTGGGATTATAGGCATGTACCATACACTCAGTTTATGCAGGGCTACAGATAGAGCCCAGGGATTTGTGTGCTAGCCAATCAATCACTCTGCCAACGGAGCTACATCCTCAGTCTCAATACAGTCTTGTCTATTGGTCCTCAGACTAGGCTTGGGACCATAGCCTTGCACAAGGAAGCAGGCAATGATATCCTATTTGCTGTTAGTGGCAACCATACTTGGAGAGGGCAGGTTTTGATGACTTTATTTGATCATCCACTTGGATTTTCAGAACAAAATTTATAAGCATTTTTCTTCCTAGTATGAAGTAAACAAGTTTCTAGAGAGTAAAGGCTGGTCAATTCTTGAGAGATGTAGGCGGTCACTGATGGTGTATTTAATATGCTGTCCTTGAAATAATAGAGTCCATCTAGTGCTGGTGCTATGGCTCAGCAGGTTCAAGCATCTACCTCCAAGCTGGATAACCTGAGTTTGACCTCCCACCGGGACCCACATGATAGACAGGAAAAAAACGGACTCCTGCAAGTTGTCTTCTGACCTCTGCATGTACACACCCACACACAGGCACAAAGTAAAGTAAGAGAAGATGGGGAAAGAAGGGAAATGGGAATCCTCATGGGGACAAGAAAATAAAAGGTTCTCATGCCCTTAATTCATAACCTGATAACCCCCAAGAGTCTCTTTTCCCTTATAGATAATGTATGGCATGTGCTTGTCCTTTATCACAAGATAACAAGAAACCCTTCAGGGTGACTCACCAGCCTCTGATCTTGGTGACTAACAAAACCCACTAGACCTCAAACTGCTCAAACAACCCAGGAAAATGCCTGTTTTTTTTCCTCCTATGTCTGCACCTAACCTGGGTCTCTCACAATAAGTGATAATTTTATTAAATTAAATTATTAAAATAAGTCCCCCTTTTCCTTCCAATTGAAAACTGTCTGATGTTGGTTGTTTTTACTCTTTGCTCTTTTGGGGGGCCTGCCACCCAGCTCTCAAATAAATCACATGGAATCTTATTATTACTTATAAATGCCTGGCCTTAGCTTGGCTTATTTCTAGTCAGCTATTCTTAACTTAAATTATCCCAACTACCTTTTGCCTCTGGGCTTTTCCCTTTTCTTACTCCTGTATACCTTACTTTCATTCTTACTCTGTGGCTGGCTGTGTGGCTGGGTGTCTTCCTCTCCTTGTTTTCTTCTTGCTCCTTGATCTTTCCCTCCCAGATTACTCCTTCTACTTATTCTCTCTGCCTGGCAGCTCCACCTGTCCTTTCTCCTGCCTGCTATTCGCCGTTCAACTTTTTTTTTTTTTTTTTTTTTTTTTTTTTTTGGTTTTTCGAGACAGGGTTTCTCTGTGTAGCTTTGCGCCTTTCCTGGAGCTCACTTGGTAGCCCAGGCTGGCCTCGAACTCACAGAGATCCGCCTGGCTCTGCCTCCCGAGTGCTGGGATTAAAGGCGTGCGCCACCACCGCCCGGCCGCCGTTCAACTTTTTGTTAGACCATCAGGTGTTTTAGGCAGGCAAAGTAACACAGCTTCACAGAGTTAAAGAAATGCAACATAAAAGAATGCAACACAACTTTGCATCATGAAACAAATGTTCCAGAGCATAAACAAATTAACACATCTTCAACTAATATTCCACAACACTTGTCTGAGAGGTCCTTCTGTGTGTTTCAGTTTTTATTTCCACCATCACTAGGATCCGAGATTATCCTTAAATTTAACTTTTCAGTTACTGTGAAAGAAAAGATATACAACAGGCTTTTCTTTCATTTCCACCTCCTCCCCTTGCTCTTTAGTTCTTCCTTTTTCATGAGGCTTAATGGACTCACTGGGGATTTTCGAAAATTGAATTCTTTTTTTTTTTTTTTTTTGGTTTTTCGAGTTTTTCGAGACAGGGTTTCTCTGTGTAGCTTTGCGCCTTTCCTGGAACTCACCTGGTAGCCCAGGCTGGCCTCGAACTCACAGAGATCCGCCTGCCTCTGCCTCCCGAGTGCTGGGATTAAAGGCGTGCGCCACCACCGCCCGGCTTGAAAATTGAATTCTTATGGTGAAAGGGGCCAATGACACCAATAGAAATATAGCCACATTAAAAAGGTAGAAACACGGGACTAGAGAGATTGCTCAGCGGTTAAGAGCACTGGCTGCTCTTTCTAAAGGTCCTGAGTTCAGTTCCCAGCAACCACATGGTGGCTCACAACCATCCATAATGAGATCTGATGCCCTCTTCTGGCCTGCAGGGATATATGCATAGCACTGATACATAAAATACAAATAAATTCAAAAAAGGTAGAAACACTTGACATCAACTTTGATATTTAACCCAATGTATCATATAAAACACCATTTCAATATGTAACCCATACGTTAATTGTTGAGGTAGTATTTTACTTTTTTGACACCCTCTATATACTTGTATTACTCATTTTGGGTTCGACATATTGCAGATAGTTCGGGGCCCATGTGGCTAGTGGCCACTGCACTGAGCAGCACAGGCCTTAATGTAGGGTGCAGTGACATCCTCGGAGATTCCCCCACCCACCCACCCAAAACCTTCTAGTTACATTCTAAAAGCATACCGTGATGATACAGGTAAGGAAACTTGGAGAAAAGTGGGACACGGGGACTATAGCAGAGATTTTGCCTACTAAGCTAACAGGAAAGCGAAGGGGAGGGCACTGGAGGTGGGAAAACCTGTGTTGGTGAGCAGATGGGAAGGGGCCATTTGGCGATGCCGGACTTGGTGGAGGGTCTGCAACCTGCTGCGGGGGCGACCTCTGACTACTGTTCTCTGTCTTGTCCAGCGGTGGTCTTCGGCCTGCCTGGCACGCGGGCCACCGAGGCCTGTTTGCAGGCCTGCCCTGCGGCCTGCACCTGCAGCAGCGTGGAGCGCGGCTGCTCGGTGCGCTGCGACCGCGCGGGCCTCCAGCGGGTGCCCACCGAGTTCCCGTGCGAGGCGGCCTCCATCGACCTGGACCGGAACGGCCTGCGCATCCTGGGCGAGCGGGCCTTCGGCACGCTGCCGTCCTTGCGCCGCCTGTCGCTGCGCCACAACAACCTGTCCTTCATCACGCCTGGCGCCTTCAAGGGTCTCCCGCGGCTGGCCGAGCTGCGCCTGGCGCACAACGGCGAGCTGCGCTACCTGCACGCGCGGACCTTCGCCGCGCTGGCTCGCCTGCGCCGCCTCGACCTGGCGGCCTGCCGCCTGTTCAGCGTGCCCGAGCGTCTGCTGGTCGAGCTGCCCGCCCTGCGCGACTTCGCGGCCTTCGACAACCTGTTCCGCCGCGTGCCCGGGGCGCTGCGAGGGCTGGCGAACCTGACGCATGCGCGCCTGGAGCGCAGCCGCATCGAGGCCGTGGCCTCCAGCTCCCTGCGGGGCCTGGGGCGCCTGCGCTCGCTCAGCCTGCAGGCCAACCGCGTGCGCGCGGTGCATGCCGGGGCCTTTAGCGACTGCGGTGCCCTGGAGCATCTGCTGCTCAACGACAACCTGCTGGCCGCGCTGCCTGCCGCTGCCTTCCTAGGCCTCCGCCGCCTGCGCACACTCAATCTGGGGGGCAACGAGCTGGGGCGTGTGGCACGTGCCTGGTTCTCCGACCTGGCCGAGCTCGAGCTGCTTTACCTGGACCGCAACAGCATCACTTTTGTGGAGGAAGGCGCCTTCCAGAACTTATCGGGCCTCCTGGCCCTGCATCTCAACGGCAACCGCCTCACCATGCTCTCCTGGGCCGCTTTCCAGCCTGGCTTCTTCCTGGGCCGCCTCTTCCTCTTCCGCAACCCCTGGCATTGTGACTGCCATCTGGAGTGGCTGCGCGATTGGATGGAGGGCTCCGGGCGTGTGGCTGATGTGGCATGTGCCTCCCCAGGTTCCGTGGCCGGCCTGGACCTCAGCCAGGTGGTCTTTGAGCGCTCCTCGGACGGCTTGTGCGTAGACCCTGAGGAGCTGAACTTGACCACATCTAGTCCAGGGCCCAGTCCGGAGCTGGTGGCCACCACCGTGAGCAGGTTCAGCAGCCTCCTCTCCAAGCTGCTGGCCCCGAGGGTCCCCGTGGAGGAAGTAGCCAACACCACCTGGGAGCTGGTCAACATCTCGCTGTATGACAGCCTTCCCTCTCGTGGAGTGGTGGTCTTGGGTTGCAAGGCCACGTTTCTCTTTGTCCCTTGCCTCTTGCTCACCCTGGCACAGTATGGAGTGTTCAGTCTCCAGAGGGACTGACTCTGTCACAGTGAAGTGACCCAGACCACTTGGGCCCAAAAGGGAAGGTTTGCTTGGCTGTGATTGAGAGGAGAGGGAACAGGATTAGGGGTGGTGATAAACGTTCTTGCTGAGGGTGGAAGAAACACTATCTCCAAAGATAGCCCTAGGCAGAGGAGCACTCTGGGAAATGCCACTGAAGTGGGTATGAATTCCTGCTCTTCTCACAGGGGCATCCATTGAAAAAGAGAAGAATGAACAAGGGCTCTTGGGTAGGTAGGTGAGGAATGGAAGTTCCTGGGACTCCTGCCCTCCACCTCCAGGCAACAATGTCCACAGGGCCTACATTAAGCGGGACTCGATTGGCTAAGTACCAGAACCATCTTAGTACTTAGTACATGTACATGCCATCTCTCTTGTCTCAGTAGTCCACTAAACCCAGTCCGTCTTTTCTATCATGATCCTCCTTTCTCCTCCTATGCCCAGGAGCTTGGGGACAACAAGGTTCAGGAAGGTAGACAGGACATTAGAGAAGGGGCATGGGAAAGGAGAGACTGAGATCCATGGCAGGTGGTGGTTGCTGAGGTCTGAGGTGTGTGTTAAGTGGAATTTAAAACAAAGATTCATTTCTCTTAGGCCACAGTTTATCCCTTAGTATAGGCAGTGCCAGGTGTTTGTGGACCACACTTATAAAATGCTAAAAGGTAAACCAGTTTCTCTAATGTAAGACTTTTCAGAGTCTTCCAATGCCATTGTAAGCTTCCAATGTACTGTGAACTCTCGAGGAAGCACAAAATCTTCTTTTAGCATTTCTTGTTGTGGGAAGAGTGTCCCTTCCCACAAATGCTTTGTTAGCAGGGTAGAGCATCTCCAGCTGGGATGCGTCCATTAGGTATGAAATTCTTACGAGCTGCTCGCATGGAGACTGACTAATGGTCCAGAGGGAAGGGGGACCTCAGATTTCTCAGGGTGCATGCCTGAGGGCAAAGGTCATCTACCAGCACCTACAGTAAGTGTGCAGGGGCTCTGAGTGTGGAGTGTATGAGGGTACAGAGGCCGAGTCCCACCCAGGGCCTCTGACACACTGGCTCTTCTCAGGGTGGGGGTGAAAAAGAGCAGAGGTTGATTGTCTTGTCAGCCTCGGAATCGGCAGCTCTCTGGGCCCTGGCCATGAGGGTGAGCTTTGCAGGTTGCCCTCTAAATGTTGGCCTGTGGGCTGGGGATTGTGGGTCAGTGGGAGAGTGCTTGCCTCATATGGGCGAGGACCTGGCTTCTCTACTCATCACTGAAGAAAACAAGACACTGGTCAGTGACCTTCCAATCTCAGTCTGGTCGGCAGTAGAACCATTCTGAACGGATGACAACAGGTGCGGGTTCCTGAAGGGCCATGAGGTGATCAGGTCAGCAAACGTGCCCACATGTGTCTGCTACACAGACGCTCCAGCTTGTCTCCACGCGGTGAGCAGCGACCGCTGTATCTGTGGAGGTCCTGGAAATGTACCGTCTTCATGTGCTGACTTCCTTCCTCTGTAGGGAGAGAGGCCAGATTTCAAAAAACCCACACAGATTAGGGCGTGCCAAGCTGTCAATGGCAACAGTATTTTTTCTTTTTTTTTTTTTTGGTTTTTCGAGACAGGGTTTCTCTGTGTAGCTTTGCGCCTTTCCTGGAACTCGCTTTGGAGACCAGGCTGGCCTCGAACTCACAGAGATTCGCCTGGCTCTGCCTCCCGAGTGCTGGGATTAAAGGCGTGCGCCACCACCGCCCGGCCTATTTTTTCTTTTTTAAAAAGGTGATTTTTTTATTGTTTGATAATTTCATACATGCTTTGTGTGTGTTTGTGTGTGACAGGGTCTCACTACATAGCTGGCCTTGAAGTCACGATCCTACTCAAACTCCTCAGTTGCTAGGATTACAGGCATGTGCTACCATGCCCACACACAGTATTTCTTAATAATACTAAGTAATAGTACTAAGTCAAAACTACTGCAGTGTTCAAATAGGCTTGCCTACTAGTGTTTGAAGGGCCTCGCCCTTCTCCCCATTCCCTCTGCCTTGCTGAAAACCCTTAGATTACATTCCTGAAGCTAGCCCCCAAGGTCTAGTCCCTTGTTTGGCCACTTCCTCCTCCTGAGGCTGACTACCAAGGTCCAGCAATCAGAAGCATTCTTTGGTTCACCTAATCAACATGCCTCATTAAAACTGAACATCTCGTCCTAACACAGGGTCCCCTGTCCTTACTTTTATAAACCACCATTTTCCTATGGGCCATGTCTGTCTGCTCTCTATGCAGAGGCAGTCCTTCATCCTCCAGGACAAACACCCCTGCCCCCTTTCCCTTGCCCCCTCCCCTTCCCCCTCATTCCCTCTCTCCTTTACCACCGCATCCTAGCACATTCTAACACCGATCTCTCCTTTTCCCCTCTTAAAAACGACACCTGCAAGGTCATTTGCTCCTGTTTTCTGCCTGAGTCAGAAAGCAGCCACTTTAACTTTTCTTCCCTGCTTAATAAAGGATCTCTCGGTGAAAACAGGTGTTTGGGTGTGGTTTGTGCCTAATCTGGGGGTCCGGGAGGAAGCCTCAGCTGTGTGGGGATCTCTCTCAGTGGCCATTAACTCAGTTGAATGGGCAATGAGCAGCATTTAAAACAACACATAGAGGCAGGAGAAACGGTTCATTGGTCAAGAGCACACACTGCTCTTGAGGATTGAAGTTCAGTTGCATGCATCAATGTTGGGCATCTCACAACCACCTACGACTCCAGCTCCAGGGATCGGACATCCTCCTCTGGCCTCCAGAGGCACGGCATTCACATACACACCACACACACACACACACACACACACACAGAGAGAGAGAGAG
Organism: Peromyscus maniculatus bairdii; assembly: GCF_049852395.1. NCBI lineage: Eukaryota > Metazoa > Chordata > Mammalia > Rodentia > Cricetidae > Peromyscus > Peromyscus maniculatus. The sequence goes on along the minus strand of NC_134875.1, from coordinate 129,892,188 downwards.
AGAGAGAGAGAGAGAGAGAGAGAGAGAGAGAGAGAGAGAGAGAGAGAGAGAATTAGAAATAAGAGAAATCTTGAAAAGCAAATACAAGGCTGAGGGGTTTGGGGATGTAGCTCAGTGACAGATGTGTGTAGCATGTACAAGGTGCTGTGTTACATCCTCAGCACAGCACCACACAAAAAGCCCCAAATCCAACATCAACAAAAATATGTTAGACTAGGAAGTCACGAGATGTCACATGTGGGATAAGAGTAAGCATTATAGCCAGGTAGTAGTGGTGCATGCTTTTAATCCCAGCATTTGGAAGGTAGAGGCAGGTAGATCTCTGTGAGTTCTAGACCAGCCTGATCTACAGACAGGACAGCCAGGGCTACACAGAGAAACCCTGTCTTGAAAAAAAAAAAGTAAGCATTGTGCTGTGAAACCTGACATTTTCATGTTCTTGTTCCTATTGTGTGGATATGTGTGTATTGGGTTCTATAATTTATATTTTATGGTGGGGTTATAGTTTAAAATTGTGGAAGCTGCTGGTCTGGAGCATGCATTTGTTTTAACTTTTACAGTTGCACATATCCATTGGGAAGGCACTCTCATGCCATGGTATAACATGTGTGGATTTCAGAGGACAGCTGTGGATGGGTCCTGGGGACTGAACAACGCACATGGTCAGGCTTGGTGGTGAGCATCTTTACCTGCTCCGCCATCTCACACACTCTTGAGCATGCATGATGTTAAAAAGACAGTTTACTTTCAGGGCTGGAGAGATGGCTGAGTGGGTAGAGTGCTTTCTGTGCGAGCACGAGGACCTGAGTTCAAACCCTCAGAACCCATGGAAAAAGCTGAGCATGGTCCCGGGCATGCCTATAATCCTAGTGCTTTGGGGGGATGGCGACAAGAGGATTACTGGAACCTGCTGGTCACCAGCCTAGCCAAAAGACGTTTGTGAGCTCCAGCTTCAGAAGAGACCCTGTCTCCAGGGAACAAGGCAGAGCGTGATGGAGCTGAGAACCTAGTGTTCTGTCTCTGGGCTCGTGTGTGAATGGGTGCATGCATATGAGCCAGCACCTCCCACTACCACAACATACAAACTTCTGCAAATTTTACTTTGACATTTTTCATATCTGCAGAAAAGTTGCAGGAATAGTAAAGTGAATATTTTGGCCATTTGCCTAAGTTTTCCAATTCCTAAGCTGTTGGCCACATTTTCTTTCTCTCTCTCGTCTCACTATATTACTCTTTTCTTTCTTTCTTTCTTTCTTTCTTTCTTTCTTTCTTTCTTTCTTTCTTTCTTTCTTTCTTTCTTTCTTTCTTTCTTTCTTTCTTCTCTCTCTCTCTCTCTCTCTCTCTCTCTCTCTCTCTCTTTCTTTCTTTCTTTTTTCTTTTGAGACAGGATTTCTCTGTGTAGCCCTGATACATTATTTCTTACTAATAGTTTGAAATACAAATATCATGACCCTCCCCTTAAATACCTTAGTATGTAGTTCCTAAGAATGAAGCTATTCTCTTATCAATACCATTATCCAAAAATCAGGATCTCTCTAACTTATGAAACACTATTTAAAAACCTATTCTGTGGGAACTGGAGATAGAACTCAGTTTGTAGAGTGCATGCCTAACATGCACAAAGCATTGGCTTCCATTTGACCCCCAGTACTGCATAAACCAGGCCTGGTAGCATATGACTGTGATTCCAGCACTGGGGAGGTGGAGGCTGGAAGGTCAAAAGTTCAACGTAATTCTGAGCTGTATAGCCTGTTCTTGGCCAGCCTGGGCTACATGAGACCCTGTCCCCAAATGCAAACAAAATCACTCTGGTCTGAGAGTGTGGCCTAGTGGCAGAACAACTGCCTGGCACCTATAACATCCTGGGTTGCTTCTCCAGAACCAGACACACAATAAAAAAAACCACTGTGTTGAAATATCAACAACTGAGAAATGAAATTTTTTGAGTAGCCATTTTCCCAGTGGTAGAAAATGAATTCCTAAATCTTGACTTGTCTTCATTTGGTCATAATATTCACGACTCTAACTAAACCTGTTGACTTTAATGTTTCAAAGTGAACTAGTTCTCTGAATGTCGTACTGTCCAAATGTGGGAATCTGATGAGGTCAGAAGCCTTGTTTGCTCAACTGTGTGTTGTGGCCATGGAGACTGAGCAAAGATCACGAGAGTCCAGGAGGGCAGGTCTCTCTGTGTTTGGGTAACCATGGAAGTCCACAGTGGGCACACAGCCTGGGTTACTGAGGAACAAGGTGGCGCCTTGAGAGGAATGTCCTTCCCTTCATTTGGAATGGGTTCAGGAGTTAGCCTCAAAGCTTTGCTCTACTTCTGCCTGGGTTAGGTGACCAGCCTTTAAATGAACATTTACTTGGATGAAGTTTGGAACAAATATCAACACTAAAATAGCCTCCTGGGAGACAGAGTTTTGCAGACATACCTAGTCCAATAGAATTCTGGGAATGTGGGAGCTACTTATTGCCAAATAGATCCAGAGATGCCTAAATAGTAACCCTTATAAGTTCTCAGGAGATCTGCAAGTGAACCTTTCCCATTATGAGTTCATTAAAGTCTCTGCTGTGGGGAGCAGAGGAAGACCCGAGTGAATGAAGTCCCGAGTGAATGTATATGCTTGACATATGTGCAGCCATGTCAAGGATACCAATGCTTCAGGCCCAGGAGAGTGGCAAAGCCTCCCTCAGGCGAGGCTCAGAGGGATGACAAAACCTTCCTCGGGGTCTAAGTGTGAAGGATGACTGTGTGTGCAAAAAATGTTCAGCATAGCTTTCTTCCCCACCAGATATTTATAACTGCTTCCCCACAGAGACTGACCCTACCGAGATTAGCTAAACCCTTGATCCACCTCTAACCTATAAACCCTGCCTCTCTGTTCATGTTGGGCTTTGGGGTGCTGAGGCTCCTCCATCAGACAGCTCGGCTCACCCAGTCTCCGACTTTCTGTGTATATGGAAGTGTTGTAGCTCTGAAGGGCAAGGTTTTCTCAGTTCAAGTGTTACACTCTGAGGGGAAGGGTATCCTGGCAGTCAGGAGCCAAGGAACACCACAGTCACACAGCACAACCAACCTCCCACAAGAGATTCATTGGGAAAGATACAGAAGGGCGGCTGCCTCTGCTCGGGTGAGGAGCAGCAAAGATCTGAGCAGGAGGAGTTGCCTCTATAGGGCTTCTTGGGGAGGAGCTTTCCAGGGTGGAGAGTTCTGGGGTGGAGATTGGTGGGATTTCAAGTCCTGAGCTTGGGGCGAGTTCAGGGATTGGTGGGATTTTGAGCTCAGACTCGGTGAGTTTTCAAACCCAGAAGTGAGCTCAGACCTTTTACCCTACAGTATATGTATCCATGGGTTTGCCATTTCTTCATTCCCTCATCACCTCAGTCAGGTTAATCCCTAGAACCAGGCAAAGTACAGCACTTTCCTCCATCACTGGTTAGCTAGCACTTAGGGAAATGTTAGGTACCACAGGTTCTGCTAAGCAAAACTGGATGTAGCAGTCAGGGTGGGCCATATTTTGTTGCAGTAACAATCAGCCCCCAAACATCACTGTCTTACTGGAGTGTATAGCCAATGTAGGATGATTAGGGGAGTCATAACCAATGTAGGATGATTAGGGGAGTCAATATGGGGCTTTCCCCTTGTATCTGCTCAGGGAGTCAGGCTGATGAGGGATCCACCATCTCAGGCATGGTTACCAAAACACAACTTCAGCATTCCCAGACACAGGAAAGGGGAGGTTGAGAGAATCAAGCTTTCTTTCTAAATGTTTCCACCCAACTGACATGTGTTGGTGTTGTGTGACAGACTTTTCCTGGGGAGATGCAACACACACATGTCTACTCAACCCAGATAGGGACCTCACAACAGACCCAAGTGCAGGTACCACCAAAGTCCAACTTGGTGAACCAATGAGTGCTATTGGGGTGACTTACAGGAATATGGGTGAGGGGTTACTTACAGGAGCAGAAATGACTCAACACAGCTACATCACCAAAGTCCACCCCAGCGTGGGTGACAGCTCACAAAGCTGGGAACCTGGGGCACATGGCACAGCTTGTAGGCAGCTCAACAGGTTGGGGGATGCCCTTTCCAGGTGCCTCAGTTGGTCTGAGCTCCTTCCAGGTAGCTGGGCTGGTCTCTGTTCCTTCTAGGCAGTTCAGCTGGTCTTGGTCTTCTTTGTAGCTTGGTTTCTCCAAGAACAACTCTCAGCCATTCTCTATTGTTTCCTATTGGAAGGGAGGGGCCTAGTGAATATGGTCGGTTTCAGGGACTTCCTGAAGCTATTTTGGGTTGTTTACTTCCTCTCTTAAGGGGCTTTGCTGCAGGATGAAATGTTTCAAACAAGGGGAAAAGCTACACAACCGTGGATGCTCATATAAAAGAAACTATACTTACCAAGACAGGGAAGTAGGGTCCCTCGTGTGCCCAGGAGAGGAGAAACGGGACTATATGTGAACATAGCAAAGCACAGCACTAGTGGCTGTCGTTTGGTGGCTCATTAGGTAGAGCACTCCTCGGAACTGCTTGGAGAAGCAGTGACTCCAGGGAAAAGCCCCCAGCAAGGCTTCTGAACAGTGTCTGCTCTGCTAATCGAGATGCTATGGTCTCTCACTATGGGTTCTTTCAAGAAAGGGGAGAGATGCCAGGCATGGTGGCACATGCCATTATCCCAGCACTCAGAAGGCTGTGGCAGGAGGGTAGTTCAAGGTCAGCCAGGCTACATAGTGAGCTTGTCTCACAAAACAGAAAAGGGGGTGGGGGTAGATCTTGGAGGAGTTGAGGAGTGGAGGAGGAGATATGACCAAAATACATTTTATACATGTATGGGATTCTTAAAGAATCAAAATATATTCAAGTCAAAACAACAAAAAGGGTAGAGACACGTCATATTTTTCTTTTAAAAAGTGTTTTCCAGTTGGGTGTGGCATCACACACACACATCTTTAATCCTTGAATTTGGGAGGCAGAGGCGGGAGGATCTTTGTGAGTTCCAGGCCAGCCTGGTCTACATAGCAAATTCCAGGTCAGCCAGAGCTACAGACTCTGTCTCAAAAAAAGAAAGAGAGAGAAAAGGTTTCCAAGCTCAGTGGTAGAGCACTTATCTAGCAGGCACACGGCCCTGCGCACAGCCTCAGCTCTTAACAGTGCTTTCCATGCACTCACTCACTTTACAGTCCTGAACTTCGCCGAGGGAAGGTCTGAAGGAGGTTTGCAGAAGGTCCCTTGTGCTGGCCTCACAAGAACGGTCCAGACCTCACTGCTCTTCTTTGTCCGGTCAGCGCTATACTCCTCTAGAGGAAGGTCTGCTGGGCCTCCCTGCCACCCTCCCCCCTTCTTCAAGAGAGAGGACCCCATTCTTTTCTGTTCTTGGCCAAAGGTGTCCCTGACGTCGGAATCTCTCGCCGTCTGGAAGAGAGACGAACGAAACGTTTCCAGAGGGGTGGTTAGAGTGGGAGAGAAGAAGTAGGCCAGCCAGCTGTTCCTGGGAGGGACTGTTGGCAGCAGCACTCAAGGCCCCAGCCTCCTTACAGGCCTCACCCACATGCCTGGCACTGCCAAGGTGTCTCTGTTTCCCAAAGCAAGCTGACAGCGAGGAGTCTTTTTAAAGCCTGCCTCTGAAACTCCACCTAGGAAATTCCCGTGTCTGGAAGGCCGCTGCCCTCCTTCTCTGCAGCCCTTCCCCAGGAACATCATGTAGGCCTACTGTGTGGCCACCAGAGCAAGAGAGTTTGGGCTGTCAGCCCACCTGTTGACCTTCTAGTCTTTTGTCCTTCCCAGTTCTACACTGCTTAAAAATTGCTGCTCAGAGCTACAGAACAAACAGGGATAACGGTGACTCCAGTCAGCCTAAAGTGATGCAGACTGACACATTTCTCTATAAAGAGTGCCAACCTCTGGGGAGTCAGGAGGACTCTCCTCTCTAAAGTGGTCTACATAAAACCAATGTTTTCCTCCTTTCTGCGGTCACATGGACTCTTGAGGGTCCTCTCTGAGACTGTTTGCCGGCTCCCCTTAGAGAGGCCCTAACGGGCTCTGTCTTGCCATTCACCCAAGACCCAAAGGCTTCACAGCACAAAGGATGTCTTTCCGGATGCCAGCCCAGGTTTTTGTCTCAGGAGGCAGGGACTGCTGAACTTGTCACTCTGTCTGTCCCTGAATCTATTGGTCTAGTGGGTGTCGGGGTTGGCATAGCATCATATTCAACTTTCAAGGGAATGTGGGGGGGCAGAGGTCTGCGGGTCATATGGAGATGATTGTTTTCATTTCTGGGGATGGAATGCAGGGCCTCATCCATCTTAGGCAAGCTCTCTGCCGCTGAACCACGCTCACAGCTCTGCTTTTGTGTCAAAAGCAGCAGTAACTACTGTCTCACTGCTCCTTAAGATAGGTACCCCCCGCCTGGGGCTGGTTTGAGGAGCTTTTCATCTAATTCTCTCCACCACACACAGTCAGGCCCCAGTCTGGAAGAGCAATTTGGTGTCTGCTTCCCTGTGGAACAGGGTACAGGCCAGAGTGAGGCCTGGCCTCCAGTCCCCGCTGGCCACCTTCAGTTCCCGAATGAATGCTACCTTTCTTTTTCTGTTTGTGCTCCAGGCAGACGAAACTGAAAGGCTCTTGTACAAACATACAATTTTGAAGGGCGTTCCTTTGAAATTTTGCTGACTTTTAGAACTGTGACCCTAAGAGGAGAAAAAGAGTTTTCTTCTAGCCAGACTGAGTCCGGCCAAGACCAGCCCACAGGGAGCCCCGCGGAGGCTCTTTCTCCACTGCTGCCACTGACAGAGTTCCCTATTAGCCTGCAGACAGGTGCTCACACCCGAGAGCCACTCATGGCTCACTCTTTTGTTGTTTTGAGAATCTTGTTTTGTAGCCCGGGCTGGCTTTGAACTCATGGCGAACACCCTGCCCTAGTCCCCTGAGCACTGAGATGACAAGCATGAGTCACAGTGCCTAGTTCTTGTCACTCATCTTTTGGCAAATTAGTGGGTCATGGAACTGGAAGAGGCTACCAGCCGTAAACAACCCAGAATTGCTCAGTGTAGCTGAGTGGTAGAGTGTGTGCTTCCCAGGCTGTGGGCTCAGTCCGCAGCAACCCTGGGCTCCTTGTCTTGGCTTCTTCTCCTGTTACTGTGATAAAGTACTCTGACAAAGACAACTTAAGGGGGAGGGGCTTATTTTACTCACAGTTAAAGGTACAGGGAAGTCAAGGCAGCAGGAGCTTGAACTAGAACCAGAAACAAATGCTGCTGTTCAGTTCAGGATCCCAGCCAGGGAATGATGCCGCCCACAGTGGGCAGGTCCTTCCCTCCATAAGGAATGCAATCAAGATATGCCTCCACAGGCATGCCCAGAGGCCCATCTCCCAAGTGATCCTAGATTTTGTTGGCAATTAACACTAATGATCTCTTCCACCCCCACAAAATAGCAAAGTAAATGGAAATTTAGCATGTATCAGAAGTAATAGAATGTGTTATTTCACTACACTTTTGATTTACTTAAATGTGCGTGTACTGCGTGTGTGTTTACAAGATTCCAATACAAAAATCTACCTTGCCTTGTGCACTATAATTTTCATTTGTTTATTTTCAAGGCAATGTCTCACTATGTAACTCTGACTGTCCCAGTGTGTGCACCAGGCTGGCCTCGAACTCACAGATATCCGCCTGCCTCTGCCTCCTAAGTGCTGGCATGGGCCACTATACCTGATTAATTTTGACTCTTTTTTTTTTTTTTGGTTTTTCGAGACAGGGTTTCTCTGCGTAGTTTTGCGCCTTTCCTGGAGCTCACTTGGTAGCCCAGGCTGGCCTCGAACTCACAGCGATCCGCCTGGCTCTGCCTCCCGAGTGCTGGGATTAAAGGCGTGCGCCACCACCGCCCGGCTTAATTTTGACTCTTAAAGCAGGTTCCTTCTTTGTTTTCAGAGTGTGTCCTTAGAAGGAGATGCAGGACTCCACTCCGTCCTTCTGTCTGGGCACTCTTTTCTCATGCAGCCAGCGTGCTTGCCTCCCCTCTTCTCTATTTGACATAGTTAGAGCCAAGAAAGTGAGAGCAGGCGCTTGGAAGATCACCTGGGCAACCACAAGGATGTGCATCCCAACTGCTAATGAGTGCTGGGCTCCTGCGGGGAGACTCTGCTTCATTTACTAAGTTAATAGCTATTAATGAGAATGTCCTTGAATGACCTCCTGGTGTCCTGCTGTGATACCTATTATTAATTCTCTTAATATCATGAAAAAGAGAAACCCCAATTACCCAAGGAACAATAACTTGAGATTGTCATCAATAGGAGGAACTCTATTATGTCACTTCTGTACCCTACTTCTAATATTATATGTAGCTGCCTTTTCCAAATTTTTCCCCTTTATTTCAAAATGTGTGTTCCTCTGGAAATGAGATGGTTAGCATCATCCATGGCCTATTTTGTGCCAGGTAAGGAGTCGATACAGAATTGTTTAATTCTCTCGTCTAATTTTATAACAATCTTGCAGCACAGGCAGTTACACCCATTTTACAGATGTGGAAACTGACATTTAGAAGCTCAAATGACTTGCCCAAGGTCCATAGCTAGTATATGGCAAAAGTGGGATTTGAATGTATGTCTCTCAGCTCCAGAGTCTAAGTTAATGTCCCTGCTCTACACAGGCATTTCTCTTCTGGAGCTCACAGATGAAGGTTGGGAGCAATGATCAAAATGATTCCAGAAGAATTGGTCTCTGGGTTAGCCATTGTTCTCATCACTTTGACAAGTGACCTGATAGGAGCCTCTTAAGGGAGACGAGATTGATTTTGGCTCTTAGTTGCAGAGGGTCCATGATACTGGGGAAGGCACAGCTGAGTGGCTCAGACCATGGAGGTGGGAGTGTACATAGGGATTTGTCAAATGACTGTGGTATACAGGAAGCAAAGAGCTGCACCATCCCAGAACCAGAACTGGGCTGTAACATCTACAGACCTGGCCTTAGTGACCCACTTCCTCCATCCAGGCCCCACCTCCTAAGCAGTGGTTCTCAACTTATGGGTCATGACCCGTTTGAGATTGCATGCCAGGTATTTATGTAACAATAACAGTAGCAAAATTACACTTATGAAGTAGCAACGATAATAATGTTATGGTTGGGGGGTCACCACAACATGAGTAAATGTGCTAAAGGGTCACAGAATTAGGAAAGGTGAGAACCACTGTGAGGTTTCACAGCCTTCAAAGTCCATCCACAAGCTGGGGATGAAGCGTTTGAGTCATTCACCATAACCAAGAAGGGGAGTCTGTTCAACAGATGGCCTTGGGGCAAGTGGGTGTTTGTAGACCAGAAAAAGCAAAAAGGAACCCCAGCCTAAACTTCACACTGTATATGAAAAACAACTCAAAATGAGTCATTGAACTGATTGTAAATATAAGACATTTTGGGGACAGTGAATGGGGGCTTTGGAGCTAGGAACAATTCTCAGATCTGATGTCAAAAGGAACAACTCACTAAAGGAAAAACCGACAGCTTCTCATCCAAATGAAAGTGTTATTCTGCAACAGGCCATGGAAAGCTAAGTTACAGGGCTGCTGAGATGACGCCGCAGTAGCGGAAGACATTCCCAAGCCTGCTGACCTGAGTTCAATCCCAGGGACCTACATGGTGGAAGGTGAGAACTGACTTCTGCAGGTTCTTCTCTGACCTCCACACAGATGCCATGGCATGCATGGGTCAGCAGATACACAAGAAAAACAAACAAACAAACAAATAAATAAGAAGTTACAGACTAGGAGAAAATATTTGGAAACTACATAGCTCATAAAGGACTCTCCAAACAACAGTGAAAACCCCAATAGTGCAGTTAGGAAATGGGCAGAAGCCATAGACAGACCTATCACTGAAGAGGATGGAGAGATGGAGAGTGAACATATAAAAGATGCTCAGCATCACTAGCCAGCCGAGAAGGGCACAGTTAAACCACGGTGAGATAGCTCAATATGCCTATTAGATTGGCAAAATAAAAGCCAATCATGACACCCAATGCTGGCGGCTCATGGATAAAAGGGCAGCCAGCCACTCTGGAAGAAATTTGGCAGTTTCTTACAGAATTGAACATACAACTACCATGAGGCATAGCATTCACACTCCTGGCCCTTTACCCTACTAAAATGAACACTTATATTCATACACAGACCTACATATACATGGTCATAGCAACTTGACTAATAAGAGCTTATGGAAACTCAGCCACCAACTTTGGATTTTCCCCAGTAAATTCTCATTGTTGAAATTATTTTGCTTTCTCTATTTTTTAAAAATGGCTTAAAATTTAATTTATGATTAATCCTATCTTTTTATTCTTTGAGAAGCCTGTATACATGTACACAATGTATTGTCATCATATTCATGCCCCCATTTGCCCCTCTCCAGACTCCTTCCAGACTCCTCTCACTGTGTCCCCGACCTAGTCTGCCTTCTGTTGTGTGATGATAACATGATCACCAAAAGCGACTTGGGGAGGAAAAGGGTTTATTTCAGCTTCCAGGTTAGAGTCCACCATGGAGGGAAATCAGGGCGAGAACCCGGGGCAGGAACCCGGAGGCAGGAACTGAAGCGGCCATGGAGGAGAGCTGCCTACTGCTTTGCTCCTCATGGTTTCCTCAGTTTGCATTTTCTACAACCCAAGCCCACCTGCCTAGGGGTCACACTGGCCCTCCCACACCAATTTTCCCACAGGCCAATCTGATGGAGGCATTTTCTCAACTGAGGGTCCCTCTTCCCAGACGACTCTACCTTGTGTCAAGCTGACCAAAAGCTATCCAGCACAATGCCCTCCCAACTTCATGGCCTTAAAAAAAAAACCCCCCCAAAAAAACAAAAACAAGCAAGCAAGCAAACAAAAACAACCATGAGTACAATTAGGGCTACTTATGAGTGTGTATGGGATCATTCACTGGAACATAGGCAACGTATCATGAGCCACGTTCCTGAAGAAAACTTGCTCTCCATCCCCCATCAGACAATTACCGCCAAGTACTCTGCTGGTACTAGTGGTAATTTGTGAGCCCTTCCCTGATCCGTGCTCTGGGTGTGTGCATGTGCTCCTGTGAATGGAACCCAGGGCCTTGTGCATGCTAAGTACACTGAGCCATGTCTCCAATCCAGTTTTACTCTTTTTTGTTGTTGTTGTTGTTTGGTTTGAATGGCCAGGAATTCACTATGTCCTAGATCAGTCTGCTCTTAAATTCACAGAGATTCATCTGCCTCTGCCTCCTTAGTGCTGGGATTAACCAGTTTTCTTCTTTAAAAAAGAATTATTATTGGAGTTAGGGAGATGGCCCAGAGGCTAAGAACACACATTGCTTTTGTAGAGGACCCAGGTTGGTTCACCAGCACCCACACGGCACCTCACAACCTTCTGTAGCTCAGTTCCAGGGGATCTGATTCCTTCTATGCAAATGGTGGCCTTTGCTTTGCTCCTTACACATGAGCAAACATGTACACATAAGATCTTAAAAAAAAGAATCACTATGAACCTTTAAAGTCAGAACACGGGCTGGAGAGATGGCTCAGCCGTTAAAGGCTAGGCTCACAACCAAAAATAAAGTCAGAACACAGGGTGGGCTGGGGGGGAAAGTGGGGGGGCGGGAGGGGGAGAACAAGGGAATCCGTGGTTGATATGTAAGGTTAAATTAAATTATAAAATTTAAAAAATATGTAAAGGACCTACCTGGTAAAAAGAAATAAGAAAAGTATAAATAAAGTTAAATTAAAATTTAAAAAAAGCCAGAACACAAAGTGACGAGCTTCCTTCCACACTTTCCTACATATGTGTCATTCCCCTTCGTTCTTTGCCCTCGACTCTCACTGGCCTCCTCCATCCCCTGCATCCTCTTTCTGGTTCCTGTCTCTCTTTCAGCTTTCGTGTCATTGGAACGCCATTGCGCTCTCTCCCCTCCTCTCCTTATTCCGAGTCAGGCTCACTTAACATGCTGATCTCCGGCTCGATCTATTTTGCTGCAATGCTATGATTTGATCTCTCCATATTTGCACAGAATCCCACCGTGTGTGGGTAAGCCACTTCCTTTATCCATCCATTTCTCGTGAGTAGTGCAGCGATGTGCGTGACTGTCCTAGCCAAGCAAGCTCCGGGAGTTCCGCTCAGCTCGCTTGCAACAGGATTAGTCCAGCCAGGCTTGCTTATACCCGTCATGTAGGTCGCAAGACCGTCACCTGAGTGTGCAGCCGCTCTCCACCACCCACTGTATGCAATTCGCTCCTAATTGCAGGTGACCCCAGGGAGGGGCTAGAGTATATAAGGGTGGGGGCTAGGGGAGGAAGACTTCATCTATGTGGCTATAGAGAAGCCCTCAACCTTGTGGGGTCAGGGCCAGTGTGGCTAGTTGTTGGGGCGAACATCCACGCCCCTGTAAGTAAGCCCTCTGTAATTAGAAACCCAAGAAAATCATCGGTTTTCCAAAGTGAACTTAGGGGGCGTTGTGTCTCTGTTTGTCACTGGGATCTGTTGGGGGGCAGGTGGTAGATTGCTTAGGTCTCCCCAGTGAAAGGAATTCTAGATACAGGAAATAACGCGGACGATCAAGTATCTCCAAGTATCACCACTCCAGGCATACGTATAATGCATCATATGGTTAGTTCTGTTTTGAGATTTTTGAGGAAGCTCCGTACAGATTTCCCCATGGCTGTACCCGTTTCCACTCCTCACCAGCATTTGTTGTCCTTTTGTTTCTTGGTGACAGCCATTCTGACTGAGGTGAGATGGAATTTCAAAGCAGTGCCAATCTGCATTTCCCTGATAGCTAAGGATGTTGAATACTTTCCCAAATATTATTGGCCATTTATATTTCTTCTTTTAACAGTATTAATTTTGATACAAGGGCTCACTATAGAGGCCAGGCTGCTCTTTAGATTGTCGTTTTCTTGCCGCAGCCTCTAACACCCCCATCCTCTCCCCTCTGTGTTTCCTTTCTTTCTCTACATTTCCTTTTCAAACTGAGAGGTGCGTGTTTGGGGGCCTTATAAAAACACCCGTTGGTTGGGAGCTGCTTTCCAGATGCCGGAATTCACCGCACACTTCCGGGACCGCGTCCGCTTGTGACTGCAGAAGCACAGCCCTGTTGTCTGAGTTCCCTGGCGCTTCGCTGGCTAAGACAGCAGCTGCAGGCAGGCGCAGCCTTCTGGAAAGACAAAGCCAGCGTCACTTGTCTCTCCCCTACCGCCTGCAGTGCTGCGGCTCCCTTTTTCCTCATTAGGAAAATTCCTTTCACCTCAAGGACCTGATGTGAGGAGGGAAGGGGAGAAGTAGCCACGGAGCCCTTTGTTTGGAGCCAAGGAAAAATGAGTCACCGCCAGAGGCTGCATGGCGCTCGGCAGGGGTAACATAAACCGCAGTGCCAGAGGTTGAGATAATCTAGAAGTTCGTTTCTTTTTCATAATTCAACCCAGAGCTGTGACAACATGGGTGAACCTGAAGGATATTAAGCCAGACACAGGAAGCCAAATATCACATGATCTCATCCCTACACGGACCCTGAAGCAAGCCGAAACCAAAGAGGCAGAGAGTGGAAGGGAGGCTGCCCGCAGCTGCGGCACGGGACGTGTTCGTACAAAGTTTCCGATACACAGGACTGTAGGCAGGGTTTTTCATCAGGACTGCTGGCTCCCCGATACACAACAGGGAGACTTACCATTAATTATAAATCATCAGCTGATGGCTTAGGCTTGTTACTAACGAGCTCTTACAACTTAACCCATATTCATTAATTTATGTGCTGCCACGTGGCTCATGGTTTGTTATCACATCTCCTACACATCCTGCTTCCTCTGCCTCTGGCTGATGACTCCACCCTTCTTCTTCCCCGTGATTTCTCAGTCTGACTCTCCCACCTAACCTCTTCCTGCCTAGCTATTGGCCAGTTAGCTCCTTATTAAACCAATGAGAGCAACACATCTTCACAGTGTACAAAAGGATTGTTCCATAGCACAGGATGACTAAGCCTTCCTGGACAGCATGGTAGTTCTGGTTAGCAGTACTACTTATTGAGATTTGCTGAGAGGTTTTTAAATGTTCTCACTACAGAAGTAATAAATGCAGGGGCTGTAGAGGTGGCTTAGAAGTTAAGAGCACTGGCTGTTTTTGAAGAGGGCCTGGGTCCGGTTCCCAGTACCCACATGGCAGCTTATAACCATCCATAACTCCATTTTCAGGGGATCTGAAGCCCTCTTTTGGCCTCCTGTGGGCACCAAACATGCATGTGATGCACAGACATACATGCAGGCAAAACCACCCATACACATTAAATAAAAATCAACAAATATTTTTAAAAGGAATACATCTGTGGAGCAATGGAGAAGTAGTTTGATTTAGCCATTTTACAAATGCATACATAGGTCAAAGCATCACGAGGTACACCATAACTCTATACAATTTTTATTTGCCAATTCGTAAGTAGCTAAGGGCAGAGAGTATAGCTCAGAAGTATTCCCAAGGTCCTGGATTCCATCCCTATCACCCTGCATCAAACCAAGACAAAAACAACTACAGAAAGTTCAGTGGGAAGGAAGTCTGTAGCCTGTGTGGTAGCTGTACTATAAAGCTCAAAACTACCCAGATTTCTCAAGTTATCACTCCATTGTGTATAATTCTCATTCTTATAGCCGTCTTATTATCCAAGAGGGCTGCAAGAACACCAGCCATCACATACACATTCTAGTCAGAATGATCCCTTTTGACTAGAAGGGGACAAATAAAACTGAATTTTTTTTTCTATCAAGAATATTTTCTGGCCAGGCATGGTGGTACACACCTTTAATCCCAACACTAGGGAGGCAGAGGCATGGTGGTTCTCTATGACTTCAGGGCCAGCCTGGTCTACATAATGAGTTCCAGGACCACCAGAGCTACAATAATAGAGATCCTGTTTCAAGAAAACAAACCAAAACAACAACAACAAACAAAACACAAACAAACCCTAAAAGGAATATTTTCTGGATAATTCTGCTCCCAGAACTCCTAACTCCCAGGTTATTAAAAAAAACATCTCAATGCCTGCTGTGGGTACTTCCTTATGAAGCACCGGTCAAGAAGGCCTTACGGGACCCAAAATGATACAGGGTTTTCTCGTTGCTCTTGGTTGCCTGCTAGAACTAGATGAAAATACCACATACTTGCCTTGCTGGGTGGAGAGAAATCAAGCTGGAACTGTGCTGGAAGTTTTTCCCTTGCTAGTTAGTTTGCATGGTGCAGGAAGGTGCTGTGTGAGCTTCTGAGGGAGAAAAGTCATCAACAGTCTTACCTAGTGTAGTGTTGTGCCTGTGTCACGAGACCCCTGAGCAAGACCACCACAGAGTCGATATCCGATGCAAAACACACAGGGGTTTATTGATAAAAAGCAAGCCCCAGCTTGGTCTGTGTCACAGCAGGTGGAGGAGGGCGGCCCTGAGCTCTCAGGGTGAGGGGTTTTTATAGGGAAAAACCACAAGCAGGGTGGTACAAGCCTTTTCATCATATGATTGGGTAAGGGTGTGTAACCTTTGAATTTACTGGTTGGGGGTTACAGTTATCATTTTTGGGGCAGGCTTTGTCCTTGAGCTGGCCGAGCACGTTCACATTGACCCATGCACATAGCTCTAAGTCAGTGAAGGGTCCCAGACAGTAAACAACTGGCTGAACCTTGAGCAGACAGAGTAGGTGCAGAAAGGAAGCTACTGCAAGGACTGTGTCTTTTGTTCATGGCCCTCCCAGAAACTGCTGCTCAAGTCTCAGGAAACTGAAATTGAGGCCTGATCTCTGAGAGAAGACTGGGCAGCCTGCTATGGCGTCTGCTTGGTCCTTTCAGCTGGTGTTGTACATCAACTTGACACAAGCTAGAGCCATCAGAGAGGAAGAAGCCACCATTAACGAAATGCCTCCATGAGATCCAGCTCTACTGCATTTTCTCAATTAGTGCTTGATGTGGGAGGGCCCAGCCCATTGTGGGTGGTGCCATCCCTGGATTGGCAGTCCTGGGTTCTGTAAGAAAGCAGGCTGAGCAAGCCAGGGAGAGCAAGCCAGTCAGCAGCATCCTTCCATGGCCTCTTCTCCTGCCTCCAGGTTCCCATCCTGTTTGAGTTCCTGTCCTGACTTCCTTCAGTGATGAACAGCAATGGTGAAGTCTAAGCCAAATAAACCCTTTCCTCCCCAGCTTGCTTTATTGTCATGTCGTTTTGTCGCGGCCACAGAAACCCTAACTAAGACACCCAATATGAACCCTGTAAGCTACAATATCAACCTGACAGACAAGATGCGCCCACTAGTGCATTGGTGGCATATACAAATGCGGAGGGCTAACCAACAGCTTTCCCCAGGAAGAATGTATGCCTGCTACTGTAAACCTGCTCCAAATCCATGGCTGGGCACGTCATAAGCCCTGGGATGTGAGTGGGAGACCTATTATTGTTTAGCTATATGGGCATGATGCCAGACTGCCTTCCAAATATATTTACAGCCTACCAAATATATTTAGTGTTGCTCCTAGCCGTGGTCAGAGAAGCTTCTGTTTGCTGTGGGCCACAGTTAATACAGAAACTCATTACTGGTCAGAGTGCTGAGAATAAGTGACAGTCGTGTGCTCAGCTCAGCTATGAAGGGAACGTCTATGTCACCCCCTCTAAGGCTCAGGGAGCACAGCAGAGGAGGCGACGGGAAGAACGTAAGAGGCAGAGGGTGAGGAGGGCTGCTGTGAGATGCTGCTTTGGGGCCGCGATGTGGTACTTGCACCTGTGAACCTGGAACAGCAGTTGCTCCCTGCACAATAATGGGAATTCCAGAAGAATTCCATCATGGATCGAAGAGAGGCTTATTGTGGGGGGACCCAACCCCACTTTTCCCCCAGAGCACTCTTGAGTAGGGAGAAATGAGAAATACTTAGATAGAAATATAGAGGGGAGAGAGACGGATAGAAACACAGGATAGCCTCAAGAGGTTCGGGATCCTTATCCACTGGCCCCTTCTGTCTCGTCTAAAGGGCTATTTATAGAAATGCCAAGGGGTGGAGCAAAGACCTCCCCCTGGCTCAGCCAAGTGCAGACCCTTCCAAACACCTGGTAACCATGCATGTGGTCAAGCCATCCTCTAATGCAGCTCTGCTGGGGAAAGCAAGCTCAGATCTCACTAGGAAACCTCTGTGGGCTTCTACAGCTTATAAGGCTCCCCCCCTCTTCGAGAGCTATAGACTGTAAATGGTTATGGGGGGGTGTCAATTCCTCAGTGGTGTAGCCATGAGATGCCCTTATGCAAGTAAATAACACCCACCCCATGCCCATGCAAGCAAAGCTAATTGAATGTGTAGGACACACACAGCCATGACAGAAGAGGGGGGAGACTTGGGAAGAAGGATTGTTTGGTGGGAAGGGAAAGCGTATAAGAGAGGGTATTGGGGGTAAACATGATCCAAATGTTCACATTATAGATATTGTGAAATTGTGAAAGAATAAATTAATGAATTTTTTTGTTAGTTGCCTACATCCCTGCATCCATCCCCCATATAACCAAACAAAAACACACTGGAGGCCGAGAAGTGTTATTTATCCTCTTTGGTTATATCTCCCGTTGGAGGGGAGAGAGATATGTATGCTGAAGAGAAACTAAAGTATGTCTGTCCCAGCTGAAGGAGAAGATTCTATCACTGTAGGGAAGGGGCAATTGCAGAAAGAGGGCGACTGCTGCACCTTGGCGGGTAAAGGAGAGCCTTGGTAAAGGAGAGCCTTGGCAAAGGAGAGGCCTGGTAAAGGAGAGCCTTGGTAAAGGAGAGGCCTGGTAAAGGAGAGGTTTGGTAAAGGAGGAGAGCCTTGGTAAAGGAGGAGAGCCTTGGTAAAGGAGGAGAGCCTTGGTAAAGGAGAGCCTTGGTAAAGGAGAGCCTTGGCAAAGGAGAGGCCTGGTAAAGGAGAGTCTTGCTCAACAACTTCCACCAGGAACCTAGCAGAAGACTGCACGGCCTGCTCAACAAAAATCTGACCAGGTTCGGGCTGGCAAGACGGCTCGGTTGGCAAAGTGCTTGCTGTGTGAGCATCAGGACCTGTGCTTGATGCCAGCCCCTCGTTAAAGTGGGCACAGCAGCCACGTATCTTTAATCTCAGCACCGGGGACACAGAGACAGGGTGATGTGTCGTGTCTCAAAAATGAAAAAAAGGTGGACAGGCTAGGAAGCCAGCTCATTGGGTAAAGGTGCTTGGTGTGTGCAAGTCTGACTGCGTTTGCCCCCTTGAATCCGTGGTGCAAGGAGAGCATCGACTCCCCAAAGTTGTCTTCTGATCTCATGTGCATGCACCCACAGTCACACCCACCCCTTTGCAGTAATAAATAAAATGGAAATTAAAAAACAAAGTGGAGCATGATTAAGGAAGATACCTGACACTGACCTCTGGCCTCCATATGTGTGCATATATGTAAACACACATGGGCAGAAGTATATTTATATGTAAGCACACATGGACACACACATATGCACAAGTATATTTCTACATGAAGTAAACCTTCTCTGAGGTCATATCCAGCTTGAAAGGAGCTTTGCCTTGACAAACTCTGCCTGGACTCTGGACTGTGCCGGATCTCAGGTCCTGGGGAGGTCTGCCCTGCCTTGACCTGAGTATGGACAAAGGTAAGGGCTTGTCTTTGCCTGGCCTTCAGGGCCTCTACTTATGTCTACTTCCTGCTCCAATACAATGCGTCTTCCTGTTTAATCAGCATATCCTGCCTACCCCTGCCCCTGCCCCAAGCCGTAGCGGTTCCTTCTTCCGGACTCTCCCAGGAAGGGATACTTCCGCTATTCTCATGGCCACTTCTAGTAACTCAGGAGGGACACCAAGCATGGAATAGGAGTAGAGCATTCCATCTAGAATGAACTCTCTCTGTCTCGTGTGTGTGTGTGTGTGTGTGTGTGTGTGTGTGTGTGTGTGTGTGCACCTGAGTGTGGATGCCAGACGTTGACCTCTGATGTTGTCAGTCAGGTGCCATCCACTTTTATTTTGGCCAGAGAGTATCAGTGACCTGCCTGTCTCTGCCCCCAGCCCTGGCAGTGTTGGGGTGACAAATGCATGCCACCATGGGTCCGGTTGTTTGTTTTGGCTTTGAAATGGATTCTGGTGATTGCACTCAGGTCCTTGGGCTAGCATAGCACGCAGTTTACTGACTGACCATCTCTTTTAGAATCATGTTATCAATGCAAATGATCTCAGTTTCTGTGTCCTTCAAAGGAGACTCGGTGACACCCACCTTCTAGGACTGTTTTGAGAAGTAAATGACATGGCCTTACCTGGTATAAAGTGCTTCTCTCTGTGTAATTAATAAGTCCCTTTGTGGAGATGTGCTGGTGTCACGTGACACTGTCCCTAGGGAGATATGAACAAGTGTCTACTCACTCCAGATAGGGAACTGATAATAGACCTAAGTACAGATATCACCAAAGTCTAACTTGGCAACCAATGAGTTTTACTGGGGTTACTAAGAGGAATGTGGGCGAGGGGTAGGCTACGGGAACAGAAATGACTCAGACAGCTGCCTCACCAAAGCCCACCCCGCACGGGTGACAGCTCACAAAAGCTGGAAACCTGGATCACAGCGCACAACCTGCGGAACTTCAACAGCTTCGAGACTGCCTCTTTTAAGCAGCTAGGATGGTTGGAGGCTCTTACAGGCTGCTCTGTTGATCTCTTCTTATTTTGGGGGAGATGGGGTGATCAGTTACTCTCTGCTTCTTCGGGACTGCTTGGCTGGTCCGAGCCTTTCCTCGGCACCTCGGCTGGTCTGAGAGCATCTCTAAGCAGTTCTTACTGCTCATAGGTGCTTGGGGAGGGAGGGTCCTAGTGAGTCTGGCCAGTTGCAGGGACCTCTTGAAGTCTTTGGTTGTTTTGAGCTTTGAGAAGCTTACTTCATGAGCTTAATGAGCTTCCCTGTACTATGAAATGCTTCATCTCCTCTTAGAATATTCTGCATCTTGACACGCTCCATGCCATGATGAATGGTTTTATCTTGAAGGAAATGGCTGAAAATACAAGTAATTAAACCTTTCATTTTGCTGTCTTTTTTATTTTTGAGACAGGGTCTTGTGCAGCTTCGAACTAAGTAGCTGAAACTTGTCTTGGATTTCTGCTCTTCCTGATTCCACCTTCGGAGTGCTGAGGTGAAATGCCACCACACCCAGTGTAATGGTTAAACTTGTCAACTTTATAGGGTTTGGAACTACGTAGGAGACACACCTCTGAACATATTGATGAGGGTGTTTCCATGGAGGTTTACCCGAGGAGGGCAGACCCACCCTGAATATGGATGACACCATCCATGGGCCAGAGTCCTGGACTGAATAAAATGGAAAAAGTGAGCGGAACGGGGACATTCATCTCTCTTTGCTTCCTGAGTGTGGACGCGTGTGACCAACTGCTTCGTACTCTGCTGTCATGCCTTCCTTGTCATGATGGACTATAGCCCTTTGAACTGTGACCCACAACCAACCTTCCTCCCTTAAGTTGCTTTTTGTCAGGGACTTTTTTCACAGTCATGAATAGAGTAATGAGTGCAATAGACCTCATAGTCTGTTTTTTCTTCCTTCTTTCTTTCCCTTCTCTGTTTATTTTATTTTATTTTTTGGTTTTTCAAGACAAGGTTTCTTTGTGTAATTTTGGTGCCTGTCCTGATCTCGCTCTGTAGACCAGGCTGGCCTCGAACTCACAGAGATCTGCCTGCCTCTTCCTCCCAAGTGCTGGGATTAAAGGCGTGCACCACCACCGCCCAGCCCCTTCTCTGTTTATTTTTAAGATAGGGTTTTACCCTATGTACTCCAGGCTGCCTTACAATTGTTATCCTCCTGCCTCAGTTTTCTGAATGCTAGGATTAAATACATGTGCCACCATATCTGCTTTGCCTTTTTGTTTGAGTTTTAAAATTTAAAATTATTATATTCATACATTTATTTGTGTGTATTGTGGGCATGAGCATGGCATGGTACCATATGGAGGTCAGAGAATAACTTTTGGGAGTAAGATTCTCTCCTTTTAGCATACCATGTGGGTCCTGGGTATCGAACTCAGGTCATCAGGCTTGGTGACAAGTGTCTTTATATGTTGAGCCATCTTGTCAATCCTGCTTTGCTTAAAAAAAGTGTAATTGTACATATTTATGGAATACAGTATGAGATTTCAGGATATGTATACAATGTATAATGATCAAATTGATGTAACTGATGTATCTATAACCTACATAGATGTCTTTTTTGTTGTTTTCTGGGAACACTCAAATTGTCTATTAATTGGTTGTGCTGAACCATAGTTCCTGTATCACAGAACATGAGATGTCCTTCTTCCTCCCACCAGTACCCTGTACTTAGTACCTTCCATTCACTCTCTCTATACTAAGCTAGCTAGAATGGCTTTTGATTCTAGAACCTAATGTTCTATTCCTAGATTGCTACGAGTGTTTGTCAGGGACAGGTTTCGAACATTACCAGATAATGTCATTGGTCCATTATTGAGATACTGATTTTCTGTTAAGGCAGTATAGTCAGAGAAACCCTAATTGTCCTTGAAGTTCCTCATACTCTTGATAATCAGAACCAGAAAAAGTTGAGTTACTTTCCTTAAAATGTGGAGCAAGACCATGGTAAACAATAATGATAGAGACAGGATTAATGTTGCCTTAGGAATAGAGCTGACATGTTAGGAAAATGAGTGTGTTTGAACTCATGCCTATCAAACCATGACACAGGCCAGGAGCGGTGGTACACGCCTGTAATCCCAGCACTTGAGAGCTAGAGGTGAGAGGATCTCTAGTTTGAGGCCAGCCTGGGTTGAATAATGAGTTCAGTCTGAGCTACAGAGTGAGACCCTTTCTCAAAAAGAGAAAGAACAGGAGCTAGAGAGATGTCTCATTGGCTAAGTACACTTGCTCTTCCAGAGGACCTGAGTGATAGGTGTTTTGGCTACTCCAATAGTAGGTTTCTTCACCCATGCAGTAAGCCAAATTGAGCTGAATTAAAAAGTAACGGACGAGGTTTAATCTGAGCAAAGCACCCCTGGGTGATTTGGGAAAGGGAGAAGGAGAGAAATCCCATGGCAGGTCCAGGGACAGGTGTAGGGTAGCTGTTCTCGCCATGCCCTGAAGTGTGGGCGCCATGGGCCCTGGCCCCCGACTGGGAGTGGCTGCGGCCTTGCTTGCTTGACCTTGATCAGAATTCCTCCCTATTCGGATTCCCTGCCGGTATCCACCCTTCTGAATGCTTGAGGGAAGTTCCTTGTTGTGTATCCTGCATTTTGGGCGTTAACTACTTAGATGCAAGAATAACTAACATTGAGTCTGGAATGTAGACCATTGACAGCGAACTTCTGCCCTCCGGGGGCTCCTCCATTTGTGCTGTAAGCCTGTACGTATTTAAGGTTTCTCCCCTCTTTCAATAAACGGCATTCGACATCCAAACGTACGAATGACTCGCTGTCTCTTGTCTCTATTTTTTAATCCGCAGCCCTTCGCTCGGACGTGGTGAACGGTTAGCGGTGACGCGGGCGTTACCGCTACAAATGGAGGTTCCTACCGAGATCTGAGAAAGAAAGGACCAGCTGACGGACACTCTTGGAAGGCCGGCCGGCATTTTAAAGGTAAGAGTGGATTGAAATGTTGAAATGGGTGCAGGTAGCTCACAGTCAGTTAATTGGACTGTTGAAGCAGGAAGGCACCAAAGTTAAGTAAGGGCAAGACAGCTAAAGATTTTAAATGAAAAAGGAAATCTTCCCCATAGAGAAGAGGGAAATTTCCCGTTAGAAAAGGGAGAAAAATTTTAATCAAGAAAAAAGGATTTTCCCGGTAAAAAGCGGAAAAATTTTTGAAACTAGGCCTAAAGATTGGGGCCCTGTAGAGGAAGGATGAAGGAAAGAGAGAAGCCTCTTCCCAGTGGTAATGGAGGATGTAAAGACTTTTTCCAACTGTAGAGTTTTCAGGATAGCTGAAACTCTGAGTTCTCTCTGCCAGTGCAGAGCCGCAGCATCTGAATTACAAAGAATCGGCAGGTAGGCCTCATTGCTGCTGTCTGAACAGCAGGCGAACCCAGAGCTTAAAGTTTTGCTGTCTGTTTGCTTAATTTTGGTTCAAATGTTTTTTATTTTTCCCTCAGAGTGGGAATAATTCAATATTTAGGATCCCTTCGTGGGAAATGTTTTTCTGTTTTTCCCTTATGGTGGGAATAACTCGTTATTACCTAGTCCCTTCATGGGAGTAGGAAGTTTAAACCTGAGTTTGTGTGCGGGGCGCGCCCAGAGGCTGTGGCGGAAAAAGGCGTGCACGAGATAGCCCGAAGCAGCGGGTGGACAGGTACACGCCGGTGGGAGGCAGAGCCGTGAAGGAGTGCGGCCCAGGTAGGCGCTGACAATAGAGCCTGAACAGTGGGCAGAGCAAAGCTAAGCTGCAGCCTCAGCTCTCGCCAAGTGAGCAGAGGCCGGGAAGGGACTAGCACTAAAAGTTTAACCGGGCCTAACTTCTGGTGAAAAATGGTTTCGGTCAGGACATTGAATGCTAAGTCAATGCTGTTTGAATAAAGGATGTTCTGTTCTTTTGATTGTCTTAATAAATGTTTGGATGAATGTTTGATTCTCATGGTAGATAAACTAAAACAGGATTCATAATTTTGAACTATATATATTTGGTATGCTCTTGTTTGTTGATCATTACTGAAAATTTGGCTCTGCAATTTAAGTTGCTTTCTAGAAATTCTTGGTTTAATTCTATAAAAAATATAACACCTAAAATGAATTGGGTTGTTAGATTATTAAATAATGTTGCTAAGATAAACCCATAAATAATAATCTCTTACTGATAAAAAGGTTACAAAATTATTTTTCCAGTAAATAAAATACAGGTAAATTGTTTGGTCCACATTGTTAATAATTGGCTATTTGTGCTAATGTTGTAATTTGGGATCTATAAAAAAGAATCTTCTTTTTAAGATTTTATAAAATACTACTAAAGAGTGTTACCTAAAGTTTACCTCTTCAAATCCTATAGAGATTGTATTTAATGCTTTTATAATTGACATATGTAAAAAGGACCATAAAAACAAAAGCTGATGATAGAATTACTCAATTATTATTGCTTTCATATTTTAAATACAAAATGGCGCTGATGTATGTAAAACTGGAGGCTTTGAAAATACAGGAAAAAAGGTGTTTTGACAAACAGTTATCAATGATAAACAGCCTAAATTAAAAATAAAATTATGTGGGATTGAGATTAAAAGATTATTGGATTCTGGTGCTGGATATATCTATAATTTCACAGGAATCCTGAGATCCCAATTGGCCCCTTAAAAATTCTACCTCTAACCTACAAGGTATTGGCACAGCTCAGACGCCATTACAGAGCAGGCTACTTTTAAATTAAAAGGATGAGGAAGGTCATACAGGAACTTTTCAACCATTTGTGCTACCTGACATTCCAGTGAACTTGTGGGGACAGGATGTGTTAAATAATATGAGAAAGGTGCTTACTACACAGCCTATACAACAGATGCTAAAGAGTCAGGGCTACTGCCCGGGCAAAGGCTTAGGGAAAATGTTACAAGGAGACCTGCTCCCTGCGGCAGACAGAAACTGTGTCACTAGGGGTCCTGGCAATACTAGAGGATTAGGGTGTTTTCCATAGAGGTCACTGCATAGCAGCCTTCAATAATACAACCAATAAAAATCACTTAAAAAAGTGATAACCCTGTGTAGATGGCCAATAGCCCTACTATATGTCAAATCTATGTGTCTTTGGCCCTAGCTCCAGTTTAAAAAGCTTTTCCAGGTGTTTATATAATTCACTACATGGATGATATATTAATGGCTGCTAAAGATAAAAAACTTGTTTTTGATGCCTTTTCTAATTTACAAGAGGTTCTTAGCCTGGCTAATTTACAGATAGCCCCAGAAAAGGTACAGGTATCTTTTCCCTATCATTATTTAGGTCATGAATTGTTACGCACGGGCATACGCCCACAAAAGATTACTCTGCGTATGGATTAGCTACGCACACTTAATGATTTCCAAACCTTTCTGGGAGATATTCAATGGCTTCGTCCCACTTTAAAAATTCCAACAGGTCAGCTTCGCCCCTTGTATGATGTCTTAAAGGGTGACCCTGACCCTTCATCTCCCCGTAAATTAACAGCTGAAGGACGTGTAGCCCTACAACGTGTGCAAGAGGCCCTGGAACAGGCTCACGTGCAGTATATAGATCTTAATTCTCCCTTATTGTATTTGTGTAAAGAATCATTGTCTTCATGCTTTTGCTTACATGGGAATGCCAAAATACATAAAAACTGATAATGGTCCCGCCTATAGTAGTACGGGATTTTCAAAATTCTGCCAAGATTTTTCTATTGTTAATAAGACTGGTATTCCTTATAATCCTCAAGGGCAGGCTATAGTAGAACGCTGCCATCGTACCTTAAAAACTTATATTGCTAAAGTAAAAAAGGGGGAGCTAGGGGCTCATCTCTCCTCTCCACATTCTATTCTTTCCCTTGTTTTATATATTTTAAATTTTTTATTGGTGGATTCTGCTGGAGTATCTGCTGCAGATAAGCACTGGAGGGCTCCTGTTGCAAATCATCCTCTGGTGCAATGGAAAGATCTTTCTACTGGCACTTGGAGGGGACCCGATCCGGTGTTGGTGTGGGCCCGGGGATCTGTTTGTGTCTTTCCACAGGACAATGAAATTCCTCTCTGGGTTTCTGAACGCTGTGTGTGCCCTGTGGCTGCTGCTGAATCCCAACATGGCAGAGACCTATTGGGCCTTCGTAAAAAATTCTCCCCTTCTGATGCCGATGGGGATTGAGAGCCCAATATGGCCAGCCTTGGCAAACATTATTGTAAGCCTAGGAACTGTAGCCATGTGGTTGGATTCTTCAGAAGGTAATGTATGGTAACTTTTTTCAAAAAACATTGAGAATGTATCACACCTTAGAGATTAAGGATAACTCTGAAGGTCAATGAACTTCATTTGTTAACAGTAGCATGCCAGCTAAGCCTTTCACATTTCTCAACCCCCCTCAAGCTGGTGTAGTACCTACTTTTCAGGAATGGCTCTGTGCAACATTTATTTGCCTCCTGAAATTCATCTAGCCTTTTTGAAGATACCTCAAAATTTGTGAGCCTGAATGTGGCCATTATTGAGGCCATTAGTTCTACTCCTTGTTTGCTGTTTTTGTTTTCTGTTTTCTTTGTTTCTCAGTTGTTCTCTTGCAGACCTGCCAGCCTAAGTAGTGCTGGGACCAAGAAAAATGGGCCTTGGTGGTTCGTGTTCCTGGAGCCGTGTCCATGCCAGTGGACCGTGGCAGCTAGACACAGATGATGCTCACACGCTCCAGAAGAGACTCTGACATCGCTGTTGCCGTTGTTGCTGTTTTAGCAGTGGTGGTCACTGCTGCTATTGTTTCTGGGATTGCTATTTCATAATTGGTTACTACAGCTAGCACAATGGAGACCCTGGCAGCAAAAGTAGCTACCACAGTTAGTTAATCTTTCTTCTTATTGGGCATGACAAATTTAATTCCACTTTTATACATTATAATTGGCTTTGTAAGTTGTAAAAAAATTATTAAAACTCAAGTTCCATTTGCTTATGGGATACCACCTTACAAGGACTCCTATTTACAGTAAGGCTCGTTTAAGAAGGGAATGGTTCAATTGCCCTTAGCTTCCTGGCTATGGGTGAGTTAGGACTTCTGTTGGTCTTTTCTGTGTCGCACAGATTGCAAGCCCAGTGCCACTTTGAGATCTTTGGCAGCAGTCACTCTACAGCTCACATGGTTGAGTCTGTATGATAATGAGTATTCAGAGACGGGTAATGCTTGGGCCGCTGCCACCAACCTAAGACAGAGCACTTGTGTGGCCTGGGCAAGTGTCTCTATGACGGGTAAGGTGGTCTGCTGGTCCCACGCAACCTAAGTCAGAAGCTCATTTAATAAAAAGGGGGGAACTGTGGGCGCCATGGGCCCTGGCCCCCGACTGGGAGTGGCTGCGGCCTTGCTTGCTTGACCTTGATCAGAATTCCTCCCTATTCGGATTCCCTGCCGGTATCCACCCTTCTGAATGCTTGAGGGAAGTTCCTTGTTGTGTATCCTGCATTTTGGGCGTTAACTACTTAGATGCAAGAATAACTAACATTGAGTCTGGAATGTAGACCATTGACAGCGAACTTCTGCCCTCCGGGGGCTCCTCCATTTGTGCTGTAAGCCTGTACGTATTTAAGGTTTCTCCCCTCTTTCAATAAACGGCATTCGACATCCAAACGTACGAATGACTCGCTGTCTCTTGTCTCTATTTTTTAATCCGCAGCCCTTCGCTCGGACGTGGTGAACGGTTAGCGGTGACGCGGGCGTTACCGCTACACTGAAGCACCTGCCCTAGCGAGGTAGCAGGTAACTGTTACACCTGCCTATGACCTTGAAGTACGTGCCCCTGGGCTGTGGCTGCTGGGTGGGGGACCCCTTAAGACCTGGGATGCACTTACTGGGCTCTCTCTTCACTACCTTGTGGCTTTGGATGCTGGGAAGGACCAGGGTTGATCTCGCCGGAGAACAGCGCTGGACCGTGCCTCACCCTTCCGGGATCCTGTGACAAATTCCTTTATTCTGTCTTGTGAGTTAACCCCCAAATCAATTCCTTTGATCATTAAGCAGACTCTGTGGATTGCCAGCGATATAATCCCATTAGACAGGGCTTAAATACCCTGTAGGTGAGGTCCTGAGCTCCAGGGGAGGAGCCTGGGCTTTTGGCAGTCTTTCGGATGGGGCAGGGTTTGGAGGTGAGGAGTGGGGCCAATGCAGAGCTTCCAACTGAGTACTGAGTTTGTTTCCAGTAGCCATGTTGGGCAGCTTATAACAGTCTCTAACTCCAGCTCCAGAGGATCCAACATTCTCTTCTGGTCTCTATGAATACCTGTACACATGTGGACATACACACGTGAGTGCACGTGCACACACACATAAATAAAAACAATAAAAGAATTGTTTTTCTTTTTTTTTCTTTTTTTGGTTTTTCGAGACAGGGTTTCTCTGTAGTTTTGAGCCTTTCCTGGAACTCATTTTGTAGACCAGGCTGGCCTCGAACTCACAGAGATCCGCCTGCCTCTGCCTCCCGAGTGCTGGGATTAAAGGCGTGGGCCACCACCGCCCGGCTAAAAGAATTGTTTTTCAAGACAGAATTTCGTCATGTAGCCCTGGAGATCCTAGTTCTCACTCTATAGACCAGGCTGTCCTTGAACTCAGAGAACTGCCTGCATCTGACTAATTAATTCTGGGATTGATTAATTGCTCCCTTTAATGCTGAGATTAAAGGCATGTGCCACCACTGCCCTGCAAAAAAAAAAAATCTTTAGAAGAAGAGAGTAACAGAAGCTTCTTTGGTGAGGGTGAGAGCTATACTTCTCTGTGGGCCCAAGTCTTCCGAATGCAGTTGGGATGCCACTGTTTTGGAAAGTGGCAGTAATGTGTCCTCTAGGGTCCACTACCTCATCAATCCCAGCTCAGGTTTCCAGTACCAGGCATGAGTTCCCTCCCAAGTCCAATTAAATGGCTGTTGGTCGCCCTCAAGATGCAAGTGCCACTGTTGTCCCCTAGGGTGTATGTACCTTGTGCTGTGCTGGTTACGGCTGTGCTGCATAGGCTTCACAGATGGGTAGGACTTTTGATTGCCTTTCTCCCCTGGCACCTTCCATTGCATCTTCCAAGCCTGTGAGAGCTGGTCCTTAGGGAGACGGTTTCTAGGTTACTTCCAGCTCAATTCCTCCAAGCCCTGTTTCCAAAGTGTGTGGTGTCTTCAGCAATAGGTTCTTACCTTCAAGAAACTTCTTTTTGTAGCAGATAGAGACTATCACTGAAACCTATAACAGGTCAGAATGTAGAGAATAACAGACCATGGGGTGTCCATCCTCAACACAAACTCTCCATCTATGGCTCAGGGAACATCACCAAAGAGGGGGTGGAAAGACTGTAAGAGCCAGGGGATCAGGATGTCTGCTACGTGACAGTGTCTGCTATACACGACAGGGAAGCCGTGCCTATCATCAGATCTTAACAATATGGTTGCCTAAACAAGACCTGTACAACGACAACAGCACTTGACATCCCAACATGGATAGGGGACATCTCACAGGACCCCACCCCTAGATGAAGAGCTACAGGCATTTAATTAATGACTTCTAAGAGAGGGACAATCAATCTTCTCCAGGGATGAACCCCCTTTTAGGTTATCCAATCCCAAGGGGTCAGTCCTAAACACATGTACATACGAGCAGTACCAAATGGATCCAGTAGGTTGTGTTTATTTATACATATATATGACAGTAATAACTAAGAAGAGGTAATTAATTTGAGAGGGAGTAGGGGTGTCATGGGAGGAGTTGGAGAGAGAAGGAGGGGGAAATGATGTGATACAATGGACTCATGTTTGATACTCTTAAAAAATGTTAGAAAAAGAAAGAACAAAACCAACCAACCAAACATGTCCCAATGGCAACCACACTGTAATACATAGAAGTATGGAATGAAATTTTTTTGTGTGTTTTGGTACAGAATAATGCTAGTATACATTTCCCCTTTAGTTTTGATTTCTTGCAGAGATAAAGGGTCTGGGGCTTCCTTGGTTTTCCTAAGGGTCTCTCAGAGTTTGAGAGTCAAGATCTTGTGATGTTCTGATCATCACTGCCGCCACCTCATTCTTCAGTTGTGACTTGGTATATCTCCCGGATGTTTGAGTGTCAAGTACTTTGCAGTATATTTTGGCATCAATTTCACTGACATAAGAAAGCTTGAATTTGGGGCAAATATTTGCAACTTCTCTTTGTCATGTGACTTTTCTTGGGGAGTTGTGAGCAAACATCTCTTAACTCCAGATAGAGAGTTGATGACAGACCAAAGGAATAATTCCATCAAGTCCGGCTTAGGGAACCAGTGAGTTCGCTGGAGTTACAGGAGCATAGATGAAGGGTTACTTACAGGACTAGGAAAGCCAGGGCAACACAGAGAAACCATGTCTTGAAAAACAAATATTAAGATTCCTGTATATCTGTATATATGTGTGGTGATTTGAATAGACTCATGTGTTTGAATGCGTGGCCTATAGAGAATGGCACTATTAAGAGGTGTGGCCATGTTGGAGGAAGTGTGTCACTGTGGAGGCGGGCTTTGAGATCTCCTATGCTCAAGCTATGCCCAGTGTGCAACACAGTTCACTTCCTGTTGCTTTTGTATCCAGATGTTGAACTCTCAGCTACCTCTCCAGCACCATGTCTGCCTGCATGTTGCCATGTTTCCTGCCATGATGATAATGGACTAGACCTCTGAAACTGTAAGCCAGCCCGAATTAAATGGTTTCCTTTATAGGAATTGCCGTGGTCACAGTGCATCTTCACAGCAATAGAAATCCTAAGGCTGTATGTATGTATGTATGTATGTATGTATGTATGTATGTATGTATGTGTCTATGTGCATGAGTGTATGTGTGTGAAGCCATGAAAGGGGCATGTCCCTTCTATCACCTTTGGGTGTTCTCTTCTATCACTCTTTGTGTATCCCTTTGAAGCTGGGTCTCTCCTGAGTCTGAGGCTCATAGCCAGCAAGTCCCAGTGATCCACCTGTCTCTGGCCCCAGAGGAGCTGGGGCTGCAAGTGTGTGCAGGTTGCCTGGCTTGTTACATAGACGCTGTGGACTGAACTCTGGTCCCCAAGTACATAAGTGCTCTTAACTACTGAGCCATTTCTCCAGCTCCGAATTCTTGTTTCTTCCGTGTGTGTGTGTGTGTGTGTGTGTGTGTGTGTGTGTGTGTGTGAGAGAGAGAGAGAGAGAGATTCGGAGGCTGGACCTCGGTCGGCAGTAGGGCAGCAGCTGCGCTTCCGAACCATCTCCTTCGTCCTCACACTGCTTTAACTGAGTCCCAGAACAATTCTTGGGAGATTCCTTGCATCTCTGATTTGAATTATATCTGTCTCATCCCCCCCCTTAAGATTCAAAGACTCCAATGGGAGTGGCCAGTGGGTCAGGCCTTGCTCACACCCCCGCCTGTCAGAGAGGAGGGGAGAGAACATCCTGGTCCTTCGGTATTTAAGGTGGGGAGTAGAGCTCCATTTCCCTGAGTAGGAAGGACACGCAGATGTTTTAGCCCCAAAGCTCAGTGAGCTGGGGAAACAGTCATTCTTGTTAAGGGTGGGGACTGTGCCCCCAGAATCATGTGTTTAACCAGCTGGTCCCCTGCTGGTGGTGCTTTTTCGGGAAGGTGATGGAATTTACAGGAGTTGGGGCCGGGATGGAGGAAGCGGGCTGCTCAGGGCTGAGGCTTGGGAGTTACAGCCTCTCTCTTTTCCTCTGCTTTCTCACTGCCCAAACTGTATGGGCAGCTGTCTCATACTCCTGCTATTCCAGCAAGCCACTCCTGCCCCCATGCCTTCCCCACCCTGATGGACTGACTACCTGTCTTCTTATGCTGTAAACTGAAAGAAACACTTCTTCCCTTACATTGCCTGTTGCCACATATTTGGTCAAAGTAGTGAAAAAAAAAAGCAACTGATACATTACTAAACAGTTCAAAACAAAACCTCTCTTTTGCTTCCACCCCAAGCCTGTTCTGTCTTCCCTTTGACAACAAATGCCCCCCCCCATGAATAGAAGAAACCGAGAAGAGTTGGAGCTGGAAGTGCCATCAAGGGTGACTAAGGCCTTCTGTTGCTGTGAGAACATCCAACCTATATTCAAAATGGATGCCTGACAACACAAGGTTTGGAAACTCTGCTGTAAGTGTACATGCAACTTTTTATTTTATTGTTATTAATTTACTGACTTTCTTTTTGTGTGTGCCTGAGTATATGTAGGTACATGTTCATGTGTGTACGCATGTATGTCACTGCATGTGCTTGTGTATGGCCATATGCCAGAGATCGAGGTCTGACATCTTCTTGGATTGCTCTCCACTCACTTTGCTTGTTTCTGTTTTTGAGACAGAGTCTTTCACTGAACCTGGAGCTTGCTAGTTTGCCTACTGGTCAGCAAGTGAGCACCCACCTCCAGAAACTCTGTTTCTGCCTCCTTCTGATGTGGGGTCCCAGAAGCATTTTACCATGCCTGGCTTCATATGTGGTGCTGTGGGCCTGAATTCTGCTCATCATACTTGTGTGGTGAGTGTTTTACTCTCTGAGCTGTTTCCTGGGGGTAAGGTGTAAAGTATTTCAAGTTTATTTATTTATTTTTCTCTTATTTTTGAGATTACAATTACAATGACATCATTTCTCCCTTCCCTTTCCTCCTCCCAAACCCTCCCATATACCCCTTCTTCCTGTACTTCAAACCCGTGGCTTCTTCTTTCATTTATTGTATATATGTACATACATACATACATACATTCCTAAATATAATCTGCTCAGTCTGTATAATGTTGCTTGTATATATGTTTTCAGGGCTAACCATCTGGTAATGGAGAACTGATTGGTGTTCTCTCCCCTGAGGAAGACCAATTCTTCGGCTTTGAGTGTTCCTCAGCTACCTGTAGTTCTTGGTGCGGGGTTGAGGTCTCCTGGGTTTTTCTCCACCCAGTCTGGCATGCTCATTGGTGTCATCCTGGTTCAGCTCATAATAGGGCAGTCATGTTGGAGAGACTTTCTGAGTGTGGCTTCTGACATCATTAGGAGACACAATCTCACCAGCAAACTCCTACTCCCCTGGCTCTTACAATCTCTCTGCCCCCTCTTCCACAATGTTCCCCGATCCTTGGGTGCAGGAGTTGTTTTGAAGATGTATCCATTTGGACTGAGCTCCACAACTCATTTTGATTGGTTGTAGTTTTATGTAATGTTCTCCATATTTTGCAAAGAGAAAATTTAAATGTATTACGTGCCTAGTGCCTAGTATGCACAAAGCCCTAGGTTCTATCCCCAGCATTATGGGGGGGGGGAGTATTAGAGGAGCGGAAAGAACCTAAGGTAGACCAGATGTTCCATAGTGAAGGAAAACAAGCAAACAAATGAACATCTCAAACGGTTTTGTCTGATCCTCCAGCAAAACCCCATGGACACTGCTGCCAGGTAGAGTCCGAACCTTAGGCACCTCTGCTTTACAGCTACGTGCCTCTACTGCCATCCTGAGCATAAGGCTCCCTGGCCACTTCCTTCTGAGTTCAGGTGTCCCACAGGCGCAGGGGCTGTGGCTCACAGGCCCAGGGAAGCTGCAGGGGAAGCTGAGAACAGAGCTCACGGCTTCCACTTTGGGAAGATTACTTAGTGTTGGAAGGTGTTTAAAAGATTCTAGGGCTTGTCTTTTCAGCCAGGTCCCCAGCCCCAGCCCCAGCTTCTGGGGACTGAAACAGGGGCCTGAGCATTAACTATGGCTTTTTGATTTTTGACAAATCCATCCCAATTCTCTATTTGCTTTTGGCACAGGATCTCATGTAGCCCAGCTGACCTTGAGTTTTCTATGCCTTGAACTCTCAATCCTCCTGCCTCAGCCTCAGTGCTGGAATTACAGGCTGCACCAGCATGCTTGGCTTCTATCTTACTTCTAAGATCCTAATTTGGTAGTTGAGTTTATTAGCACTTCCTCTGTGCTCTGTGCTTCTGTGTGTTGGACTTAACTTGGAAGTTACCTCTTGTTTTTCTTTTAGTCATTATGTAATGGGGCCCTAGGAATTAGGGTCTGTTTTCCAAAACCTATCTTTTTTCAGTTCCATCTCTCTACAGGAAATACCATACTGGAGTGAAAATAACCCATCCTAAGATCTATGGTGCCAGGAAAAAGACTGTCTCCCTGTCTGGGAACTGGAGCCCACAGCTAAATCTAAAATATGCACATTTTCGGGTTTTTTGCTTCATCTTGTCTATAAACTGTAACACTGCTATATGGGCAAAGCAGAGGCAGATGGAGAAATTTTGTCTCCCCAGTTTTGGCTAAATTAATTCTCTTTCTAAAGGACTGAAATGCGGCGCCAGGTTCTCCCAGAATCCTTCAGTCCTTACCTGTTACAGGGTCCTGCTGGCTGGCATACCCTGCCCCCTAACCAAAACTTCTCCAGCGCAGAGGCTGGGCTGCCCTTCCCTGTATAATCCAACCATTTTGGTTACCTGGCCCTTTCGTGTGCTCTCTTGGCCAGTCTCTTGGCCCGGGCTGCCCATCTTGTTTAGCAGCTGCTCTCTCCCCTCCCCCTCTCCTCACACGGCTCAGTCCAGGCATGCTCACTCTGGACTCTGCCAGATGGCCATGCCTCTGGCTATGTCTCCCTTTTATCTACAATAAACTTTCTCTTCCAACATACTTAGGACCAGTCAGGCCCTTTCCTTTTTTATTTCTCTTTTTCATTCATCTGGTGCCCAAATCTGAGACCAGTCATGTCCATCCTCCTTTCCATTTTAATTTCTTTTTTTCATTCATAAGGTATTTTAATTGTATGTATATTTAAAAGCCAAACAAGATATTATTGATATTTGTGTGTACAGATGTGGTCATCTACTTTCCCATTTTCGTTTCACAGTTCTGGTAGTTTTTAAATATTTATTTTGTGTACGTATGTGCATGCATACGTATGTATGTATGTATGTATGCATGTATGTATATATGTATGTGTTCAGCTTTGTGCATGCCACAGTACATGCCAAAGGACAACTTTCAGGAGTCACTTCTCTCCTTTCACTATGTGAGGTCCAGGGATTGAACTCACATTGTCAGGCTTTTCGGCAAGCACCTTTACCTGCTGAGCCCTTTTGCTGACCCCTAGCTAGTTTAGTTTTGGTTGTATGTCAGACACTGTACCAACTACTTGAAGAAACTGTTTGAAGCCTGGGGTGGTGTGGCTTTCCTTCAAAGAGGAATGAAATCCTCTTCTGGGAGGCGCCCAAGGCACAGCAGTCTGGGATCATCTGAAGCAGGTGGTGGGACCGGGGCCGACGTGAACAGAGCGCTGGTTTACTTGTGTTTTAACCTTAGCCTTTGGCGACCTTTTCTGGAAGACAGAAGTGCTCCTGGAGGAGAAGTCTCCCATGTTTCCCCCCCTTCCCCGCTTGCATGTGTGGGTTCATGTGCAGGTGTGTGTTCGTGTGCATGCGGAGGCCAGAGCTAGACATCAGGAGTCGTTCTTCTCCAATCGATTTCACCTTGGTTTGTTAAGACTGGGCCTCTCAGTGAGTCTGGAGCTCACCTATTATGTATGCTAGATAGGCTGCCACTGTGCTCTGGGAGCCTGCTGTCTGCGCCTTCCCGGTTCCGGCATTCCAGCCCTGTGTTGTGCTGCTGTGGCAGGCTTGTTCCAGGGGTGCTAGGGACCTGGTTTGGGGTCCCCATGCTTGTGTAGACCCTGGAACAGCTCTTCTTCAGCTGCGAAGCATATTTGCTTTATGTTCTGACTAGATCCTTTTCAAATTAGGACTCGGCATTGGATTTTGTTAATGATTATTTTGGGCAGCTGCAAAAGTGATCGCAGTTGGTGGGTTTTTTTCTTTTTTGTTCTGTAACTGAAATACGTGTTATCTTAAAGAAAGCACACAGGTCCCAGGTGTTGGGTCTGCTGGCTTGTCACCATCACATGGTGACGGTGTATGTCTGTAAGCACCACCCTACAAGAGAAAGTAAACATCCATGGCACTCAGGACCACTCTAGGGGAAAGTCTGCGGACGCTGCTAACTCATGGTGAACCTGCCTCCAGTGGACAGTCTCTGCTTCTCCACTTCCCACCTCAGCTGACTGCCTCGCAGTCAGAAGCCACTTGTGAAGTCTCAGCAGGCTGCTTCTTCTGAATTTCCCTCCAGTAGCTCGTCAGGATTGAGCCAGATGCTCTGGCCGTGAGCCGCTGTGTGGAGGGTCTGCAGCTGCATCGATGGAGCCCTTCACTACTCCTCCCGGCCCACAGAGACAGTCTAGCTCCGCCCTGGGGCCACATGCAACTAGGGCAGAGTTGCACACAATAGGTGGTAGAGGTCTTGCGACCTCCCTGCTCCCTCAGTCAACAAGTCCAGCTAATGGGATTCTTTGGCAAGAGGAAACAGCTGAACTCCCCAAGATGGTGGCTGCTTGGCTTAGAGGATAGTCACTTGTGTGTGTGTGTGTGTGTGTGTGTGTGTGTGTGTGTGTGCACATATACATATGTGCGGAGGGCAAAGGTCAACCTCAGGTTCCTTAGTAGCTATTGGTGTTGTCTTTTGAGATAGGGTCTCTCACTGAGGCTTGAGGCACTCCACTTCAGCTAGGTTGGGCGGTCAGCTGAGCCCCAGGATTTCTGTGTCTGCCTCTCCAGCACTGGGATTACAAGGCTGTGTCACCGTTCCTGGGTTCTGGGGATCCAAACTACGCTTTTCAGCCTGCTGGCACGCACTTTACTGACCAGCTGAGCACCCCACCCCCGCCCTGCCCCCCTCATCATGTCTACACTCTTCTCATAGTGAGAAGTTTGACTTGAGTGCAGCATTGGCTTGTAAAATCACTTGGTTTGTTATTGCGAATCTCCCAGTGAGCCTGGAAGATGCAACAGGGCTTGGCTCCTTTCTGCGTGTGTACAACACACGCAAGTGTGGGGAGTGTGTCCACTAGGTGAGCGGGGGGCACTGAGGAAGCCATGTCCCAGACTCTAGATAGACCCCACAGCCAACCACAAAGCAGCCCCGGTATCAAGCAGAGCACCAAGCCTGGAGTGCTTCCCCTCCCCCACCTTTCGATGCAGATGTCAGGCAAGCACATTGGCTGAGCTATGGCCCCTACATCACTAAAATCAATTCAGCCTTCTTTTGGCAGATGTCACAACTGTGTTTGCCCCCCCCTTTTTCTAAAGCTCAGAAGTTACTTGAAATGTGCATCCAAAAGCAAGTTGAAGTCTGTGATAACCATGGCTGGAGAGGAAGGTTTTCAGGATGGACATCAGGAGCCTGGGACATGCTCTTCCCAGAGAGGGAGGAAGCCACGCCTCTGGTACAGACCTTCGCAGGGGAGGTCCGCAAGGCCCAGCCATGCCCAGGGCTTAAAATCTGGCCATCCTCTTCTTCTACCTTTCATGGTGCTTGTTTCCAAGCTGTTTGGCCTGGAATCTGAGGAGACAACTGCCTTTTCATGTTTTATACATTTTATTCATACATTTCTCCAACTTTGAAATGACGAAAGCCCAAGTCTATGGTTTCCCATTACACAGCATCCTACAGATATGTATAGTCTACAAAGAATACTATGCAGTTTCTTCTTCCCTGTCACACGAGATAACTGATGAGGGTTTCCACTTGTACTGTGCTGGCAACGCCACCAGCACTGTGGCTGTTGAGGCGACAGGGCAAAGGGATTGGGATGGGAGGGCGTGTGCTAAGGCATGTAAATAGATACACACAGAGAGAAAGAAAAGCAGGACATTTACAAAGAATCCGAACCTTTCCAACCCCTTCAGCTCCTCTTGCAAGCTAAGGCTTTGCTGTACCCTGCGAATACTTACAATCGGATACGGTGAAATATACAACAACCATTAACATCTCTCTCTTTTTATCACTGAGACAATACTTCAAAACCTTTTATAAAAAGGCAATAATACATACAGAAAGAAAGAACACATTGGCAAAGCTTTAAGCAAAACCACCCCAGAACTGAGTCTGAGTGGTAATGCGCCTACACTGTACTGAAACACGATGCTGTGGTCCCAGCACCGCCTGCCTGCAGAGGACATCCCAGGCGACATCAAAGACTGGAAATCAACCCCTACCCCCCAATTCTTGGTCTCTGCCAAACGAAAAATAAAGGCAAGGCCACTCACTGTTGAGGAATGCCTACTTCTGCTCCCAAGCACAAGGCCCTCTGCTGAGACTCTCTCTTGGGTCCAGAAAGCCTCACCCCTGGACCTTACTCTTTCACGTGCTATAGAGAATGGATTTAACTCCAAGCAGTAGCAAAGTGCTGAGTTTTTGCCCATACACAGAGCTGGAGTTGTGCTTGGAGGCTAGAAATGAGGTCTCCTGTGTGGCTGCAAACATCTCCTTCCATTGTTTTTTGCTTGGTCCATTTGCACAGGTTCAATCAAGGGAGTTAATGGAGGGTCGGGTGACAGGTGGTGGAAGTCAGGATGCTCTCTCCTATCCCTCTAACAGCTAAGACTTGGGGATGCCTGCTCTGCCCCAGGGATGGTGCCCTTCTCTCCCTATAGCTGCTGCTGCTGTGGGCCAAGGGCACCAACAGGAAGTGTAGATGGGAAGGTTGGGACACTCTTCCTCTTTTCCCCCGACTTCCTGGATGGATGTGATAGCTGACCTTCACTCTGTAAGCCAGGCAATCTGAGACTTCCCACAAGTTTAAGGCAAATGGACATGTGCAGTGCCCAAGCACAGTCAATTACACATTGGGCCTCACAAATATGGTCCTGTAGCCAGAAGTGCCACATAAAGAGGCAGATCCTATGTCTAAAGGGGCCAGAAAAGGGCAAGTGCCTCCAAACAAAAGCAGTGACGAGAAGAGCACGCAGCCCTTCTGAAAGCCATACGGAGAAGCAAGGCATCTTTCTAAAGGAACTAACCAGAGATGCGAACAGGAAGATGCACACAGGGGCTTCAGTGGGCCTAGGCATAGACAGCCCTCGTTAGGAGAATAGGCTGAGAAGGCGGCGCTCAGTTCGGACAGTCACCACTAGCTGCCCACCAGGCTGCTGACCCGAAACAAGGAGTGACCAGGGCTGCAAGGGACTTGTGTTTGGAATGCTGGTCACTGTGCCCTCTATTCTTTCCAAGGTGACATTTTTACGAAGAATTCACTAACCAAGCCGTTTTCTCGATAGTGTTAGTGGCAAGCGAAGCTTAACTGTGCCCTTCGTAAGAAACTGACCTGAGATGCTAAAGGAACATCCCATCAGTGCGAGACAAGAGAATGCTTTGGGCTGCCTCATCTTTAAGGGGCGGGTTCCATTCTGGGTCGTTCCTGGAGGGTGGCTCGATTGACTGAACTTTGGTGAAGAATAAACCGGTAGCCTTAATGAAGCGAATCCTGACTGAAAAACAAGAGAACTCTGGGATGAAAAGCTTGAGAAGATAACAGTAGCTTTAAAGGACGGCTTGGCCTGCCTGCTCCAGGCCTTGGACAGTGGGAAGGGGCCCTGCGGCTTCACTTATCCTGCCACCAATAGGACCAGCTGGGACTCTGCCTTCTGAATGCAAATAGCAAGAAGTAGGTCAACTGACTTCTTTGCCTTTCTGAGCAGATATCTGAAACCATCTCACCTGACAGGGGGTGCGTCTAAAAACGTTACGATGTTCTCTCGACACTGGGAAACATCCAGATGAATTAAACTGAGTGACACTTTCCTTTTCAGTGTGCAGATAGGAATACGATGCGTGTGAGAAATAATTACTGCCTTGTGACTAGAAAATCAGGCCACTGCGTCTTTTAAACAAAGAACGTAGGAGATCCAAACACTCCCTCTCCTGTTGTGGTGAGTGCAGATGGGGTGGCCACTGATTTAGTGATCTCTGATCGTTTGCTTTAGTCTTTAAAAGGGTGTGTGTGTGTGTGTGTGTGTGTGTGTGTGTGTGTGTGTGTGTGTGTGTGTGTGTGTGTGTGTGTTTCTGCTGATGAAATGGAGGCAGTCAGGAAGCTTTTAGCAATAGCCTCTGCTGGTTCCAGGCACTACTGTACTCCTAGTACTCTGACTTCGGAAGTGTTTCCTCTCGAAGTCATACACACACTGCTGTAGAGCTGTGCATTAGTGGCAAAGGACAGATGACCTGGGGGGAAATCGCTGCGTTCTAGGTGCGGGCTTTTCCCCACCCACACAAGGGCAGGAAGGATGCCTGCCTGGGTTCTTCTCTCGGAGTCCCCAGAAGGCCCCCCAAGTGCCAGAGCACTTCTTCTCTCAGTCTGGGGTCACAGACATTGAAGCTGGCCTCACTTGGTGATGCTCTCTCTACCTGGAGGAATGCGGTAGATGGCGACAGATAGGCCTTCCCAGCATCTCTGGAGACGTGCTCTAGAGCACGTGGGGGCCTGAGGGAGTCGGCAGAGGGAGGGGACAGTTCTGTTTGCCATGGTTAGTTGTGGTCTTCTTTGTGCTTTACTGGAAGAGGTAGAGCAGGTACCGAGCCACTGAACAGACAGAGTGGCTTTTGGTCAGTACTACTGCAATAATGGTGTCTGGCCTGGGCACCAGTTAGACCGAGGTCAGTACGACACAGCCCGAAGCAACTCCTGGAGTCTTCTCCCTCCACCTAGCAAGAGCCCACTGTTGAGCCTGTCTCTGGTGTGGTATCTGGTCACCCCACTGTGGGACCAAACACAGTTGTTATTCTCACAATATCTTGTTGGTAAGTTGTGACCCATCTGGGCACTGATAAAGAATCGTCTACAAACAGAAACCAAATGATATCATGTAATAATAGTTGGGGAGGGTGGGATGTTGAGACTAGAAGAGGAGTATGAGCGCAAACATGCCTTCTCTGCTCAGTGCCCAAGAGGAGCTGTTCAGCCCAGAACTGGTTCTGCAATCCTGCCAAGGCACAAAGTGACGGAGGCCACCTAACCCACAGGCAGTGAAAGTGATGGTGTGTTTCCAAGGACCAGGGTCATGTCAATGCCTTGTTCTTGCACACCCTCTAGTGACCTCTGGCAAAGAGTCTGAGAATCCCAGCCTGATCCTCCTCTAGTGAACTGACGGCATGGCAGGGGATGAGATGGTGCCTGTTTCTAAAGCAACAAGGACAGGTGACTCCCCTGTGCCAAGGGATAGAGCAAGAGGAAGGAGAGGCCACAGGCGGCCCTTCGAGTCAGATGTGTTCCAAGCTGTGCTCTGGCAGGCTGCGCTGTTGCCCTGCCAACCGATACTCATTCCTGGGCCTTTCATGGGTCAGTGAGCATCTATCGAATTTTAAAACTGAAAAGATTACCAGCTTGGAGACCCGAACAAATCTGTAACGAAATGAAGGACCCAAAGGCATTTAATTATTGAACACATACAATGAAGTATATTTAAAAAAAAATTGGTCAGACTGTCCTGTTAGTTATCAATTTAAAGGAATTTACAGAGCTGTTATAGATTATTCTTTTGGAATAATTCAGTTTATAGCAAATGCCTAAACTGGTTTCTTCATTGCACAGTATATTCTCTTTAAGTGGGTGCTTAAAACAATTACATACAGATTAAAAATCCGCATTTCTTTGCTTAATTAAAACGTTAATACTCTTAGACAACACAGATCTGAAATGGCGAAACCAGCAATACCCCCTCCCCCTTACAACAAATTAAATTGAGACAAAATTACAAACACATTTCACTACGTGATTATTATTAATAAAAATCAGTTTCTTTTTTTTTTCTGTTTTATAAAGTTGCCCGAAATGCAAGGGATGTGCATAGGTTTACAACTTAGTCATAATAGCAATTTATTCTTATTCCCCTGGGTGTGCCCCGTGAACGGAATGTACTTTGCTGTAATTACAGATTGTTTTGTCCAACACAGACACACCGACAGCATAAACGCTCGCGACTGTCCACATGCATTAAGAGTCAAGACCCAACTTCAAATTTCTAAAAGGTTTACAGGGTGCTTCAAAGAGACAGTATCACAGTATCTGGATGTTACATAAAGGACTTAAAAAAAAGAGAGAGAAAAAAGGCCTTTAAAAATTTATGACTGTTTTGTAATCACTAGACTAATTATTTCAAATAAATAAAGGAAAGAAAGATATTCCAATCCATAAAATCAGACTCTAAAAAGAATGTAGTGTTCCACCCCCAGTCAAGGTAACAGAATCATTGTTTATTATTATTAAAATAGATTATAGAAAGCAGCATCTATTTTGTGCAGTTTTTAGGGGCCTTGGAAATAAAAAGCTATGATTTCCAAAAATATAACATTCCAAAGGATTGAATAATACATACATTTAAAGATACATTTTATTAAAGTTTAGGAGAACTGATTAAAAAAGATACTGTCTCTTTAAATTAGTGTGTAATTGTTTTTCTCCTCCTATCTATTCGGACATGACAATAATTGTAAATGTAGGTCACACTACAACTAGGCAGTCTCTAGGGACCACGACCTGCTGACACAAGGCCGATGATAACAAAGAGGCTTTTCCATGTAGGAGGCAGCTCCCAGTTTTATACTCAGCTAGCCAGGGAGGAGCCTAATAGACCCAGGAGACCGGGACCCACTGCGGGGCTGTGCACACGAGCTCCACAGCTTCCTCCAGATGTCTGATTGTCTCATCAATTTCATTGTTGATAATTGTGAGATCGAAGTAGTGTGCATATGTTCTCTGTAAGACATCGGACTCCTTCTGCAGGCGCTGGAGGGATTCATCCTGCAGAGGGTGGCATGGGAGAGAGAAGTCACTTGTAGTCTTTCTACATTTCAGTTCCTCCTAGTGTCTGAACGGGTCAACACTAAACAATGGGGAGGCGCGAGGCCAAGATGGCTGGGTCACAGAGGAGATGATGGTCCCTGTCCTGTAATGACAGGGTCGCAGAACTCCCACTGCCAACTGTGACTGGTTGACATGCAACAGGGGCCACTGTGAAAAATAGACCAAACCGACACTCCAGCACACACACGCCCCCCCCCCCAGGCCTCGCTGGGCCTGTCTATCCCCCGAGCTCCCTGGGGGAGGCCACACAAAGCCTGGGTCTCCAGTGGCTACATTTCTTTCGTCATTCCTCTAAGCCAGGGTGGAGCGGAGCTACTAGTGCGGCTGGATTGAACTCTTAGGCTCCTTCCCTGGGATCTTGAAGTTCATGTGAGCCTCGTGTGTTTGCGCTAACAAGCCTTGTCTTTGCATAACAAATTAAGTTGTAGTTTCCCCTTCTGCTTAAAAGGTTTAGTGTGTTCCAGGAATGACACATAATAGCCCTCAT
This sequence comes from Peromyscus maniculatus bairdii, assembly GCF_049852395.1. Classification (NCBI taxonomy): domain Eukaryota; kingdom Metazoa; phylum Chordata; class Mammalia; order Rodentia; family Cricetidae; genus Peromyscus; species Peromyscus maniculatus. The sequence continues at coordinate 129,849,362 of NC_134875.1, read as the reverse complement.
TTGATAGCAGTCCATGCCAGAGGCAAAGCTTTCTGGATGTTACAAATAATGGCTGGAATAAGCCATTTCCCAAAAACAATAGTAACTGAGGAATGCCCCCAAATTGGTCTGTACTGGAAACAGTCAGGCAAATGTCACTGTTTGCTCGTACTCATGTCTCTTAAGAAAATGACTCCCAAGCCTTGAACCCTAAGAAGGCTTGCTAAAGGATGGACACCTCTGTACACAGCTGGCCTCATACCATCTCTCCATCAGGCTGAGCTAACACCAGGAGGGAATTTGAGATCTCCAACTTGTCCCATGAATATTGTTTTTCTTTTTGAGGCAGAGTCTCACTATGTAGCCCAGGCTGGCCTGGAACTTGGGATCCTCCTGTCTTAGCTTCTCAAGTGCTAGGATTAGAGGCACATGACATCACAGCCACCTTGAATGCTCTTTCAGTGCTCTCTACTCTCTCTCTCTCTCTCTCTCTCTCTCTCTCTCTCTCTCTCTCTCTCTCTCTCTCTCTCTCTCTCTCTCTCGGTTTCTTTGTGTAGCCCTGGCTGTCCTGGAACTAGATCTGTAGACCAAACTGGCCTTGAACTCACAGAGATCCGCCTGCCTCTGCCTCCTGAGTGCTGGGATTAAAGGTGTGCGCCACCACTGCCTGGCAGGTCAAATTTCTTACGTAGAATTCAAATTTGTTTTTTGCAAAAATCAAGGTATATTCTAGGGTTTCCTGGTTGACCTCAACAGATAAACTGAGATGATAGTCTTAGATCAGAAATGATCTGAATGTAGATTTACAGTCTACGTGTACAGCTGGCTAAGTGAGATCGCTTTCACAGTTCTGCATGTATCCCATCAGCTCCCCATTAGTCACTGAACTCTTAAAATTGGTATTGTAACATTATCACAATGTTTTGCGCCAATTTTATAAACTTTACAGTACAATATGTGTTCCTTTTCTGAGGCAAACCAAAGGTATATTTCTCAAGGTTCTGCTGCTATCAGCTGCGTTGATGGAGGATTTTTTATACATTTGTAATAGATAGGAATAAACCAGAAAAAAAGAAGAAAAAAAAAAGTGGTGGAGGAAAAGGTGAACACTGCAAGAATACTCAAAAGGGCTGAGAGTTGCAAACGCCAAGAATGGCTTTGCATAGTAAATGGAATAGAACAGCTCTGAACTATAGCTTACTTTTCCTGGTTTGGTCTGACAGAATGATTGAATGCTTTTGTACAAAAATCAGAGCCTTAAAAACAAGGATTTGGTGAGATTGTAAAATGGTGTGCCACTTTGGCAAAACAGTTTGGTGGTTGGTCAAAATGCAAAACATTGTTACTCTGTTACTCAACAATTCTACCCTTAGGAATATATCCTCAAACTACTGAAAATGTGCACCTATGAAATATGTACATGAAGGTTTACAACAGTGTGTTGCTAATAGTAAAAAAGTTAAAACAACTCAAATAGCTATCAAATACTGGAGAGAAATAAAAGGTGGCTTATTCATACAATAGAATATTATTAAGACATAAAAATGAATGAGAAACTGACAGATTAAATGACTTTGGTGAACCTTCATAATTTCATTTGTAGATCTTTCCATTTCTAACTTATAAATACATTTGGGGTTATAAATTATAAATGTACTACCTCCTGTCAACATTGTATACTTCTATTTGATGATTTCTGTGTCAAACATTATATGGAAATGTTTCCAAGTAAAAAAAAAAAAAAAAAAAAAAAAAAAAAAAAAAAAAAAGAATTCAAATTTGAACTTTGTGAGTAAAATTAACTATAAGCTTTCTGCTCTACCTGACAAACACTAGGTAGTTGTAAACTATTGGTTGGAGTCTTACACACATACACACATACTTCCCTCAGCCCTTGGGAGTAGACAGGAACAGGGTCTCTGTGTAGCCTAAGTGAGCCTTATTCCATATACATATATGTATACATGTTTATTTGATTACTGACCCCCTCCTCAGCCATTACATAAAACTTAGGCTGCATGTTCTACCATTGCTGTGCCCTAGAGCTAAGCAGAGTGGCACACACAGTACATGCTTAATAACTGCTACTGAAAGAACATGTGTTCTTTTGACCGAGGTCCCTTTTGGATTTTGACAAGTATTAAATCTATTATACTAGGAAATGGGGCTCAGGGTCACAGAGTCTGATCCCTGGAGAATGTCAAAACTGTGATACCTTCAGGGACCAAGGAGTGCTGGGTGCCCAGCCTGGCTAAGGACCTCTCTTCCTTTTCTCTCAGGGTACAGCTCTCTGGCAAGGGCATGAGCAGGGAGGAAATTCTATTCTAGCCCTGTGCAGGACAGACAGACACCAGAGCAGCCAGGGATTCAATATTCCTTATCTGGGTACTTTGACCAATCAAAGTCTACTGGCTCAGTCATCCTCTACAGGAATTTCAAAGCAGGACACAGCACACTTTGAGTCTCAGTGTTAACTCTCCTGATGACTGGTGACTCAGCCACTAGTCACCTTCTGAGGTCCTAAATACACCCATTCTGCTTGTAGCTGAACAGCATAGTATTTTCACTGTGGCTCAGTTTCACAAGAAACAGAGCCCCTTTTCAGCAAACGTGTTCACCGGAGCCAGGAGTGCTTCCTACCAGTCCCTGGAGGCACAGTTCCTAAGAAGTCACTCTATGTGCCATGGGGTTCTGTGTGCTCTGTTCCTGGGCCTGGACGCCGCTAGCAGGCTCCGGTTTGTTCAGAAGGCTGGGCTGATGTCAACATTCCAGGAAATTTATGGCCAGACAGAGTTCTCTTTCCTGTATCTGCATCCTCTAAGGTGAGGCTCTGCCACCTTCCTTAGCAGCAGCTCGTCCCCTCACATATAAGCAGGCTTAACTCAGTGAAAACAAGAGGCCTTTATTCTAAGAGCAAAAGCAAGGGTTTATGGGAACAAGATGTCTACATTCTACAGCTATTAAAAGACACAGGCTGTATTTCATCACCTCCTAGCTGGTACTTACAGGCAATTTTCTGCACCATTTTGGCAGCTATGGAAAATTAGTAAAAGGGCAGAACAGGCAAAAACAAAAACAAAAACAAAGCAAAGATGGTAATTCAAGAAAATACACAGTAACCAAGGAAAAACATTAACCGCAATGAGGCTTCAAACACACACGGGAAAGTAGAATTTTACAAAGGAATATGCCTTTTGCCAATGAAATGACAAAGAACAGAGACTGAAGATATGAGCAAAAAGGTCAATCTAAATATGAAAGGTACACACAACATCCAAGCCTGGATCTAACCGTCCTGCGAGTATGGGTCAGCATTCACTGGACATAGTCGAGAGTCTGCTGATGGTTTCTAGAAGCTGCAAAATCATGCTCTTCAGGATAACTGCATGCGTAGGAGGGGCTTCCTAGCTCAGGACCACAGGAAGCAGATGTGGTTCCACTGTCAGCATATGCTGCTGCCCTTACTTGCCAGGAAGAGAGAGCTTTTGTGAGGGCTCAGTAAGATCTGGGCCAGCCTGACTTGAATTGGCTTGAAAGCAGTCAGAATTGATTCCTTTTGTGGTGCTGGGGATAGAACCTAGGACAGTGTTCATACTAGGCAACTGAGAAAGGAAGCTCCGGGCCCAGGGCAGCTATTTCTAGGTTTGGTAGCCCCATCAAAGTCACGGATTCCTTATAGCCCCTCTTGGCTCTAGTGGCTGCCACTGTCTTAACACAATCCTGCCAGGGAGGCAGTAGACTAGCTGTCCTGGAGGGCCGAGTCTGCTCGGAACGCCTCGGTCCTTGGGAACTGAGGGGCTTCGGCTTGTACTTGCGAAGCAGATACACTGATTAAGGCTGCAGGCTGTCCTACTGACTGGTCTAGTCCACACCTATTCCTGGAGCAGACCGACCCTCCTGCTGCAAATGCAGACTGGTGTGCTTCAGACTGGTGTGCTTCAGACTGGTGTGCTTCAGACTGTGCTAGGGAGGAGGCTGGAATTGGTCTAACGTTCTGATCTCGGAAGAAACACCCTACTTATGCAGTCTAATTGCAAACATGGAACAAGGCCTTTGTGCCCTGGAAACCAGAGTGCCCAGGACAACGCAGAGCTTTGCTCAGGTGTCTTCAGTCCAAGCCATGTGCATTCCTTGGTACAGGGTGTGCTTCTCCGGAGCAGGGTGGGTTCGCTCTTACCTCATTTAACCCTGGAGTGATAGTCGGCGCCGCGATGAACACCACGAAGGGGGCAAACTCGGCAGTTCTCAGGACCTTCAGCGCCTGCGTGGGCGAGAGAGACGCTTAGAAGAAGAGCTCACCAAGACACCGTGCGAAGGAGCCTACAAAACGGGACCTGGCTGAACAAGCCACGGCCCGGGCTCCTCAGGGTTTGGGCAAGGTATAATGAAATGTACCAACTTTGTAAGTAATGTAGATTGCTTTTCTCCTCAGGGTGGACAACAGTTCAGAAAAGAAGAGCTGACAAACTGGACATGTTTCTTATGACTCTCATGACTTGGCTGAGTTGAGTTTTTTTTGTAATAGTTAAAACTGACTATGTTGGTTAATGTGTATTTAAACCTGGTGATTTGATAAAGCCTAGATTTGAGTTGATGGGAAACACATTCTAGGGAGGCTTAGATCTGCAGGCTGGCTTCACACTGATTGGGAACTCATTTTGTCATATATCCAACTGCCAATTGCTAACCAAAGAGAGCAAATCCTGTCCGCCATCACTGTGGGGCTGTAGTCACATTGACACAGGCCTTCTCATAAAAGGCCCCCTTCGGGCCTCATGGGAGAAAGGGAGACCCTTGCCCAGGGCTGCAATCATGAAGTCCTTCCACAGAAGAAAGTACTTGTGTAGCTGTGGTCAATAACTTGACCCATGTGAAGACATGGACCTCTGAAGTTACTTCTAGTACCTTTCCAAAATGTGGCAAATCTGTGCAAGTGACTTGTTTGCAGAGGTGTGCAGCAATTCTGTGAAGGCTCACTGTTTCTGTTCCTCCCCTGGGAGGCCATGATACTGTCAGAGTATCAATGCCCATCCCAGTACAGAGCTGACCACACGCAGGTACCTAATCCACACATGACCGACATGCGAGTGACTCATAGGCATCAGGAGTCTCTATTCTAGTTTTCGTGCCCGAGACAGGGTCTTAGCACAGGCTGGCCTCAGACTGGCACTCCTGCACTGACTGGGGTTCCATGTGTACACCACTGAGTCAGACTGCTTGCTGCTCTCTACACAAGAGCCAAACGTCTATTCTGTCACCTATGTATTTTGTTTCGTAAATGATCTTGACTTCTGTTTGCTTTCTCCTATTTCTTCTGCTCCATCCTTAGCCTGGTTTAGAGTGCTGTCCTTACACTGATGCCTTGCCTCTAGTGTGGGGGCTTTGAAATCCATATTCCAAGCCACTGCTAGATGATCTTTCTGAAACACAAACTCCACCTTTCCCTCCTAACCCTTTAACAGCCCCCTCTGCTTGCAGGGAAACCCGTTAGCAGAAGGGCTGGGTCCCACGTTTAACTTCTGCTGCCTGGCTCTGCTCCACCCGCTGGGTGGATCTGGCTTACTGAACAACTTTCAGTCCGAGAAAAGGCCCACCTCTTTCTGCTCCCTCTACCTGGCCTTCCCACCCTTTCCCATTGCCCTTTCTGTTTGGCTGAATAATCCTTCAGAACTCAGTTTCTGGAAAGTTTATTATTTTTTTTAAACATGATTTCACATAGGCAAGAATGACTTCAAACTTCTAATTCTCCTGCCTCCATCTCCTGAGTGCTGGGACTATAGACATGCCCAGTTGTATGCAGTGGTGAGGGTTGAATCTAGGGCTTCATGCATGCTCGGCATGCATTCTATCAGCCGAGCTGGACCTTGAGCTCCGGATCCTCTCACACTGCTGATACCACACTGGCAGTTTCTTTGGAAAGTTTACCACTGGGCTCGGGGGCAATGTATTCCTGAAATACCCATCAATCACACTAGTTCTAGATTTTGGTCACATACGGTCTTTGGGTAGGTGAGGGGAACCTGGTTCACTGTCTTATCTGTCCAAATCTCTTCATCGGTCAAGTCCCCTGCTAAGAATGCTTTCCAAGCCTGCCCATGTTCACTCTTGATAGAGGTAGCTGCCCATTTCTTTGCTCACCTGTTGTGACTGAACACATGATTCAAGTAAGCCTAACCAGGGTCCTCCCTTACAAATGTCCACTTTGTCACTATTATCTTGGGTCTTTGTTTCTTCCTTCCTATGCCCTGGCAGCAAGGGAAAACATCAGACGGGCTATAAGGCTTTCTCATCATTTCCACTGGACGGACACACACATACACATACACACATACACATACACACACACACACACACACACACACACACACACACACACACACACACTTTCTCTCTGTGTGTCAACTAAGATGTGGAAACATCCTACTTGCTTTTCTCCCCAAGGTACCTCTGAGTGCCAGATGGAAGTGCACACACCTGGATGCTGAATGGAACTCACAGAGGACAACAACGGTCCCCCAGGTGGGATATGCTGTTCTTCTTAGTCGCCCACCCTGCTATACAACCAAGCCTGTGAGTGCTTTCGAGTCTAGTCCACCATCATGCTACTGCACAAACAAACTCGATCCTTGGAAAGCAGCAGCTTAGCTCCCAATGGACTAGCCATACATGCACTGTGTGCTGCCCTAAGTCTACAGCTGTAAATAAGGAGGACCATCCGACTCTTAACTACATGAAAGCCCCAAGGAAGGTCATGTTCATCACATTTCCAGAGGTTTCTTGTGCCTAAAAATCAGCTCTATGTCCCTCCCCCACCCTGCAGCTGACAGAAAGTTTAGAACCAAATTTAATGCTTATCATAATAACTACAGTAGTTCCTGTGGTTAGCATATTTGTTCCCCTGTCTTTTTCGTGTTTTTAGTTCTATCCTACAGTATCGCATTTTCCAAAATTCCACTGTGCCTCAGATCCCAAGCACGATTTTCTCGTCTCATTGGGCTTCAGTCTCAGCATCATCATCACCACACACCTCCTCGTTTGTTTCTGACCATCTCTATCCTCAGAGCCTGCTCTAGTTAGGGTTTTCAAGCAGGAGCCATTGTAGGTCCAGGCTCTTGGCTGAAGTTCAGAGTCACTTCAGGGACAGAAAATGCAACTGCTCATAAGGAGTCCCCTCCCTCAGGTGGCTAATATCAGAGTTAAAGATGAACTCCAAACCTCTGATTTAAGGTGAGATACAAATTTGTTAATAGTCACAAGTAAATCTATCTTTCTGAAAGGGAGGAGGGGAAGAAAGGAAGGGAGGGAGGGAGGAAAGGAGGGAGTGGAGGAAGAAAAGAAAGAAGGGGAGGGAGAGAGAGTCAGAGAGAAAATACACACTCTAGAAAAAGCACTGGAAACATACTGGATTAAAATAATCACTAGATTCGTACTAGATTGAAAAAGTACCATTCATTTATGAGAGGTAATTTACGGAGGTGAATTCATTTTTATAGTTCATCTATGTATGGCCAAGAATTAATCTCAGGTGATCTTGCCAAGGAAAAAGAACTCATTTGACCCAAGGACCTCAGGTGTAGGTCTCATTAGACTAACGTAGTTTGCACAGTTCCGAAGTACACAGGCAAGCAGCTCGGTTATTCTTGTACACAAAAGCAAGGGCTTCAGGAAGGGCAGCACCGTGATAGCCAGAGAACAATGACCTCTAGCTCCTGTTTATGTTCTGGTACTGAGGATGGGACCTAGGATCCTCCTGCATGCTAAGCAGCGCCCCTACCAATGGGCTAGGCCACCGGCCTGGACTCTTCTTTTCAAGTTGAGGTTTCTACTAAGTTTGAAATTTATCTTTGGATGACAACTTCTCTCTCTTTGGGCAAAGGCAAAGCTACAAACAATCTGCTACTGTTTTGGACATAGAATTTGGCTATATAGTTCAGGCTGCCCTTGAATTTATAATCCTCCTGCCTTAGCCTCCTGAGTGCTGGTATTACAGGCAGGCACAGCTGCTCCCAGCAACTAGTATCAACTTTGTAATGCTTCTGATTGGTAAATCAGAATACAGTTCAAGTTAAGAACCATTATATTAATTTCCAATTACCTATTAGTTATTAATCTACACTTTCTGTTTATTGGTATAGATTAGTTCCTCAAGTTTTATTTCCATGAGAAAAGAGCTTTATACTATTTATTTTAGGTTTCCTTACCCTATAGACTTTTCTAGATGTTGAAAGAAAAAAAATGAAGGTTAAACTGTAGTATTATGCATAAGGTGGGAGACCTAGAGGGTGCCCAACGTTGCCTTGCCTACAATGGCACAAAAGGTTGGGATTGGTCATAGAAAAGTAAAAAAACCCAACACAGTTCAAAGCTCACTTTGGCTGGAAAAGCTTGGTTGATCACAATTACATTAAGCCTGTTTTCTTCATCTATGGTGGTAGATACTGATAGAGTTCCTTGAGGTTACCAGAAGCGGCAATATAGGAATATAATCTCTTGCTATTTTGAAAGCAGCCAGGGTACTGGTTTATTTTTTTTTCTAGCCTAGTATCACTGCCATGGCCCTCTAGGTTGAAGCTGGACCACCACATCTTATCATTTAGTAGTGGTGCTTAAATTTAGCCTTAATTGTCTGAAATAAAACAAGATGGCAGAAAGCATTAGACATGTCCTAAAGGAGCTGAGCACCAGTGTTAGGTGGTTGGTCATACGATGGGCCACCTATGGGAGAAGTGGCTTCAGCTGTAGTAGCTGTTGGGCAGATTAAACAAGAAAAGCCACAAGGCACTTTCCCTCTTTTGGAGAGGCACATGCAGGAGGGAATTTCATCCTCACCAGCTTGTCTCCTTAACTGCATTCTCAGCTCTTGGCACACATAGCCTGGCATATTAGCGCTTTGTACAAGTGTGTTGAATCAGACTGTCTGAGATACAGTGGAGGCCTTAATCTAAACAGCTGGGTGGGAAAGGGGCATGGAGGAAACGTTTTAAGAACAAGGCCCTGCCTGAAAGTAAGTCATTCATGGCCACAGCCATCCTGAAAGTAGGAGAGAATGGGCTGAGACCAGGGAGCCCCAGGGGAACCCTGTTAGTATGGACTCCACAGGTATCCCAGATTGTACTGCCATACATAGCATCCAGCTAGGAGTCTAGACTGGGCAGGAGAGCCTGGGACCAGAGTGGTCAACCAGTCCATACAGGGGCCAGATGGCCCTGGGCCATCTAAAGCAGAGGCCCAGGATGCTTAGGGCCTGCCCTCAGGGGCCAGTGGAACGGAGAGATCACAGTTGTGAGAGGAGGGGGAACAGGAAGCAAGAGAGGGGTGCAGGTGAGCTCATCCAGCAGTCAGGGCAGCAGGGGCCAGTGTGCCCGGCAGGAGGAGGTGCCGGGCCAAGTGCAATGGAGAAAGGATCTGCTGTGGACGTCCTGATGAGGCTGAGAGATGGGTCTCCCGCTCAGCAGTGCAGAGCAGTGCATGGCTGTGCAAGGGCAAGGGACAGGGGGAGCTGGGTGCTATGAGGGGAGCAGCAGCGGCAGCAGCGGTGGTGGTGGTGGTGGTGGTGGTGGCGGCGGCGGTGGCAGCAGCAGCAGCAGCAGGGAAGGCAGAAAGCCCTTGGAAGTGGCCTGAGGTAATGCAGAGGGATCTGAGGAGCCCTGCAGCCAGCATACTGCTAGAGACATTACTACCAGCAGAAAACGACGTTCAGGTGAAGACCAGTGTGGAACCCAAGGAGAGGATGTCGAAGACCAGGACCAGGATTGAGACTTTGCCTCTAGCCACCCCTGGCCAGAAGATTTTTCCAATCCCTAGTAAGGAGGGATTAGTAGTTAAACAAAGATCAATCTGCGTTACACATCATCATATTTAGTTCTATATAGGTCCAAGTTAACCTTTAAGTAAACTAGTGTTTACCCTATTATTGTACTCCTCCCTAGCCCCTAACCAGATCCTATTGTGATTTCCAAAGTTCCGAGTTCAAGAACCCAACTTGGTGCTATAATGGAAATGGATGAAGCTAGTGGCCATGGGTTAGAAACTGAGCCATCACGGCCCAGCTCACACAGACTAAATCTAATGATTTAGGGACGGCTATGAGACCAAGTCTCATGCAGTGACTTCTCAACAGGGATTTTCCCTGCCTGGGACAAGTATATAAGCCTCCTCGTGCTGAAGCAGAGCCTGTTCCACCAGGGGCATTTCTCCATATCTCAGCGGGTGGTATCCCCATTCTAGTCTAAGTGATGAAAGGCGAGGGGTATAGATCCATCTAAAAATGGCACATCTGAGTCCTAAGAGTCCCCACCAGCCTGTCCTGTAACTTCCTCTGATGTCTATCATTCCCAAGTCCCTTTCCTTGGGCTTTAAGACCCCCTTCTACTTGGCTTATGCTCAGACATGAAAAGTTAGCTTGTCAGCATTTCTGTTTTCCTTGTGTATGCGAAGCTTGTGCCCACCTTACCGCTGACCTACAATGATGTCAATCCCTATATGAAGTCTTCAGCTTTATCTTTCTCAAGCTCCATCATTGCTATTGCTTCCCACATAAGACTTGGTTACAAATCATTACATCAGTCATCATTGTACTAGCTCCTTTTTGAGTCCTCTCTAAGTTCTTTACTTCTCTCCTCAGGAAAGGAAATAGCAGAGGCTGAGAGCTACCTGGGCTCCTAATCCCTGCCTTGCCTAACCCTGGGTGAAAGCACTCACAATTGCATTAAGCTACGGCTGTTTCACATCCAGACCTCAGGATCAGTTTCTCCCAAATGGTCAATGGAAGATATTGGCAGATGCTCTACTGGTCCAGCATGGACTGTACCAGGAGATCAGGGGTGGGCTGCTGTGATAACAAACTGTCAGAGCCTCATCCTGAGGTAGGGCAAGTGTAGGATTTCTGGTAGGCACAGACCCAAATGGGTACTTCATTGAGCTTCTGATTATAAGCGGCAGAAAAGAACAATGTGCTTCTTAAATGCATGCTGTGTGTGCTGAGTTCAGTGACTGATCAGTTTATATCCTAGACTGTTGACTCAGGCAGTCTTGAGAACTGAAATTTTCCCGTGGCTTAGAAAATTATTTCCGTGACCCAAAACTTTCTTATGGCATTTTGTATTTTAGAATCTGAGCTTATCAGCATGCAGGCAAGATGGAGTGGGTTCAGGGTGGCTTGGACATTACCTGAGGCTCCACGTCCAGTATTGCAATCAGCCCCTGCTCGTGGATTTTCCGAATGGTCTCCAGTTTTGTCCCGTACATTGCATCCTCATGGCTGCCGTACTCCAAGTACTCATTATTTGAGATGTCTTGCATCATTTGGTCATGAGATACAAAGTAGTAATTCTTGCCATTTTCTTCATCTTTCTTTGGAGGTCTGGTTGTATCTGTAAAGTTCCATTCATGAGAGGTTTAAATTGCTGGATTGATGGGTTACATTCCCAATGGACTTACTCAACTCAATCACTGTGTGTGTGTGTGTGTGTGTGTGTGTGTGTGTGTGTGTGTGTGTGTGTGTGTGCGCGCGCGCACGCACGCGCGCATGCATGCACTAAGATCCAGGCCTCTCTGTATATTAGGCAAGCACTCTACCACTGAGCTGTAAACTTAGCTCCTCAATTGTTTCTTAAAAGCTGATTAAACCAGGTATGATAGCACAGAGCTGCAATCCCATCACTTGGAGGTGGCAACAGAAGGATTACAAATCCAAGGTCAGCCTGGGATACAAGAGACCTTGTCTCAAAAGGAAAAAAATGCTGGTGATTCTTTACAGTGTCTCATATCCTCTGTGTCCATCTCCAGTAATGTGCAGAATCAATTTAAAAACCGTATTTATCTGTGTACAGCAGCAGATCAGATTTCTTTGGTTGGTTTGTTGTTTGGTGAATATTTCAGTGTTTTGAGATGCATTCCACACTGCCCTGGGAGAAAAGACATGAAGTGACTGTGATGGTTTTGGAATGAAAAATGGCCCTGATAGAGTCAGGTGGCACTGTTTGGGGAGTTTGAGCCTTGCTAGAGGAAATATGTCACTTGGAACAGAATTTGAGACTCATAGCCTTGCTCCATTTCCACTTTGCTCTCTCTGCTTTGTGTTTGAGGCTGGAAATGTGATCTTTCAGCTTCTTGCTCCTGTTGCTGTGTCTGCCCTGCTATGATGGACTCTCACCCCCCTGGAACTGTAAGACAAAACAAACTTTTTCCCTCTAAGTTACCCTGGTAATAGTATTTTATCACAATGACAGAAAAATAACTAATAGGGTGATGAAAGATTAACATAACTCAGTATCCCTTAGCTTACTTGGGTCCCATGCAGAAGGAAGGAAGAATGAAAGAATGTATAACTACACGTGGCTATTTACAGTTAAACGAATGAGTGAAACAGCTCAGTTTCTCCATCTTACTAGCCACATTTCAATGGCTGAAGAGCCACAAAGGACTACTCTATTGGAAAGTTCAGATACTGAAACTTCCAGACAGTGTTAGTCCATACCACTTCACAAATGAGAATGTTGGTTGGAATAGAGTAAAAGGCATACCACACTGAAAACATCATAATGGCCTTAAAGAGGTGTGGCTGTGATTAGTATAGAAGAACTACATCAAAGGTGAGGCAAGGAACTGGTGAACCGGTTTATAGGTCAAATGGTCCTTCAGAGATTTGTTTTTCATTTTTAACACAAGGTTTTACTTTGTAGCCCTGGCTAGCCTGGTTCTTGGTATATCGCTCTGGCTGGACTCAAACCTGTAGCCAATCCTGGCTTCTCTCTGTTTTCCTAGCTGCCATGAGGTATTTTGTTCCGCTCTAAGCTCTTGCCATCATGGTATTCTTTCTCATCACTGACCCCCAGCAATGGAGCAAGCCAGCCACCCATGGACTGACATCTCTGAACTGTGAGTGCCGAATCACTTTGTTCCTTTTGCTTTTTTTCAGGTATTTGTCATATCAGCAAAAGTGTAACACGACTGGACACAAACACACACTTTTTGTCTTTTCTCCCTGCTTTTGTTCTCTCAGCTTTCCACTTCCTCCCTTCTGGATTGCTTCTTCCCTTCCTTGAATAAAGACAAATTTATGTTACTCTTTGCTGAAAACATGGGCCAAAGTCAACTTTAAGAGGATGATTTCTCTAGTTACAGCGAAAGCTGAAGTTGGCATACCTCATCTTCAGTTATTTCAGGAAATATTATATATTACATCAGGTAATGTACAGTACATGTACATCCAAATATTTAGGAGACTAGACATGGTTGATGTCATCAAAGGTAAGCTTTAAAACTAAGTTACTTAGCTGGATAGTGGTGGCGCACACCTTTAATCCCAGCACTCTGGAGGCAGAAGCAGGAGGATCTCTGTGAGTTTGAGGCCAGCCTGGTCTACAAAGTTCCAGGACAGCCAAGGTTGTTACACAGAGAGACCCTGTCTCAAAACAAAACAAACTGAACCAAACCAAACAAAACTAACAAAAAACTAAGCAACTTAACCAGACATTATTCTGGGAAGTTCAACTGCTATGTGATCAAGATGAAACTAAACATTATCTAAATGTAATGTCCTCATGATACAGGTGTGAGAACTGAAAGCACATTTCAAAATGTTTGACTAGAAAATTGTAGCAGCACCAATTGCAATACCCAGTGAGCTTTCCTTGTGCTAATTTGTGAATTCTGAAGGCCCCTGGCTTGGAAGTGTGCAGTGACCTTGCTTCAGGAAGGCTTCTGGCCACTCTTGGTCAGGAAGGAACCAGTCTTGACATTTTCTTCTGTTGCTCTTATTTGGTTCTGAGTTTTTGGGAGGCGTGATCTTGAACTGTAGCCCTGGCTGGCCTCGCACCTGCAGGGTTCTGCTGTCTCTGCCTCTTTTGTGCTGGATTATAGGGATGCCCCCTCCTGTAGCTCTAGAGAGTCATTCATTCTCTGCCCACCCTGAACAAAGACTTAACTTCTGGATGGTGTTTGCAATGGAAATGTTAACCTTTAGAATAATGATGTGAACAATCCAGTGACAGGTCTGATAGCTATGATTTAGCCACCATCTGCTTCACACACAGCCTCTTACACCCCTTTACAACCATGGGACCCCTTCACTTTACAGTTGAGGCAATGAAAGAGGGCAAGAGGTTGACAATATGAAATAGACAAGGGTGATTGAAAAATATTACAGATTTGAACTCCTTATACTAAACAACAGATAGTTCATTGACTGGGTTTTAAAAGTGTTAAGAAGCCAATGATGTAGACAATGATTGGCAGAAACATGGTTGTATCAGAGAAAATTATCAAACAATTAAAGCTTACGTTTTAAAAGAATCATTCATCTAGATAATGTTTCTGACATATTGTTGGAAAAATCAGGTTACAAACACCATGGATAACCCCCACTAGAAGGGGATTACAACAAACACTCATGGTACTCATTATTTGGAAAACGAGCTTGAAATTACCTTATTTTCTTCATTGATCTTATTTTGGATTTTACAGATTTCCCATAGTACACAGTCATTTATATAATTAGAAAAATATGCATATTACAATGATAAGAACATGATAGGATAAAAAGAACTCAGACTGATCCATTGCTTACGTGGAATAGGATACGCAAACCGGTCTGGGTGCTTTGTGATGAGGGTGTTTTTTATGTGTCTTCTCCCGACACCATGTGCACCTATGCAGTTTTTGAAAAGAAAGGCAAAATTAACAACTAGTAATAATATTGGTAAAATATTTTGGAGGTGAGAATCAGCAAGCCACTGACACACTAAACTTACCTAACAAGACTAGTGTTTTCCTTTTGAATGCTGGCAGTTTGACTACTTCTTCATATGTGACAAGGTCTAATTGATCAAACACTAAAATGCAAAGATTTAGAAGAAAGGTAAGTTTATGGAATTGACATCTCATGTAGGTAAATTATAATTTTATTGGAAAAACTAAGTTACAGTAACACCATGAATCCTGCTTATGAAATGTAGCTTACATATGATTTAATTCATAGTGCCATTTTGGGAGAAAGTTCCCCTTTTAAGCCCATGAAAATGCACTTGAGAACCAGGAAGAACCAAAGAAATGATGAGTCCATGCATGAAAGGCCAATTCTAAAGGCTACCTCATTTGTTTTTCATGCAATATTCCAACACATCATTTGGATTCACTCAGAACCACATGCTGTTCATATTTTTACATATTACAAAGAAAAAGTCTTTGGGCAGCAACCAACACAACTAGAGCATGGGTGCAAGTGAAACTCAGTGAGTGAGGGCCAGCACTTCCAGAGATGGCTGAGAAATGCATGGTCACCCAGTTTTTATCTAATGTTACTGCTTTTATTACTTCTTAAGAATTGATGAAGGCGGCATGTTCAAAGCCAGGTTCTGGAAGGACTTTTATAAGCTTTTAATTGAAGATTTCACAAATTTTCCTGTAACTCAGGTCTTGGGAAGGCATGGGTTTTAAGCAGGGAAACACGCATTCCTGGCCCAGAAACCACGTCAGCCATTAATTATATGGGAAGCTATGTGATAAATCAGCATGGACAGGATGGAAAGAATCATGGAGAGTCTGAGCTTAGAAACCTTTGAGAAAGGGCAGTTCTTTAATTATTATAGACAGAGAAATACCTTAAAAATATGTTTTACAAATGTGCTTCTCAACAACACTATGATGAGAACAATTTCAAGCAATAGGGGAAGTTATCACAGTGAATGATCATTGCTATTGAAAGGGTCTGATTCTCACACGTTTGAAAATTCTCATGAGAAGGCTGAAGTCAGAGATCCGTGTTTCCTGTAAACTACCCACCCATGGTCATACCCAACTAATATCAAGTACACAGTGAAGTTTCCTCTTAAAATATTGAGTTCTCCCAGGATTTCAGAGGGGGTGAATAATTCGGTGAAGTGGACCCCATGGTTGAATCATGCAGAGAGCTGCTGCTCCCTGAAATAATATGGTCAAATTATCTTGAGAATCAGCTCAGTCCTTAACATTTGTGATCTGCACAGTAGCAAAGAACCTTATGATGCAAAATAAGATACCACGGAATGCAATAGATCACAAATACATAAATGAATGAAAAGCATCATTCTCAAAATATATAGAAAAAGAAATACAATATATCAAAATAAAGGTTAGTGCATATTAATGGGTCTTTGTGCATTTGCTTTCTTTTGAAAACTTGATTCTACAAAAGTTGAGTAAAAAAATCTTTAGCCCATATTCTCTAGCAATAGCTTATACTGGAGAAATGTTTGCAGAATGGTATGGTCACAGAATTAAAATGAACACGAGACTCCCCGTGGGAGAGCTAGCTTGCTGTGCTACAGTGGTAATGGAGTGATGAGAACTGCAGAAATAAAAGCAGGGTGCTTATGGCATTGCGTTCTGTACCTATTGCCTTGAATAATATTTCCATCAAGGGAAAGTATGCTTATGGGAAGAAGTGCATTGGCAAATTGATGTGTTTTACGCTATACAAACCATCAAGTGCTTCATGAAAGAGCAAGATGATTTTTCTGAAAAGTTTTAGGAAAGGTAGACACATTCCTCTCCCTCTATAGAGCCCTAACTTGAGTCTTGATTATTTATGCCTTTGTCGTTTTCTAAAAGTACACGAGTTAGGGATTAACAATTAACATACCACAAACAAATGAACAGATAGGTTAAACATTAGAATCTTAGCCATGAATGAGTAGCATGAAGAGGTTACTCTGGTCTAAATTAAATTGCCACGTACTCATAGGGTTGCAAAGCAAAGCAAAACAGGATATTTGAAAACAAGATATACAAGGGATATTAGAAGAACACTTAAAGACTGAACTTCGAAAGGGTTGAAATTGCTTGTTGATTAAAGAAAAAGGACTTAAAAATGAAATCATCAAAAACACAGAGGCATAGTCATTCAACAGGTTACTTACATGCACAGAGGCCATTGGGAGTGAGACAGCATGAAAAATGTACAGGGGTCATTGAAATATGACTTTTCATATATTAGTAAAATAAAAGTATAATAGGCACAAAATAAACTTTATCATGCACTATTTTAAACACAAGGTAAATAAACCACATTAAGAAACAAACTCATTTTAATACAAATTCAATCATACCCTTATATAAAAGCCAGTGGATTTTATGTGCTATAGCATGTGTATAGAAATTTTATGTGGGAATGATAAGAAACTCTTTTTAGAGAGAATAAATGTACAGGCCTTTCACTTTTCACTTTGTGCATTTCTGTACCATCTGCAATTTCTAGCTATGTGTGACTATTAGCTTGTTATTATATTTTTTGATTCTGGGGATCAAGCTCAGAGCCTTGCCTTGCACATGCTAATAAAATACCCTATCACCAAGCCACACTTCCAGCCCTACTTTTATTATTAAAAAAAAAAGCCAATGTCAGTGAGGTTATAGGCCACTTTTCTTCAGGATAGTTTAAAAAAGCTAATTACTAGTTTGTAGTATTAAGCATAATTTAAACACAACTATGAACGCTATTCCAGAAATCCTCTTAGGTGCATATGTACCCACATAAGCAGTATTTTCAGGACAATAAATACCACCGTTCTGAAGTCTCACATTAAAAAAAATGAATACAGACTTTCTAATTTGTAAAAAAGTTTAAATCAGTAACTTGAATTAAAAGTGACTTTTTAAAAAAATGTGCACTGGTGTTTTGCCAACATATAAGTCTGTGTGAGGGTGTCCGATCTTGTAGTTACAGACATTTGTGCCATGTGGGTGCTGGGAATTGAACCCAGGTCCTCTGAAAGAACAGTCAGCTCTTAACCACTGAGTCATCTCTCAGCCCCCTAAAAGTGACTTCTTGAAGTCTTGGCTTAGGAAGCTCAGTGCATCTAGAGCACAGTTCTAGCAGGATGACAATGCTGTTTGCATCAGATGCATGTGGCCAAAAGGTCTCACGAGTTTGCAGAAACGTATTTGGTGTAAATACTACACATACCACAATCCAATTCATTCCCAAGAATCCAGAAATATTTCCTGGCATACTTTGTTTATATTTCTCTGATTTCCTGGTAAGCTACTTAACATTTCAGGCACTTAAGTATTTAAGCAACTATTTGAAAAAAAAAAAAAAAAAGCAAACTATTAACACTGAATCTTTGCCTCTGTATTTCAAGTAGCTTCAAATACTGAAAAACAACCAACCAAACAAACAAACAAAACAACAAATAACCCTCCAATCTGACTCCAGTTAAGAATGAATTCCAACTCGTGGCACTGGTTCAGAGAGGATACTGTATGTCTGTAGTGGCCACACAGCTAATGTGGTTGAATGAAGAGAACCAGTCAAAACAGCAGGGGTTTATGGGTATGGGGGGGGGTACTAGGGAATGAAATGTTCATCCAAAAGGGATATCAGCAACCCATAGACCCTAATAAAGGAAGTGACTTAGTAAGGCTGCATTCACTATTTTGCCAAGAGATAAAACCCAAAGTTTTATGTTATATAACCTGATTTTCAAATGTGGTATCATAAAATTATTTAAATATTGTGTATGAATGAAATTTATTTATGCCACTATATTACATAAGATGTAGGCTGCACAGTTTGAGCAGAATTCTGCTTTAACTAGACATGTGGATTTTCCTGGTGACAGAAATAATAGATTTTAATGTTATTATTGCCATTCTTGGTGCTGTTGACAAAGTCTATCTTTATTCTACTTGAAGATACAAATAATTTCCAACTTTCATGATAAAATTTAGAGCTTGTCATCAATGTATGACGAATTTTCAAAGGCTTTGGACAGGTAACAAAATCCATCACCTTATTTTGAATTATTGTACAACATAGGAAGAACGGAGTGTGCTGTATTTTATGGCCAGTTTCTGAAAGAAATCCTTGAGAAATACAGTTTGATTTGTGAGCATCTGGCTAGTTGTTGGTATCAAAGAATACACTATTTCCATGTTTTCACAGCACCTGCCTTACCTAGATGGAGGCCAACAGTATTTTACGTAACTCTTTATATGGGGAATACAGTAATTTAGGAGGCAACCTCATCCTAGCCAAAGCAGACAGCTGTCTCCAGACAGCCTCATCTCTTGCAGTGCTAAGCAAAGGGTTCTGGACCTTAGGAGAAACAAGATGGAAACGTTCGTCGATAAAGTAGAGGAACCCTGGAGAGATGGTGACAGGAATACTAGGCTTAGTTAGGCAAGTATATTGCAGACAGGTCAGGAAAAAAGCTGGGCACCTCCTCCTAAAAGAGAAATTAACGAGAACTCATGACTCTGCAGGGGAAGGAACCCTGAAGGCAATATTCTGACTAGAGACTCACAGCTAAGCAGAAACACAGAGGTTTAGAAAGAAACTTAGGTGGCTATGCAAGGACCTTCCTTCCAAGCTGCTCAGGCAGATAAACATGGGCAGGCAGGACAATCCATCAAGCATGACTAGGACTGCTCGGCTGCCTAGAAGAGGCCAATGGTTAGGAGACTACTAAGGGCAACAAAAACTGGTGGCCCTCTGTTCCCTGTGTAGCTAAGGTTACTTTTCCTCAATCTGAGTTTATGAGAACTTTGGCACATGGTTTGGGATAGGGGATGTCAGGCCAAAGGATGGAGAAGAAAACAATTGTATCCCATTGTCTAAATCAAGGATTCAACCTGGACAGGCAGTGTTTCTCAGAGAGCTACAGCCCAAGACATGGAGCACTGAAAGATTACTCAGATTTCCCACAAGGATACCTGTTGCCAGACTGAGTGATGAATCCACAATTAAGGACTGCCTTGACCGGCTAACCTGGTTGCCTGGTTTGAAGGCATCAGTGAGCTAAGCGAGCAAGTCATGCACTTCCTCTGGGTGGGCTAATGATCCTGTCTCAGGCCATCGATTCAGTTGATAGCCACATTTGCAGGAATAGTGGACACTGCCTACTGGGAATCCAAATGGGCATGATGGAAGAAGTACACCGATGCCCCAGTGCTCAAGAAAAGAAAACATGAACCACAGAAAAGGAGAACCACTGTCAGATTGGATGCTGCTACTCCAGCAAAATTCTTCAACAAATGATTTGACTAAGTCTTTGTCAACAGTTGGAGAAGTCGCGTTTTCTGATCAATTCACTTAATTATCCTCATAGAATATTGGCAAATTGAATACTGATGTCTACATGCCTCCAGTTAGTAGAGCATAAAACTAATGACATATTAGCAGACTTGCCCAGCTATTTCTTTGCTTTCCTAGGTTGAAATTCATTTGAGTGTCATCAGTATCTGTGTGTCATTTCACACTATACAAATGACAAGGTGAGCTAGATAATTTCCTCTTTCATTTTGATGCTGGGGCTGGAACCCAGGGCCTTTCACATGCTAGTCAAGCATGTTACTACTGAGCTCCATCCCCAGCTGATTAATTTTTTTTTGTATTTAACTAATGTGATTTCAATTTAACTAATCTCCTTGTGAGCTGGCTCAATCGTGTTAGACTGATGGAAGCGGAGAGGAGGTAACTAAGGAGACAGCAAGAAGTGCTGATGTCTCCGGAAGAGCTACCTTCTGTTCATGCTGTGCACTTTTTCAGACAGTGCTACTTGGACATAGTGGTTGCTAGAGTCTGTTTAGATATTCTGCATAAAGGGATACTACTCCCTTTATGAAAGCAACACAAAAGCCATTGTGAGGCTACTGCACTGTGGAAGTCCATGAGAAAAATGATTCTTTGAATTGGGAATAGGACTGCACACAGTGCAGTAACTGATGGGAAGAGAAAAAGCCCTCATCTAATTGAGCCATTTCAACTTAACCCACGTGGGCATTCACATCCATTCTGTATACACAGCATTTCACAAATGCTTACATTTAATTTCTGATTGAGAAATAAGAATTCAGAAGTCATAAATAATTTTCCTGGTGAATGTTGATGCATGCTAGAACACTGCACATAGAAAGCTGCATTCCAGATTTCTCAGAAGTACACTGAATTGTGTATGAATGACTGCAGTCATTTGACTTTTCTGACCATATGGTTGATACTTTGGAGTTATTTCTGAAAATTTGGGAACTAATCTACTGCCAACCTTTAATTTCTCAGGAACAGTCCATTATAAAAGGAGTCACATTGAGAAGTCATTGAAATTTAATATACTACCACATATTTTCTTTCAGCTTAAATGACATCCTGTGAGTCTTCTGGGAATTCAAGTGCAATAACAGATCATACTTTCTTGGTATGCATATTGGTTTTTACATAACAGTGAACCCTGTGATTCAATTGAACCCCAGCTTCCACACAGACAAAGGGAAGGGAAGGTAATGAGGGCCTAGGTAATGTCCTTGTGTTTTTCAAGAACTCCATTAAAGTACAATGAGGGCAGGCAATAGTCACAGAAACTGACTATCTCAAGTTAGCATCCATGTCACCTGTGCCGTTCAAAGCAGCTACAGGACCCACTGTAGCATAGTCCTTCTGTGCACCTTTGTCCTTAAGATCCAAGAGCCAAGAGGAACTGGAAGGGAGGCTCCTCCTCTCAAGGCCAATCTCAGCCAGAGAGGAGAGAACTTTAGGGACTCAACACACCCCTAGCACTTGCTTCTCAATGTTGACTTCCTCTCATCATAGAGGATATGACCTCCAAACAGCACCTTCGTCCTATAAAGTAGAGCTCTGCCAAGTAACTGGTAGGAGGCAGGGGTTCTTAAGGCATCTGCAAGTTGGTCAAGGTCTCATAGGATACAATGTTCTGGAACAAGAACTCTGAAGACCAAACGTAAATGCTGTATTTGCTTAGGTCTTGGAGCTGTTTGACTCGGCCTCAGAAACAGACATGCTTTTCCTACCTGCGTTGTGCTTTGCCAAATATTTATCTTTGTACTGCTTCTTTTTCTTGCCAAACCAAGTACAGCTGGCCTGCTGCTCTTGTTTGGTCTTCTCCATGGCAATGCAAGCGACTCGCCTAGTACACAAAGAAAGGACGAAAGAAAGAAAAAAAAAGAATCCGACAAAGTTAATGCCTAGTTTTATGCTGAGAAGAAAACAAGTCATTTGAAAGCTACATAAATAGCAAGAATATCCTCCTCAGTCCTTGAAATCACTGGCATAAAGGCTATTCTTTGGCTTTCATGACAAATTTCCTAGAAATGCTTTAAAACTACAGGCTCATGTTAAAATTGCTTTGTGTTCCTTGAGCCCACATTAACTGATTATAAGGGTCAGAAGTTTCACCATGTGCTTATGAGATTCAGGATCAAGGCAGGCCTGTTGAGTGCTTAGTACTTAGTGTTAGGCATGTTTCTAGGAATTTTCCATGTATCAGCTCAGGTAATCTTTCTGACACATTGCATAGAAATTCTGAAAGTTTATAGTTTTGTCTTTCATATTTCATTATATTAGAAATGATTTTTGCTTATCATGTGAAGTAGGCATCCAGTCTCTTTTGTTTCCTTTATGGATACTCAACTGTCCTAGCAGGACATACTGAAAAAAGTAAGATCATTCCTCAGTGCTGTGCAATGCTGTTTGTTACATAGCAAGTACCTATTTTGGTATGGGAGTTCTTTAGGATATTATCTCTTTAGTTGGTCTATCTGAGCATCTCTGAATTACTATACCTTTGTGGCTTTTGGTATTTGATTGAGTAAGATCTTAGTCCTTGTTCAAGATATGCTGGCTATCCCTGAACTTGTGCATTTCCAGGCAAACTTTAAAGATAATTTATGTATGCATGAATGTATGTATGTATGTATGAATGAGTTGGGTGTTGGGTTTCCTCCTTGTCACTCTCCACCTAGTCCTTTGAGGCAGAGTCTCTCCCTGAATCTGGTGCTCATGTTTTATCAGCTAGGCTGGAAATCAGCAAGTCTTAGTGTTCCTCCTATCTTTACTTTCCTAGGAGCTAAGGTTATACCTGGTTTGCTATGTGGGTCCTGAGATCTGAACTCTGGGAATCCTGACTGCATAGCTAGTCCTCTTAATTACTCATGGAGTCATCTCTTTAACCTCTCCATGTAAACTTTAAAGTTAGTGTGTCAATTTCAAAACTTGGAATTTTGATTGAGATTGCACTGGTACAATTAATGCAGGAGGGATAGACACCTTTACAATATTGAGTTTTATAGTCCATAAATACAATGTTTGTTCCGTCTTCTTTTTTTTTTTCCAGAGAAGGTTTCTCTGTGCAGTTTTGGTGCCTGTTCTGGATCTCGCTCTGTAGACCAGGCTGGCCTCGAACTCACAGAGATCCACCTGGCTCTGCCTCCCGAGTGCTGGAATTAAAGGCGTGCACCACCACTGCCTGGCTTGTCTGTCTTCTTTAATGCCTTAGTAAATTTTATTTTATTTTGTTTGAGACAGGTTCTCGTGTATCTCAGGTAGCCTCAGAGTCTTTGAAGGATAATTTTGAACTCCTGATGCTCTTGCCTGCACCTCCAAGTGCTGGGATTGCAAATGTGCACCACCATGCCATTTTTTTGTTCTTAAAAAACAAGGCACCAAAGTCACTATGAAAATGAGGCTGGCTTTGAATTGATCCTCTTGCCTCCTCCTTCCCAAATTCTGGGATTACAAGCATGAACCACTGTTCCTGGTTCAAAACTCTCTCTAAGGCCTTGGGCAGGCTAGGCAAGCATTCTACCACTGAGCTACATATCCAGTCTTGTTTTAATAAGTTAAAACCAGTTATTTATCCTGTGGTTTCAGGAGAGTCTAACTTTTTTTATCCATTTTGAAAGAAGGTTTCTGTAGCCCAGGCTGACCTGGACCTCACTATGTAGATTAGGTTAGCCTTGAACTCCTAGAAATTTTTCTTTTTACCTCACAATAGCTAAATAGGGATTCAGATGGGTACCAGAATACCTGACTGACTGAATTGTTTTTTACAATGTGAGGAAGGGTTCCTGACAGATTCACTATCTTTGTTAAGCCTTAGGTCTTACTCTTGGTTCTCTGGAATAATAGCAAATGCCTTCCTTCTTGGTAAGATGAGCACTTGGTACTCTAAGATTTGCTTATGGCTCTGATGAAAGGGTCGCATAGAAGAACTGGCTGCTGAGTTCCCTGGTGCCCTTTGAGCTATTCAGTGCTTTCAAGCTCATTAAAACATAACAAAACAAAACAAAAACAAAAACAAAACCCTTTCACTGTCTGCAGCTTTTTCCCCCCCTTCGAATCAAGAAGATTGATCTGAAGAGCCTAGACCTCAGCATAGCCAAGAAGCGAACCATCTTTCTCCACCGTGGTTCTCCAGATTCCTGCAGAGGACTAAGCTCATGATTTGTATAGCTGCTCTAAGTAGGAGGAAGCCTGGAATCTACATAATTATTGTTTTTCTTTCCTTAAAATTTGTTTCCAATACATTCTCCTGTATCCCAGGATGCCCTCAAACTCTATGTAACTAAAGATGACTTTGAGCTTCTGATCATCCCATTTAAGCCTCCCAAGTGCTGGATTACAGGCCTGCACTACTACATCTGGTTTACTCGGTGCTGGAAATCAAACCCAGGGCTTCACCATGTGAGCTACTACATTCCCAGCCCACACATGATTATTCTGAATAAATGCTCATAATATATGGCAGCTCTCGAGAAGACATTTTATGACATGTATCATTCACAGCAGCAGCAGCATCAAGAAGACTTAGAAATTACTTTCCTCCTGCTTATGCTAAACTGTCTGCAGACAATCAGACTTAAAGACAAGCCAGACAGCAGGCTGCTGCTTCTGTGTGGGCCCACATCTCTCCATGTGTAACATGATAGCCCCTGATGTCCTCACCCACGCCAACATTCAAAATTTAAGAATAGTTTTGGGAAACATGAGATAGGTGAAAGAGGCAATTAAGCCAAAAGATTAACCAAGAAAACTCTTAAATAGTGAGAAAGACCAGTGAGAAAGCAGAAATAGTTTTGATTACTTCTAACTAAGTTCAAGTATTTTTTGGGGGGGGGGGTACAGGTTAGGGGGTGGCAGAATTCCAGTTTTTGGCAGGTTATGTTTTGTTACACAAAACAAAACCCAGACATTAAGTTATCTTTTTTGGTACTAGATTTCTGGTAGATATTGGCCAAAGAATTAAGAGGGTAAGATTATGGACAGTTAATAGATGACACTCATCCTCTCTTCTCTCAGACTCCAGCCTGTTTCACAACTTGAGCCTTCTAACAGAAGAGGTCATCTTCTCCCCCCGCTCTGTCTCTTGTTCTGTGGATGGAATCCAGGGCATGCCAGGTAAGCATCGACTGCCGAGCTAGAAAAGCCACTCTTATAACCTAGAAAAACCATTCTTAAAGAATGGCAAGGCAAAGACCAAAGCTTCTGATTGTCCTTTCTCCCAACAGTGGAACAGGTTAAATCCCTGAGTGACACTGAGTCATGGTACTTGGAGATTTTTTTCCTGGTGTTGTGAGATGGTCATGAAAGAAAGAAAGGGACAAGAGGAGGGACATCTGGAAGAAAATGCCATTCTAAAAAGATTTGAACAGTTTGTAGGAGTTGAGGGCTCTGCCCAAATGATCTGAGGCTAGTCCCTCGCTTGTCTTTAGACCCTTCTTTCCTTACACATGCGCAGATCTAACTGGAACCAGTATCCAACGACAAGCTGGGGACTGAGAATTCTTCGACAACTGATTTTTGGATCTGATCTCTGGTCTTTGACAATTGGATTTTGTATAGTTAGCAAAGCAAAAGATTTATCAAGCAGGTTTTATAATACAAAATATGAAATTGAGAACCGGAAGGGAGGGCATTGTTTCATCATAAAACAACAAAAAACCATACCATTCCTGAAGTTCAGGAGAAGGAATGAGACCTGCAGTTCCATTTTTGGAGTTTTCCAGTTTACCCTGCCACCAGTTGTGGTCATCCTTACTAATAATCTGAATGATGTCACCAACTCGGAATCGGATGCCAGCCTCTTTGCAGGGAATGAGGTCATCCTTGGCTGGATCATATTCGAATTGTGCTCTTACATAGATCTATAAAACAGGAGTTTGTAAGAAAGGAGGCCACAGTGATGTGAAGGAAAACAGTGAGCACTGATCTAATAACCACACATCAACATTTACAACACGAATAGGACATCAGATGGTGAAAGCTGAAACGATGTATGGAAATAGGACACAAGAAACAGGGTGCCACATCTAATGATCACAGCTTCAACTTTGCTGTTTCTATTTAGAAGGAACACTTAAAATACTTGTTGAATAAATTCTGCTTTTAGTGGTAGGATACATGTAGAATTATAGAGCAGTATGCTCACCAATTTTAAAACTTGCTATGGCTATGGTGATGGTATGGATGTGTTGTCACAACCATGAGGCAGCCTTTAAGGCAGGGAGGCTAACACTCAGGGTAGGTTTTTATCTTAAAGTAGCAAGAAGTCTGGGTTGGTGTCTTGCTGTTGGATGCTTTCATAACAACTGGCAGTGTCTATGCACTGCAGACAAAGCTATATGTATCTCAAACAATATTAACAAGTTCAAAATACAGCTTTATTTCTTAGAGGAATTCTGGCTTTGTATTCGTGTTTTACTCTTCTGGAAAAATAAAGATGAATCCGAACCCTTGCTTTACTAATGTAACACTTGAAATCAGTACAGAACATCAAAGCATGCATGGTTTAAGGCCCTGAGCTTTATGGTATGTGAATTTAGGAGGAGACATAATAGCAGACAGGGTATAATACAGCAGCGTTTTATGAATGACTGGAATTCTAAGTGCTCTAAAATAAGGTACTATATCCAAAGTTGCCTGAGTTATGCAGCCCTGAGACTAAACTGTGGGCATATTCTACCAATTATTAATTTATACAGTTCTTAACTTAAAATCAGGTTTATGCTTTTTACATTTCAGGAAAAAAATCCCCACAATTCTATCTCTTGATATTAAGTTTGAATAGTCACATTAAGTCACTCTAAAACCAACCTGAAGGGCTTTGGAACTACTGTATGATATTTCTATTTTAGCAAACTAGCCCTTCAAATGAACACGTTTGTACCTAAACCCCCCACTTTAGAAGTGCTGGCTGCTTGCAAGGTGCCTGCCGATGCTACACAGCACTTATCATTTCTAAACGAGCACAGGCATGTCGGGATGAAGGCCAGGCACTGATGCTCTTTGTCATCAGACCTAGATTTTAGACATACACAGGCAAATACCAATTTAATTTTTAGTTAGCTTCCAATTTTAGAAAAGTCCCTTAAAATGTTCCTTAGGGCATGACTTCGAGTTATATTTAGAATTCTATGAATTCTTATCCACCAGAGGCAGGTGAGACTCTCTGAGGCCAAACTCCTTACTGTCAGCAAAAAATGATCAGGTTGAACTTACAATAACCATCACAGCTACAGAGGTGTGAGGAGGAAAAAAATCTCTCTAGAGAATTAGTCATGTATAATGTGTTAAAATGAAATGGTACAAGCTTTCAATGCTCAAATGTTATGGTCCAAAATGCAGACATTATGGGATGGAAAGGGTTAATAAAGGATCGACTATTAGCTCAGTTTAGAGAAGTTTCTAGAGAGGATATCTATTCACCTGTCGTCCTTTTGGTTGGGTGGTTGACGGCAAGTCCTGTAGAATAAAGCCAACCCAGGAGAAAAAATTTTCATTTACTTGTCAAGAGTACAAAGTAATTTGTGTGTTTCTGTTACAACAGGGTTAAAAATGAACTAGATTTAAGTTGTAAAGAGATCATATACATTATTACATTTCTCAGAAGTGTTGAGTTATAAAAAAAAAAAAAATCAAACCCAGGCCATTTAGCAGCAAGCTGAAGAAAGCAGGTAAGTTGAAGCAGAGAGAAAATGTGTTCTTAAGAAACAACTCAGCATCTTCAACACAAAAGCCACTGCGGTTCAAACAGCCTATTACAAAACCCCTGAGGAGCGCAAAAGAACGGTTGTCCTTTCAACTTCATCACTGCAACCGTTCCGACTTTGAAAATTTTAACAGCTCCATGGCTCTTTACCATCTTAAAAGCGTTCCATGTCAACGTTCAAAAGGCATTCTTTGGGAGCCTAGATTCACATTGGAAACACCATTATGAACAATTTTCTCGCACAATTTTTCTTACTTAGATACTTGGGATATAATTCCATTAGAGATGATCTTTGAATGATTTATGATTTTATTTGATAAAAAAGTTGATATATATTCTTAAAGGGCAACACTGCTGCATTCTTAGAGCTCTTCTAATTGCAGCTGACTGACAGGCAGCAGCAGCAGCAACTTAGAGATTTGGCTATTCCAAAAAATGGCAGACCTGCACATGTAAATGCTTCTGTTTGATTAAATAATTCTTTCTATAATCCAAAATGAGTTCTGAAGAATGGCCACTTTCCAAATTCCAGTCAAATACGTACTTTGTGTTAAAGATGTGATACCAGCGTGGCTTGAGTGCAGTTTGAAGCCAGCTCCTTTGCTGTTCAGATCCAGGCAAGGCTTATAATTCACAAAAGTATGTGCACGTACCACAATAACAAGAGGGCACACCAATTCGTAAACTTAGATAGCGGAAACTAAAACATGTTGCTGATATCCCTCAGAATCGAAAACTCTAAAGCCCAAGAACACCCAAATGCTTCTTCTGCAAAATCCTTTATGTTTCTGTATCATTTTTTTTAAATGAAAAAAAATGCTTCAAGGAATTGAAACCCAATTCTATTTCTACCCTTTGAGCAGTCACACTGGTGGGGAGGCAGAGAGGTATTTTAGAGCAACTACAGAGGTCTTGCACTACGTTTCTTCAAGTGGAACTGGTTTTCAAGGAGAAGGAAATGTTGAGAAGGGTTTCCAGAGTAAACTGCCCTGCTGCTGCAGTAGACAATCTTGCCACCGAACACATGTAACTAAACACTCATGGCAGGTGAGCACCAACAGAATTGTCACACTTGGCTGTGTGGAGCTAGAGTTCTTACCGAAACAGAATTGTTAGTGCTGCTATGACCATTAGCAGGGGACTGTCTGGAAGTGGAGGGGGAATCTCTCTGCAATAAGACACAAGGTTCATTAACACAGAACACCAGCACAGAAACAGATATTTACATCAACAGTTACCACCACAGTCTGACAACCATTTCCTTTTTGGTTAATGCTATAAAAGGTGCCGTACTGACTTACTTGCATGATTTCACAGAAGTATGAAAAAACTTTTTGTAGTTTGAAGATTCCCATATTATAAGTGAGGATGGTGTTGTCATTCATTAATGATTTCTCCAGTATCCCAAATTCTACAATCTTTGTTTTTTTTATTGGGACCTCAGGAGAGGGATATTAAAACCCTATCAAATACCTCATGATGATAAATATTATAATACTATTGTGCTAAAGATCTCAACTGCCTAGTTTTATATTAAAGAGTAGGTAAAGAATGGGGTTGAGAAGCAGGCAATGGTTTTTAGGGACCTCACTGCCAAGAACTACCAAATGACTCCATAGAGAGTAAATGAACCTAAGAGAAAGAATTCCCATGTAACCAATCACCTTAGACCTTTCTAGAAAAATATTACTAATGGGAGTTAAAGAGAAAGCTGTACCAGAGAGCAACTCTCTTCCTTTGTATCACTTTCACAGACCGAGTAAGATAGTAACTCTAAACAACAATGTTCTCCTTCTGGCCAAACTCCCAGGAGCCACAGCACTGTCCCTAGAGCCACACTCCCAGATCTCTCTGCTCTTCAACCCACTCAGAATCCTTCGCAGGTCCCATTCCTTAGTGTCCAAGTCAACTTTAAGGAAAAGAGCTAAGAGAAGAAAATAAGTGCTTTAAATATTTAATTTTTAGAGTTCTTTATGAACTTCTGTTCAAAAGACATATTTTTTATCTAGAATATTGAAAGAAAGAAAACTTCTGGAATTTGTTAGCCTGAAATAGAATGAGATCCTTTAGAGGACCATTCTCAAACATTAATGAGTGGCTTGATCTCTGTTTGTCACCCTTGGGGAGTCAAGTCAGTAGGGGAGGGCATGAGGAAAGTATGAGCCTTCATTTGAGAAGCCTTGCCATAGCTAGGAAGAGGCCAAGCCCAGGTGGGTAAAAAAAAATCCAACAACAACAACAACAACAGCGGTGCGTTTAAATGTTGGAAGTGAACAGAATAAGGGAAGGGAATCATTACTTTTTTCCTAATATTCAAAGGTATAGAATTTATATGTATAATACTTGTGTCTTCCTCAAACTAGTTCAACCACTTGAAAAAAAAGAAACTTGTATTAATAACTAACAATATCTTCTGGTTAGCACCGCCCCTCAATCTAATCTATTTATTCAAGTTCTTTAACACACAAGAAATGGTGTGAGGAATATCTATGGTTTTAGAGTATTTAAATTATCTATACAAAAATGTATGCATGCTATTCTCTCCTTCCCCGAAAGGTTCATACTTTAAGGAGCCAAATTTAATGCTCCGAATCTTGAAGCTGGAGAAGTTCTGCAAAGTTTTGAAATATAATTCCATAGGAAGCCACCAAGAGGAGCTCAAGACCCAACAAAATAGACACTTTAATTGTCACTGGCTCACTTGACAAAAGCACAGATTCTTATACACATGTTGAATAGGCTTAGATGAAAAATATGAACCCTCTAATTGTTTTCTTGTGAAATTTGTAGCATCATTAGAGACTTGAAAAGTAATTTCTATTTCAAATTTTCTTAAGCATAAATCTAGTAAGTTAGCTACCAGCTCTTAAAAATTACCTTTAGAAAATGTACACTTCACAGCTACTTATTTGCAGTGACAGGATTTAAACCTAGGGCCTCACACATGCTAGGCGAGCATTCTACCACTGAGCTATCTCCCCAGCTCTTGTACTTCATAATAACATACTTGGAAGATCCACAGGAAAAATTTTAAAATAAGCTTCAATAAATAAAACTTGAGCTGAATACGCTGTAACCAAAGATTCATATTATTATGATAATTTGTATCTCCCAATATAGAAAGAATAGATTTTTTTTTTTTTTTTTTTTGTTTTTTTTTTTTTTTGGTTTTTCGAGACAGGGTTTCTCTGCATAGCTTTGCGCCTTTCCTGGAGCTCACTTGGTAGCCCAGGCTGGCCTCGAACTCACAGAGATCCGCCTGGCTCTGCCTCCCGAGTGCTGGGATTAAAGGCGTGCGCCACCACCGCCCGGCGAAAGAATAGATTTTTGACTATAACGAACAACATAAAACCAAAAAAATATAAATTGGAAGAGCTCTAATTGCAAGAAGATAAATATGTTTTAAGAAACGCTGGGGCTGTTATTCTACAAAAGGTATTTGTTTATGAGTCATTTAACATTTCAAAGATGAAGACTTTTACAAAAGGTTGCAAAAGCCCACATCCCTGTAGTGAAGCCAGTTATCAAATCCTCAGGGTCTTAATGCTCATCTTGAGACCTGCCAGTCATTCGAACACCAATATCTCAACAGAAGTTGATCACTTCTCAGATTCTTGGAAAGAAGAACTACCTGTGAGATTTCTTAACAAGGGAAGTGAATGGACTTCCTGGATACACTGCTGTATTTTTTGCCTCAGGGATTTCATTGTTTTTTCTTTATCAAACTTTATGTCATTGTAGCATTTCTATATTTGGCTTAGATTTGGCTGTAGACAGGTTGAAGATATCTGCATAGAAGTGGGGCTGAGGAGGAGGGTGGGACCTCCTCTGTTCCGTTATCTTCGTTGTAAAATTGGTGTGCAGTGATCTAACAGCACAGGCAGAAACAATTTCCCAGAAAGCAAAAACATTCAGCCATCAGCAGACAGTTAGTTAAGAACTCAGAGAAGATGGGTGAGGCTTGTTAGAGTTATTACCTCACAGGATGAAGACTGAGTGCGGTAGCTTGGCACAATCTTGAAGGTAATACTCCCCCGCATTTCCCTCTGGGGGAAAAAAAAGAGAAGAGTTCTCATGCAAACACATATTGCACACAAAAACACAGAAGAAACCATTCAAAACACGTGGGTGCAATTAGTACGCACCACCCTACAACAAAACCTCACTAGAGTGCAGGAACCACTCAGGTTACTGGTAGAAGTTTCTGGGAAAGGTCCAGTGAAGTCAAGGCTGACTAGCCTACACCTAGCAGTGACTAACCATATACATCTCTGATGGCTATCTTTTTGAATACAAAAGAGTCGAAATGGCATACAAGAATGACTATACATTGAACTGAACAAGAGACTAAGTAATTACATAAAAATCTTATTTAATATGCTACTTTCTGATGCTATCTCCATAAAATTGCGTTTGTACTTGATTAATTTTGGCGCTCTTTTTTATTACAGCAAGCCTTGGATGCTTACTTCATGCCTAATAGGCATTCATTACATGGGGAGCTGCTGCTGCACTGTAGCAGAAAGAAGGACCCAAGGCATAAACCAAACGTTTCCCTGTTTGCTACAACAAAGAACACAGATGGGGGTCTGTCAATGGATGTCAATGCTTTAATTCAAGGCCTAATTTCAGTGCAGATTTTTTTTTTAGTATAGTCAATAACGGCCTGGCCTACAGTGACTTTCCTCCCCTTTGTGCTGTAGAGAGATACACTACAGCTGGCCATGACTCAGCTAAACAGGAAAGAGGTTTCTGATATTGCTTAGATCAGGAGCCTTTTGAGGTCAGTGAGAAACTAGTTCACATGAGTTCACATATCGGGAAGGCTTTTCTGTAAATAGCTGGTTGGTAAGAAACAGATGAAGAATGAACAGTGTGAAAGCCCACACTGCTAAAGGCAGGTAAAATGGTTCCAAACTCCACTGCAACGAAAATATTTTCCTAGTTGTCAGTTTTTAATGATCATTGCAGAAGTTCAACTCACATACGTGATGGTACAAGAAGCATCCTGATTATGACTGAAGAATGATGTGTGTTTTTAAATATCTATTTATTCAGTGTGTGTGCATGTGCGTATGTGAGTGCCAGCACCTGTGAGCATATGCTTGTGGGGGCCAAAAGAACATGTTGAGTAGTCTGCTCTATCACTCTCCACCTTATTTCTTTGAGACAGGATCTCTCACTGAACCTGGAACTAGGGTGGTGGCTAGCAAGCCCCAGCTACCCTCATGTCTCCACCAGACACAATACTGGGGTTATAGGCAGGTGAGATCATGCTCTGCTTTTTACATGGGTGTGGCATCCAAACTCAGGTAAACCCACAAGTGCTTTTGCCCACTGAGCCATCTCTCCATTCCCTATATTATGTACGTTTTACAAAATAAGTTGATGGAACTGTCAAGATGGCTCAGCAACAGGACCTAAACAATGAGAACACTCATAGACATGCTATCATGGAAGGGGGAAATCTCATGGGTATTGGGGGATAGTCAATCAACTGTGCATTCCAAATTTGCATTTGCATTAATTAATTAACCTTGGGTCAGGATGCTGAATTAGCAACTAGTTGACAGAAAGTAATCATAGAGCTTCAGAGGGCACCTGGAAGAGATAGAGAGATGCACCAGAAGTAGGGAGGGATTTGGAGTGGCATAGAGCTTTTTTGTTTGGCAGAGCAGAAGGACAGTCTCTTTGGGAGACACCAGCAAGAAGAGAAGGTTAGCTAGGTGCTACTCAACCTCTCTGAGCTAGCAGGTTTTCACCCCAGCCTTTGAATCTATTTATAAACAGAATGATAGAGATTTAGTTAAAGCTACCTTTAGCTGCAGCGACAGAGCCCATGCCTGCGGGAACAAAATTCCCGACAGGCTACAGCCTGAGCAGCTGGCCCATTGATAGAGAAGCAGGCCATTAACTGTGGAGTCACAATTGCTGGCTGAAATAGCAGTAGATTAAGTCTCAGTCACTGTGCTGAAGTTAAAATAAACAACACATGAAGTTCCACCCATAGACAAAGAACTATAGGCAACTGTTGAGAGCGAGAATTAGTTATTTCCAGGGATGAGGCTCCCACTTGGTCATCCAATTCTAAGTGGATAGCTCTGAAAGCATGTACATACATTAACATTTAATGGACTCAGCAGATGGTATTTATACATGTAAACATTTATACATGTATAATAACAAAGAAAAAGCGTCTATGAGTGAGAGGGATGGGGGAATTGTCTATAGAAGGGGTTGGAGGGAGGAAACGGAAGGCGGGAAATGTTGTAATTATATTTTAATTAAAAACATAATAAAAAAAATGGCTCAGCATGTAAAGGCACTTGCCACAAAGCTTGATGACCTGAGTTCAATCCCTGGGGTCCACATGAAGGAAGCAGAGAACTAGTTCCTTCAAGTTGTCCTCTGAACTCCACATATGTAGAGGCATGTGTGCAACCACACTCACACACAAACACACAGTAAATAAATGTCTCAAAAGATACAAATCTAAGCTAATGCACTAAAAATTAATCTTAGAAAAGGAAAAACTTCATTTACTCACCAGCATTTTTTGTAGCTGTTCCACTGTTTGGTTAGCGACACTGATGCCATTGATTTCTCGAATTTCATCACCAACATGGAGTGTACCTAAGAAAATCACACACAATTATAAAGAGTAAATGAATAAATGTTTTTTATAACAATGAAAAGCCAAAGACAGCAATGTAATGAAAAATAAGTTATATATCTAAAAGCCAATGTTTCAGAGACAGGGCCACATTTGGTTTCAGCATTATTTAACTTTTATGTAGTAAAACCATCCAAACAGATAAGATCTTCTTTCAGAAAGCACAGTTTTGATGGCTGGCCACAGAAATTTGTTGACAACCCTATAAGATACTATCAGATATGAGCAGAGAGAACTGAAAATAAGACAAATGACTAGTACCTCTAAAACAAAAACATCAATGATGATATAAGCTAATAAGTGGATAAGTTGAGTAAGAATTCAGACATGGCTGAGGAGAATTTCAGTGAACTTGAAGATATAACAAAAGATTATGTATAATATAAGTCATAGAAATAAAGACATAAGAAAAACAGGAAATAAGAAATAAATAATATATAAAAAAGCTATGGAATATAGGAGTGTTTAATGTACATCTAAGTGAAATTCAGAAAGAACAGAGAGGACGAAGAAGAGGCAATGTTTGAGCAGTTGAACATTTCCTTGAACTAGTGCAAGTGTTACTATACAGATCCAGAAAGAAGAACATAAAAAGAAATCTGGGCCAGCAGTAAAAGGCTCTTGCCACCAAGTCTGACAATCTGAGTTCAATCCCTGGGACCCACATGGTGGAAAGAGAACTGACTCCCAGAAGCTGTCCTCTGACCTCTACATGCATGCTGTGGCATGTGTATGTGTGAATGTTTGTGTGTGTGCATATGTGCATGTGTGAGCACACACACACACAAAAGCAAATAAACATAATAAAGATATTGTTTAACTTGAATACATGTCAAGTTTAAAATTTCAAGGTAACCATTAACATCACAGAAATAGGGTGCAGAAATTAAAAGCTAATAATTAGGGGGTAATGAAACAAAAAAGTCACCAAAAAATGAACAAGGAAACCAAGATAGTAGAATCATCACAACAAATATTAATAAACTACTACTCCTATCAAAAAATAGTAATCTAAACTGGTCACAGTAGTGCACAACCTTAATCCCAGTGCTCAGGAAGTGGACGCAGGAGGACTACAAGTTTAAAGTCACCCTTGGCTACATAGTGAGTTTGAGGCCCAGGTACCTAATTTATATAGTCAAATATGTAAGTCCAAAGAGAGATTTATAAGTAGACAATGAAATACTCTACTACTATAAATGGATATTTAAATATTGGTAGGTCAAGCATACAAAAAACCAGCATATAGAAGATTTAAACAAAAACATTAACAACACCAAGCCAATCATTATATAGGGAACTCTGTATGCAGCAGTTAAAAAATAAAGGTTCTTCATAAATACAGATTCACAAAAATGATTAAAGTGCTATGCCATTAGGAAAGTCTTAAAAATCCCCAAGAAATGGTGTAATACAGACCACACTCGCTGACCACAACACAATTAAGTTAGCAGTAAATTACAGAAAGGTGTCTAGAAAATCTCTTCAAATATGATAAATAAAAAATACTTCTGAATCACTTATAGGCCAATGAAAAGTATAATAGGAATGTAAGAACACTGACAAATGAATTATAACAAATGGTTGCATATCAAAATTGGTAGGATACAAATAAAACAATACTTGGAGTTTTTATTGTCCTTTATTTCCGGTGGTGGGGATGGAACTCAGAAATGTGGTCTACAATGACTGAAACTCAAAGACAACAGCTCTTTTCTGTGAATTATAAATACAAAACAGAACTCCCCTCCATTTCTATCAGTAGAATTGGAAGAATTAAGAAAGGCAAAGAAAGAATTACAGATGGAACTCACCTTGCCTGTGAATCATACCCCCGTGCATGATTCTCGCAACAATACAATGATTTAGTTCATTCATTTTCAAAGTGATTCCCTGTTTAAAAAAAAAAGAAAGAAAGAAAGAAAGAAAAAAAGTTGGTAAGGATACAATTAAATGAAAGCACTATTTTATATTTGTGATTTTACTGTAGGTAATTTTAATTGGAAGAGCAATAAAATCATTAGAAAATATATAGAAGATGAAGATCTTCCATTACTTTACTCACAGAATTGTTCTATGATAGAAATGCTACTTGCTGGTGTTTTGACTGCTATAATACCATGCATGCATTTTATGCAGTGCTTTTTAATCTTTTAATTATGATTATTTTTCACATCGCTTTGTTTTTTTTATGTTGCCAACTATTAAAAAAAGGTTTTTACTCCTGCTTAGTTTATATACTTTCTATTAGTATATCCCTTATATTTCTTCCACAAAATAATAGTTTTATTTTATAACCCACATAAAATATTTCAAAGTGTAAAATTTGCTTAGTTTAACACATGCAAGTATGTGTGGACCTTTCACGACATCAGACGGTAACTGTGTCTTATCCCCAAAGATTTCCTCTTATTTGTTGGTCATCTACTCCCATTGTTCTAGGCTCTCTACTCATGCCCAAACAATCACTGATGGGCCTTTCCTGACTATAGGTAAATTTGTATCATCTAGAAATGGAGCAACATTCATTTTGGTTGCTTTCTTTAACTTATGATAATTCTTTTGAGAGTCTGCCATTTTGTTATAGTATCAATAACTTAATTTTTGGTCTTTGTTGAACAGTCTTGCATTGTTTAGACACAAGAACGTGTTCATCCATCCCTCCACTGCACTGCTTTCAGTTTTGGCAGTTATAATAAAGCAATTCCTGGCTTAATCTCCATTTACTCATAATGATTTTTTTTTTAAAGATTTGGGACATTTCATGTATTTGCGCATCACCTTTCTACAGACACTAGGATAACTTTTTCTGTGTTAATATTTTAGTATATACACTGTTGAAATGAGCATTTATTAATGTTTTCATATTTTGTTAATTTGCTTTGCTAAGATTATGTTTAGAAGTTTTGCATCTATATTCATGAGAGATTCGAATCTTCACCTTTCTTGTAATGTTATTATCTGGCTTTATAGGGTAGCACTGGCTTTATAGAATGAGTTGGGAAGAACTTCCTTTTCATTGGTTTGGGAAAAGTCCATTTGGAATTATGTGAGGCCTGTCTGGGGTGAAGAGACGTCTGTTTACATCTCCTCAGGAAACATGACTGCAATAGACTCATTGTTTTCATGACCAAGCTGACCTTCTGTTTGGTTCATGCTGTTGAGTTTGTTTCCTAGTCTACTGACGGCTACCTTGTTTTCAGTACTGAGGATTGAATTCAGGGCCTCATAGATACTACACCAACACTTTACCACTGCGACATATTGCCATTCTCATTTGTTTCTATTGATTTTTATTACATATTCCACTTATCTTGGCTTTAATTTAGTTTCATTGGTCTTTTTTTAAAGGTGGAGATGTGAGACAAGGTTACTGAATTGAGACATTTTTGTTAATATATATTTCTCCTTATTAAGTACTATTCCAGTCATATCATACAAAATTTGATACAGTGCAATTAATTTTCATTAACTGAAAATGCTATTTACCTTCTGATTTCTTCTTGGGTTACTTCAAATTGTGTTACTTAGTTTTCAAGTATTTGAGATATTTTCTTTCTTTTTTAAAATTTTTCTTTTCACTTTTTATTTATTTTTGAGATGTTCTTGCTGTGTAGCCCAGGCTGGCCTCAAATGCACAATCCTCCTGGCTCTGCCTCTTGAGCACTGGGATTATAGGTGTAATACTATACCCGGCTTCTATCTGTTATATTAGTTTCCAACTTACTTTCATTATGGTTGAGAATAAACTTTGATATTAATATAGCCACTTCAGCCTTCATTTGAATAATGTTATACTGATATAGCTTTTCTATCCTTATTTTGAAACTATTTTTATTTTTGTATTAAGTACATTTTTTTTTTGTAGCGCATGCCATGAATACTTTTTTTTTAAACCAAACTGACAGACAACCTTAGCTTTTTTCTTGTGGGGTTTCCAGACAGGGTTTCTCTGTGTAGCCCTGGCTGAGCTGGATCTTGCTCTGTAGCCCAGGCTGGCCTCAAACTCACAGAGATCTGCCTGCCTCTGCCTCCCAAATGCTGGGATTAAAGGCTTGCTAACCTCTGCTTTTTAACTGGAGAATTTAGACTATTAAGATTTAGCATGGCCGGGCGGTGGTGGCGCACGCCTTTAATCCCAGCACTCGGGAGGCAGAGCCAGGCGGATCTCTGTGAGTTCGAGGCCAGCCTGGGCTACCAAGTGAGTTCCAGGAAAGGCGCAAAGCTACACAGAGAAACCCTGTCTCGAAAAATCAAAAAAAAAAAAAAAAAAAAAAAAAAAAAAAGAAAAGATTTAGCATGATTGTAACATAGTTTGGTATAAATATATCTTCTTGTGTTCCACTTCTTCTGTGTTCTTTGAACTTCTTTTTTTCTGTGTTATTGTGGATTTATTCTCAGTCTGCTGTATCTTGTGGTATTCTTTGGCTTTGCTGACAGCCAGCAAGTCCTAGTGATGCTCCCCGTCCTTCATCTCCAGGGCTACAGTTACAAGCACATCTGATTTGACCCGGGTGATGGGGACTCTGCTCTCTCACCCACTGAACCCCCTCTTTGGTCTCCCCCAGTCCCAGGTATCTGTAACCCTTCGTGTTGCTGCTTTCACGGCTGTAGTTGGCTTTATTATAGCATATGTATTTAACCTACCAATTTGTCTTTGACTTCATTTATGAGGACTTTCTAATAGTGCACAGCCATTTCTTTCTACTTGACCTTTGTGTTACCCTTGTAATCCATTTTACATTCTTATACATCCCACTGCAAAGTATCATTGGAAGAGATTGAAGAGAGAAGGAAAAAAAGTGACAGTCTTTTAGCTTTGGTGGTCTATAGATATTTACATTTGGCCCATTTTTGAAAGACACTTTTGTTGGTCCTCCCAGATTCTTAGCTCTGCTCCCTCAATCTAGGGACTCTGCCTGCTCTGCTTCAGAACTCCCTCCGCACGCGCTGGCCTGGAAACTCTCTAAAGGTAGCAAGGTGGGACAATTACAGGTGTTAGTGTCTTTGCATCCTCTCTCTCTGAGAACTCTATTCCTCGCTGCGTGATGTCCAACGTCTCCAAAACCATTCTCACTTGTAACTGAACATCTGTCACAATCTCATCTGTTTCAGATGAGAGGCCAGAAGCCTAAGTTTCCTAGTTATAGTCACAGCCATTTTCCATTTGACTTTGCAAACATTCCCTATTAAAAGACAAACTTCCATAAACATGTTTTTGCAGTAGACTTGCTTGATCCTAAGAATCACACAGGGAGCTGTTAAATAATGCTGACTCTTAAGCACACTCTTTAGATTTATAT
Organism: Peromyscus maniculatus bairdii; assembly: GCF_049852395.1. Classification (NCBI taxonomy): domain Eukaryota; kingdom Metazoa; phylum Chordata; class Mammalia; order Rodentia; family Cricetidae; genus Peromyscus; species Peromyscus maniculatus. The sequence goes on along the minus strand of NC_134875.1, from coordinate 129,809,646 downwards.
TCCTGGGGACAGGAATGGAGCCCAGAATTATGTATATTTGAACAAGGTCACTTTATAGGATGGTGGTCTTGAATTTGAAGTGGTTAGTAGTAGGCATTCAATTTTGCCTCTTTGGAGAATAAAATTCTGTCATAAAGCTTCATGGAGTTATCTCAGAATTTATATTCTAAGTTTAATTTGAACCACGCCACAAAATATATTTTTGCATGGCTCCTATTTTGAAGCTCTCAGAAGGATTAGGCAAGTACTGTGAAAAGAACAGTTTATCAAAATGATTGTGGTCCTAACATTCAATTGTAATGTTCAGGTTTCATTTCCAATTTGTACAGTCAGTATGTATGGTTACTTAGAGTAGTATTCTGGAAAATGCCATAAATGAACACATACGTCAAACCAAGTTTCATAAGGGAAATGATGGCACAACAGAGATCTCACCCTTAAAGCTAATAGGTTTCTATATTAACTCAACTAACATGAATGGGAAGCTACTATGTTGTAGACGCTTTTAGGCATAGTAGTAAAGGAGGAAGACAGCATCTTCATTGCTAGGGAAAATTACTTCAAACCAATTATAGTCAACATTTTTTATTCTGTCCAATTTCTCTGCAGAGAAGAATTGACTCATATTGTTCCCAAGATCACAAACTCCAGGGCACGTGTTGGCTCAGCTTGGGATGGGTATGAACTTATCAAACTTGAGGAATTGGGGGTGTCAAAAATTCTTGGTCTTTCATTGCTTATACAAACAAGCTTTTCCCCGCTTGTGTAAGCTAGTTCAAGTATGGTATTTGTCATTTCTAACTACTGGAGTCCTAATCAATAGGGAAACAATTATGAGTAGAGTGTTACAAACTCAAAAAATACAGGGTCTAAAGGAAGTGTATCACCCTTAGGGAATGCATGCATTATAGAGGGTCACCAGGCAGAAGAGGGCATGTAGATACACTCTTCAGAGTAATTCAGAGCTACAAAGAAGGCAAAAGAACAGGCAAACAGCCATAGTAACTGCAATAGAGTTATAGTCTATTATTGTTAATATATGTTTTACATGAAATAATTCCTGTTTTCATGGCAGCCAGTGAAAATACATGCCATCACCAAGATCACAAGTGAGAACAGCCTTTTAAAGGAGACTTTAAGGAGTGATTGAAGGTCATTTTTGCTTTCTGAAAAAAACTAAGAGATAGATGTGTGTTCTTTCCCTCAATTTGTGTAATCAGCCCACATAAAAAAGACAAACAACTACCATTATCTTGCTTCAGATTATAAGATCACAAGATATTTTGGGACCTCCTTACGGTCCCTTACACCTTTCTGTCTGCTTTGCTTGGTTGGACATTACCCCTTCCGCCTTTCCAGACAGCCTTTTCTTCTCTCTAGTTTTGTTGTAACTGGGCTTACCAAACTGTGCTTACCTGCAAATTTACCTCCTTAACGTGGACCACCTTGTGGAAAGTGAGCTCCAGGAATGGACCATATCTTATCTGCCCCTATATCACAGCTTATCTAATGCAGTGAATACATCCCATGGACTTTCAACATTTGCTCATTGGGGAAATCAAAGCATAAAATGAATGGATGAAATGTTTGACTTTCACGGTTTGGAGGGGCCTCAGGATCATTTAGTCAGTGTGCTTCTAGAAGTGGACAACCGGCGGTCCATGAGGTCCATGGATGTAACATAATATGTGCAAGGCCTCAAATCCTGTTGCCAGCCATGCTCTTAAGAGCAAGGGTTGCTAAGCCCCGAGAGCAGCAGAGCAGGTACCTGATTTGCATGGCCCCTGTGTGCTGCCAGATAATGTTAGAACAATGAACAAGAGTATGACCAGAGAACTGAGGGCTCTCTGGAAATTGTGGTCACAGATCTGCTCTCCCTCCTTAAGCAGGTATTTTGCCTTTTCTAAGCTCCGAAGAAAAAGATAAATGCATATATTTGAATGTCTTCATCCCTAGAAATATGCTCCCATCTCTAAACTTGAAGGTTGCCCAGTGCCCCTCTTCACAATGTCGTTGTCTCCTTATGCATTCAATCGTATGAGCCCGAGGTTGCAGGGTCAGTGAGGTTGCAATCCACTACTTGTCTTGCTGATTTACTTTCATTCACTCATATCTTTTTTGAGACAGAATCTCAAGTAGCCCAAGCTGGCTTTGAACTTGCTATTAAGTTGGTTCTCTCATCTCCCCAGTGCTGGGATTACAGGCATAGGTCACAATGCCTGGCTTTTTCATGTTTTCTCTCTGGATGTACATTCCACTAGTTCTGAGTATCATTATCTCCCCCCTGCACCATGGCAGTGTCTGCTTTGTTAACTAGTCTTTCTAGACTCTATACTACAGTCTCCAGATTGCTAGTTCTAAAATGAGAAACAAATCCAGCTCCCAGCTTAAAACCTTCAGTAGCCTTCTGCTGTTTTTCAGCTAAAGACCTAGCATGTCTTTCAGTAGTGTATGGCCCACCCTTGCTATGGGCCACCCTGTCTGCTGGCCAGCTGCAGTGCCTGGTTTCCATCTGGAAACCATGAAAGAGCCTTCTCACTACTAGAGTACATGCTCTTTGGTTTGCCTGAACTGCGCCACCCTAGGTCTCCATCCTTTTCATCTGCTCAGTGACCACCCCAGAGCCTTTCCTGATCATCTCAACCTATGATGCTCCTGAGAATGATTGGAGGTACACTACCAGTTCTCTTCCAACTGCATGGGAAAATGAATAACAGGTTGATGTGAATGGGAGGAAGCTTATTTTAGCAACATTATTCAGGTCTCTGAATGTTTTCTGAATTATTTTTCTTCAAATTTTGGTGAAAGCAAAAGGTATGGAAAGTACTGGAATTTTTAATTAACTAATTTTTACAATGCTAATACTTCACAATTGCTTCTTTCTTTGCTATATGAGAGATTTTTTTTTTTAAATTCTTGAGTAATGTACCTCTTCTTGGAAAGTTGAGAAGTAATTGTTACAGGAGAGGTGTGATGGCCAGCACGTCTAAGATCTGGTGTCAGGCAGATAACTCTTGGAAAAAAGGGCAGGGGAACTGATGATCTGGAAACTGATTTCTTTAGAACCATCCATGTCCACCCTTCTTGTCGTCCTCCTCTGTACAGGGTGAAGTTGGCTGACTGTAACTCCAGTTTTTCCTACTTACCATTGGTTCATCTGTGTTCTTTTGGAACTGGACCAGCCGAACTCTGGTCACATTCTCCATGTCCATGTCTCCATTAGCGCTTTCTGGAGAATCACCATTTAAATAGGGAGAGGTCGGAGGAGGTGTGACCCTTAATGCTTCATCACTGTAAACTTCATGTGCCACTACGTCGTGAGTCTGAAGTAAGGCCTGGCGTTTTCATGAAAGAAGAAAAATATTACTTACAGTACCATTTGAGCAGGATTCTGCTACATAAACGTATGTTAATTATACTTCTTCTCAAAAGTATTTTTCATCTAAAGTGACTCAAAACAAACTATATCTCTAAACTACCTCAATTCCTTTGTGGCAAATTATCATGATAAATGGATCTCTTTTTCAAAATAGAATGAGCAAGTAAGGGAGCAAACCAAGGAATGGAGGGGCCTATCAATTACCAGGGTTAGAGGTGTCATCTAGTGTTAGGCTATAAAACTGTATCCAACTCACATGTCCAAATAAAAGCTGAAATAATTTTATTATTTTAAATTTTAAATAATTTAGCAGAAAGAACGTTTATTAAAAGAACCAGAAAATCTGCACTGGGGCTTTAAACTGAAATAAATGGTAATGATGACTGTACTGAATAAATAGCTTCTGTGATATGAATGAAAGGATAAAATTAGTATTGCTTACTAGTAGGTTGGTAATGGAAATGAGGGAGAAGCAAGGATCGAGGAGGACCCATAAGCTTCAGGTTCTTACAACTGAATGGACAATTATACAGTGACATAAATGGTGTCTACAAGGGATGAAGATAATTTAGAATGTAACTTAGGAAATCCAATTAAATTATATAGATGCACTTAAGACACCAATTTTCTAAAATACCGGACATACAGAACTCAAAATTGAAAGTTTAATTTATTTTACATTTATTTATCTATTGGTATATGTATGTACACACATGTGTGATTACACACATGTGCTATGGTGTTCGTGTGGAGGTTGGAGGACAACCTGTGGAGTGGTTCTCTACTTCTACCATGTGAGTCCTAGGGACTGAACTCAAGTTCTTAGGTTGGGTGAAAAGTTCCTTTGCTTGATGAGTCACGTCTCAAAATGGAAATGTTTTATTCATTATCTTTTTTGGAGCTCTTGGATAAATCGTACAGTTATTATCTTTTATTATTTTGGAGAGGGGGTCTCATGTATTCCAGGTCGGCCTTGAAGTCACTATGTAGGAAAGGATGACCTTGACCTTCTGTTTCTATCTCCCAAGTTCCAGAATTATAGGGGTACATCACCATACTCGGTTCATTGTGGTGCTGGGGATGTAACCCAGGGCTTTGTGAATTCTAGACAAGTACTCTACCAACTGAGCTACACCCTTACCCCTAAGTTAAAAATGAATACTTATTCATTTTGCAAAACTCACTAACAAAGAAAAAGGATTTCTTTATCCTGACATCTGTATGTCATCTTGGCAAACTTTGATAATAAATCTCTTTTGTTTCTCTAAAAAAGGATATCTTCCTGCTTTGTCCCATCATAAACCCTTTTTAATAAGCATGAGAAATTTTAGCTCAAAGAGAATTTACAACTGACTATTGTTGGTCTGTTTGAAATTTTATACAGATATACTAATGATATATATATATATATATATATATATATATATATATATATATATATATTGTATATATATATTAGTGTGTATGCTAACTCTAAATTTACTTTCATTTTCATCTGTAATATGTGTGGTAATGAGATATGTGAAGATAATGAAAATGCAATTCAATAGTATTTCAGCATCTGAAATCACTTCCTAAAAGGCTATTTACTTCCTAAAAGAGCTATTTACAAGTCCTGCATACAAGGCAAAAATAAGGTAATGCTGTGTTCAAAGCAGTAAGGAGATGGTGCTGGCTTGTCATCAGTAGGTGCTCAGAGTAATCCATTTATTCTGTTTCTAGTGGAATAAAGCCCAGGCCGCTGTTCTCCACTGCAGCTTTAGATGAGGGTCACTGAAGGCCACTGACAATGCACAGCTTTAAAGTAGAGCTCCTCAGGGGCCCTGGGAACCTGAGCTACCAAGTGTGGAGGTTGGACCACGTGGGCAAATCCTTCTTTCTGTGCTTTAATTTAGCCACCAAAGAAGCTAAGATTTAGAGTAGAAAGGCCAAGTCAGGAATGGGCTAACTAGAGAAATTCATCTCTTAAAATCAGGCTCATCATATCAAATAGATATCTTTTATGACTCAGGATACTTTGACTGGTACATACAGGCAAGCTTTCATGGGGATGAGATCAGCCTCAAAGTCCCATGAATTGATAAAATGTTTATGCTGCTTTTTGTAGATTATTTCTATTCATCCTTTAAAGTTATATAAACAGGCGCTTGCATTTAATGTATTATTTATAAGGAAAAATAAGCCCTCAATCATAAAGCAGTATCACACTGAATTTTTAAAAAGGCTTAAATTATGTTGTCAAAAAAGGTCACCCTTGATATTAACCAGAATTTGCTTCTGTTAATGACTGCTGGCGCTAATTCATATGCAAACAGAAAAGGGAGACATGCACAGAATGCTTAACATAAGGTTAAAAAGCATATAGAAGATCAACGTAAGGAGACTGAAGTTTTACTATTTCCTGTGAGTGTCTTATAGGGTATGATTGAGCAATCAGTACTAGGCTGAAATAGCTGTAGTTTGTTTGGATGTTTCTAGACACAGTCTTGCTATCTAAACAGGCTGGCCTAGAATTGGCATTCCTCCTGCCTTGGCATCCTGAGTGCTGGACAGCAGGTTTGGGCTGCCATATGGAGCTTAAATTTATCTTACATTCGTTATTAATTTTCTGTGTGTGTTTACACCCATGAATATGCTTGCCACGGCACATGTGTGGAGGTCAGAGGTCGGCTTGCAGGCCTTTGCTTCTCTCTTTTCACCACGTGGGTTCCAGGAATTGAACCCAGGTGGTCAGACTTGACCTGCTAGGCCATCTCACGGGCTGCCTTTCTTTTCTCTCCTTTAAGTGATTGCAGATATTTTCAAAGTGTCTGTGTTTTAAGTACTTGGTAACTAAAAGTTAAATGCTCTGGTTATAGTGATTAGAAAGCAAAGAAAAGTCCAGATAATTGAGCAAATTAAGTATAAAGTATCAAATATGCAAAGAACAACACTGGAACTTTGGTAAAACAAAAATATTACATTTATCAAAATATTTCCACATAGCTGTTGTTATTTTTAAAGCCCAGGGTTTTAAAAATCATTATTAAAATATGTATAAGACAAAAAACTTCAGTACCTAAAAGTTTATTTAATATATATTTTAAAATTTTATTTCTTACAAAGGATATTATCCATGTGTGTGCTTATTCAAGAATTACCAATAAGCATAATGTAAGCTTACAGGAAAATTCATTAGTGTTACAAATAGTCTACTTTTTAGGAGTCTGGGCTTTGGAGCCAGCGAGATCTGGCTTGAACCTTAGGGAGGCCATTTTCTAGGTGGGTAACTTTAAACAAGTGTCTACTTCACAGGGCAATTTCTACTAATGAGAATAGTCACACAACTTTACATCCCAATTACGAGCAAGTCCTGTTGTTCCCTACCATCTCCAACACGAAATCTCAACTGCCCATCTACCACTGTCCTCATCTTTCTCTAAGCTCCATCACTTCTTTCATTGCCTTCTAATTGGCCTCTCTCCTACCGTCCATTTACAACGTGTGAGCTCCAGAATTTTCCATCCCTTCCTTTGAGACAGGATCTTACTCCGTAGCCCTGGCTGGCCTGAAACTCACTATATACCTCGGGGTGGACTCAGACTTGCGGCATTTCTCCTACTTCAGCCTATCAAGTGCTGGGATGACAGGAATATGCCGAATATGCCACTATGCCAAGGAACAACCGTGAAAGCATGGATTGGATCGGATTTTCTTGCTTGCAAGCACTCAGTGCAATCAGTACTTTAACCAGGAGAAAGCCCTGGACGCTTTACTATGGTCTGGAGAGCTTTACTTGGTCTAGCCTCTGGCAAGCGCTGTAAGCATTTCTGTAGCACTTTCTTCCCTTTTACTAAACCCCATCTTTAATGGACTTAGTTGTCTCCTTGAACCCACACAACTTCCTTCTGCTTCTTCCTGTTTGAATGTTCAGGGGGCCAGCTCTTCCTGTACCAAGGCTCAGCTTAGCTAACTCTTCAGCGGGGCTTCCCCTGAGGATATAAAAGAGCCCCCGCCCCTTTACTACTGCCACTGCACTAAATCTCTGCCTCCTGGTTATTATCGCAGTCTGAAATGGCCGTGTTGTTTCATGTGTTCAGTCTGTTTCTAATCATCTAGCCACCCCATCCTGCGGCCTCACGGGAAGGGGAAATTCCAGGAGGGCTGGAACTGTTCTTCCCATTAACGACTAGATGCCTAATGGCTAGCACAGCGCACCTGGAGCACAGGAAGTGCTGAGATATTTGATAAACGAATAAAGATGGCTTTAAAGCACTGAGCTAGGCCTTCAAAGAACTTGAGGAATTATTATTTCTGAAAATGTTTACTGATAGGGATAGGGAGGGACACACACACACACACACACACACACACACACACACACACACACACACCCCACATGCTCTCTAAGTTTAGAAATGCAAAATAAATCAAGGCCTAGAGGGTAGGTAAGCTATGAGGAAAAAACCCTTATCCTGTAAAAAGGTCATAATTGGGTCTATGCTAATTTATTTCTTTAGTCTCCTTCAAATCCAAAAGATGTATTGTCTGAAATGGTCCTATATAACTCTATGAAGTGAGCTCAGATTTGTTTACAAATGTGGGGGATAAACTGCACAGAGCAGCGAGTGGTGAGGGGAACCTACTTGCAAACGGGCCAGTTACTATTGTGCTCAGTGTTTTACGAGAGCTTACAATGTGGACTCTGTACACAGGCAGATGACAGGCACTGTGACGTGACCAACCATCCTTATTAGCTAACACTGACGAGGCATTAAGCATACATCAGGCAGAAAGCAGGCTAAGTACAGTAGGCATCCATTTAGTTCTTACTCCAACTACAACAGGTTGAGCTCGAGATCACAGACCTAGCTCACAGCAGCAAGGATGGAGTTTAATCTCACGTCTGCCTGAATTTAGAGCTTTAATCACACTTAACCTATAGAAGACATGATGTCTGAAGAGGAATGAATTGTAATCTGGGGAAACATGGCCCCCATATATGCAGTATCAGTGAACAAGATAATAATTAACTCCTGTTGTGATTGTTCAAATGTGAGGACACTAACAGGGCACGGAATCTTTCTTTTTTCCTGCTTTGGTATATGGAGGACAACAATGATTAAATGAGATCACAAGCTCACAAAGCTAAGCTGAGATTTGGACAGACATAGGAGAACTGCCCAGGCCCATTCTCCAGGGACAGGGCCTGCATCAGCAGCTCAGTGTGTATTAGAATGCCACACACAGGAATAGAAAGGGGAATAGAGAAGAGAGGTTAACATAGATTTAGAGTAACTAGGAATGACTTCGATAGCAAAGGTGGGATTCAAACTGAGTTCTACAATGACACATTTCAGCTGTAAAAAAAGTAAGCTCGCCCAGACACAGAACTGTATTTCTAATTCTCTACAATGGGATGGCTAATTTGAATTTAGCCATTAAAGCTTAGAAAAATTAGGGAGGGGATACAGGAAATTGCTTCTTTCAAGATGGTTGCTTTGAAGGACATGTGAAATAGCATGTATATAAAAACTCACAGGTATGATATGATACATGTTATATTGTATAATAAATAAACTAGCATTTAAAATAAATAGTTGTAGTAAAAAAAAGGTTTTAAAGTCATTATTTTCACCCAGAGGGCAGTTGGCTGGATTTTCCATTCTTTGTATATATTCCATATCTACAGCTGTGACTGTTTAAAATGTTATATTCAGCATGAATTACCATCTGTAATTGTGCTGTTTTTTTATGTGCCTATGTGTATACACCTTTGTGCAGATGACCTTGGAGGTCAGAAGATGTCAGATCTCCTGAAGCTGGAGTTACAACAGTTACGAGTCTTCTAAAGTGGGTGTGGGAACTGAACTTGGGTCCTTTGGAAGAGCAGCAAGCACTATCAACCACAGAACCATTTTGCCAACCCCTGCAATTCTACTTTTCAATTGCAGATAAGTAGATAGCTATAGACTTTTCTCAACAAAAAAAGTTTCTTAGCTATTTCAAATTTCTAATAACTGGCTAATGCACGTGCTACTCCTATTTTTCATAGAAACCAATGGAAGATGGGTAGGAGTTCTGCACTGTCTAAAACAAAGACACCTTGAGTTTAATTCCTGGAACCCCTTCAGCTTGTTCTCTGACCTCCATGCATGCATGCACCACCCTAAATAAATATAATGCAAAACCCAAAGCCAGTTTTTCATTAAAAATTGCCCTCAATTATAGCTCTCTGTGGTTTAGGTAGCATAGTGAGTGAGGCAAGAACTATACGGAAGCAGATCCTCATTTGGGGTATACATAGTTCTTGAAGAATCACCTTTACAACTATGACACAAGGTCAACCAAAACAATAAAATCAAAATATTGGTTACTATCTGGGATTATAATCTTAGTCTGCTACTATGGTCAGGAACCACAAAATGCTATTTCAGTCAATGATATACTACATATACAAGATTATATTGAAGCTGAAAAATTCCTAGTGCCTAGTGACTTCATGGCATAATGCCTACTTACATGGTTGTGGTAGTGATGCTGGCGTAAACCAAATGACTGCCTAGTCAGTCACATGAAAGCATAATATATATAACCATAAGTTATTCATGGAACATCAGACTAGAGAGCCATGATGTTATTGGCTTCTTTACTGTGTTATACTTTTTATCATTATTTTACAGTGTGTTCCTTCTAGTTAGAAAAAAGTTTAATTATGGTAGCACTTATAATCTTTGCATTTAGGAGGCCAAGGCATGAGGATTCTGAATTTGAGGCTAGTCTGGGTTGCTTAGTGCGATCCTAGGTCAAACATAAGTCAAGACCAAAACCAAAAACAAAATGAAAACAAAGAAACAACACATTTACTGTAAAAATGCATGTCGTGTTATCCTAATACTAGTGTCACGTGCCTGTGTTTACTGTGTCTCTTGATTTCATCATTTCTCTTGTGTGCTTGTTGAATTTCACATTGTTCTGCTCACTATGATTCTAAGCGCCTCCTAGGACTATGCCATACAAATGGACTGTGTAGCCTGGTGTACACTGGTAGCCCATATCACCTGGGCTCTTTAAGGGCACTCTGTGATATGCTTACAATGACAAAATTGTCTAATGACATATTCCTCAGAATTTATCTCCACAGTAGGTGACATGACTGTATAAGGATAAAGTATTTTATGAAGGTTATTAAAAACTTCTTGTGAAAGTATGGTTTAGGTCTAGTGATGTGTTACTTACCATGAAATGAGGTTGTGTTAAAATGCGTTTTAGTTCCTTTGCATCATTATTCTCAGGGTAACATGAAATTTCTTCCAATACCTAGAAAAACAAGATACATACTAGTGAAAAATGATATGAGATTTACAAAGCATGGAACTCTTTTAAATTAAAATCCATGAGTGGGTTTTTGTGGTGGGAAAGACAATTACTTTAAAAACATTTGTTGAGTTCAAAGGTTATTAAAATATGAGAATAATATTGATAGAAGTAAAATGGAACAAATGCAATAATAGTTTGCCTTTAATACCCAGCTATGACCTAAAGGTAACGAAAAACTAAAAAGCAAACTGGGAAGTTTGTAACATATATTTATTACAGGTTTAAGAAACTTAAGTACCTTAAGGAGAAAATTCAAATTTACCCCCCAAATCAATTCCTACTGAAAGTTGATAACAGCCTTGAAAAGATGACCAGACGTTCAACGGGAACAGTGTATAAAGAATGCTCATGAAGTAGGATCATTAATGAAGAATACACTTCATTTCCTTGCAGCTTGGTGGGAGGAATGCTGTTCTCCATGCTTATCTTCCACCACAGAGAAGACAGTGCTTCTGCCAATGGCCCCTTGGACAAACTCCAGCGACCCCAAGAGCAGATTGGGAAGTTCAAACCCCCTCAGTCGTGTGTCTTGTGCACTCAACCTCTCCTCACCAATCAGGCATGAACAGTTTGCTTGCGTTGGTGAAAATGCTGCTTGCAGGTGAACTGCTGTTAAAAGGGTCTCCCTCCCTTTCACCCGGGAACGGAGTTCATCTGTTCACCTTAGTCCAGGGCTAGCAGCCCACAGCAGTGCCGCCTCGGTTTTCTGAGCAGGCCCCTGTTACTGCTCTATCTGCTGATGGCTGCTCCAGAGACCTCCACACTGCACTCAACCGAATCCTAATCATGGAGCCCATCTAGGCTGCCTCAGCACCACTGGTGTAAGGGGTACGTAGCCCTTCACCACAGGACTCTCCTGCCTCAACCTGCAAGAACTTCAGGAAGGGGTTCATCTGGCCTGAGTCTCAGATTTCAGCCCCCTACCACTCACACCCCTACTGGTGTTTCTTATTCAAATACCCTGTTATGCAGCTAATTCCTGCTGCTTAGTGAAACTCAAGTAGTTCTCCTTGGTGTATTTTCTGCTTCTCTTCCAGGAAATAACAAGGGGGAAAGCACAAACTTAGTTTCCCTTGCTACTTTCACGGCCTATGATCTTAAGTACAAAGGTGTGATCTCCTAAGCTAGGGGAAATTCTTCAAGTGTATAATTAGGACAAAGGATTGTCCCCAGACGGTCTCTACTTCTGTCTATTTGGGTATTGATAAGATTGGGCAGTGACTCATGATTCCTGCCTGAAGTGCATGTAATTCCTTTCAAAGAACGAGAGAATGATTGCAAATTAAGACAGATTTCTCCTTACCCTATTCTCACCAAGTGAGCAAGCATGGCAACCACCATGGTCTAATTTCTTAGTGAGAATAGAAACATTATATATATATATATATATATATATAATGTATGTGTATATATATATATATATAATGTATGTATATCCATATATCTACACACATATACACATACATGTGTGTATATATATATGTATATATATCAAAAGTCATGTTTCACATCTGCTAGGAAGTTGGCTGTGGTGGTACACACCTGTCATCCCAACAATGGACTATATGGTGAGATCCTGTCTCCACAAAACAAAACCCAGAACAAAATCTGCTAAAAATGGATTATGTCTTCGATACTCTTTCATTTAGTAATCATACTTTGTAAGGAGCATTTTTAAAAGGAAATGTTTATTTGCATAAAAACTTTAAAAGATCAAACAGTAAAAAAAGGTATTTACTAATGGGGTAATTTCTATATCATTCTAGTAATAAGAAAAAATTACACAGTCATTGTATTATACCCATAAAGATCAACTAGAGGCATAAAATATTTATTTCATAGTATTAGGCCCAAACCAACATATTTTGGTTGGTAATACATCAAATTCTATATGCAAATGAAAAAGATACAAAAAAATGGAAACTACTATGTTAGGATGATGGGATTCTGGGTGAATTTGGTTTTCCAAGCTTTCTGCAAAGCCATGCTCCTTTAATAAACAAGTATGAAAAAGCTTGTGGCAAATACTTTTATGCATTGATGATGCATAAAAATGATTTCTTTGAATTCTGTATATTTAATTGTTATACAAAAGTCAATTAACCTCCACATAATACCACATTAAAAAAGCAACTCAGATTTTTAAAGCATGTCTATTTCTACCAGGTGCAGTAAAATAACATTAAAAAAAGAAAAGACTATATTAATATGTTCATTTACACAGCAAAACCAGAAGGAGAAATCTGGGAACTACTGTTGCTGAGACTTTTTTCTTCTCCAGACGGATGTTCAATGATAAATTTAGCAATCTCAATCTGAGTATGAGTCAAACTGCGATCCTAAAGACTGAATAAATAGTTTAAGCAGAAAAGTAAAATGCTACTTTACTTAAAACATTTTAGGGTACTGGTAGTACGATGTGCCTCTTAACATGCAGCAAAACATCTTCAGTAAAGGTAGCAATTCACGATGCTGAACACTTTGAGAAAAAGATGTCACTTACCTCTTTGGCTCTCTGTACTGCATCGCTTGGAGGATTCCTGATTTGTGGTGAAGACTTTGTGTTAATTTTGTCATAGAGCTAAAAAGCAAAGGAGAAAATCCAATCAATACTCATCACGTTTTGCTACAGTTTACGGCTTTCTGTTTCAACAAACAATATTTTCCTCTTAAAAAGTCAAGGAGATGATGTCAGTGGGTCTTCTTTGGAACTGGTCATCATTCAAGGAAATTTGTCAGAGTATGTTTCATGTATATCTTGTGAAGTAAATACTTTTGAAGAGAGGAACCAAAATTCTGTTCTTAGCAATTCACACTTGTCAATATAGCAGCAATCTGAGTGTTTCCCTCCAGACAGAAGCAACATTCACTAACATGAGTATGCAGTAAAATGAAAGAACCATTTCTGGCCAAGAAGAGTCTAAAGAATTTTCACAGAAACCTAGATCTTGGGAAAGGGCAAATCCAACTCCTTCTAGGAAGGAATACTCTCACAGGAGTTTTTGCTTGTCTTACTAGGGATGTTCATGATCAGAATCAGTGCTGGAGCCCTCAGCAGGGAGTCAAGGACAGAAACTTGGTCTTGTTTGACTTTGCAAATACAGAATGTGAAAAAGGTCTAAATAAAGTTATACCTTCCCCCGACAAACATGAAAGATTCAAGCATCAACTTGCTAAAAAACATTAATTTAATTTGTGCAATTAAAATGCTAGTTCTACTTCAAATGGAATGGCCCACAGTCAATAGTGTGCTTTGAAAAGTACAAAGTTCGAGCCGGGCGTTGGTGGCGCACGCCTTTAATCCCAGCACTCGGGAGGCAGAGGCAGGCGGATCTCTGTGAGTTCGAGGCCAGCCTGGGCTACCAAGTGAGCTCCAGGAAAGGCGCAAAGCTACACAGAGAAACCCTGTCTCGAAAAACCAAAAAAAAAAAAAAAAAAAAAAAAAAAGAAAAGTACAAAGTTCAAAGTGACCTTGGCTAGTCTGGTGGTGTCTATTTCCTAACTTCTCTAAAACATTAATTAAGAAAGTACTACTTAATTGAAGACTGAATAAATAGTTTAAGCAGAAAAGTAAAATGCTACTTTACTTAAAACATTTTAGGGTACTGGTAGAATGATGTTTGGCCAAATCCTTGGGAGAATATATGTGGATGATCTCTGTCTTCTTAAAGTTTACATCTCTAGTGATTGCCAACAAAATCTGGAATAAAAAATGTACTTTCTTTTTTACAGAAATATGTCTAGGCAGGGTCTCATTATGTAGCCCTGGCTGGCCTGGAACTCACCATGTAGACCAGGCTGGCCTCTTGCTTGTAGATATACACTTGTCTTCAAACCCAGAGAGTTCTGTCTGCCTCTCCCTCCTGAGTATTAGGATTAAAAGTGTGTACCACGATGGCCAGCTTACAGAAATAATGTAGTGATTAACTTCCTAGACTAACTTATGAAAAGAAATGAAAGACTTCATATATAAAATATTAAGAAGGAAACCTCAAACAAAGTGAATGTCACCCACTTCAAAATAACCAAAGCAAAAAAGAAACCATCATTTGGGAATATTTAAATATATTACAATTGCAAGATGAACAAATCCTATAACATTGTGTCTGTAGTTAATAGACTTAATTTTTTATTGATAGTGAATACCATGTTGTATTCTTAGCAAAATAAAACAATACGTAACATTTAAAAAAGAGAGTGGGCCTGAGAGATGGCTCATTATATAAAGAAAGACACCTTCAGCCAAGCATGTCAACATGAACTCAATCCCCCAGGACTCACACGGTGGAAGGAGAGGACCAACTCTTGAAGGCTGTCCTCTGAAATCCACATGAGCACATTCCCATTAACCCCCCAAACAAAATATAATTTAAAAAAGATTAAAAAAAAATACATTTAGTGGTTCTGGGAGTGGTGGTATTCGCTTTTAATCCCAACATTCCAGAGGCAGAGGCAGGTGATCTATGTGAGTTTTAGACCAGCCTGGTTTACAGAGTGAATTCCAGGACAGTTGGAGCTACATGAGAAACACTGTCTCAAAAACCAAAACAGCAGCAGCAGCAGCAGCAGCAGCAACCATCACCACCATTTAGTGGGCCAGCAAAATGGCTTAGTGGGCCAAGGTGCTTACCATCAAGCCTGATGGTTTGAATTCATTCCGTAGAACCCACATGGTGGAAGGACAGAACAGACTCCTAGAAGTTGTTCTCTAACCTTCACACATGTACTGTGGCATGTGTGCATGTACACACACACACACACACACACACACACACACACACACACACACACACACAAAGTGTAACTTTAAAAAGATGCTTAGTTATCCCTAATGTCAAAGTATTAATAACTAAAGTTTATAGAACTTAGATGAATAATAATAATAATAATAATAATAATAATAATAATAACAGTAAGAGCTCAAGGCCATTTAAAAGAATAGCAAATTGAATTCAAGGCTTTTTAGGCTGATTGCACTATCACTTTACACTGTTTACACTGCTAATTCTTTACCTAAAAAAGTTTTACCTTTTCGTAACCAAAGACTATTGCTAATGCTACTTCTACCACTTTCAAATGTGATTAGTATTGCTTTCTATTTATACAATTAATAAATGCGTATCAACTTTTACTCACAGAGCAACAAACACTCACTCTTCCCAATTTCTGAACCTGGAGACTTGATTTTTAACCTGGTCCTACTATCCAAGTATAGTCTGTCAGTATAGCTTCTATAAAAATGTTTTAGTGCTAGGCACAGTAGTCAGGGCTTTGAATCTGCTAACATCTAAGAACTATGTCAGTATACTATCTTGAAGACTTTTATCTGGTGCCTATGAGACATTCTTGAGCCTCACTCTAGACCTACTAGAGGTGCTTTCATCTGTTCCGTGGGTTGTTAGAAATCTTCTATCCAGTACTAACTCCATGAGATGGAACCCATACCTGACACTGCTTGGGTGACTGAGAACCCGAGACTAAATAGCCCAGGGACCTAGAGTAAAAGCAAATACCACTGCTCTAAAAAAAGAGGAGTAATAAAATGACTCCCAATGACATTCTGTAATATTCTTAGATCAGTTCCTTGCTCAGCCATCTCAGCTGAGAAGCTTTTTCCTGTAGCAGGTGGGAACATATACTGAGACCCACAGCCAGGCAATATGCAGCCCTAAAAGAGATATCTCCATCAAATATTTCCTCTCAGGGCTCAGGGCACCCTGTGGAAGGGGAGGCAGAAAGAGTGGAAGAGGCAGAGGGGATGGAGGCCAGCAGGAGAATAAGGCCCTCTGCATCAACAGACCGATGCACAGATGAACTCACAGAGACTGAGACAGCATGCACAGACCTGCACAGGTATGCACCAGACGGGTCCGAGAGCTGAAAAGACAAGTGGACACATGCCCCATCCCTAACCCAGAAGCGGTCTCCGATTGATAACCACTTGTGAGTGAAAATTTGCTTTTCTCCAAGGGAGGCTCACTGGGGAAACAAAGTACTCTTAAGAGTAGGCTGCGTGTCCAGCAGGAGATGACCAACAGAAAATGAACTCAGCGGCATCTTTGGAGGCTCCTTGTCTCATAATGTCATGTCAGGAAGATCAGATTCCTTATTCTGGTGTATTCATAAAATACATGAATAAATAAAACACTTCATTTCTCAAGCAATTCAGATAAGAGATAATGTATATTACTAGGAATAATGATGACTGCTTCTTTTATTGAGCGTTTACTAGAGGCTAACTACTAGTCAAAGATCTTAATATACATGCATCCACTTAACCTCAGCTAATTTTGCAAGTCTGGTGCCTCTGTAAATGTTAGTTATAAAATGTTATTCCCATTTTTACAGATGAGGAAAACAGACAACAGTGAAGTAAGAACCACAGTTTTAGCTTTAGGGTGACTTCATGGGTGGCATGCAGGTGCCTGGAGTCTCATCACTTTCATGGCCATATTATAAGGAAGGTGCTCAGATAAAACTCCTCTGGGCCTTTGGTATGGCCTGAAACATGCATGCACGCATGCATGCACACATACACACGCTCCAGAACTCCCAGCTAAGGCCAATCGGCAGTCTGTGGCCTCCAGTGTAGGAGGAAGCTGCCAGTGGTGCTGCGGGGCTTGGTGAGCAGCAGTCAGCGTTCCTTCACAGGAGAGAACATATTTGATTTCCCTTCCCCTCCTCCTGTCCTCTCCCCCATGTAAAGCAAAGGGTATGGGGACCCTCCGGAAAAGCTTACACAGGAGCTGGAGTGCTGACTAGCGCTCTTTGCATTGGTCTCTGGCCAGGGCTTGCCGAGTTGCAGCAACTTACTGGCCCACATTGGTGCACTAGGAAGGTAGCTTTGTTCAGAGAATCCTTGGAGAGGCTCAACATGGGATATTTTAGGTCTTAAGTGAAAAGTGACTAGTGTTTGCTTCTTTTATGCCTCACCTGGGGTGCCCCCCCCCCAGTATGGGAAAGAATGTATGCTTCCTATGAGTTAGAGAAACATCTCGGAGGGTAACCTGCCCAAGGCCATTCTGATGGAGTCCTGTCCAAGAGGACTGCCTGCGTAGAGCAAGAAGACCCAGAAACAGGGATATGGGTAACGCCACGGGCAGGGGGCAGGAGTGTGCTGCTGAGGCAAGCTGCAGGCTATGCCAACGGGCTAAAGCTGCACATGTGTAACCCAGGACAGCGCCAGCACTGGGATGCCCGCCACATTCAAGGGCATCAACAACCGAAAAGGAAGTGGCTGTCTGATGTTCGTGACATTAGAACATGCTGTGTAAGGGCTTCTTTCTCTTCTCCTTGACCCCCGAGTTCTCCAATGTAAGACAGCAGCACACAGTTTCCTCAAAAATGAAAAATTTGAACTTCTACATAGAAATTACAAATATATATTTGTAAAAAAATGTTGAGTACCACAAAAAGAAACACAGCAGAAATACTTATTTTAGCTGGTCTCTTTAGGAACTAGATACAATTTCTATTTGATCCTATTTGCACATTAAAACTTTTCCCCTTGAAATTAAGCACATTTTGATTCTTTTTTGGATCTTTCATGTCTGCCTTACTTAAGATTGTTAAGATAGAGAAGACCTTAGCTATCAATATAATTCTATTCCTTCATTTTGAAGAGAATGTTACAGTTTGGATAAACGTCACCCGAGCACCCACGTATTTATTACAAGTCTTGTTTGCTGGTCTGTGGCACCAGCGGCGGCGGCTGAACTGTGAAGCCGTGGGGCCTACTAGGAGAAAGTCAGGTCATTGGGGCTGCACCTTTGAGGTGGATAATAGTATTATTATAATAGTATTCCATTCCCTTCTTCTCTTTGCCTCTTGCATGTCATGAGGTGGGCAGCCTCTTCTGCGATGATGTATTGCCTTCCCACAGGCCCAAAAGCAATAGGGAGAACTGACTGAAACTTCTAGAACTATGAGCCAAATTACATCTTTCTTCCTTTTAGGGTGATTATCTCAGCTATTTTGTCATAGCAACTGAAAGCTGACCAATGCAGAAGTGAAAACTAACATGTACTCAGGTGAAATGCCGCACTTAGGGTCACATAAGCAGAGCAGCAGGGCATGATAACATGGCCCTTTGTCTCACACCAGATCTCTCTGGATTGTCTTAGAACTTAGTAATACCTAACAAGTAACAACCCACACTAGGGAGATGCCGTTAGTAATATTTGGGGGTAAAACTGCAGAAAATGTCATTCACAGACCACGGAAAAAATAAAGTAAATATGAAAGTTATTAGCCAATCAATTGCAGGTTTTGGCATGCTACGATCTGAAATTTTTTAGGCTTTAGGGCTATCTGGTCTCTGTCACTACTATCAAAGCCCGTTGTGTAAAAGCAGCTGTTAAAATGAACAGACAGGGCTGTGTTTCAATGAAATATTTATCAAACAAGTGGTTGGTTGGATTTGGCTCGAGGGTGAGAATTTGTAACCTCTGCTCTAGAAATTTAAATTCAAGGTGGTCTGGCAACATCAAAATGTATTTCTTTTTGTTATTTGCATTCCTTAAAGCTGAAGACAATGAGCGTATTTATAAGGCTGGCATGCTGAAGCAGACGGGGAAGAGGGTGGGAAGATGTTAATAAATCATTCTTAGACGGAAAACAGGGATGTGGAAGTCTATGACTGTTTGCATTCTTTTTCTAAAGAAATTAGCCACCCAAGTTCAGCACTAGATATATATATCCAAACCACACACATAGCATGAAGGGCAAAACAAGGAAATGGGAACAGCTGCAAGGAAACAGGCTGTCTCACACCATGTCACTCCAGACAGGCCTGCTCCCGGCCTGTCTCTGGCACTGTGTCAGATGCGACCACACACAGCTACATGGACACACTTCACCTCTGTCTCAAGGAGAGTAGGCGCAGTTCCATTGACAAGCTGCACTCTACACTGTAGATGTTCCAAACAAAGCAGAATAAACTCAGTGGTAATATTCAATCCCTATCTCCTGAGCACGTACTTTCCAACAGAAAGATGAAATAAATTAATATATTGCTTTTAATTTACTTGTAAAGCATTCAATGAAGCATCTTTTTTTTAAAATGTCATACTTTATTACATACATCTCACTCTTGATTTAGTAGTCCTCAAATAGAAGTGATTGCTCATTGTTTTATTTATCATTGAATATTTAAAATAGATTAGTGGGAAGACGCTATGAAATAACTATCCCTGGGTTGTATAACCCATTTTCCCCCACAGAGAAAACCATATCAAAGGACAATGATATATACCATTTGAGACAAGATTATAATTTTCTTTTTTTGGGGGGGGGGTCAAGACAGGGTTTCTCTGTATAGCCTTGGCTATACTGGATGGAACTCAGTCTGTAGATCAAGCTGGCCTCCAACTTACAGAGATCCACCGCCTCTGTCTTCCGAGTGTTGGGATTAAAAGCATTCATCACCACCACCCAGCATGATTATAACTTGTACAAGACTATATATAAGCATGGACCAAATGACGAATGGGCTTGTAGAGCTGCAGAGAACACTGAAGCTCTTTAGCAAGCACTTAAGGACACTGAAGCAACTTCCTGTTGGAAAAGAATTCAAGTTTGTACTTAGCCGCAAAACAATGAAATGTCCTGCAGGCCTAGTAAGACAGATAATAAGAGGATGAGCAAGAGTGCGTGAAATGACAGCCATGAGATAGGAAACGGATTATCTCAGTAGGAACTTCCTCCGCAGTTCTGTGAACCATCTGTGGAGGAGCTTGGGGAACAGGAACCAGGCTCCGCTATCACACCTTAGTGAACCGAGAAGTGATAGGCAAAAGGACTCTTTTTCACTTATAATACATTTGAAACCCACCAAACTGTTAGGGAAAGGCAGGGGATTTCATACTAAAATACAGGGAACTCACAAGCAGCTATCACTTTGAAGAGGATTTTTTGGAAGTTGTAAATTGGAGAAAAATTTCTGAGATCTAAACTCTATTTTCCTGTACAAGTTAACAGATCAATTTGATGTCTTCAGGATAAACACCTCCCCAGGAGGCTTGAACAGAGGATCCTGGACAGCCTAGGAAACCCCATCTCTTAAATGTAAACCAAAATTGAAAGACCCTTTCAAAGATGTTGACATAATTAAACACGAGATAGTGCAAAGGGAGCATGACGGAGCCACACATCCTTAGTATCATTAAACATGAGATAATGCAAAGATAGCACATACAGGTCTGAATCTTGTAAAAGAAATATTGTAAAAGCTAAAATGGAATTTTCAAAGCAACTAAGGAGCTATAAATTTATAAACTCCAAGAAAAATGTCTTACACATTTAAGAATGATTATACATCATTGTGATTCTGTGATTTATAAAAGGATATCAAAACCACCAGGGTATTTTTTATTTTATGGAGTAAGTATCTCTCTATTC
The DNA here is from genome assembly GCF_049852395.1 of Peromyscus maniculatus bairdii. NCBI lineage: Eukaryota > Metazoa > Chordata > Mammalia > Rodentia > Cricetidae > Peromyscus > Peromyscus maniculatus. The sequence continues at coordinate 129,788,510 of NC_134875.1, read as the reverse complement.
TATCAGTACCATTTTCCCCTTATAGACTATGGATTTTTCAAGTCTGTTTAACTAAAAAAATACCCGCCCCCGCTTTGTGTGTATGTGTCTGAGTGCGTTCCACATATGCTTAGGTGCCCACAGGATCCACTGGAACTGCTTGACACAGGTGCTCTGGGCTGAACTCTGGTACTCTAGAACAGCAAGTACTCTTAACTACTATACCATCTCTCTAGCCCCCAGGTTATTTCGAATAGTTAAAGAAAACATTCAAATATTAGTCGTGCAGATGACTCTCCATTGCAAGGAGATCATGCATTGCATGCATTATTAGAAAGGTGTACTTCCATTGTCTTTGAAGAGTATCATTACAATTTATGCTATGAGTTAACTTTCCCTCCAAATACTCAGAAAACAAGTAAAGTAGGCATCTTTTAGAAACTGTAAACGAAACTTGTGTTTCATCTCCAGAATCTAGTGACTAGAGTAAAGCAGCGAGAGTCCTAGTCTGGAATTAGCTTGTCCTTGGGTAGGGTCCAGCTCCTACTGAACACCTCAAGCTGGAAATGAATTGGGAGTGTACTAGTGGCTGGAAGTTTTTGAGTTAGATGTGCCAGGAAAGCTTAATAACGTAATAATAGCTTACTAGTGTAATGTTAGCTTAACAGCATAACAGTGAAATGCTGGCTTAAGTCACGTTTTAGTGGGGAATATATCCTGAAGTTCTAAGAAGCAGCTCAGCTGTCTGGTAATAGATAGTCCCAAGTAAATCCAGGACTGGTTTGCTGTGGGCAGTGAAGGTAACTGAAAGATCAGTATCTTTGGGCCAACTGAAGAGTTCCTGAAAGTCAATTGTGGTGGCATTCCTGCTGAGCTCCTGGCCTGGCTCCAGAGAGCAGCACCTACCCCTAATCCTTCCTTTGTTCAACCACACCTTTTGTTTCTCTTATCGCTCTATGTGAATCCTGTCTGAGAGTCAAGGATCAGAGAGTCCCCTAAGGATCAAAGGCCTATGGGAAACTTGGTCCAGGAAACCCGGAAAACCAAGGTACCTGAGAAATCAAGGAATTTGCACCTGGCATTTGGTCTCTGGGAGCTCCTTTTGGGTTGCTCTGAAGGTACGGAAATTAACTAAGCTGTAAAAAAGAGTAAATAAGTATGCCCTAGGTGAAGGGAAGAGTGCTTCAGTCCTTCCAGGCTGGACCCCCTGCAGCCATGAAAGATTCATTCTTTTTTTTACATTCAAGAAAAAAAATGTTTTATTTGATCATTTTCCTATAAGTGAACAACTTCTTACTGAAAAGAAGAAGATGGGAGAAGACATATTTAAGCAAGATATAGAAATGTAAGAATTCAGCCTCGAATATATTTTCATAATATTTTATAATAATGTGTTTCAATCCCTCAGTATTTGACGCTAGATTCATTCTTAAGATGCCTCTGTGTCTTCATTCCACAGACCCGCGTGAACCCACACACTCGTGTAGCGACCACACAGCTACAGTCAATAAATGCTTTCATATCCTGGCATCAGAATGCTGCATGTAGACCCTTGTTTGGTGTAGATTTTATTTGTGTGTACAGCAATGCTTTTGTTTTAGTCTTAGTTGAATGGTGCTGCTGTGGGATGTTCTGCATGTCAAATGTGTTGCTCTGATTGGTTAATAAATAAAACATTGATTGACCAGTAGCCAGGCAGGAAGTATAGGCGGGGCAAGCAGAGAGGAGAATTCTGGGAAGTGGAAGGCTGAGGCTGAGAGACACTGCCAGCCGCCGCCATGACAAGCAAGCCACGAGCCACGTGGCAACTTATAGACTAGTAGATATGGGTTAATTTAAGATGTAAGAACAGCTAGCAAGAAGCCTGAGCCATTAGGCAAAATAGTTTAAATAATATAAGCGCCTGTGTGTTTATTTTATAAGTAGGCTGTAGAGAAGCTCTCCAGCTATACATTGCACTTCAGGGATTTACTTTTGAGTCCAAGAAATTAAGAGCTGCTTGACCTCTAAGTTAAGTCTAAAAAGCTGTCCCTTTGGTGGCCTAATATAAGCCAGTGTGGCAATGTCTGGTGATTCGGCAGCTCTTCCTGAGAAACTGAGATATCAGCCCCAGATGACCTAACTTGATTGTCATTTTTGAGTTGGCAAATAGCTTTAAAATGAACTTCAGAAAGAAACAAATCACATCTGTTCTTGAGCAAGCCAAAAAAAAAAAAAAATCAAAACAACCTCCAAACAAAACAAAAATCAGGAGGGAAAACAATAAATCACAGGATATGATATAGGCATATAGTATAGGCAGCCCTTATTCTAATAAAGCCTTTTAAAAGAATTTATTGCATGCATACATTTGCTTGGACTCATGGCACACAAGTGGAGGTCAGAGATAACCTGAAAGAGTCGATTTTTCCTTCCATCATTTGGGTCTAAGTCATAGCCCTCATGCTGTCAGACTTGGTGGCAAGCACCCTTATTTGTGGAGCCATCTCACAGTGTAGGCGTCTTTTTGCTGTTTTTATTTTCTCTTCAGGACAGGGGATTGGGCAGGGGTTTCCTAGGCTGGCCTCAAACTGGATGTCCTTGGCCTTCTGCCTCCAGCTCTTGAGTACTGACATTACAAGTATGTACCTGATTTATAGGGTGCTGGGGATGGAACCCAGTGATTCAAGCATGCCAGGCAAGCCCTCCATCAACTGAGATATTTTCAAATATCGTTTTATTTGAAATAAAACCCTATTTTAAGAAAGCCTCTGGGGAGAAGGCACTTTTTGATATTAAAGACAAGAGTTTGCCCAACTGTAAGATATTTACACTCTGATATGAATTTACTTCCTATTTTTTTAAAGTGTTAAAACCTCATTTACTAGCCCTATTGTTTTTACATATCTATGATTATAAGTGAAAAATAATTATACTAAAGAAAATGTCACTATCTACCCACTGCTTAATAAAGACATTGATATCACAAGGGATTGCTTTTGGAAGCCACAGTAACTAGCAAAAACAAATTTAAAAAGAGACCAACACAAAGTTGAGAAGAAAGCAGTTGTGTTGTTGGATTGCTAATGCTGCAAGCTAGTCATTCATTCATTCTTTCTTTTTTGGTTTATTTTCTTGAGACAGGGTCTTGCTGTGCTTTGCTCAGGCTAGCATGATCCTAGCATGATCTTCTTTCCCCTGTCTTCTGAGCACTGGGGTTACAGGTATATATTTAATTTCTTAATTAACCACCATCTTTATATCTTCAGTACAGAAAGTAAGAACTCTGAAAAGCTTTAGTTTTGCCTCTCATATGCATACCCTAGATAAAGGTTGGAACTCCGTTTTGCCTTGGCTTTCCAATGAATCTAAAGTATAACAGTCTCATGCACACAGTTCAATTCTGCGATGTTTACACAAACCAAAGTCATAATCATGAAGGGACTTGCCTAGAACTCTATTATCAGCAGGTTAGTGAAATGTACATATTCTTGAAGTGTTTCACCTGCTAACTCATAGAAAAGAAAAAGCAACCATTCCCTCTTCAACGGAGCACACCATGTTCCTTTCTGGAAAGAGCCTTCTTTTGCTTGAGAATGAGCAGAAAGAGGAGCCATTACTTATTGCACTTCAAAGGCTCTTAGAAAGGTTCTTTGCCTTCTGATAAAGTAGAATATAAAGAGAGAACGACACTCAGAGTGGGTGATACTGATCATGGGACACACTGATTTAGTATTATAGTATCTACTTCAGTACTGTAAAGTCAATTTCCAACTCCGGTTTATGTAATCCATTCAAACAGGAACCAGATGAAGCCCTGTAATCCACAGCACATTCAGAGAAGACCGTGCATTCCTTTAAAAATAATAGAGACTATAGGAACCAACTTGGGATCCAGAAGAGCAATTTTGTGAACAAGGAACCAAGGTAGAAATCTCTGTGATCAGCACTTTGAGAAGTTGGTTTGTCCTTACATATTTACCATATAACATGGACAGTGGATGAGTGGGCAAACAAAATGCAACATACACACATACAATAGACTACTATTCAACCTTAAAAAAGGAGGAAATTCTGATACATGCTACAACATGGATGAACCTTAAAGACCATGATGCTAAATAAAATAGGCTCGTCATAAAAAGACAAATGCTGGACTAATGAGATGTCTCAGTGGGTAAAGTTGTTTGCCCCAAAGCCTGTTGACCTGAAATCAATCCTTAGGACGCACATGGTGGAAGGAGAAAGTCAGTTCCCGAAAGATGACCTCTGATCTCCAGATGCACTATGGCACATGTGCGCCTAAGCAACACACACACACACACACACACACACACACACACACACACACACACACACACACACACACTTACTTTAAAAAAATTAAAAAGAGGTAAATACTGTGTGGCCCACTGAGGTTCTTGGAACAGTAACACTATAGAGAGAGTGAGCAGAATTATGGCTGTCATGAGCTAAAAGGGAGAGGGGATAGAGACCTTGTTTTAGTTTTAGGTCTGCTGAGGCACATGAAAGAATTCTGGAGACAGATGGTAGCAATGGTTGCGCAGTAACATGAATGCACTTAACCCCACAGATCTGTACACTTGAAAATGCTCAAAGTGGGGCTGAAGAGAAGGCTCAGTTGTTAAGAGCAGGTGCTACTCTTCCAGTGGAGCTGACTTCAGTTCACAACTGCTATAACTCCAACTCCAGGGGATCCTACATTCTCTTCTGGCCCCTGTGGGCACCTGCACTCACATGCATATGCACACACATGCATATAATTAAAAATAAATCTCAAAAAGTTAAAAGTGATTTATCATAGGAAACGTTTTTAATATATAGAATTATGACACAAATTTCTGGCAAATTAGCCTGGATTTAACTTTTTTCTGAATCTTAAGATGATTTCCTCCATGAACATAATAAATGGTTTGATTGGTGTATGCCAGTTAAAGCCAAAATAGAACAAAATAAAACATGTGGAAATGATCAATTTCATATTAGGCTTATATCATAACCATAAAAAGTTCCAAATGGTTATGTTGTATTATATAACATCTGCCAAAATCTGTGAAGTTTGGGAAGTGGCAAATACATACTTGAATGTAGATGGAATGATCAAAATAATACTGTTCTGATATGCCCTCCTCAGTGATATATAATGTTTATAACTCATATTGTTTCCAAACAAGCTGCTGCTCCTTTTTCTTCATTTGTTTTTGAGATATGGTTTCATATATCCCAAGCTAGTGTCTATGCATTCAGGCTGTTGTTTATGCATTGTATAGCTGAGCATGGCCTTGAACTTCTGATCCTTCTGCCTCCATCTCCTGAGTGCTTAGACTATAGGCATGTGTAACTATATCTAATTTTTGGAGAGCTGGGGATTGAATCTAGGGCTTTCTGCATGCTAGGTTAGCATTGTGCTATCTAAGCTACATCTCTAGCTCCTGAAATAACTTTATCTTGAAAAGATACAAAAGCGCTAAGATAGATTTGGAAAAACCTAATTGCTTTCATTCACTTCTAAGGGCTTTTTTGAAGTCCACAGTTTGCCCATTGTAAGTGGATATGGATTGATGGCTTCTGGTAAACATATAGCTGTGATGTTTCATCTTGACTGTCAACTTCATTGAATCTGGGCATGTCTGTGAAGGTACGTTCTAGAAGGTTAACAAGAGGGGAAACCCTAGCCAGGCAGTGGTGGCACACGCCTTTAGTCTGAGGCAGAGGCAGGCGGAACTCTGTGAATTCGAGGTTAGCCTGGTCTACAGAGTGAGTTCCAGGACAGTCAGGACTATGTAGAAAGACACTATTTCAAAACAAAAACAAAAACAAGAGGAAAGACCTCTCAGAGGGGGCAGCAGCACCTTACAGTCTAGGGAAAAAGGAGTCTAAGAGAAAAACAGTGCTGCTTTATGCCTGCCTGCCTTTGTTCCTTGTTGGTAAATATATCTTATCTTGTTGCTGATGGGGCTATGGCCATTTTTTTTTTTTTTTGCTGACAGTGGAGTCCAGCTTTTTCTTCCAACATGGACAGAAGAGCAGCAGCTGTCTAGGAATTCTCCAGTACTGGAGTACTAGATTTGAATTGCTGAGGTATCCAGCCTTGTAGCCGGAACAGTTACTGGGTATTCAGCCTTTCCAGTGTGTAAATAGTCACTGTTGAATATCTACGCTACATTGTGCAAGCTCCTTTGTAGTACATATTCATTCTATTGGTTCTGTTACTTCAGAGAACCTTAACTCACAGTTACATAATTATTATTTCAATTCAGTTTTAGAACATTTTCCCCAATTCCCTTGTGTTTGAAGAAATCTTTGTCTATCTCAAAGCAATAAAGATTTGCCCCTATATCTTGTTTTAAAGGTTTTAGGGGCCATGCCACCAGTGATGTACCTTAGTGGCAAAGTACTTGCCTAGCATGCACACAATCCCAGGTTTACTCCCCAACACTACAAAACAAACTAAACAAAACAAAATTTATAGTTTTAAACTTTTACAATGAATCTAGGATCCATTTTGAGAGAACTCTCGAGTATGGTTGTAAGAGTCCACTTTCATGTCTTTGCTCATGGACTCCAACAGTGGTACCCCATTTGAAGACTATTCCTTTGTCATTTAATTGCCTTGACATTTTTCATGAAAATTAATTAATTGGAAATGTGAGAATTTATGTCTAAATCCCTTTTTTGTTTCATCAGTCTATATATCTATTTTGTTTTCTATAGCTTTATAGTAAATATGGAAATCAATTCTTTTATGTTATTATTCTTTGTCATCTTTTTGACATGTCCATATAAATTTCAGGATCACCATGTCAATTTCTAGTTCTCTACTGCTCGCCCCCCCCAATGCTGGGGATGGACTTTGGAGCCTTGTGCAGGTTAGGCAAAGCACTCTTACCCTGAGCTACCACTCCCCTGGGTCCCATTGTAGTAATTTCTACAAAGAAATACTGCTGGAATGTTGATAAGAATGGAAAATGCCATTTTACCAAAAAATACACATCTCCATTTATCTGGTTCTTATTTACTTTCTTTTTACAATATTTCAGTTTTAAGCACATAATCCTTATGTTCAATTTATCACTAGGTATTTTCTTTTTTGTGATAATGTTTTCACATTACTTTTGCTTATTACAGAAACACAGATATGGAGCTTATATCTTACGACCATGCTAAACTTACTATTAATTCTAATAGACTATTATATAGATTTTTTAAGATTTTCCATATGTAAACCAGGCATAGTGGTGCATGCCTTTGATCCCAGCACTCAGGAGGCAGAGGCAGAAGGATCTCTGTGAGTTCAAGGCCCACCTAGAAAGTAAGTTCCAGGACAGCCAGGGCTGTTACAGAGAAAAACCCTGTCTTGAAAAAAGATTTGAGAACCAAAAACCAAAAAGAAAAAGATTTTCATATTTCTGTGAGAAGATAATTTTTCATTTTCCTTTCTAACCTCCATGCTTTGAATTTTGTTCTTGTCTTATTAAATTGCTTAGAATCTCCAGGGTGATATTGAAGTGGTTAAGAGTCGATGATCCTTTGAATGGATAAATAAAATGTAGTATAAAAATATTCTGCAAAACTTGGCTACAAGAAGAATATATGTCAATATATATGTACAAGAATATATGTACAAGAAGAAGAATCATGTCATTTATCACAAAGTGGATTGAACTGGAGATTACCCAAATTAAGTGAAATAAGATTAGGAAGAAAACCATATTTGTCTCACATGGAGAATCTAGATTTTAAAACAGACACAAATGGCTATATGGGAAGAAAGAGAACAATGGAAGAAGGTTGGGGGGCAATACAGGATAATGGGGAATTAAACATAACAATGCATGAAAATGTCACAATGAAACCAATTATTCTGTACAATCCATATATGGTAATAACTTTTTAAAAGTAAGTAAAAAGAAGTGGACAACCCTTGCTTTATGTCTAATTGTATTTGTTTTCTGTTGCTGCTTAAAGAGTGATACCATCAGCTGGGCAGTGGTGGGGCATACTTTTAATCCCAGCACTCAGGAAGAGGCAGGTGGATCTCTGAGTTGGAGGACAACCTGGTCTACAGAGTGAGTTCCAGGACAGCAAGAGTTTTGCACAGAAATCCTGTTTCTAAGAAATAAAACAAAACAAGTGACCATATCAAGCTTAATGGTGTGCTGAAATATCTATATTAAAAAGACCCAGCTAACCCAGCTCTCAGGTTCTTGTTTTTAGTAGTACTTTCTCACTGCAGAGATGGAAACACAAGGAAGTTGTTTTCTAATCTGTTAGAAATGGTAGAGTAAGCGACTCCCCAAAGCAAAAACACTTTGATCTTCAGCCCTAGGAAGTGGACAAGAACACAAAGACCATCACCACTGGGCTTAGGCCCACCACCCAGCTAGCTTGTACCTGCCAAAGCCGATGACTCTTTGAGACTGGATGGGGGCGCTACCAGTAACTTGGCCTCCAAAGGTCCTCAGGGCTTCTCATTCCAGACAGTTAAGTCCAAAATTCACAAGAAACAGTTTTGGCATTTCCTGACTGGCAATGTCGTTACATATTCAAACTGTCGTAACTTATTTCTCAGACTCTAAGTGGCTAAAAAGTTCTACTTCTTTTTTCCTTTAGGAAACTTTTGAGTTCTAAAAATATTCTATTCCAAACATGTCTACTAAATTAATGTCATCTCAAAGTCACAAAACAGTAAATCTGGAGTTGTAGTTTCTATGCTAGATGGAAAAACTCTAACTCTCTCTAAGCAGTAAAGCAATATAATAAAGATGTCAGCCATATATAATATGAGGGATTCCAGCACTTGTTTATTTCTATTGCAATGTTTTAACATATTACTTAAAAATAAAACACTACTTAATCTATTAGACAAATGAACATCTAAATTAAGCTACGCTTAGAGCTGGCTTTGTGGTTTTAGCATTCATTTACTGGTTACAGTTTTAGAGAACAAGCTAATCATATTAGTTAGGTAGGGCATCATACTCACTACTGAGACGTCACTACATCCTAGCAGTCAGAGGTAGGACACACAGTGAGTGAAGTTTTGAAGCTTAGTTGTTAAAGTGGGGCAAAGATGATGAATATGTCATTTAATAGTATTTTATAATACTTTACTTACAAAGTAAACATTTATTCTGTAATAGGAAAATTTCTCTAAGAATGAAAGGACTGAGAATTGTTATAAAATAACATTTTCAAAATGCCTTTTGATCTGAAAATAAAACCATCAAAAATGTACTGATCAACTGACTATCCAAAATACCACACAAATTCTAAGCTAGCACTGGTTCAAAATACCACAAGAAGACAAAGACTATACTTTAATGTTTATTTCCAAGAAAATAAAATGAGTAACCTATACTTTAATACTTATTTCCAAGAAAGTAAAGTGACTAACTGATGGATGACACTGAATTATTTTATGCTGGATTTGTGCACTTAGCACTCACACCTGATTTGAGTGGTAATTCAGGGTAAAATCAGTTTTTCATGCTATACTGAGTTGAATTGTTTCTCCCAAAGTTCAGCTTTATCTAGAGCCCCAGAATATAACTTATTTGGAAATGGAGGTTTTTCAAACGTAATTAAGATGAGGTGTACTGGATCAGGGTCAGCTTTAAACTCTATGGTTGGTATCCTTTTAAGGAGGCCATGTGAAGACAGACAGAAGCACAGAAGACAAGGAAATATGAGGAAGCCGCAGAGCCTGGAGGGAAGTGTCTACAAGCCAAGGGATGGGGGCAACCAGCAAAGGTTGGAAGTGGCTGCTTGAAACCACTTGATTGTGATTTGGCAGCCTCAGGCAACTAGTACCCATGCCAAATTATATCTTACTAAAATTACCTATATAGTTCATATGGAGACCATCTTAACACTGGTGCCTTAGAATTTTAAACAGAGGCCGAAAGAAGTTGACCCAAGCAGGTCTCCCTCATGCCTCTCTCTATTTCTGCCTACAAAATGAGGAACAGTGTTCATGTGCTGGGAATGGTTAGGCAGCCAATATCTGGAGATTTTTGACTCATCTCTAACCACAGATTAAACTAGAATTCAAATCAGAACGTATCTTCCTCTGTGGAATCAATGGTTTTCTCCTTTTATAAATCCATACATAATAACTGTACATTATTAGTAGAGAACGGTGTGATGTGTTAAAAAATGGATGCTGGGCGGCAATCAAGGTATTTAGTATATCTGTCACCTCATACATTTATCCTTTCTTTGTGGTAAGAATACTTAAAATCCTCTTTTGTAGCTATTTGGAAGTATTCAATACGATATTGTTAACAAAAATCACCTTACTGTGAAAGAGATCACCAGATGACATTCTACTGGCCAACCTCTCCCCATGCTCCCACCCCCAGCTCCTCCAGCTGCTCAGTTTCTGTGAGACCAGCGGTAGACCCCACATTTGAGTGACATCACGCTCCAGCTGTCTTTCTGTGGCTGGCTCATTACACTAGTCACAGTGCTCTCCAGGTTCACTCATGTTGTTGCAAATGACAGGCACGTCAACACCATGGTAATTTTGTTCCCTCCAAATTCAAATGATGTCCTCCTGAATGCTAAACTTGTTTAAATTTAAAGCCATGACTAGGGCAAACAAAGCCCTCAGAAGTTCTTCAGTCATCTTAGGAACTTACTCTGTTTGTTTGGTTAGCTTAAAACTTCTGCTCTCAAACTTAGCTATTTAGAGTGTTACTGGATTAACAAGAATAACATAAAATGGTTCCCTGGGACTCAGCAACCTGAAAGAATTCATGGTCTTCAAAACTACGCCAGTGGTTATCACTACTGAGGACCCCGTAAAACAAAAGAATTCATACCAAGCACGGAGTTTGGAGTAGTGGAAGGAGGAAATACGGATGGACAAAGTTTTAAAAGTCTCTTCCCAAGAGCTGTTCATACCTACTTTCTCTTGTTTTAAAATTTTAATTTGTTTACTATTATTAGTGTGTGTGTTTGTGTGTGTGTGTGTGTGTGTGTGTCTGTGTGTCTGTGTGTGATGTGCATGTGTTTGTGGGGGGTCCATGCTGTGGCATGTGTGTGGAGGTCAGAGGCAACTTTATGGAGTTGGTTTTCTCCTTCCACTATGTGGGCTTTGGACATAAGCCCTGACAGCAAGTGCCTTTACCTGCTGAGTCATCTCACTGGCCCTTTTCTTTTGTAGACAATCTTACTATGTAGACCAGGTTGGCTTCTAACTTGTGATCCTCCTGCCTCAGTCTCCTGAACGCTGAGGATCAAACCAAAGATCTTGCACATGCCAAGCAAGTTTTCTACCATTGTGTTATATCCCCAATCTATGCCTGTGTCTAGATTGTATTTTCTAGGTCCCTTACATTCTAAGTCAGAGGTCAAAGGACAATTTACAAGAGTTGATTCTCTCCTTCCACTATGTGGGTTCCAGTGATCAAACTCAGGTCGTTAGGCTTGGCAGCAAGCACCTTTACCTGCTGAGCCATCTCACCAGCCCAGACTCATCTTAAAGATTCTATTTTTAATTATCTATGTATGAGTATGTGCCTGTGAATACAGTTCCTATAGAAGCCAGAAAAGGGTATTGAATCTCTTGGAGCTAGAGTTACAGGCAGCTGTAAGCTGTCTGATGTGGGTGGTGGGAACTGAACTTGGGTCTTCTGGAAGAACAGCAAGTGCTCTCTCTCCAGCCCGTTTACACATGATTTAGAACTGTTAATGAGCTCTGAGTCACACATGCACTATATAAAAAGCAAAACTGGGGGAGGGGTAGATGGCTCAGTGAGTAAAGTGTGCACTGTGTAAGCATTAGGGCTTGAGTTCAGATCCCCAGAATCCTTATACAAAGCTGGGGTCAGCATTGTATCCATAACCTCAATGCTGGAGGATCCCTGCAGCTCACTGGCCAGTCTACCTAGACAAATAAAAAAGCTGCAGGTTTAGTGAGAGACCTTGTCTCAAAAAATAAGGTAGAGAGTGAGTAAAGAAGACACTCCATGTCAATCTCTGGCCTCTACATGTATGCATATACATGTGCACATGTATCCACATAGCTTCATAAATGTTACCTCCCTCCCCACACAAAGCCAAACTAACTAAGGAACTCTGATAATTAATTTAAGTTGACCAAATCTATGGAGCGAAGCCAGTGTTCAATAACTATAATTATACAGTGTAAAGTTGAAACATCATGCAACATTCTTAGCTTAGCTTTTCCCACGGTGGTCCTCATCAAAATATGGCTCTACAGGATTTCAAAGTAAAAGATTTGTGCCTGAATTGTTTGAGAAATGCTATTAAATAAATCTCAGAAGGTTTGTTCAGGACTTCTTAGCACTTAATATAATGAATACCATACTTAGTCATCAAATAACCAATAAATCAAAGTTTTTTCTCCCTTCCTGCCATAGTATTACCTAGCAGATGAAGTTCTATAGAAAACCCTGTAAAGTTTTGCTTTAGTGTAGTCTGTATTCTGTGGTGGCTGAATCAAATGGTTCTACCACTAAACAGTTTTAGGTCTTCCAAAGCAAGTTCTGTTCTCTTAAGACAAAAACGACTGACATGTATTATTACCATCAGAACCATCCAAGAAGACTTTCACTGTAGAAATCAGTCAAGCTTTCTGATACCACACTGAAGGCAGGCATGAATGGTTAGTTTCTGTTTCTATTCTTCTCTTTTTCTTTTTTGGGACAGGGTCTCACTATGCAGTCTTGGCTGGCCTGGAACTCTCTATGCAGACCAGGCTGGCCTCAGAATGATAGAGATCTGGCTGCCTTAGCCTCCCAATGCTGGGATTAAAGGCATGTGCCACCACACCTGGTTTAGCTTTTTTATTTTGTGCCCTGATCTGCTGTCAAAGAAGCCTGCCACATTTAATGATGGACCATCCTGTTATGTTTGCAGAAGACACCAAATTTATGAACCCCAGTGTCCCAGCGATATTAAATATTCTTGTGTGTGAATATATCTAGTCCACTGCACAGAATCTCATTTGCTTTTTTATCACCTCTATATGCATGCTTGAGGAATAATGTTTTGAGGCAACAGAAAGAAATCGCTGTTAGGATTAATAGTTTATTATAATAGAAATAAAAAATACCTTGGTAAATTAGCGTTGTGCTACACTTTAAAAAAACTCATCACTTGCATGCACACATTATTTATAAATATAAGCACATATAATTTCCCCATTGTGGCTGGCTAGCATTGTACTTCACATATACTTTATTTTAGCTTGTAATCTATACTATATAGTTTGCCCCATTTTTCACAGATCCAAAGAAATTGAAAACGGAGTGCTAAGATAGAGATCTGTGAATCCTTAATAGGTAAAAAGGTTAGATAACTACTAAATGTTCTCCAAACAAGAAAACTAAAAAGACAAGACTTACATCTAGCAGTGTGTGAAGATGCTGATCCTGGAAAACACTGTGTAGAAAATCTAGGTCCTTTTCACTGCAGTCTGTAAGTGCGTGGATCTCTTCCAGGCTGTCCAGCACCTGAGAGACGGCTCCTGTGGGGGTGGGGTGAAATGGAAAAGAAACTGCTAGTACACCATCAATGTTACACTAGCTTGCAACCTTAAGCTTGCATTTAATAACAACGAGCTTCAGAACTCAGAAGGCTTGTGTTCTTATGAAGGAGAGGCTTAAATGTGCTTCATATCATTTAAGGGCAGAATATCTTGAGTGTTTACGTTCTCAACAATGGATCTGTGTCTTTTGTTTTTGAAAGTGAACTTAAGCTTGCATATTTAAATCAAAGCACTCTGTCAACATAACTGGGCTACTATGACAGAAGATCTGGGTGTAGCAAGTTAGACATCAGCTGGACAGTAAGGGTATGAGGACCACAAGGCATTTGCAACATTACAGAAACAACACAGCTGGGCCTTTCCTAGGAAGCATTCTATCAAGAACAGGAGAACAGTCGACTATGGATAAGAGGCACAGACTATCAGTTGAGAGCTCTCACTACTTAAAATAAACTTGGATTTTTTTTTATAGTTTTAGTTAGCAAAGACCTCAGTCAACTTATTCCTTTTAAAAAATTATATATGGAGTCAAGAGAACCAAAGTCATTCTCATTGTCTCAGGACCTTATACAGACCCCAAGACAAAGGGTTGGTAGACAAACAGGCATATACATAATGGACACATCCAAATACCACATGCAGTTTTTAGGAAAGCTGTTTTGTAGGGCAAAGAAAATGGAAGTGTTATCAGTTTCCCTACATTTCCCCATGCTCAGCACACTAGGCAGGTATCATTAGTGAAAGATACATATGAGCAATATTAAAATCATCTACACAGCCTTAAAGAACCAATCAACTTGTTTTACTCTACAGGCAATATGCAAACATACAGTCTATAAAAAGAATCCCAAGAGGCATCAGCACATTTGTATATACCAAGAAAGTCTAAGAATAAGTGCTCCATTCATAGTTAAGTCTTCAGATCAGTGGTCCTCAGCTGGGTGGGGGATTTGGATTTTGCTCTCCAAGGGTGCATTTCTTAGTGTCTGGGGCTATTTTGGGTTGTCACAAACAGCAGAAGGGAGGGTGACTATTGGCCTGTGGTAGTAGAGGCTAGGGATGGTACTGAATATCCCAGAGGTCTAGGATAGCACCCTACAACAAAGAGTTACTGACCCCAAATGTCAGTGCTGAGTTTGACAAAGCCTGTTTCAGACAAAAGTGGAATATTCTTTAGGAACCATTTCTAGTTCTTCTTGTCTCCGATCCCATCTGTTACAATGCGCTTATTGGTGAGAATGTAAATCAGGGTTATTCCCTAGAAGGTAATCTGGCAACACACGTCAAGAAACCTTAATTGCTAATGTGTTTTAATTTGCTAATTTCATGTGCAAAAATCTTCCTTAGAGAGAATAAGAAGATTCTGTATAAGGATATTTGTCAGATAAATGGAAGTTAAATCTAATAGATAATGATTATGTAAATTATAGGATGTTCACATAATGAAAAATATAGCTGAATAAAAATTATTTTGGAAAAAAACGTAAAGATATAGGAAAATTCTCATGATATAAACTTTAGAAAAGAACACAAAACCATGTAACATATTTCCTAATTATAGTTAAAAAAAACCAGACAGACAGACAGACAGACAGACAGACACACACACACACATAGAGTGGAAAAATTAGAACTAAATACACCAGAAGTGTAACAGTTGCTCTCATTTCCCTACTTAGTTCATCCTGTTCTTGTCCATATGACCCACGGTTTCTACAATAGCAAAAACAAGTTGCTAACTAAGCTACTGATTTTCATAGCACTAGCTACATTAAAGTTTTCGTATTTAAGTCACAAATCATGTGGCTATCCACATGGAAATTACTGTGGCTATTTAAAATATTATCTTTATTTTAGGACAGTTATAAATGCAATGCACTTGTAAAAAAATGACACAAAGATCAAAGTTTATCCAGTTTCCTCCAATAGTATCATATGACAAAACCTTACTAGATACCACAGTCAGGATGATGACAGGTACAAGAAGCTACAAAACATCCATCCCCACAAGGAGCCTTCATGAAGTCTTAGAGCCATCATGAAGTCTTAGAGCCATCATTTGCCTCCCATTCTGCTCTCTCCAAGCCCTGACAACTACCAATCTGTTCTCCACTTCCATAATTTGCCATTTTAGGGTTGTTATCTAAATGCAATCACATAGCATATAACCATTGGAGATTGGCTCTTTTTCTAAACCTAGCCTACTTCTCTGCAGTCATCCAGTTTGTGCCTCTTTGCTGCTGAGTTGTAGTCCATGGTATGAATATGCCAATTTGACCATTTATTTGCTGAGAAATAACTAATGGCACTTTTGGATAATTTCTGCCTGTCAGGCTACCGAGATTTTCACCACAAACATTAAGTAGATGTTGAATGGGATAAAAAGGTCCAAGGTAGAAATCAGTCCTCATTGCCCCTGCTGCTCCTGAAGATGTATGGACACAATCTATTGCCTTTTACCTGCTCTCAGGATCTTTACTTCGCTCACTGGAGCAACAAACAAACAAAACTCTCAAAGAACAGTACAACAACAACAAAACCCTGTAAAGTAGCACAAGCACAAAACCAGCTTTATCCATCCTTACTGAAGGATCTGGAAAGTTAAGAGAACATGTAGGAAAAATTAGTCCCCATGTTTCTATGAATCTCGAATTCCCTAAAGCATATCATTATTAGCAGAATTAAATGATACTGGGGTTATCAAATTATTAAAATCAGTTCTAAAGTCCTGAACTTATGAAACTAAAACAATAAAAATATTAAGGAAATAGTCTTTTTGTATACTTAAAGTCAGCAGATAACACAAAACCTAGTTATCATTTCTGTTCACTCATTTTAGTAATTATTGTGCTAATACACACACACACACACACACACACACACACACACACACACACACACTATAGCAGCTTACTAATAAGATTAAAACAAAATGTACTAAGTGAATACTAAGATGGCCAGGCTGATGATTGGAAAGCAATTCTGCTTGTACCTGAACAGGGTATATATCACTGGTTGATCTGTGAACTCCCCAAGTACCTGTGACATTCTTGTCCTGTCAGCACATTCCATGACTTACCTACTGGACTTTTGTTTATTCCTCTTTTAAAAAGAGTAATAAAATCTCCAAGGCAGGTCTTTATTTATTTTATTATGTTATTTATTGCTATTATTATCTGTTATTTATTTTACAATGTCTACAAGCTGTATACTCAAGAGATGGCTTGGTGGTTATGATCACCTGCTGCTCTTGCAGAGGATCCAGGCTCAATTCCTAGCTCACAATTGCCTGTAACTCCAGCTCTACGGAGATTTGATGCCTCTGACCTCTGTGGGTACCTGTACTCATGGGATATACCCTCCCTCCATATACATTTAATTAAAATAATAAAAATAAATTAAAAAGAAAATTCATAATAACAGTAGCTCCTAATTCTTTAGTTTCTATTATTTGCCAACACATAATGGCAGACATCATTCCATCTTTCTAGATAGGAGATCTGCTTTCAGAAGGTTCCAGCTAGGAAGTGATAGAACTAGTGCTCAGCTCTGGCCTTGTCTAGCTTCCAAATCTATGCTTTGCCTGACTTACTATACTAATTGGCTGTGCTAGGAAGCCCAGAGGAAACTTGAACAGTTATGGTTCATGCATAGATATGGAGGCTGGAAAAGAACTTGACCCTATTGCATTAGCCCACAACTAAGTGCCTTACTGAAGTGAAAGTTTCTCATTTGTGCCAGGTGCTAGAGAAGGGCTTTAAGGAAAACAGAACTATGCTCTCGAGCCTCAAGAAGTCTCAGATTGGTGTATACAAGAGGCCAACTACACCTAGAAGTGAATGATCCTGGGACAGGGTTGGAAAGGAAAAGGAGGATGAGTCCTTGCCTTAACCAGGGGATGTATCTGCTGATGGGGCTGCTGGATAGATGTCTTTCTGAAAACATCGAAGAAATCTGTTAGCTTGCATTTCCATGGTCTCCAGTGGTCTATTAAATCTCTTTATCTGTCATGTCTGGAGTGACTTATAGTCAAAGCTTGTACACAAACAGAATTCATTTAAAGTACTCTCTCTCACGAAAGGGAATATTTTCCCAGTTGTACTCAAGTACTCAGCTACTTACAGCTCTGAAAAAGGCCCCTAATTTTAAGTGTCTGTAATTATGAGGAGAATTGTTTCATTTAGTTTTTCTTTCATTTTTCAAATCGAATAAATGGTTTTGCTCTAATTTTAAAATCTTTTCTTAACCTTTGGCCACTGTTGTTAATTATTATTATTATTATTATTATTATTATTATTATTATTATTATTCTCAGAGCTGGGGATTGAAGCCAAGGCCACAGTCATGGCTGGCAGATACTCTTTTACTGAGCTACACTCCATCCCAAACCGTGACCATTTCAATAGCTTCTTTTAAAAGAACCTATTCTAGTCTTATTACTTGTTTATTTCTGTTTGTGCTTTGTTTTTGTTTTTGTTTTTGGAGACAGGGTCTCACTATGTAGCCCTGGATGGCCTAGAACTTATAAGAGATCCTCTAGCTCTGCTTGTACCACTGTGGCCTGCAGTCTTGTTCTTTCTTTCAAAAATACATTTTGGGTCTGACAGAAGTATCTCTAATCAAGTACCAAGCCCATCTAAAAGGCCCACAGTTTTTCAATGAAAGAAAAAAGGTAACAAGATAAATTAACCTGGGGCTGGAGAGGTGGCTAGTGGCTAAAAGCAGTGGTTACACTTGCAGAGGACCCAGGTTTGATTCCCAGCAGCCACAGCGTGGCTCACAACCATCTGTAACTCCAGTTGTAGGGGATCTGATGCTTCTTCTGATCTTCAAGGGTACCAGACACACATGCAGTACACACACACATGCACACGCATACACACACACACACACACACACACACACACACACACACACACACAGAGAGAGAGAGAGAGAGAGAGAGAGAGAGAGAGAGAGAGAGAGAGAGAGAGAGAGGCGCAAAACATTCAATAAAATAAAAATCAATAAACCTAGTTAAAAACTAAATTGACAGAAAGATTTTGGTAGGGCTTCCTTATTGTTATTGCTTCAGATTTTAAATACAGGCACTAGTGGTAATTACACACACAGATTATTAAGCTGTTACTAGTATTCATTTTATAGATCAATATTGTCATATAGGAACTAGCTACTCTTTTCAAAGATTGAAAATGATGCTTTTCCTATAAAATCCTGGAGTAAATGTCTACCTGCCTTAAAAAAAGTCAATCAGCCAGTAAGTGGTCCCCAAGTTCTCCCTAGGAGACAGCTATCTAATGGCACAGCCGCAGGCATCCTAGTTGCTTTTGTATTCTGGGCTGCACTTTGTAGAGTGTGTGTTTCAAAAGGATGCTTTATCAAGGATCCTTGATTAAAAGTATTTTTTTCTAAACAATTTTTCAAGAACTTAGAGTTGAGTATTAAAATAGAAGATTTATCCACAGAAAACATTTTATTGTTTGGAGACAGAGTCTTACTGTGTAGCTCAGGCTGGCCTCAAATTCTTGATCTTCTTATCTCAGTCTCCCAAGAGATGGGCTTACAGGTATGAGATAGCATACCCAGATAAAAATCACAGTGGAAATTATTTCCATACCAACACATGTATGGTAATTTGTATTTTTATCCTTGCTATCTTATGTGATTTTACAATAACCCTGTTGTGCAGGCAAATACTTTATATTTGAAAGACAGGAGGCTTATCAGGGTTTGATAACCTATCCAAGGGCCACTCTCAGATGGGGAGCAGAGGAATGAATCCTAGCACCCACCTGTGATTCCTGTTCCAGGGGTCCCTCTGTAACTTCAAACCACGTAGTACCTCAGCAATGAACCCAGATCACATGTTCAGTAATGCCATGCTTTCCAATTTCTAGTCTCTTTTTAATCTCATTTGCATTTACCATATAAGGTTCTTTTCTAGCATTTGGTCCAAACTTTTACGCTGATAAATTTACTAAAAGCAATTATATCCTGGCTTAGGATAATATTTTACACAATTCATTCAGTAATCAAGTGTGTTTCTAAAAATTCAGGTTGAAAATCATACACTTGAATTTTGAACATTTCTATTTTTCAAAAGAATCTCACTTCTAAAAATGTTTTTCTGAAAAGTCTTCTGTTGCTATTATGAAACAATAGTCAAAATAGCTTAAATAGTCAACTACTTTTTTTTTTTTTTTTTTTTTTGGTTTTTCGAGACAGGGTTTCTCTGTGTAGCTTTGCGCCTTTCCTGGGACTCACTTGGTAGTCCAGGCTGGCCTCGAACTCACAGAGATCCACCTGGCTCTGCCTCCCGAGTGCTGGGATTAAAGGCGTGCGCCACCACCGCCCGGCTAATAGTCAACTACTTTAAAAATGTTTTCTAGGCCTATGTATTTAAAGAGGAATATATTTTTAAGGTCAACAAAAGCTTTGGATCCAGAACAGTTTTATTTCAAGAGTGGAAAAGTCTCACAAAAAAATTACCAAGTAAAAATAAACCCAAAAGGACAACAGAAAAAGAAACAGAAAAATGTTTAAACTAAGCGGTTCTCAGCATCAACGGAGGCTGAATTCCTCTCAAAACCTTTCCCCCCACATAGCAAACTCTGACCAATTCCAAACAGGCAGGAAGGCCGACAAGCACCCAGCCCACAGAGCTGTTACCAGCTTGCTGTACTGCTCTATCACATGTAGCCCAGCTATCCATCTGGCAATTCAGTGTATTTCTCATTCATGCCAAAGTAAGCGGCAGAGTGGCTAACACCAATCACTTCTCTCTTAAACAGTTCAGCAGATTTCAGTTTTTCGCCAGACAAACTTTAAATCGGCTTTGGTGTTCCAATGTTTACATGGTAGTTATTTCAAGAGAGATCTGTGTGCATTTCTCGTATACATGTATAGCTATGAAACTTGCTAACACTGGCAAATGAAGCATGTGAATGCAGCTCACTTCTGAAGGAGAAGCAATACCTTCTATTGCCTAGTTCACTCTGTACACATACTCTCATCACCCAATAAAAACCTCTCCCTTGCAAACATGATACCTCTTTAAAGACAGGATCTCATTATGTAGCTCAGGCTGGCCTTGAAGTTATGATTATCTGGTCTCATCTTCCTTTAGTGCTGGGATTATAGGTGTGAACCCTGTCCCTGGCTAAGCAATATGTTTAAAAATTTTGTTTTGCCAGGTTTGGTGGCACATGTCTTTAATGCCGTAACTCAGGAGACAGAGGAAGGCAGATCTCTGTGAGTTCAAGGCCAGCCAGGGCTACATAGTGAGACCTGGTCTCAAAAAGCTTTTTCTTACTCAAAAGTGTACTTTATTAAGTTAAATTCACCAATTTAAAGGTACACTGTCATCACTCAAAAAATATCCCCCCTGTCTAACTGTAGCCTGTCTCTTCTCACCCCCATCCTCTAGCCAACAACTTTTATTTTCAATGCACAAAGCAAATCCAGGCTTTTAATCAAGCTATAAGCAATAGTAAATTCCACAACGGAAACTGATATTTTGAACTCTGGCATGTGTACTATATACAATTCCAGTTGTGAAAATTTGTATAAGAGGATAAATGCCTCAGATTCTTTATGTGTAGATTATGGTATAGGTACCTCAAAAATGTATTAGCTTAAGTTTCTTAAGGAACTCTACATATATATTTCATCATTATTCACTGCTACAATTCCAGTGATATCAAGTTTATTAAAATAGTCTGTTTCCAAGTAGTAATATTCTTTCTTTCTTTTTCTTTTTCTTTTTGGTGACAGGGTGTCACTATGCAGCTCTGGCTATCCTGGAACTCACTTTGTAGACCAGGCTGGCCTTGAACTCATAGAGATCTGCCTGCCTCTGCCTCCTTCCTGAGTGCTGGGATTAAAGGCATGAGACAGTAGGCATAAGTAGCAACATTTTTTGAGCACTAATTTTTTCAAAGTACGTTAACAATATTCTGCTAGCCCTTAAATGCCCATTTGTGTAAAGTTTTACACAGATTGGTAAGGATGACTCATACGATGCTCATCCTCAATTGTGATAATAGGTGTGGCTGGTTAAAAAGGATAGTGAGAGAGGAAAGAGGAAGGAGGAGAGAAGAAGGGAGGAAGCGATTGCTTGCTTGCTTGATTTTCATTTTTATAGCCACCAGCATGGATATATAGGTAGCCTCTGGACCCTGCTATTCCTATCAATTGTGATCAACTCCTTCTCCTGGCATGGGGACTGAGCATATAGAATGTCACTTCTGTGGCAAAGTTAAAAAATTGTTCTCTGTCTTGGGAACACAAGGGAACAACTCTTGCCTTCTCTTTAGTCATTTGTGTTGGGGCAGCAAGCTGCCACGTTGTGAACAGCCTTGTAGACAAGGCCACAGCCAGTGAGGAAGAGAAATTTTCTACTAACCACTGGGTGAGTTTGAAAGATTTCACCTGTAGTCATTGCCTTCGAAGGGGGATGGCAGCTCTGGAGTGCCATCACAAGAGATGTGGAGGCAGAGGCACTTAGCAAAGCCATGCCCCTACTTCTGATCCTCAGGTGTTGTGAGGAGGATAAGGCAATTCAGTACTCAGCCATAGACCACGAGTATATGGTGAGATTTTTCATTGGCTGCAAATTTAGCCATAAATATCAAATGCAACAAAAGTGACAATGAATTTAATTGCTAGCACTCAGATTTTCTAATTTATCTTTGTCTCTTATTTACTTTCCTTTAGTAAGCATCACTTTGAGGTAAAGTTTTATTTTTGCATTTTGAGTACTGACATTGATGGAATCCACCCACTTTATCTGGACTGTCTCAGTCTTACATATATGTGCATATTTCTTACAGATTAATTTTTTCACATATTCAGATTACATTTTCTTTTTTGCAACTAAGGTATACACGTCATTACTCTTCTTTGTTATTTATATTTTGAGACAGGGCCTCACTACATAGTCCAGACTGATCTCCAACTTGTGACCTTCCTGAGTCAGTCTCCTGAGTGCTAGGGTTGTACCAGTGTACCTCTATGCCTTCCAGTCACTCTGATGGTGAAGTTGTTAAAAGGCATGAGGTCAGGGCTTACTTCACAGCCCAACATTGATAAACTCAGAATGGACTCTGTATCAGCAAGTAAACCCACTTATGTGTAATGAGACTGTCAAAAGAAGACTCACTTACCCTAAAAGTTTTCTTTAAAGCCAACTTTGAATTAAAATGTTATCTTTTCCCCCCAGAATGAATATATTTGTGTTTGAAATTCACGTGTGAAATAATATTAAGTATGGTTGAAAATTTAACTCTGCCTCCCCCCGCCCTGACTTTTGAAAGAAATGAGAAATTAAGTTGAATAACAATGCCTCAGGAAATCAATATATACAAGTTCTCATTTTATGGTCACACAGTGTTAAAATTCACATTTAAACATCTAAACACAAACAGCCACGGAAAAAGTCAAGCCAATTATGAACCATGCAAAGCCAAACACTTTTGCATAAAGATAAACCTTAGAGGAAAACAAAGGGATACCTACTTTCTGCTGCTAGAAGTCCTAGGAGGAAGGCAGCATACGGACAAAGGACAAACATGGTTTTAGAGCAAGCAGGTCATCAAGCCATAGTCGGGCCCGCTACATAAGCCCCAAGCACAGCCTCCCAGCCACCCTCCAAATTTCAGACATCCATTACTGAGATCTACTTCTTAGTTCTTTGCTTTGGAATATGAGAACAGACTATTTCTCCTTTGAATTAAGTAACAAAGCAACAAGATACTGTTTACCATAAGATTAACCTTAGTGAATCTAGTAAATGCATAATGAATGAAGTTCAATAATCAAAATAGAAAAGCATTTCTCAGAAAAAAATTGTTTTACATTACGACACACTTAAACATCTCCAATTTTCTTTGGATGACAGATTAGGGAGCTGATTAATTTTTAAACTGTGATTTTAAATACAGTTTTTCAAATGCATACTCATCACGACAATACATTTTAATTTAAGGAAATAATGTGCTGTTTTTTTGTGGGCAAGCAGTTTTAGTCACTGTCCTCAAATTTCAGATGTGGTAGAGAGAATTTTAAGAAATTTTGGGAGACAAAATTGGGATTGTCAATTATTACTTTTGTTAGGCTTATTTTTACCTATCATTTCATAAGAATAGAAAAGGTGTTATGTAAGGTAGAAGACAAAGACAATCTGTGTAAAGAATGGGCAGCTGGTGAAATACCGTTCTCTGTCTTCCCAGCTCTGCGTGCCCGCCCCCAGCACCACCCTACATAGAGGTTCTGAAGTCATTTCTCTCTCTCTTGTCTTGGGCTTGGATGCACTTGCTGGTAATCACAAAAAAATGCTTCCGGTTTTGTAGTGTAAAACAAACCCGTTCAAATTGAAACAGAAAGACAGAGGAAAGGGTGACTTTGGGAATTTAAAGTGAACAAGTATAAGGATAAACAGGGAAGACTTTGGGTTTGAAAATTAATGAAAATACTAAAAATGAGATGGAAGCAATGAAAAACAACTGTGGATGTTCTCCTTTACAGAAGTGCACAGCTCGATCTGAGTCTAGATGAGACACACAAATGGCTCTCTGCAGCTGACGCACTAGTGCAGGCTGCAGAGACGACATGGGTGGGCAGATGGCTGCTTGGTCAGCAATGTTGATTAGGGCAGAATGCCTGCCTCAAAAAGGCTTAGTATTAAAAATTAATTTTAGAAATGGATGAATAATTTCTGATAGCTGTGTGAAGCGTGAAGGAAAATGTTACACTTTTCTTTAAACACCTCCTTTGCTTTTGACTTCTGACTACATAAAAATTTCCTCTTCATTTAGGGTAGTGATTTACATTTAGATTTTAATTCTTCTACTTTTTGTTTGTAGCACCCAGATAGCATCACTGAAAAAAAAAATCCTTTACAGATATTTACCATGGCCATTTAAAATACACACTGCTTAGAAGATCATGAAGTTCCCAGAATTAAAGAAAGTAAAGATAAGGAGAGAGAAGAAAAGAATGTAAGAAGGTGAGAATGCAGGAAAGGGAAGTCAAAACGGAATGTTCCATTGTGAACAATGAAGGTGAGGCCTTGAGGTAGCCTGCAAGATGGTGAAGAAGTTTTGTTGTTGTTGCTTAAAAACAAAGTACTGTACTAAAAGACTGTTCCAACCAAACCACTTAAAGATTTTACTGAAAGAAGGGAAAACCTAGGTGATAAAATATATTTAATATAAATAAGCATGTCTATGAATATAGATAATTTCTTTCTGTAAAGAAAAAATTTCAACTCTTCCAGAAAAAGAACACTTATGGCCTCATTACATTCTCAGTGGGCAGACATAAATATTAATTAAAGGCAAATTCTGGAGATTAGGTTTACAAAGTGATTTACAAGGACTATAATGTTTTCTAGGCCCATTTCAAAAGATGAAAGTGATAGTATAGACATTGATCACAAATCCCAAAGAGACAATTTATTCTAAATATAGTACAAGTTGTGACTCTATCATGTCATTACAAATATGAAATAAAATCCATGCCTGGATCCACTCTCCCTAAATAGGGTCAACTGTAATCTATGCTGAAAGCCAGAAGAGAGATGTTCAAGCTCTAAAAATTGTCCAGGGGATAGGAACAAAATATATATATAGTGGGGAAAAAAAGGGCAGAGATGACCTGATCCAGTGCATGTGTATAATCACAACCATGCACCAGCCCAGGGCACCAGAAGGGCTCAGGCACGTTCTAAGGCAGCACAAGAGGAAGCCTCTGGCCTTTCTCCCCAGTCACTTCTCTAAGATTCTGAATGTGTTTGGAAATCACCTTCACTCAAAAGAGGAAGATTCATATCCCGATTGGTAAAAATCAAAAGGAGGAAGCACATACCTGCTGGACAGGGAACCTCAGTCCTGTCATTGTGCATATGGTCTAGGCACATACTGACTGGTACGTGCACGTATGTACATGAAGAGAGGGCAGAAGCATAAGCACTGACAGACATTTCCAGATGCACCAAGGAAAAAGCATTCATATTGCTGACTTTGGGACACACTACTCATGCTGTAGGAAGGGCCTTGAGCCTGGATTCTAATGCTCATACACAAATATTAAAGAAGCCAGTTTAAATATGTAAAAGCCAAATCAGAAGGACAAATTCAACCACATAAAAATGGTCTCTAACAGAAGTAAAGCTGAGGCCAGATGACATATAATTCAGGAGTTAAGTAAGTAAACAAGAGGGAGCCCATGCTCAACACTGTCTGGACAGCCAGGATCCAGAAGCTGGATGGCTTAGAGACCTAGTGTAGAACCAAACACTATTGACAAAAAAACTCAATGAAATGATTCCTAACGCTGTTCTGCTATACTCATAGATCAGTGTCTAGTCCAATTGTCATCAGAGAGGCTTCACCCAGCAACTGATGGAAACAGATGCAGAGACCCACAGCCAAACATCAGGTGGAGCTCAGGGAATTCCTCACTAGAGGGGAAGAGAGGATTGTAGGGGCCAGAGGGGTTGAGGACACCAGGAGAACACAGTCTACAGAATCAACTAAGCAGGCTCATAGGGGCTCCCAGAGACTGGAGCTGCAATCACAGAGCCTGATGGGTCTGCGCTAGGTCCTCTTTCTGTATATATATGCGCAGAGGGGATGTCTCTGACTCCTTTGCCTGCTCGTGGGACCTATTTCCTCCTACTGGGTTGCCTTGTCCAACCTTGATGTGAGGGTTTGTGCCTATTCTTATTGTGTTTTGTTATGCCTTGTTGAGTTGATATTACTGGGAGGCCTGCTTTTTTGAAGGGAAATGGAGGAGCAGTAGATCTGGGGGAGAGGGGAAGTGTGGGGGGAGGACTGCGAGGAGTGGAGGGAGGAGAGGGTGTGGTAGGGATGTATTGTATGATAGAAGAATAAATAAAAAGAAAAAAGAACTCTAATGACTCTTCATCTAAATTGGTCATTTAAATTTTTAGTGAATGGTCCTGGGGAACACCTCACTGGTCAGATGTAAATGTGAGCATTTTATAGAATGATTGTGTGAGCACTAGCAGGTCCCCCCCCCCCCGAAGTACTTACGTATCATTCATCAAAACAGGTAACTCTTCTATGAGCTTCTTCCTTGAATACTTGCACACACGAGTTAGAGACTTTACAGAGAGAAGAACTTGGCAATTGTTTAAAGCTCACAAGACAGCTTTTACATGGAAAGACTTAATTTCAAGCAGTGCTGTCCCCAAGTCTGATTCCATGTAGCTGACATGGGAAAATCTTACATTAGAAGGTTTTGCAGGGGGAGAAGATGATCATCAAGATCCAGTGAGTCTGATTACGACATTGGGGTAGATGACATGGAGCGTAGAGTTTGGAGTGTACAAAGGGGAAGAAGTAGTGTGGTAAAAAGAAACTGGTATAATGTTGGTTTGGAAGCATTTGGGGAGGACAGCTCTGGTATTCAAATAAAGAGGAACCAGACAACGGTAGGTAGGATTTGGTGGGTGACAAAGTTCCTTAGAATCTCTTGGAGGGAGGACTTGACTAAATTCCCACAAAGATTATTCAGAATGGATGAGAAAAGATAGATGCCAAGTGATTTACACAAGTGAATGAATGAAGTTCCCAATTACCTGAGGAGGTAGGGTCTTCAGAGAAATCCGGCAACTCTTCAGGAGGGTCCCCGTAGAAGGAGTTGAATTTATGACTCGACACAGCAGCTAGTACTGCACCCTAGTACAAAAAGATGAAGAGCATACAATTAAAACATACGCACAAACATGAGGCGTTACCTAAATGCTTATTTACCTTAAGGATTACTCAGAAAGTAAATCTGTAAGAAATGTTGCCTAGGAGAGGGGGTTCTCAAAACAATTTTGGATTACTTTAGATTACTCCATATGCAGAATGAAGTGTCTGAACTAATTACATCTTGGACTTGCATATGTACCAAACAGTACAAAAGACTTTGTCATCATAAAATGACGTGGCCAAAGGATATTTAGTAGACTAGAAAGATGTTTGCAATAAGTTATATTTTAAAAAGCTTTCAAGCCAAGTGGTGGTGGCACATGCCTTTAACCCCAGCACTTGGGAGGTAGAGGCAGGTGGATCTCTGTGAGTTCAAGGCCAGCCTGGTCTACAGAGTGAGTTCCAGGACAGCCAAGGCTACACAGAGAAACCCTGTCTTGAAAAACCAAAAGAAAAAAAAAAAAAGCTTTCAAAAGAGTGCATAGTCTGATTTCTTCTTTGGAAAAAGTTAATTATAAAAGAGTAAACATATATCAGAATATTAATAATATCACTGGGTAGTAGGATTGAGAGTTTTTCATTTTCCTCTTTTCTTTTTGTAACAATGACTACATTGCTCTTGTACATCAATTCTCAATCAGGCCACACATTAGAATCAACTACATGTAATTTTTGAGACTGGGTATTATGTAGCACAGATTGGCCTTGAACTTGCTATGTAGTTGGGGCTGCTCTAAACTCTTGATCCTATTGCCTCTACCTTCTCCCAAGTGCTAGTACCACATAGACATGGAACACCATACCTGGTTATGTGTGGATCCTGGAAGCCACAGAGAGGACCCACTGAACCCTAGTAGAGAAGCACTGCCATACCGAGTGCCTGGCATCTTTTAGGACTACTGTGTGGGACAGCACTGGGAGCTACTGTTTTAGTACTAGGAAAATCCCTAAGCTGCCATGCTTGCTCTCTAGCTCTGCCCAGTTCTAGCTCTGCAACCTTGCTTGAGTAGATCATTAAAGCACTCTAGGTTTTCTTGTTGTTACATGTGCATCTATGTGCATGTTTATGTGGATGTGTGTGCACATGTGTGCATGTGAAGGCCACAGGCCAGACCTAGGTGTCATTCCTCAGGAGCCATCACTTTGTTTTTTGAGATAGAGTCTCTCACTGCGAACAGGGGCTTGCTGATTAGACTAGTCCGCAGGCTGTAGGCATCCTCTTGCCTCTGCCTCAGGGCTGGGAGGGTATGTTCTTATGTGGGTGCTAGGGATGAAAGTCAGGTTATTGTGCTGGTGTAGGAAGCACTGTTCTGACCGAGCTCTCTATCTCTTCACCGCTTCTCTAGGTTTTCTTATCTGTAAATGGAGAATATGAAAGGGGACGTACCTTACTTTACTGTATAGAATTGCCAAAAGTCTTAATGTACACAAAAGTGCTTTGAAAGCTGTTGAACATTCTGGAAGTATAAATCATTACTAAGCCTACTAAAATATGGGTAGAACATGAGTACAAATCTTTGTTGCTCTATGTAGAATTGTTCACTTAGGTGGTTTAAATATCAAATCACCAAAGTGGTCTAAGTCTATCATAGTTTCTATGTAAATTTTAACTGTTGAGCTCATGAGTTTTTCTGAAAGGAAAGGTAAATCTGCCATGTGTGTAGGAATTTGTTGGTAAATACATAAAAATGTTAGTGGCAATGAATTTCCACAAGGCCCACTTTTTGGAGGTCATGTTAAGTTTTTTCTCTAAATTTTAATTGAAAAATAGACTATAGAAAGTAAAGAACCAATGTTAGGCATGATGTTTCATGCCTGTGGTTGAGGCAAGAATACTGGGAGTTACAGGCTAGCCTGGGCTACATAGCAAGACCCTGTCTCAAAACAGCAGCAGTAGCAGCAGCTACCACTACTAACATCATCATCCTAAAAAAGATGAAAAAAGTGAAAAACACACAAAATAAAACACAAGTGCTTTTGATATTGCCATTTGAGGCAACTGCCTAGATTTCCCTTAGTATGGGGTTAAAATAGGGTTTTTAATGCAGAATTATACCAACCATATAGAAAAAATAGTGAATGTTGAGTTCTTTCTACAGAAGAATCTTTCTTCCTTCTTTTAATTTATTCTTTGTGCCTTTCACATCATGCCTCTCGACCCCACCTATCTCCCTCCCCCCATAATAAAACAAAATAAAATTTAACTGAAAAAAAGAAGTGGGGGGGGGAGAGAAAGGGAAAATCTCGTCATGGAAGCTACAGTGTGACACAGTGAGTCATGCAGTGATCCCCTTTACCCATTCATCTTTACATGCAGGCATTCATTGAAAAGAATCACTGGTCTGGTTCGAGGCCCCTGGTCTCTGCTATACACCATTGATACTGAGTCCTCACTGGGACTCTTCCTGGACATCCTGTTGCTTCCCTTTGTTGACATCCTGCAGCCCTCGGTCCGAAGGACCAACCCTTGGTCCCTGCTCCAGCAGATCACAGATGGGGTGGATGTTGGGGTGGGCCAACTCATAACCCTGGTTCTGGGCCTGTAGTTGCAGGGTTGGTCAGCCCACCAGCTCTCCCCTGTCCTCACTGCCAGGGTGAGCTCTCTAGCATTACCCTGGCTAGTTCACCACTGCAGCAGGGATGAGCAAGGGGCGGGGCCTGTTCTCCTGCTTTTGCATCCTCAGGGTTTGATCTCCCACACCTACACCTCCAGGGCCAGCTCTGCTGTATTGTCCAGGCGAGGTGGAGGGACCACTCTCCTGGGTGCTGCAGTCGATAGCAGGGCCAGCTCTCCCATCTGCCTCAAGTGTTGATGGGCAGGGGGAGGAACGAGGGCATCTCTCCCCCTCCCATGCCACCACATGACAGATGAGTAATGGGGCCAGCTCTCCCATGCTCACAACATTGGGGCTGGCTCACCCACACCTCTGCCAACAGGGTATCGTACTGCCCAGGCAAGGTGCAGGGTCCATGAGTGCTGCAGTTGGGAAGGGGGAGGTTAGCTCCCTTGCCCACCACAGGCAGCAGGCATCTTTCCCTTGCCCTCACCACCACATGGCAAACAAGGGGAGCGTGGCCAGCTATCCCACTCTCACAGCTACAGAAGGATCTTATTTCACTTTGCATATTACACATGTTCCCTAAAAGCTGGCTGGAATGGAAGTTTTATGCATCAAATCATATTTCCCACACACCCAAATCAGAATTGTAGAGATGTTTTATTTCCAAGTGAAGTTAACCGAGTTTCTTGGTATGTTACTGTTAGGTTTTAAGGCTTTTCCCAACTACTTCTGTAGCTGAAGATCTTATAAACAAATACTACACCAGTACTTAAAAGAGCCTGAGAGAAAAATTGCTGTGAGACAGTAAGTTCCTAGTTTTTCTGGCCCATGGCTAGCGGTTTGGTCTATTTAGTTTTCTCAGCTCAGTGACCATACATGGTTCCACTATCCAATGCAAGGCAATTATGTGAAATAGGAAAACAGTTTCAAAATAGCTCAGAGTCAAAGAATTTTAGTATGCTTCGAGAGTCAATCTCAGTGATGGGCCATTCTAAAAGATTTATTTCATAGGTGAGAAAACAGGTCAGGCAGGCTTAGAAACCTGTAATTATTAAAGGTGTAATCAACAGTGGTCAGAACTGAGCTCCACTGACCATTCTTCCTAATTTAAGGGTTTCTACTCGACTGAGAGTTAACAATGATTTCTTTTTACTCTGTGAAGGGACAGATCATAAATATTTTAGGCTTTGAAGGGTACACGGTTTCTTTTGCTACTACTCAACTCCGACATCAAAGCACACAAAAGCAACAAGAGGGTTGGTCAAATGTAAATGAACATATGGCACGGATTTTCAATAAAACTTCATGTCCCTCAAAGGCTGGACCGGACCCCCAGCTCCCACAGTACACTGTAGCTAGAGAACAGCCTGTTGTGTGTAGCAATATAAACGATACCTTATATAAAATTTTTCTGGTTTATTTAACCTCGACAAAGAAGCTTGTTCTTCAAATTTACTAGGTGACTTTAGCATGTTTTAAGGATGAAACAGAATTTTAAATTAAGACTATTCAAAATCTGTTAAGAAAAACCATGATAAAATTGCAACTTTCTGCTTTTAAAGTACTAAAACAGCATTCCTAAACTGCCTTTTCTTATGCAGTTCAGGGATGCTGGAGACTGATAAGCAGGCAGAGGCAAGGTATACTTTCATAATTTGCAAAACCAATAAAGGAAAGCCATAGAGAGTTGTCAGAAATCTCCCTTGCTGTGTTCTTTTCCTTTTTAAAATAATTTGTTATTTGACAGTTTCTACATGGATTTAATATATTTTTGTTACAGCCATCCCCCTGCATCCTCCCACTGCTCTCATCCTACTTTCTTGTTTTTTCATTTTCTGTCTGTTTTTACTTGGTGACCTCACTGGGCTTAACCACAGCTGCCTGCATAGATATGGGTGTGGAGCTGTCCACTGGAACACAGATGGCTAACTCACTCGTGACTACACTAAGAAAGATAATGACTTCTCCCCAGCAACCCTGGACTGCCATTAGCTTCTCTGAGTGGGGTGTAGTCCCATGAACCCCTCTCCCATCTATGACTGAATGTTTAAGGGCTCCTTCTTTTTTTTTTTTTAAAGATTTAATTTATTTATTATGTATACAGTGTTCTGTCTGCACATATCCCTGCAGAGCAGAAGAGGGCACCAGATCTCATTACAGATAGTTGGGAGCCACCATGTGGGTGCTGGGAATAGAACTCAGGACCTCTGGAAGAGCAGCCAGATGCTCTTAACCGCTGAGCCATCTCTCCAGCCCTAAGGGCTCCATCTTGTGCAGACTTCTTGAAGGCAATTACAGTTGCTGAGAGTTCATGTGTGCCTCCTTGAGGGGAGGGTCTTCCTTTCTATTAAGAGTATGGTTTGATCCTCTTAATTGAACTGCTTGGTTTCAACTCACTATAGCTAGCTATTGGAGAGAGGCTTTTAAAAGAGAGTGTGGCTAGATATCCCAGGCTGGTATTGAAACCTTCCTGACTCAGCTTCCTCAGTGCTGGAATTATAGGTATGTGGCACCATACTTGACTCAAACCATCATTTCCTAAATTGATTGCAGTAAATTCACTCAAATATCGAATAGTGCTTCTATTTAGATAAATTTTTTCCTTTAAAGGCCAAACCCTATATTTATGTCCCATTATATTATGCTAAACAGAAAACACATTGAAATTAAAATTGTGATAATAGACAGATAATTTCTGCTTACACAAAAGTCAATAGTGATAGTGAAAGGGATCAAAATATTTTATCCCAAAACATACCATTTTGATGTAAGGCTTCTTTTAAATTTATGAAACATTTTTTAACTGTTTGAAAATTTCATAATGCATATATAATGTATTTTGTTTCATTATAGAGAAATATGCTTTCTAGGGGTCAAAATAATTCCTGAAGCAAAGGGGATAACTTTCAGAACAGATACCCTGTGGAGCTTGTCCCTAGACTGACAAGCTCACATGTCAAAGACATCCCTTTGTTTATAATTATGCTTAGACTTATGCCCAAGATGGAAAGCAGCATCCCCTCTCGTGACGTTTAATTTCCACTGTCAACTTGGCTGGACTTGGAGTCACCAAGGACACCAGAACTGGGGAAGTCTACGAGTGTTTCTAGAGAGGATTAGCTGAGGAGGGAGAGCCTCCCTAACTGTGGCCAGCACCAGCCCTTGACTGAAGAGCAAGGCAGCTGAGTACTAACGCTCATCTCTTGTCTTCCGGACTGTGGACCCAGCACGACTCCTTTCCTCACACACTTGCTGGCATGTCCCCACACACTCCAACAGCACGCCAAGGTAAACCCAGCTTTCCTGAAGCTGTTTGGTCAGGGGGTTCTGTTGCAGCAATGAGACAGCAGCTAACATATCACTTAAGGAGTCCACACTTCAGAGCACAGCTCCTCTTCACAGCCTACATAACACAGTCTTCTGACACATCAGCAGTACATCTCCCTTTACTCAGTCTTACTTTCTCCCAGGAATAGTAGTTTACACACCTTGTATTTCTTTTGTTGGATTTATTTCTGAACATTTCATTGTTATGCTGTAGTGAATAGACATGCTTCTTAACTTCTTCTTAAGACTGTTCATTGCTCATATATTTGTGTAGACACACACATGTATATATATATATATATATATATATATATATATATATATATATTTCACTTTTGTACTGATTCATAACCTATACTTGTTATGAACTTGTTCTTTCTAGTGAATTTCTTAGGATTTCCTATAATATGGAACTATGTCATCTACCAAGCCAATTTTATTTTCTTCCCAAATGGAAGCCTTTCTTTTCTTGTCTGAATATACTACAACCCAGTTATTTCTCTTTCTAATATGTTCTAGGTGATGCCTATCTGCTGGTCCAAAGGCCTCACATGAGAAGTGTAGAGTAGTTCCCCTCTTCCTTGGTTCTAGTAACTTACAATCTTGGTATGAAAACATGACAGGGAAAATCCCAGAAGTCAATATTTTATATGCTTTAAATGACCTTTACAATAGCATATTGCTATGAGTTACTGCTAGTCTTACTGTGCCTAATTTATTTACTATACTTTATCAGAAACATGTTTGCATATTAAAAACAGAAAAACTTTAGGCACCTAAGGGTCTTGCATGTTACACGGTGGCTTGTTACACGGTGGCTCTCTTACTTGAGGAAAATAGTGAGTGGCAAGGGAGTGAGTATAATTATAAGAACTTCCTGTAGATAATGTAAAGGAAAAAGGTGATCAAAATAAGTGATAGCATAAGTCTAAGCATAATTTTTTTGGAGGAAAAATAAGAACAGAGATTATTCAGTAAACATTTCAGTGTTTTATGCATTTTTTAAAGTTCCTAAGGGCTGGCAAGATTGCTCAGTGGCCAAAGGTGCCTGCCACCAAGCCTGAATATTTGAGTTCAATCCTGAGGACCCACATGGTGCAAGGAGAAAACTAACTCCCACAAATTGTCCTCCAACCTTCACATGCCTAGCATGGCATGTGTGTTCCCTTTCCTTCAGGCACACAAAATAAATAACTAAAAACTAATAAAAGTTCCTAAAAGCTCTAAAAATATTAAAGTTGAATGAATAGTAAGAATCTAAAATTGTATACAATGCTTATTCGGGAATTACAATCATTTATAGATTACTAAATCAAAGGTATAATAATAATAATAATAATAATAATAATAATAATAATAATAAATTAACAAAGAGCACAAAGTTAACAGTAAAAAACATCTTTGGAGCATTTACCACAGTCTGGTATTCTTCTAATTGGTGTAACAGTAACTCATTGAATCCACTACTCCCAGGAATTAGCAGCTACCACTCTGCATACTTTAACAGATAACGACACATATCAAGGTACAGAGACTTCCAATGAGGGAGGGTCAGATTGGGCGTTCACCAACCCATCACAGCTCAAGAGTGGCTCTTCTGTACTGCTATGTGCTTCTTACTTCTGCTACCCGTAACCAAAATTCAATAATCTGCTTTCAGCAAATTTTCTTTTTTAATTACATCTAAGGTAGTCTTAAAAATTAGGCTGCTGCACCATTGGGGGAACTTCAATCAGTGTCTGGGGTAAAAATGAGTGGGCACCTAGCTGTTCATTTGGGGAAATAAGCTGTGGGGTGGTAGGTGTTGTAAACCAGGGAAATTACAACCTTTGTTCTAGAGGTTCATAGGAGAGGCCTAAGGAGGAGGAGAATAAGCTCCCTGAGAGGGCAGGCATGGCATGTGTTAACCTGGCGGCTGACAATTCTCAGGAATGCAGCCTTGCCAGAAGCTGAAAACGAGCCCATAATGATTAGGCTGACGTTCCTAATTCTATGTTGCTTGGCTGGTCTTGAGACTTTAAATAGCCTGTAAAGGGATGTGGTAAATCCACATGATCCCTGTTTGTTGTGATAGTTTGGCCCTGTCCAAATGAATCTTAGTCACCAGTTTGGCTATTTTTGGTCTAAGTCTGCTTCTGTGGCACCAGGGGAAGAACATGTCTCCTGTGATGGGTGAACCCATGCCTGAGTGAAACCTCTGTATTTGGGCAAAGGAAGGTTCAATCTTGCATAGCACAATGTTATGTGAAGCCAAAGCAGGATCAAGGATTAAAGAGATTTAGAGAAACATTAAGAAAGAAGCACAGACACAATGTCTTTGGACAGTTGGACAGGAAGCTAACTGCAAAAGAGTTGACCAAATTTTACTTTGAATGATTAGATTTTCTTGTTTTTCATTTGATGGCTATACCAGTTTAGGCAGATGTCAAGGCAAAGATGTCAAGCCCTAAGAAACTTCATTGGCCAGGCGGTAGTGGTACACGCCTTTAATCCCAAGACTCAAGAGGCAGAGGCAGGCAGATCTCTGTGAGTTTGAGGCCAGCCTGCTCTACAGAGTGAGTTCCAGGACAGCCATGGCTACACAGAGAAACCCTGTCTTAAAAAAAAAAGAAACTTCTTTGGGCACTAGCTCAATGATGGCATATCATTAAAAATTATTCTTGCCAATGATTTTATGAAAGCAGATAGAGAAGAGCCAGTTTGAACTCCTGACAACAAGAAAATTAGGAGAAAAGCTTAAAAAAGAATGCTGATGTTAATAATGGTATGTGAAAAGTTCTCTTGCTGTTCAGCAGCATTCACCGATCAGTAGAATCTCCTACAAGGGTGGGAATGTTTTGTATCTGTGCTGTTCAGTACGGTAGCTCCTAGTCCACTGAGCACTTGAATCATGATGGTATGAATGGGAACAGGCACTTGGCTTTTTAAATTTTAAGTAACTTAAGTTCACATAGGTACATGTGGCTAATGGATACCATTTGGGGCATTTTAGCCTTCCATGGTACTATTATAACCTGAGGGTTTTCCCAAACATTTACATAAAATCTACCTCTATATAAAATCATTCATAATCTTCAAGGGGTGAAGATTAACAAATTAATAGTATTATAATTTAGGCCATCTGAAAATACTCAAGAAGCATTGTAGCTGGTAGGAGTCACGTGACTAGAGACCATTATCCAGTTAGCCACTTACTTACAGAACAGACTCAACACAATCGGCACTCCAGATCAAGTAAGCATCAATCATTCCCTCTGCATCTCTGCAGCCTGGTGCTGCTGCCCCACAGCATTTCCTTCCAGAGTGCAGACCTCCACCACCAAATGCTGGGTCTTTTTCAGAAAGGTCTGAACTACAATGCTCCCTGTGAAGGCCTTTATCATTTTGCCTTTTCACTGTTTGAGGCAGAGGATATGGAGAGTGGTAAGAAAACTAACTAGGAAAAATAAAGGACAGCAGGCGATCTGCAAACATTTTCTTATAGATTATGGTAGTGGGGCTTTCATTTATTGCTTTATGATGATTGTTCAACTCTGGATCCAGTGTTAACCCAGCTGCAGTTTCCAGTGAACTAAAATCACACTTAAAAATTTAAGGTCTTATTATCATGGTTAGTTTAACATTTTGAAGCAGTGTCTGATTATGTAGTCCAGGCTAGCCTGAAACTCATGAACCTCCTGCCTCAGTTTGTTTCAGTGGCGGGATTATAGCTATATGTCATGTTATATTTTCTGTCAAAATATTTATGTTTGAAAAAACGA
Organism: Peromyscus maniculatus bairdii; assembly: GCF_049852395.1. NCBI lineage: Eukaryota > Metazoa > Chordata > Mammalia > Rodentia > Cricetidae > Peromyscus > Peromyscus maniculatus. The sequence continues at coordinate 129,751,642 of NC_134875.1, read as the reverse complement.
AGCTTAGATTCATAATGTAACCATACCTCTGTTATGAATTTTAAAGACAAAACAAATCAAAAATATAATGTGCCTTCTAGTTGCTAAATTTTGTTTTGATTCCGACTGAAACATTAACTTAACATTTACTGAAATGGCAACAATTTTTAGAAATAATTTAGTTGCGGCAAAAATAATGGCTGACAATGAGGATGTGTCTGTAGGGAACAAAGCAGAACAAAGGCATGACCACTAACCCCATCTAGTAGGCTTTTTGGTGGTTTTTCAAATTTACCTTTAGTTTCCTCCTCGCATTGAATTTCCGCAGCTGTTCCACTGTTTCTGGAAGATGAATTTTGTAGGCATAACGATCCCGCTCCTATAAAAGAAGATTATGATCATATACAACCACTGAAAAAAGTGAAGAAGCTTAACAGAAATTATGAAGGTCAAGTTTTAAGTGTGAAGTTTAGATTTAACTTTAGGAAATAGGTTATTTTATTCCATATACTGATGCACATTCTGAAACAAGGGCTATAAACAGTAAAATTGATGGCTAAATAGTATTTCTAGCAAGAATAAAGGACTAAAGTAATAGATTATTTAATTTTTAGACATGTGGCTAAAGTTATAATGGTTGTGAAAGTATGAAGCTGCCTTTTTCTACTTAATTTTTTTTTTAGCTAGCATGCGAAATAACAGATTTCATTATGACATTTTCCCACATCCATATATCATTGCACTGAGGTTGTCTTCATCATCAACTGTCAGGTAAAATGCGCACTAAAAAATGAAGTCTATACTGACTCAGCATTCGGCACTGTCCGGAATAACTGAACATCTAACTCAGCCACTTCCCCCACGCAGGGTCTGCTTCAGCTCTTGCCCAGAAAGAAATCATTTCCTTTGTAGCAGCCTTTTAGAATTCCAAAAGAGCAAATTAGAATTTTATTTTAGAAAAATGAAAGTAGATTCCTATCTTTCACTCTGCACAAAAGTCAACTCCAAATGAGTAAAAGACCTTAATGTGTGTGGCAGTGGTGGCACATGCCTTTAATCCCAGCACTCAGGAAAGCAGAGGCAGGAGGATCTATCTCTGTGAGTTCGAGGCCAGCCTGGTCTACAGAATGAGTTCCAGGACAGGCTCCAAAGCTACACAGAGAAATCCTCTCTGGAAAAACCAAAAGACCTTAATGTAAGACCTGAAATTCTGAAACCATTAGAGGAGAAAATAGGGAAAATACTTGAAAATATAGGCATAGGGAAGGTTTTTCTCAATAGGAATCTGGTCACTTAGGAAATAAGGTCAACAACTAACAAATGGGACCTCATGCTATTAAAAGGCTTCTGTACAGCAAAGGAAACTGTCAACTGACTGAAAAGGCAGCCTACAGAATGGGAGACAAATCTTTGCTGGCCAGACAGCTGACAGAGAAGTAGTATCTGAAATAAATAAAGGATTAACAAGAATTAAGAAACAGCAACTCAACAAATGGGCTAATGAAATGAACAGATTCCCAAAGATAAATAAATATGGTCAATAAATATTATGAAAAAAATGCTCAACCTCACTCGTCATTTGAGAAATTCAAGCCAGAACTAGCCAGAATGGCAGGCATTAAGCAAACAATTAACAAAGGTTGGGGTATTATTTACTGAGAGAGTGGTCGAAATAGAGCAAGTAACCAGCACCAAAGTTTAAGGAGTGAGAATGTGTGGAAATCCTGATAAAGAGCAAGCAGATGAATACATGCAGAGAGAATGCAGTGACGGGACAGTGGAGACAGATCAGATGGGAGGGATGATGAGGACGAGGCAGGCGAGGCTGGCTTTATTATGAGAGGGCAGGGACACAGGTGCTTGCTGCCAAGCCTCATGACTTGAGTTTGATCCCCAGAACCCACATGGAAGAAATCGAGAATCCACGCCAGAAGTATCCTCTGACCCCTCCCTCCAACGTGTGTCATGGCACACCATCCAAATAAATAAATAAATAAATAAATAAATAAATAAATAAATAAATAAATAAATAAATGTAAAACACCTTACATAGGAAACTCAGCCACTGTATGAATATACACCTAATTTCTCTAAGGAAGAGACAGAATGGCTGGCCATGTGACTGGGCTGTTTAATGTTTTAAGAGGTGGTCAAATGTACCCTTTACGTTCCCAGTAACAGCATGAGTTCCAGTTGCTCTATATCTTTGTCAACACTAGGTGTGGTTAGTCATTATTCATTTTTTGTTTATATTTATTTAACATGTATGAGTGTTTTGCCTACATGTTTGTGTATGCATGATGTGTGTGCAGTGTCTGTGGAGGCCAGAAGATGGCATCAGATTCTCTGGAACTGGAGTTACAGATCACCGTGAGCCACCATGTGAGTGCTGGGAATTGAACCTGAGCCATCTGGAAGAGCAGCCAGTGCTCTTAACTTCTGAACTTTCTGTCCAGCCCCAATAATTTTTGTTTTAGCCATTCTAACACAAGTGTACAGGGATTTCACTGTGGCATTATTTAGATTCCCCTAATGACTAATAATGTTGAGGAGCTTTGACTGTGCTTACCAGGCATCAGTGTATCTTTGTAAAAAAGTCTGCTCAAGGTTTTTTCCCATTTTATATTAGATTTTATGCTTTCTTATGGAGTTTTGAGAATTTGTTACATTCTTTAGATTAAGATCTTTATCGGATACATAATTTGGAAGGATTTATTCTCAGTTTACAGTTTGTTTTTCATTTTCTTAATACTGTCTCTCAAATAATAGAAGCTTTTAGTTCTGCATACATTTTGCAGGTAGAACAGAATGCTCTGACAGGCTGAACATGGGTAGTTTGAGGAAGAGGACACCATTACGCACCACAATTTTGAGCACAAGAAACTGAAGTCTGAGTCCAACTGTACTGGGAAGACTAGGGCAAGCACCTTGAAAGATGCATGTCTTGTTTGAATACATGGCAACAAATGGAGTTTAGAGTTGATTTTGAAAACACTTCCTACCTAATAGCATAAACACATTCCCTGGAGTGTTAGGTATTGGCAATCAGGAAAATAAAATGACTGCCTAGCGGAGAGTGGTGAGACAGAGAGAGCACATTTCATCACATGCTTCTGCTGCGTAAAACCCCGGGCAGGTTACCTGATGGAATGGCTAGAAGACTGAAAGCTGGAGAAAGGCAGGTAGATGTTCTAGGGATCCAGGCTTGCAGGAGAAAGCTTAGGCTGATATTGCTGCTATTTTCTTTATCCTCTTTTACTTCAGCTTTGATTCCTGACATATCCTAGCCTAGGTATAAGGCTGCAGCCCAAAAAGTCAAAGGACAAATAACACTGACCAAATGATCCCTGAGAAAAGCCCAATGGAGAAGAGGATATCTGTGCAGGATAGAACCTTGGGCTATTTCACAGCCTGGCTCTGTCTTCCTTTCAGACTAGGAAGTTCACTACAGCCGTGACCCTGAACTCTGTCTGTACTTAATCCTACAGTTGTTGGGATGGATATTCATTGCAAGTATCATTAATCAGATATATAAAGATATTAAACAGGTGCAAGTCAACAACTATAAGGCATTCATATGTTACTTGGTTTAATACTCAGATTCTTTGTCCACATGGAATAAATAAGAAAGACCGTTTTTTTTTTTTTTTTTAAACTAAAGAAATAATTCTTTTGCTCTTATTTTTGACTCAAAACAATGATACTTTTGACTTTGGACACCCTTTATTACAAGAATTTTCATCATTCTTTTCTTTACTTTGTACTTATTGAGGGCATTTTCCTTAAGCCCTGGCTTACATTTTAGCCATCCTAAACGAACATAACTTACACCCACTGTAATGAGACACATATGTACATGAACAAGGGCTAAATGTAAGATAAAGTTGTTCCTTCCAGATAGATGAGCTCCTCACTAATGGACTTCTTTATCTCCAGATGACACATAAGCCATGAGAATAACCAGTAGTTCAAACATGGCAAGTGACTCTGAGTTTAGCTTTTCAGATTTTTCCTTTTATGTTACTGACATTTTAAAACATTTTGGAGCCAGAAATCCATTTTGTATGGAGCTCAGACTACTTAAGATGAGAACTATAATCATTGGTAGAGACAAGAATTTCCAGAAAGAAATATGTTATTAACCAAGATAAGCTTTGATAAAGAAAGTCGCTGTAACTGTATAATGCTAAGACGCTTTTTTAAAGCATCTTAAAAATGACTATTGTCCTTATTTGGCATTAAAAGTAACTTCTAAATGACAAAAGATCTTCATTGGAAAAAACAAGAGAAGCAAAGAAAGAGTAGGAATCTTCTAAGGTGTTCATTTTATATCAGGAAGAAAAATACTAAGAAAGTAAAAAAATATTAAAGAATTGATTCTTTGCTAGGAAAATCAGAAATATTAGTATTAAAATATCAAAAGGTTGAATACATATTTCAAAAGTAATATTCTTTTTAATGTTACTGGGACTATACTCGGGATTTTATGCATGCTAGGAAAGTGCTCTATCGTTGAATAATAACCCTCAGTGAAGAAGTAATATTTCCAAGGAGAATCAAGATTCACTGAAATGCCAAAATTGCCCTATAATATTATTCCATGTCATCATCACCAGGAATACATATTAATCAATATTTTTATATATCTTAGTATCTTGCATAAGCTTGGAGGAAGCAGCACGGTACAATAGTAGCCAGGAAAGATTTTACCAAGCAACTGGTATCTAAATAAGGATCTGAAGATGGTGAGGAACAAACCCCAAAGTGACCTAAGGAAGAATATTCTAGGCAAAGGGTATGACTAATACAGGAGAGTTGAGGCAATGATGTATCTGTGGTCTGAGGGTCAGCAAGGAGACCAGAATTATAGAAACCGAGGCTCAGGAGACTAGGACAGGGTAAAATCAGAAAAGTATCAGGAAACCCAGTTAGATAGCAGGTCAAGGAAGAATACTTCAGGAGAGGGGCCTAGATTCAGGCCTCATCATGTAAAGACACTTAAAGGCAGTAAAACTCAAGGAGGTCTTCCAGGTATACAGTGAGATGCAGAAGAAGACGAGGAGCAAGGACGGAGGCCAGTCAGTGGCACAGCCATGTGATATGGTAGGGAAGGAAACGAGGACAAATCAGCAAGATCTGAGGAGACACAGCCAGACAAGCAGAAGGGAAACAGAGGGCAGATACCCTGGGAGCCAAGGGAAGAAAAGTTCCAGGACATGGAACTTTGTCAACAGACCAATAAGGTCTGGCCCTGGGATCTGAGCATTAGACTTAGCAATGTGAAGGTTAGTAGTGACTAGACAAGAGCTGTTTTTCTTTTGAGTTTTTGAGATTCTGGACTTCAAACTAAGGGCCTTGCCCATGCTAGGCAAGAACTCTACTGAGCCATACCCATTGCCAATAAGAGCTGTTTTAGTGGGGTTGGCAGCAGTGAGATCCTGACTGGTATGAGTTCAAGAGAAAGGTATGGCAGAAATTGGAGAAATGGGTACATATAATTCTTATTAGTTTTGCAATTGAGTGAACCAAGGATTGGGGGCAGAAGCTGGAAATGTTTGTAGGAGCAAGAGAAGGCAGATGTGCATACATACATGTGAATGTAAACAATAAAAACAAATCATAACACATCAGACCCCAAAGGTCCAGAAACCTGATAATGTGGGAAAGAAGGAAGTGGCTGGACCAATGCCATCTAATTAGTGAGAGGGACAGGGACAGGACATAGAACATGAATGATGGGCTGGGGTAGGCTGAACTAAATAAAGTCTTGCTTCTAGCAGTGACAACGTCTGTGACTGAGGGCAAAATTCTGAACCTCTCTGAGGATGTATTCTTCCTTATAAAGCAAGAATTTCCTGGAATTACAGCACAATGTTTTAATGAAACAATACCATTTTCTGATGTCTTAAGATATGATTTTCCTTAACCCAGAAAAATGGGATACAAAAACACTTGAAATGTATCTTCCCCCTAGAACAGTGAATCTATACCTGGTGCCTACTGAAAACCAGTGAAGTCCTACAGAGTACAGAGCTGCACCCACAATAAAGCTAATGTGAGATAACATGGTCACTTCAGCTGTTCCTTTTCATCTTTGGTACATGTGTTGCCAGACAACAGCCCGTCTTCACTCACAGATTCTGTCTTAACCTGCTTTTGTGCCCTGTCCAACAGCTGAACATCTTACATGTCTCTGACAGGGTGCAAGGCAGCAAGCAAGATGGACAAAACTGAAGGAAAGGCTGAGAAACAAGCCAAGAGAGAAAAGGTCCATCATCTTCCAGGGTGGTGCACTGTGGCTGCCGCTAGTCTTTAAGCACAGTGTGCATGGTGACCCGTGAGCGCAGGTACCTTAAGCCATGGGTGATTGAGCGCCTCATAAACAGTGATCCTTTCAGCGGGATCCAGCATCAGCATGCGGCGAACTAGGTCTTTGGCACTTTCAGAGATATGGCTCCACTGCCTTGGATTCATCTGGGGAGGAAACAAGGAAAGCGCCACAGTTATCTTCAAGAAGTCCACGCTTATCATTATTTACTCTTCTATAATCTATACTATTTCTTTTTCTTTCTTTTTTTTTTTTTTTTTTTGGTTTTTTGAGACAGGGTTTCTCTGTGTAGCTTTGCGCCTTTCCTGGAACTCACTTGGTAGCCCAGGCTGGCCTCCAACTCACAGAGATCCGCCTGGCTTTGCCTCCCGAGTGCTAGGATTAAAGGCGTGCGCCACCACCGCCCAGCTAATCTATACTATTTCAATGTAACATCTCAGAACAAATAACAGATTGGAAGACCTGTTTTCTGAGGAAGAAGAAAGCATATGCAATGCTTTGTGATTTTTTTCTCCATTATATGAGGGTTTGTATCAGCTATTATTCTGCTGGGGCTGCTACATTGTAATATTTTCAATATTTAAAAGGTAGAATGCCCATTATTCTGGTTTCTAGTTTTGATTTTGATCTAAAAAGGGTACAATACATTGATCTACAAAGTACTGAAATAAATTTGAAATGAAAAGAATCAAAGAAAGATTCTTTTTTTTTGAGATAAGGTTTCCCTAAGCCCAGGATGGACCAGAACTCACTCTGTAGCCTGGGCTGACCTTGAACTTCTAGTTGCTTTTTCCATAGGCTCTTGAGCACAGGCATTACAGATCTGTCCCACCACACCGGCTAAATAAAGTTTTAAAAGCGATGTCTGCAAATACTGGGATCAGGTGCTGAGTGTGGTATTCACCACTACAATCTTAGCAACTGGGAGGCTAAGGCAAGGGAATTGTGAGTTTAAGGTCAGCCTAGGTTGGATAGAAATTCTGAGAGAGAGAGTGAGAGAGAGAGAGAGAGAGAGAGAGAGAGAGAGAGAGAGAGAGAGAGAGAGAGAGAGAGAGAGAGGAGAGAAGAAGAAGAAGAAGAAGAAGAAGAAGAAGAAGAAGAAGAAGAAGAAGAAGAAGAAGAAGAAGAAGAAGAAGAAGAAAAGAAAGATGCGTACATAAGCCCTACAACAAAATTGGGAGCAACATTAATTGTGAAGCTATGAAGATTCATTAATTGGATATTATGATCACAGTATTCAAAATCTAAGGAAAAATACTATCATCATAACCCTGCAAAATAGCCAATTCCACTAGTATACTCTATTCAGTGAAGTCACTTCTTTCTTTTAGAGATGAGACAACCAATTCATGTGGTAAAATTGAATAAAACCAAACAGTAAGAATTACGAGTTTTCCAAAAGTCTTCTGATAATGGCTGTGAACCTTTGAGGCAAAAGCTGGAAGGCTCCTGGGGAAGGGGATATGTCTAAGCCCAGCAATGAGAAAAACATTCAAGGAACATGCTCAGAGCTTGGAGTTGGGAAGGGAAGTGGGAACAGGAGGTAGTGACGGAGGTAGATCTTATTCCCAGTTCAACACCAGGAAGTTGCCTGATCGAATGACCATATGGAAGCTGCTTGATGCCAGGTGCTTCATGTAGTATTGCAGCTTTTGTAACTGTTGCTGTTGTTTTTCAGTGTGGGAGACACAACCCTGGTCCTCACACATGCAAGGCCAAGTGCTTTGCTAAGGAGCTACATCTCTGGCTCAGTGTGCTGGCCTTAACCAGTAGAGATTTATGGCACCTCTTAAGAGAAAATGATGGAGAATGAATACAGCGATTTAAAGCCAAATGAAATCACAGTACTTGCATCATAGCATAAAGGAATCACTCCAATTTGGCCAAGGGCTAGCAATAGATACCAAGCTTTGGCTCAGATGAGGCTTTGAACTTACAGATGGGGAGGGAAAAGCATCTTCATGCTAGGGAGAGCTCTTACAATTGAAGGATGTTCTATATTCCTCTTCTTATAGGCAAAATTACAAAAGCAACCATTTTCATTTGTTGAATTTTGTGACATAACTGTCATAAGACTGCCTCAATATTGTCGTCCTACTGGAATTGTGGTCAATGTCCATGCTTGAAAGTGGTGACTAATTAGGCAGGACCTAGATGGTTATGCTCCCTTGCTGTTCCCCCCTCCCCCTCCCCAACTTGACACAGACTAGAGTTATTTGGGAAGGGGAAGCTCAATTGAGAAAATGCCTCCATCAGATTAGCTGTAGGTAAGTCTGTAGGGATTTTCTTGATTAATGATTGATGTGGGAGGGGAGGGCCCAGGCCACATTCCATGGTCCTGAGTTGTATAAAAAAGCAGACTGAGCAAGCCACGTGACACAAGCCCATAAGCAACATTCCTCCATGGTGTCTGCTTCACTTCCTGCCTCCAAGTTCCTGTGTTGGCTTCCCCCCACTGATGGACTGTAACCTGAAAGGCAAATAAACCCTTTCCCCCACAACTTGCTGATGGTCATGGTATTTCATCACAGTAGTTGAAAACTAAGACACCCTTCTTCCCTTTCTTGGGGCTCATGTGATCTTCAAAATCTGATTTTTTTTTCTTGGCAAATGAAAAGATCTGAAAGTGGTGGCTATGAATTTTGAAGAAATGGTTTGGAATGGTAACTCCCTGCTCTTTTTATGAGGACATCTGGCACTGACAACACAGTCCTTCAGCTGGCAAAATTAGATAAAACTGAGTTATCGGGGCAAAACAACTGGGTTAGAAAACAGGCATTTCTTTGAAATGCTAGCATGTATTCCAGTTAATAGTATTCTCTGACATCTACCTTAAAAGAGCAAGTAAGGGCAGAGTGATGGCATGTGGGGAGAAGGACAAATCCTGAGTGTTTTCTCTCCTACACAGAAGCTAGATTTAAAACACAGACATGCCAGGAAAGCAGAAGGGGGGCTACTAGGAGGAAGGGGACCAGAGGAGGGAGGAGGGGGGGGGAAAGGGTGGGTAATGGAGGAGCAAATGTGAGCAAATTTATATGTACAAAAATCTCATATGGAAACCCACTGTTTTGTATACTAGCCAAAATTTAATAAGAAAATAGAAAAAAGGATCAAGCAAGTCAGTACATGAGAATGAGGTCTAAGCCTCATTCTGAAGAGCAGGAGCAGCTCCCAACCGAGCCATACCACACTTAGAAGATGTCATCGAGTTTTTCTTACAGATGTCCAAGATCAGGGCTTTACTGCTTCTTTTGCTAAGTACCATCAGGATGTCAAAGTGATTTTTGTTTTTGAGATGTTTTGGAATAACCTAAAAGTCTGTGAGATGCAGAATAAGATTGCAATGTATTGCTTATTGAAGCTGAGGGCTCTGCCCTATCCTTGTGTGATCGATTATTTCCATACTAAAGAAGCAGCAGTGCATATTGATAGAGTCGTATCACAGCATGTAAAAAAATAATGACAAGGTCCATGAAGTTCACAGAGGTGGCGGAAATGGACCTATACTTTAAACTGCTGATGAAAACCTGGGCCCTTTGTAAAAGAAGCCTTGAAGACAAACAAGAAGTGAGATTAGCCAAATAAGTGGGAAATACACTGTAAGGTGCAAAGCTTCAAGTATTTAAAGCATTGAATACTTATTTCTATACCTTGGTACAGAAATTATGGTATAGCTGCTACCTTATCACTTCCTATAATATTGCCACCATTCGCTAGGAATAGGAAACTTTAAAATAACTTAATTTTTGGACAGTATAAAAAGTACAAATTTCTTACCAAGGCATAAAAATAGGTATTCATGCTTTAAAAATAGACAAAGTCAAATACCAGACACTGTTGGAATGAAGCGCATTGCCTTGGAAACGAGGAAGTTAGCAACTGAACAAATACAAAGGAAGAATTCTATTATTAGCAAATGCTTATAACTCAAAAAGGCAGGTGGGAGATTTTATTATATGGTAAGTACGCCATCAACTGCTGAGAAGATTTAGTGAAGTGCCCAGGGCAGTTCTGGGTGCATATGAAGTGCTGTGTCTCAGCTGCTATCATTGCTGTTATTCTTATTAACCTGGTACTTGCTTCATATAGCCTTGGCTAGTCTGGAGCTTTCTATGCAGACGAGGCTAGCCTCAAACTCATAGAGTTCCTCTTGCCTCAGACTCCCAAGTGCTGGGGTTAAAAGCATCACCACCATGCCTGGCCCTTGGTGCATTTTCAACTGAGTTTCTTCTATAATTTCATTCAACCAGAAAGCCCAGTCTATGTATTTCTGACAAGTGCTTACAATCTCCAAGGACAGGAGAGCAACGGCTAATAAGCAACCTCCTAGAGTATTCAGTTACCTTGAAAGTAGTGCTTTATTTACTAGTGGGCAATTGAATCTAAGAGAAGCAGAAAAAGATGTATTTACAACTTCTTTCTGTTTCAGAAGGATACTGTTTGCTCTTATGAGCTGACAGTGCACAGGCAAACAAACGAAATTATTCACTATTTTCACCTCCATGTGCTTTCATTATAGTTTAAAGGATGAGGTTGCGACTCTGAAACTACTTTTCCACATTATGGGCTAGAAAGATGACTGAACTGTTAAGAGTGAGTATTGCTGTTGCCGAGAACCTGCACTCAATTCCCAGCTTCCACATGAGGCTCCTAACAGCCACCTGCAGCTCCAGTGGCTGAGAACTGATGTCTCTGGCCTTCACTGACACTTGCTCTCTGGTGCACATACTCCACCCCCCCCCCAAACTCATACATACACATAATTAAAAATCAAACAAATCTTTAAAAATTATGACATTACTGACAAAATGAAAAGAAAATGTTAGTGGCCTCAGTTTGGGAGTCTAGTGTTACATAAACTTGTATTTGGTCTTATGTTACCAGGCATGGCACAAAATGAAGCAATTGATTCAGCTGAATAGAAAATACAAGCTTCAGTGCCTTGACCAGAGGCATACAGACGCTCACAGTTTCAGATCCTACCAGCTACATGTGTTGGAATATGGCTAGAAATGTAGGGAGAATTGGGACTGTGAAGGGGCTTTCGGCTTACGTATTTCGGAGACTCCTTAGGTCTTTTTTGATCTAGCCCTCCACAATGTCAGTAATAGCATTATTTTTTTATAAATAATAAAAGCAGTAATCTGGTAGTTACAGGGCAATGATAATATCTGAGGCTTTCAATGCATAGTAGCTCCAGAATGTGAATGTTTAAGTCATATCAAAATGTCTCTAAACTGGGGCTGAAGAGACGGCTTAGCTCTTCTGGAGGACCTGAGTTTGGGTGAGAGCATCTCCACTGGTGGCTCATCACTGCCTGTAACTCTAGCTCCAGGGGATTCAACACCTCTCTGGCCTCTGCAGGCACCTGCATTCACATGCAGACACATACACAAAATTAAAGTAATAAAAAGAAATTCTTTAGAGAAAATACCTCCGAATTGTTATCATGAAACATGGTTGTGATGTTCACATGTCAGTTTACTCTGACTTTTTTTTTGCTATATTGGTGGAAATTTAAAACTAGGATAAGAAATGACTTAAAGTACCTGAGTGAAATTTCCATTTGAATATTATAAATTAAGAAAAAAGCTTTAAGAATAAAGGCCTTTTCTTAACTCTATAAAAAAGGCCCATAGAAGAAGTCTGCTTCTCATTGAGTTCAACTCATGGTGACTCAAACTTATTCAGATCCCACTGTGCTCCACAAGACTGCTGGGTCCCTGATGTCAACACAGATCTTTGCTATGGTGGGGTGGGTACCTAGGTGGCAGTCAGGTGGTGAGCAAAGACAGACAGTAGCTTTAAAACAACACCTTTTGGGGTCTTTTAAATCTGAGTGGAAAATAAAAACCATAATCCATTACCTTATATTTTCCTTTAATAATGCCTTCAAACAATCTTTCCTTGGTTCCGTAGAAAGGCAAACAGCCACTGAGCAGGATGAAAAGGATCACGCCACAGCCCCAGACATCGACAGGCTTTCCGTAAGGCTCTCTCTTGACTACTTCTGGGGCCATAAAATGAGGTGTTCCAACACGTCCTAGATTTAAAACAACAACATTATAGAAAACTGGTTTTATAAAATGAAGGTTTTTTTTCCTACTTGAAACCTGAAAGTAAAAAAGCAATATCGGATGGGCGATGGCCCAGCACTTGGGAGGCAGAGGGAGGTGGGTCTCTGTGAATTCAAGGGCAGCCTGGTCTACAAAGTGAGTCCCAGGACAGCCAGGGCTACACAGAGAAGCCCAGTCTCTCAAACAAACAAACAAACAAACAAACAAACAAACAACAAAAACCAATATCAGTCTGAATGAAAAATTTACCAATATCAGTGTTTTCCTACCACTTTTTTCCCCTTATAAGAGGAATTCATGGAAGGAAAAAATAGTTTATCTGACCACTTTTTGAAAACACATGGTCTAGAACAGGACCCTGGTACTCTTCTCTGGATTCTGCATGTTATATAGTAGGTCTTTTATTTCTTGCTTCTTCAAGGAGTTTAAACGTTCTAATTTAGAGTGGGGGCAGGGAAGAGTGAGTTGACTGAGCCTGCACCTGTTGGGGAAGAGGTGGAAGGCCCACTTGGATAGAGGCAGGGGCAGGGGCAGGGAGAGGGTGTAAGTGAGCAAACATTGGATGGCAAAAGGGTTACTTTGAATTTATTAGGTTGACTGTAGCAGTTCTCAATGGCTACTGGAACGGGAATTAGCTCACTCCTAATGTTAACATTTGAAGAGAATTGAGAGCAAACAGATGGCATGCCCTAAAGCAAAATCAGGAACTCCCTCCCATGCAATCCTCCTGTGTTTGTTGTTGTTTTTTGAAACAGGGTTCCTCTGTGTAATGACCTTGGCAGCCCTGGAACTCTCTTTGTAGCCCAGGCTGGCCTCGAACTCACTGAGATCCGCCTGCCTCTGCCTCCCGAGTGCTGGGATCAAAAGCGTACATACCCGGCTCATAGGATTTGAGTGTCTAAGTATCATCTGACTCTTTGACTCTCATCTTGAAACAATTTTCCTTTTTCCTCCCTCTGGTACTAGCTGCTTGCACATTATAAGCATCTTTAACTGAGTACCCTCAAGACAGTCTTTTCCTCTCTGGAGGAGTAAAAGGCTTAAACTCTAGGGAAAGGACTTGGGGGTGAGCCACTGCCTACCAGACTTGGCAGCTCTTGTACATTTTGCAGGCCCAGCCCTGCCTTCCTTCCTCTGTCTGTTGGTTTGTCCGCCTGTCTCTTCTCATGCTGAATCCAAGATCATCTTTACTTTGAAGATTGCAAAAGACTTTATCTCACTGCGGTCCAGAGCCTAAGAAATCTTTTAGTCCATCTACACAGCATATATCGCAAAGGCCTGTTTGGTGGTTATCAAACTCAGCTGGGATGGAGAGGGCCAAGGAGCTCCGCTGCAGATCATTCTGGTTTCCCTTCCATTCCCCATAATGGAAGAGATTAAGCTCAGGGCTCCAACAGGGAAAATACCTTCTCTTAAAATGTACAACAAAAACGCAGTACCGACTACAAGGATCTGACGAGAGAAACAGTTTTTATTTCTGGGTTGTCTGATTTGCTTTCTCAAGCAGCATAAAGGAGCTGAAGTATTGGGAGCTGAACTTTCTGGCTCATTGGCAGCTTCTATAAGGCAGGGCCCCAGGATAATAAACATTGTTCTGATGGACAGGGCAGAAGCTGGCAGAAGTAGGGAAAAGCAGGGCTCAGGGTATCATTTGAAACACTGCTCCCAGGACCCATCCGGTACCTGCTGGAAAGTTCACATGGTACTTTGACATTCAACTCCTACAACTCCAGGTAGAGTGACTCATTGTGTGTGGGGGGGTGGGTGTGTGTGGGTGGGGGGGCTTTTTGTAGGGAATAATCCAAAGCACCACAGTTTAAGTCCAGCCATCTATCTGGACTGAAGACTGCCGCCTGCACTATGGAGGAATTAGTGCTCTTTCTTTGGGAGAAGTTTGCTCAGAGATGGCAGAGACTTTTCAATTTCAAGTACATCAGTATGAAAAACTTCACCAAACTCCTTGCCTTTGCTACTAATTTTCATTTTTTTTTTTTTGTGACCACTTGACTTTTATCACAAAATTCTAAGAACAGGAAACCAATTACCAAACCAAACATAGAACTGTTTATGAAATACCTCAGATATTTACATAATATTTAAGTGCTAATTTTAATGCAATAATAAAGCCCTCCCTCAAACTTCAGGGAGGGAGCTGTTCTGCGTAGTTATGCTTTCAATACTTGAGGATTTGAGCGTTCATAAGACAGCCTTTTACCTTATCCCTTCTGTAGGCGTTTTACAATTTCCTGACTCCTTTTTTGCATAGGGTGTCACACATCATTCAATCTTTCCGTGGTGACTTGCAGTTGTCATCCTGGCTCTCAACAACAGATGACACTCCCAGGACCCTCACAGGTATGTAAGGATGGCTCTCTCTGATCCAATGGCCTTGCTTTGCTGTCACCTTGTCACCTTTCCTACACTTTTTGTCACCAGGCTTTCATTTGCTTTCCTCTTACCATGCTTTCTCCAGGCTTGGCAACTCTTCATTTGTTCCTTATAATCTGCTACTGACCTGAAAATGACTAGCCACCAGAGTCAGGTCCTCAGCACCGTGGTAGGTACAGCAGACATAGAGAGGGACGAGCCATGGCTCTCCTGCCCCTTACAAATCTCTCATCTTGGCTGTTATTACATGTCCTTGATCAAATTTTGTAAGGAAGTAGGTAACCCAGATAGTTCTGGTTAGATGAAGAGGAGGCATGACAGTTACAATATGCTTGCTTTTAAAAGGCAATAATTGTTCGCTTAGTCTTCAAGCAAAAGACTAAACCTGACAGATAAAATGACAAAAGGCATTCTAAACAGATGAAATGGCAGGTGCAAATTATGAGGGGACACAAATTTATACAATTTTATGAAAGCCAGGAAGAATTCCTCCTCCTGTGTGTGCATTTAGTTCTCAACAGAAAGGACTATGAATGGGTTTTAAGGATAAATGGTTTTCACTACATTGTAATTATTTTCTAGGTTGTATTCAGGGTAAGTGGATTCTCTAAACAGTTGAGTGTTAGATGGGGGAAATGTAATGGAGTTAAGTGGTTTTAGTATGTAGAACATGTAAAGGAGATAATATTTTCTATTTGGAAGCCCAGGTAATTAAACATTCCAATCTACAGGAAAAAAGCTTTCTGTTCCAAAATTGAAAACATTAGCAAAATTTCAAAAGTACTTTAAACAACAAGAAAGCTTTTTCCCCTTAAGGGAAATCATGTATCCCTTTATCTATTCACATTGTGTTTTTAAAGGCATTGCAATATTTAAAATAGTTACTTCAAGACTATATAGAAAGGTTCATTAAGAAACAATATTTTGACTACTAGGAATTATTTTAGGATTGGAGATGCAGCTCAGCAGAGTGCTTGCTTAGCATGTACAAGCCCTGAGTTCCACCCCCAGCACCATATTCAAATTTGGTGTGATAGTGCATATCTGTAATCCTAGTGCTCAGGAGGTGGAGTCAGGAGGATCACAAGTTTGAGGTCTTCCTCAATCCCTTATCAAGTTGGAGGCCAGCCTGGGCCACATGAAATCCTGTCTCAAAAGAAAGTTTAAAAAAAGGATTTGAGCCGGGCGGTGGTGGCGCACGCCTTTAATCCCAGCACTCGGGAGGCAGAGGCAGGCGGATCTTTGTGAGTTCGAGGCCAGCCTGGGCTACCAAGTGAGTCCCAGGAAAGGCGCAAAGCTACACCGAGAAACCCTGTCTCGAAAAAAAAAAAAAAAAAACCAAAAAAAAAAAACCAAAAAAAAAAAAAAAAAAAAGATTTGAATTCTAGAGCATAGAGAATAGTAATTTTTGAATAATGGACATGCTGTGCGTTCAAAACTAGTTGGAAAATAAAAATTAGGGGGAGGGTTCATAGACTTCAGGAAAATGGTTGTACATGGAGGCAAACTTAATGAATCTCCCCCCGCCCCATCAAGATTTGTGAAATAACAGAGTCCATGCCACAATGAATATGAGCAGAATGCAGATCCGAAGTAACAGACACAAAATCCTTCAGTACATAACATATAAAAGGAATTTGACTCATTTTCTCTCATTCTCATGTTACTGGAAATGTTTAGCTGGAAAAGTATGTAAGATCAGAAGAACTTAACACAATTTAATTTCAGAGAGGAGTGTGCTAGAGAGTGATTCTTAAAATACAACTATAATTGATGCTCATTTTTTTCAGAAGATAGTGCCATGTCGCTACTGCTTAAGGCTCTACTCATAATCAAACTGAATGAAATGTCCTGTGTAACAGACAGCTATTTCGATAGTCATGGTTTAGAAAGTGTTTACATTTAACATAAGCATCTGTTTTGTTTTCTTTTAGAAGATAGTGTCTTGCTATGTTGTCTAGGCTGGTCTCAAACTCAAAGCCACCTTCTTCCCTCAGCCTCCCCAGTGCTGGGATTCATGTGTACATCAGCACACCTTGCTTAACAGAAGTATTCAGAAGGGTGGCAAACTGACTTGAAGACTCCATGCTAAAGGCTGTGCTTCATGGTGTTATTCTCCAGGAACGCACTGACCATGCTGGCAGGACGGAATGGAGAACTACACAACGTGTGAAACTAAGAGACTGAGGTAAACTCTGGGCAGCATGGTGGGCTGGATTCTGTTGAAAAGAGTAACTGAAGAACCCCCCCCCAATACTGGGATCTTAATTAGCATCCACTTCTATACAGCAGTGAAGAAAGCTCCTACTTTGACTTTCTTATTTTCTACTGTGGCACAGGAATTTAAAAATCATATTTTGCTTTGGTTAATAAGACAACCAGCCTATGTTCTTATCTATTTGCTCTTCAGAAACGCACAGGCTGGCAACTTCAGCAGGATTCTTTGATATATAGAAAAAGGACAATGGTAGGAAATTTAAACTTAGACATGCTGTGACCCTAGAAGGTAAACTCATGCATACTAGAAACGACTATTTGTCCAGGTGAACTTCCAAAACTTCTATGCTCCAAACGTTAACGTCTTTGTGTACTGTTCTTATATTGTGCTTCCTTGGGGCTCCTTCTCTGTGAATTGTTAGGGACACAGTGCAGAAATCTACACAGCACTTTCTGCAGTGCTGGAGATGGAACCCAGCGCCACATACACACATGCTAGACAAGTGCTCTGCACCAAACTACACCTACAAGCCCAGTCTTTTTTTTTTTTTTTTTTTTTGAAACAGGGTTTCTTAGAGTAGCCCTTGCTGTCCTGGAACTCATTTTGTAGACCAGGCTGGCCACCAACTCGGAGATGTGCCTTCCTCTGCCTCCCGAGTGATAGAATTAAAGGCGCGCGCCACCATCTCCCAGCCAGAGTGTATTTTTAAGGGACTAAAATTCTAGTTACGACAGCGGAATTACTAAGTTGAAGACTATCTGATGGTGCTGGGTAGAATGGGGTGTGAAACGCTCAGGCTGGGTTAGTATCTAATTTGAAATCTGACACCAACTTAAGAGTAAGCAGGTTTTGAAGGGGAAACCAAATACGTTAAAATGGTCTTACCTCCAGCGACCAGTCCAGATTCTCCTAACTGAATAGCTACTCCAAAGCCCCCAAGTTTAACAGGTGCCGAGTTTTCTTTTGAGGCGAGGAGAACACAGTGGGGCTGAAAAGAAAAAAACGACAATCAAACCCAACGATAAGAATTAATGGAAAATAATTCAATTTACACAAAACCAAATAATACAATATAGTAATACTTAAAAAATGTTGGAATTGGGTCGGCAAGATGGCTCGGAGGGTAAAGGTACTTACCCAAGTCTGACAACTTGGGAACCACAAATCAGAGAGAACCAACTCTTACAAATTGTCTTCTGGGCCCCCACCCCAATAAAAACTACAAGTATTAAAAAATTAAAAACCTATTATTAAAAAACAAATTTCAGTTAAAAAAAAACAAGCTTCTGAAGCTGGGTAGTAGTGGTACACGCCTTTATTCCCAGCACTCAGGCAGGTGGATCTCTGAGTTTGAGGCCAGCCTGGTCTTCAGAGCGAGTTCCAGGCCAGCCAGAGGTACACAGAGAAACCCTGTCTCAAATAAACAAACAAACACACACACAAATAAAGCTTCTAAACTATATAAAATGCTTGAATTCTTTGTCCTCTTCTCTCTTCTGAATGCTTTCTCTAAAGACTTAGGAATTATTTGTTTCTAAGATCAAGCCATCACTCATAAAGCATGGATGTTCAAGAAATACAGATATATTTTCTTTTTTGTGCAATAGTCTCTTCATTTGATTGATAGTAGGAACACAAGAATGAGAGAAAAGAGGACATTGCAGCTGATCAGGCCTGAGAGGATGGTGATAAGGACAGAAAATGACAAGAACTAATCAAACATAGCTATTGTTCTAAAGGTAAAGCTGAGAGGAATTGCTGATGGATAGAAGTGTAAGAGAAAGAGGCAGGTCAAGCTTGACAAGCAGGTTCTTGGAATTAGCCTTGGAGTGAAAATAAAGATACCGTTTACTGAAATGGGGACTCCTAGGGGAAGCGTTTGAAAGATGGACTAATGAACGCTAGGTCTTATAAAATAGGGTAGGGCAGGGGCTTGGATTAGAGACGTGAATTTGGGGATCAACAGCATGCCAAGCTAATGGAGTTTCTAAGGGAGTGACTACTATTAGAGAAGAGGCCGGAGAGTTGGGTCTTAGGGGTAAATGGAGAGTAGAAAGATGAGAAGACTCTGGCAAAGGAGTACAGAATGGTCAGACAGTGAAACCCAGATGAACATCAGAGTTTGCATCTTAAAAGCCAAGTGAAGAAACTTTTCCAAGAAGAAATGCTTAGTAGTGATCAATGTTACCAAGGCCATTTTAAATTAAGAACTGAGAACAGATGATTAGATTTGGCAATTTAGGAGTCACTGGTACCCATGATCAAAGTGGTATTGGTGGCACAGTGGAGATAAAAATGTCTACTGGACTAGGTTCTTCAGGGAATGGGAAGAGATGATGTGGAGACAGTATATATAAACAGCTTTCAAGTTTTCTGTGCTAGGAATGCAGCAAGAGGAACATATGGAACTGAAGAAGTCCTGCCCCTGCTTCAACCTTTTAACATTTGCAATTGTAGGAAAATGAATAAACTTCCACATGCCCACCCATTTTATATGCACAATTATTGACATTCTGTGATCCTCTAAAGCTTTTTAGTACACTTACGTGTTTGGGTGTATAATTGTGTGCCATCTCAGAGGAGAACTTGAACAAGTCAGTTCTTTCCTTTCACTGGGTAGGTTCTGGGGACCACACTCAGCCATCAGGCTTGGATGCAAGCACCTTTATCAGCTGAGCATCTTGTTGGCCCCCATTCTGCCATTTTTGCTTTACCTATCCTCATTCGTTAACTTTTTTGCTGAAGTATTCTAAAACCAACCATATAATTTCACCTATTTACCAAGTTCAGTACTTCGAACAGAGGACTTAAAAATAATTACATTTTTAAATATAAATAATTTATGTAAATCATTTTATATAAATTATTACCACATCAAAAAGCAAACGATTGTAATCTTATCTTCCTTTAAAAAAAGATTTTATTTTTACGTGTGTGTGTGTGTGTGTGTGTGTGTGTGTGTGTGTGTGTGTGTGTGTGTATGCATATGGGTGCAGTGCCTTCAGAGGCTGAGAGGGTATCTGACTCCCTGGAGCTGGAGTTACAGGAAGTGGTGAGCCATTTGACGTGGGTGTTGGGAAGTGTTCCCTGGTCCTCTGGAAGAGCAGGAAGTTCTCTTAATTGCTGAACCATGTCTCTAGTCCCTCTAATATTCACACTACATTCAATTTTTCTTGACTATCATAACAAGGCTTTTTAGTTGTGCTTTAGTTTAAAATAAGACCCAAACCCTAGTATTTGGGAGTTGAAGACGGGAAGATCAGGAGTTCAAGGGGGAGCCTCAGCTGCATATTAACAGTGAGTCTGAGCCCACCCTGGGCTCCAAAAGATTCTATCTCAAAACAAACACCCAAATTAAATGGGATCCATGGACCATATATTGCTGTATTATAGAATATATTTCCCCTTCTAGTTTATTCTTTCCCCTCCCCAATTTTCATGGTATTTATTTAAGATACTCAGTAATGTCTACATTACTGTAAAATCTCCTACAGTCTAGTGGTAGCCACAGGGTTTATAATTTATGTTTTATACTTGGCTGTATTTCATAGAGATTCATAGTTAGATCCAGAATCTTGATTAGAGTCCAGTTCAATTTCAGTTTTATGTTCTGATATTTCATGTGGTTTAATTGTTATATCTCATCAGTAAGAACATGTCTGGATGCCCTGCTTTAGTTACAGGATTCAACTGTAGATTCAGGTGTTATTTACCGGACCCATCATGAGATTTACTACCAACTGTTGACTTAATAATGTTAGCAGCCTCATTTCATAGATTCATACCTTGGGATCCTAAAAACTTAGAATCTGTAAAAATACTGAAGTAAAATTTACATAGCATGAAATGTGCACATCATAATATACTTTAGTGGGAAAAGATATTTAAATCTACAGGAGGCTCCCAAGCATACAGCCGATCAGTTATTATTGCTTTACCTTTCCAGTAGACAGAGTTTTAAGTGTGTACTTTATAGAAGGGGAAAAATACAAATTCACTCTTTTTTGACTATAAGGTTTTGACTTCTTTGATTTAGCAAGTAATTTTGGTGCCTAATAACAGTGATACAATTATTCATTTGCTCTGTCTATACCAGAGATTCTCAACCTTCTTCTGACCTTCTTGGGGAATCACACATCAGATGTCCTGCAAATCAGATATTTATATCACAATTCATAAAAGTAGCAAAGAAATAATTTTACAGTTGGGGGTCACCACAATGAGGAACTGTATTAAAGGGTCACAGCATTAAGAAAGTTGAGGACCACTGGTCTATACATATAGGTTTTAAAATAATACCTACAGAAGCGGCAGCAAGATTAGTAACTATGTATAATTTCTTTGTGATTCTTTTTATCATTAAATTATATAAGATAAGTTCAGTCATAATATTATTTCACTACTGAGCAAAATAAAAGGCTGTAAGTTCATACTGATACAAATAAACCAGGAAACAAACACATAGGGAGGAGAGGAGATGCCTTTCTCTGGCACAGAAGTCAGAGATCCACCTGCCTCTGCCTCCCTAGTGCTGGGATTAAAGGTGTGCACAACCACACTTGGCAGAAATGCCTTTCCGTAAATAAGTAAAGAAAATATAATGTTGGAACCAGAAAATCACCATTGGCAGTTTTCATGAACATAATTGATCCAGGTAAGAATCTCCAAGGATGCTAACTAGTTGGGCAAAGTTTGAAGAGTGATAGGATATGTATATTCTCCAAGTACCTCCCTACAACATACTTACTAATTACAAAAGGGGAATAGTAGTATTTCAAGGGAGAGGCCTAGAAGAAACTAGCACAGAGAACATTGCTAATAATGGGACTTGGTCTCTGATATGATGCCTTGAGAAGCCAGTGACACTCTCATGGTTTGTCCTTGGCAAAGAGTGTAATTAGATCTAATCACGGAGAAAAGCCCAAGAGACAGTCTAGAAAGTAGCAGGCTTATATAGCTCTGGATTCAAGGGTTTCAGTGAAACTAAAGAAATATCACAGATAAATGTGATCTTGTTTTTATTTTTGCTCTAAAGGATACTATTAGGGCAACTGATGAAATCTGTAACAAGGATTGTCAAACACATAATGGTGTCTTTCAATGTAAATTTCCTGATTTTGATTACTGTACCACACAAATATAGCTTTTTTTGTTAAGTCTAAAATTATGCCCCGAACCCCCCCATCCTATTTTAAAGGCACCTAAAATAACTTCTCGATGTGGTTATGCTTTCATTTTGGCATGTAATGAGGCTCATTTAGTTTAATTAGATTTGTACAGCTTGGTGTTTTAATTACACAAAACACGCCTGTACTTCCAAACTCAAAACTGCAAAACAAATAATACTCAGAGAGGTCTAGGTTTTGTCTTCTTTTACTACCCCGCACTATCTCCCTCTTCATTGGTAGGATATAAAAATAAGAAATATAATACATACAAAATACCTGCATTTCCTGTAATATGCCCTGAACATATAGAGGAGGTTCCTTTCTAACTGCTTTTATTTTCTTAGGGAAATGAAAAGCAACTAGCAGG
Organism: Peromyscus maniculatus bairdii; assembly: GCF_049852395.1. Taxonomy (NCBI): domain Eukaryota; kingdom Metazoa; phylum Chordata; class Mammalia; order Rodentia; family Cricetidae; genus Peromyscus; species Peromyscus maniculatus. The sequence continues at coordinate 129,729,117 of NC_134875.1, read as the reverse complement.
TGAGAGTAGGGGAAGGAAATGGGGTTGCTGGCAGTTTGAGAAGGTTGAAGGTGTGAAACACTATTTTTGAAGGAGGATGAACTAGGGCAGTGACTCCCCAATTTTAGCACCAGCATCACCTAGATTGTTGGGCCTCATCCCTTGAATTCCTGGCTGTTAGGTCTGGATGAGGTTTAGAGTGTACGTCTGTTACAAGCTTCTGAGTTACTAATGCTACTGGTCTAGAAGTCTTTCTTTGAGAATGCCTGGACTAAGGACATTGAGATTCACATTAAGGAGCGCTGGCAGTCCAGGGGCCCACTTAAGGTTTGATAGCCAATCTGAAGCCAGACCACTGTGTAGGATTTGTGTGCTTGTACCCAGCAGTCCTCAGCTTCACTGGGGAGGTTCAGGCCTGGAGGAGGTGATGAGCTAAACTTCACTAGGGTTGGGTTTCACATAAAGAGGGGATGGTGACAAGCATAATGTTCAGAATGAACAGAACAGGCTCATATAAAGAACTGGAAGATAATACTCAAATTTGATGGCAACCTTGCTGACTGACATTGAGGAGAAAATGAGGCTACAATATGAGAACACTAAAGTTTAAAAACAGGTGTGGGACAACATACAATACAGAAATAGTGTTTATATTGTATTTTAGGAGATAAAAAGAACTTTATGACTCATTTAATCATGAAAAATCCTGCCAGGATTTTGAAGAGATATTTGCATATATATATTTGTTGCAGCAATATTCAGAATGGCCAATAAGTGGAGACAACCTACATGCCCATTGAAAGATAAGTGAATAAAGAAAATGAAAAATAGCCAACCAATGGAATTTACAACCTTAAGTATGAAGGAAATTATGTTACATGCTATAGCATGGATGAACCTCAAGGATAGTAGGCTAAGTAAAATAAATCAGTCACAAAAGGTTTATATATGATTCTACTCAATGTCACAGAATCAAAGTTGCTAATGTTGAGACTAGGGGGAGAGAAAATAAGTACATAGTGGGTTGGAGTTCTAAGTCTGCAACATAATGATATAAGTACACTTAGCACCACTGGATGATACACTCCAAACTGGTTATATGGTAAATTCAGTGGTATGTGTTACTTACCACAGTAAGAAAAAAAATACTGCCAGACAAATACAGTAAGCATCTTCTTTCTCAGAGATTCTCAGGGGGAAGTAAGAGTTTTAAAGTATTTTTATTCTAGCAATGTAAAATTGTTGTCTTGTGTATTAGATTCTTAACAAGCTAAAAGCTCTGCAGAATATGATGTTCAAAAGAACATGCCCAGAAATACTTAAACGGCAGATGAAGCCCAGTGACTTAAACACTGTTTAAACAAAGCTGCAGAAGGACGATTATGTTCTAAACAAGCAGCAAAAGGGGAACTGACACTCAAGCGCAGGGCAGCAGTTACACAGATGAATTGATGGTGGTTAAATAGTGGACTGGGACCAGAATGGAGGCTGCAGAGCCTTGTCACATCTTCCTGGAGGTAGGAGAGACCGCTCCAGGTAACTTGGGTAAGTTGATTGTTGTCATGAGGAGAGACTAGCACTGCAAATCCCACCTAGTCCTCAATTTTTAAGGCTGTTTTACAAAATAAATCCAGGGTCTTAAAAGAAGACACGAAAGTGTACTAAAATAAAATGTAGAGACCAAATAAAACTTGAGCAAAACTGAAGAGTAAAAAAGTTACCACCAATGTTAGTATAATTCAGGGCAGAAAGACCATTTTATGCCAGAAGCAACTTCTAGAATGAATTCCGAAGAGAGAGAAATTCTAAAATCCATGTAGCAGATCACTCCTCATTTCTTAGGAAAGGGGAATCTGCTCATTTCTGCTTGTACTGGATAGCCTGTTGGCAGTTAAGATGACCCAAGCACTCCCTAGTTTAAGCTAGAAGGGACAAAAGAGAAGATGTCATTTCCTAAAGTTCAGCTTGAAGCTGTTGCTCAGAGTGGGGTCTTTTCATAGCTTCAAAAGGAGCCCCGGGGCTGTCACACTGAGAAAAGAAGGAAAAGGGGAAAAACAACTGCACCACATGTGAATATAAAGAAGAAGAGAACTCGAGCAATTGCACCATCACCGGATGGAAGAGCCCAGCTGTCAGAGCCTACTCTAAGGAGCTTTGCCTTTACCCCTTGTACTTCACGAAAGCCTCAACTGTAAGTATCCTCTGGGACTTTTAACTATATCCACGAGCCTTTGCATAGTTAAAACTTGATTAGCTGAACACTCCAAGGAAAGCCCAGTGTATGCTGACAATGCTATTCGGAGGTTAGCAAATCTTTGCTGTTTAGAGCCACTGAGTAAACTGCTCGGACAACACCTCCTCTTGGTTTGCAAACAAGGTTCTGCCGTTTTGGATAGGATATTTAATAACAATATAGTCCTATCATTTATATGACATTGTATAGTGTCACAATGATTTATAGCTGTACTTGAATCAAATATTTTTATTATATTATTACTATCTTATGGAACTTACCAGACCAATTAAAATTTAAGTTTTGTGTTTCGGAATAAATAAAGGGAATACTCAAGAAAAGAAAAAGAAACCACAATGTACTTTACAAAAATAATTAATTCAAACAACTAAAATTAAAATTGAAAGTACACAGTTAAGTTTATAACAAAACTAAATATATTGCTAATCTCATTATTTCCAAAGTAACATGCTTTCAATTGTTGTTCTGTATGCAGCAATTACTGCAACAGCATGGCCTGAATATGTATATTCAGTCATTATTATCAGTCTATTATCAAATAGGTATGCATTTCAACACATGATATTGATAGAAACAACACCTAAATTGTATTTTAAAAGCTATTTTCGCCAGGTGGTGGTGGCGCACACCTTTAATCCCAGCACTTGGGAGGCAGAGCCAGGTGGATCTCTATGAGTTCGAGGCCAGCCTGGGCTACAGAGTGAGTTCCAGGACAGCCAGGGCTACACAGAGAAACCCTGTCTTGAAAAACTAAAATATTTTTATAATGATGATGATGATGATGATGATGATGATGATGATAATGATAATGAGTGAACAACACCAACACACCAGCTGACGTATAGCTAACTTAATTACTTTTTTACTTTTGCAGTATTGGAGATTGAACTCCAAGGGCTTTGTGCTTGTTAAACAACTGCTCTACCATTTAGATATGCTCCTGATCCTCTTTCAACTTGTTCTTCTGAGGTAGGGTCTCACTAAGTGAGACAGCATTGCTGTGAACTTGTGATTCTCCCGCCTGAGACTCCCAAGGAGCTGCGATTACAGACATACATGAGCCATAGAGCCTGGCGCCTGCGGCTGCTGAACACACACACTGCTTTTGCTTTCTTCTCCTTCAACTTGACACTAACACAGTTCAAAAGACGTATTATTTTGTCTAACCATTATTAATTAATTTATTAATTATATTTGCATATTAGAATTGAGGAAATGGTTTCAGGATATGTTCTTTGTGCTATTATCTTCCTAGAAACAACTTGATTATTGCTCTTTGGCCTAGAAATAATTCTGAAAATTCTGATCAATGATTTGATGCTGTGAAATCTGGATTTATTTGCATACTGTTATAGACCTAGCAAATGGAAAGATTAATAACTCTTTCAAAGGAGCAAAGCTAGATGGTACCACCTTTCTTAAACCAACCAAGGTAGATAGTGGTAAAGGAATCTTGCCAAACTACTACTGACTGATAGAATTCAACATTAATAAGGGAATGATGATCAGCTATGACAGGAGTGAGGTTTACTGAGGAGGTTCAGGGGTTATCAGAATTAGAGCTGAGTCCCAACTTAAGTCCCAACTGCCACTTAAGAGCTCTGAGGTTATGGGTAAAGGGCCTACCTATGGCTTTTTCGTTACCTCACGTATAAAGACTATATAAAAGAAATTATATAATGTGTTCAAACAGTATCTGGATCACAGCAAGGGCTAAATAATGATTAATTAGTCATTTGACCATTTAGTTCAATTCAATGTTGATTCTACACACTGGACACCTCCCAAGAACTTTTAAAAGAAACCAGTGTACAAAGCGCATTCCAGATAAACTATACATGGTATCTGGGAAGAAGCCAGACATTGGTATCTTTAAAAAGCCTTCAAGGGGATGCTCATCCACAGATTTGAGAACTACTGAGAATCCCTTCTACAGAGTGGTGCAGCTTTGAATTTCTAGTGCTAAGACTGCTAATACCTTCCAAGCTAGACTGTTTCATTGTAAAAGCATTTACTCACAAAGAGGCAATAGCTGTCTCTGCACTTTCTATGACTGGTCCTTGCTTTGCTCTCTGCAGACATGAATAAGAAAGGGAGACCCTCTTCTCTGTGGCCTTGCAAAACATCCTCATCTATAGGCTAATGTGCCTATTTCTTTCAACTTACCCCTCCGACATAATCTGAATCCCACTTCTCCCTGTTTGGTGCATGGTCTTTCTTAAGCATACCGCTGAGGATGATTAAAAATTAATATCACAGGGAGACATCAGCCTGGGACAGAATCCAGGTCAACAGTAACTATTTTCATTTAAAACACTACAGATTTATGAGTTATAAAGCAAGGATGGGGTTAGTTTTTTTTTGCTGTGGCAATTGTGTTTTTGTGAATTCACTACTTGTACTTTTAACACTTTATGTCTACTTCTCACAAATTCCCTCTTTCATTCAGTAATATGTAGTGTGCTAAACACCTGGACACAGAAGCAAACAAGAGCAGACTTGATTCTTGATCCTAATGGGGTTTAAAATATATCAGGAAGAATAACTTCTTATGGAGGAGTATTCCAAGTCACGTTAGCTTCCTCAGCTGTCACTCATATCATCTGAGTCTCAGCATCCTCTCGCCTATGGAGAGGATGTCTCTACCTGACCCTCAGTGCTGCCTGGATACCCACACAACATAGGTTTCTTGCCCTCTTCCCGGCAAGGCATGCTGCATTATCAGCAACCTGCTACCCTTCCTAGATTGTCTCTTCATTTGAAGATGTCGGATCACAAGAAACATGCCTGCATGTTTCTACGTTGTGAAATCTGTCTTCCTGCATCTGAGACACAGCACAGCCAAGCTTCAGTTCTTCCGTCATTCCTTCCTCCCAGTCCTTCTCTGTTTTTCCCTCCATGGTCCTAAATTGTGGAGACAGTTCTCAAGATGGCTTGACAGAACTTCCTCCTCACCAGCCACTTCCTCTTCCTTGGAACCAACTCCTTCGCTGTCAAAATTTAAAGCTGAATGCTACTTTCTATTAAAAGTCTGTACTTAACCAAAAAATATAGTTTTAAGAGAGGCCACATTCTTCCAAATATTTTTCTCTCTCTATAACATCAAATCAAGAATTAACTAAGCAACGACAAACGCTGCACGTTTCTTCTCATAGAAAGAATGTAGAAGACATAAAAGCAGCAGGAGGAGGATGTGAGAGAAGAATGGGTCTAAGGAAGGGAACAATGAGGTGAAGAAAAACAAAGACTGTATATTTTCTTCATGTAGATTATGACAATAAAGCAGAGGGGTCCTACTGAGGGAGGGAAGCAAGGGAGAGTGGTGGGGGTGAAGATGAGCAAAGTACAATGACAGACATATGGAAAATGTCATAGTGAAATACATTCTGTATACTAACAAAGATGCTTGATTTAAAAAAGGAAGCAAAAATTGAAAATTATAGTGGTGTGATGTGCTCAATGGGAGAATATTCACCTAGTATGTGTAAAGCTCTAGGTTCAATCCTCAGTACCATAAAACAATGACAACAAGAAGAAATTAATTATCATAATTAAGGTCTACTCTTTATAGCTGGGAAGTGGTGCTACATGCATTTGACCCCAGCACTCAGGAGGCAGAGGCAGGTAGATCTCTGAGTTCAAGACCAGTCTGGTCTAGAGTTCCAGGACAACCAGGGCTACATAGAGAAACCCTGTCTCCACCAAATCAAACCAAACCAAACCAAACCAAACCAAACCAAACCAAACCAAACCAAACCAAACCATCAAACTACTTTTTTGTTACTGCATTTAGGGCTTGAACACACTCCTCTAAAAATGCTTACTGAGAGCAGGGTCTCTTTCTTCATATTGTTAATATCCAATGTTGTTAACTGGCCTTAATATCCAAGCAGTACTTACACGAATGTGAAATGTTTCGATTGATCATTAGGTACCTAGTTTTTTTTTTCCTGAGACAGGGTTTCTCTGTGTAGCCCTGGCTGTCTTGGAACTCTCTCTGTAGACCAGGCTGGCCTCGAACTCATTGAGATTCGCCTGCCTCTGTCTTCTGAGTGCTGGGATTAAAGGTGTGTGCCTAGCAACACACTTAGCTTTTTTTTGTTTTGTTTTGTTTTGTTTTTGTGTAGTGTTGGGAACTGAACCAGGGATGCATACATACTAGACTAGTGTTCTATCACTGAGCTACAAGACCTAGGCTTGAAGCAAAAACTATTTTAAACACTTACTATGTATCAGGGTTAAGTGTTTCACATAAAAGCTTTGCATTTTTACAAACGAGAATAGAGGCTTAAAAAAGGTCATTTGTCCTTGATTATGAAGTTAGGTATGATTTTGAAAGTCCTGCTTTGAAGTATGTAATTTTCACTATCCACTTATGTATGTGTGTGTATGTATGTATGTATGACACAAATGGGCCATCGCACACATCTGTAGGTCAGAGGACAACTTGTGGAGTCAGTTCTGTCCTTCTACCAAGTAGGTCTTGGAGATCAGGTTTAGGTAATTGGCTTGGCAGAACATACCTTCACCCTACTAAGCCATCTCATCTGCCCACTACTATAAAGTCCTTATGTTACATCTATGAGGGGCCTTTGCAGAAAACCAGGGCCGTTACTATAAGAAAGGAATGTGAGGAGACCTGCTTGAATTCTCCCTGCATATATAATAGGTCCCAACTGTCAAATGCCTGAGAATTGTTCAATAGCAAGTAGCACTGGGACCAAGTAGAACTGACATACTTAGAAGGTTCTGGTGACAATCTCAAATGATATAATCCAGGGCATAATTAAAGTTTAATTAGTTAGCCTCTCATAACCTTGGGCTCCATTTATATTACTGCCCTATGCTTCAAGGGTGGGAGTCGTTTATTGGCTGTTATCTGGTCTAGTTTTATATGATCACTGTATTCTCCTGTGAAGGGCTATAGGAGTCTGTGAAAGGAGGCAGGTACCAGCCTTCTGTTTTGGTAACTGTGTATTTCCATAGATAAGTAATTTTAATACTCCTATCTTGGTCTTAGGTGAAGGAAGAAATTTAGGATCTTTTCTATTCTCACTGTGGAAAGAGAGATCACTACAGCTTATCCAATATACACCATGTGGCAATGTATGTCAAAATGAATGGATGCCAACTATAAGGGGAAGGGGAAGGACAGGAAGCATTTTTGAAGCTGAGCAGGGTCAGCAGGGGACCTAGCTCACCCATGGCAATAAGCACCTTTAGGGGAAATTGATATTCATCCTTGAAAAAATATGAGCTGCTGTTTCTTTGTACTATCTCTATTCCCATAACAATACTGCTAAGAAATGATGCTCACATGGTTCAATTATTTAGTTTTATATAATAAATGAAATGACTCTGTACATGTGTTATAGCAACAGAGGTTAGAGAGATCCTACTGTATTTACTGTTGTTTTGTGATGCAATAATGCTACTACACACATTGTGTAGATAGCCAAAGGGTCCCAAATAAGGTCTGAAATGAAATCCTTATTTATGTTTTGTGTTAAAGGAGCTGTTATTATCACAGCAACTGACTCAGTGTTTGGTATTCTTTTGTAGGAAAATATGAAGAAATAAAGAAGTACACACGAAGAACATGTCATTTAGTACTCTGTTCTAATAGCTACAGAAGACACTGAGAAGTCCCTGTAACGATGACGACTACTTCAACTGACAGCTGGCCCTGCTCCTCCTATGGAATGCACTTTATAACTAATTACAGTGACCAAGCCTCACAAAATTTCTCAGCCGTGCCAAATGTTACTAGCTGTCCAATGGATGAAAAACTACTATCTACGGTGTTAACAACTTTCTACTCTGTTATTTTCATCGTGGGACTGGTTGGGAACATCATTGCCCTCTATGTATTTCTGGGCATCCACCGCAAAAGAAATTCCATTCAAATTTATCTACTTAATGTGGCCATTGCAGACCTTCTACTCATCTTCTGCCTCCCTTTTCGCATAATGTATCACATCAACCAAAATAAGTGGACACTAGGTGTGATTCTTTGCAAGGTTGTGGGGACACTATTTTACATGAACATGTACATTAGTATTATTTTGCTTGGGTTTATCAGTTTGGATCGCTATGTAAAAATTAATCGGTCTATACAACAAAGGAGGGCAATAACTACCAAGCAGAGTATTTATGTTTGCTGTATAGTATGGACAGTTGCTCTTGCTGGATTTTTAACTATGATCATTTTGACGCTGAAGAAAGGAGGGCACAATTCCACAATGTGTTTCCATTACAGAGATAGGCATAATGCAAAGGGAGAAGCGATTTTTAACTATGTTCTTGTGGTAATGTTCTGGCTTATTTTCCTATTGATAATCCTCTCCTATTTGAAGATTGGCAAGAATCTACTTAGGATTTCTAAAAGGAGATCAAAATTTCCTAATTCTGGCAAATATGCCACAACAGCCCGGAACTCCTTTATCGTACTGATCATTTTTACTATATGTTTTGTGCCTTATCATGCCTTTCGATTCATCTACATTTCTTCACAGCTAAACGTGTCTTCTTGCTACTGGAAGGAAATCGTTCACAAAACCAATGAGGTCATGCTGGTTCTCTCCTCTTTCAACAGCTGCTTAGATCCAGTCATGTATTTCCTGATGTCCAGTAATATTCGCAAAATCATGTGTCAACTTCTTTTTAGGAGATTTCAGAGCGAAGCAAGCAGGAGTGAGAGCACTTCAGAATTTAAGCCAGGATACTCCCTGCATGACCTCTCTGTGGCAGCCAAAGCGCAGTGCAATACTAAGGGTAACTGAGGCAAATGTGCTAAAATGAAACGACAGACATAAGCCAGCTTCGTCATTCCTTGAGATCAGTAAAATTATGGAACAAAGCCCTAGAATGTCCCAAACCCTGATCTTTAGAAGTGATTGTTCACTTGCTTACATTGTAAAATAGTTCAAGGCAAAGAGAAAAGCTTACATTTGTCCCTAGATTTTAGAACTATATGTAGAATCTTCTCAGAATATAATGTTAAGCTAACATTTTTAACAACATTTATAAAGTTAAGTGAAGTTCATGGATTTAACAACAAAATGAACGAAGTGTCATTGTTTTTCAAGTCGCTAAAGAGTTAATAAAAATTAGGCACTTGATACTAATTTTAAATATGTTTAAAAATAAAGCAATTTGGGTACTGTGTTGAAATGTCAAAAAACACGTTTGTTACTTCAAAAGCGAATATTTGCTGTATTCATTTATGTTTAAATCTCTGCTAACAAATGAATTAATAAATTTCTAATAAAAGTGAGACCACTCACTATTACTGCTTAGATAAAAATGAGAAGAATTTAAATACTAAATATATAAGCTAAGAACTTGATAGCCTGGCTAAAGGAACTGACTTAAAGGGGATTCATAAATTATTCATCCACCTCACACTCTGATAGAGGAAGAGGGTGCGCATGTGATGATGTGGCCCAGCAAATATAAGGTACAGCTCTTACAGAAGAATGCAAATATATACATAGGAACATATATACAATGATGTTCAGTTGTCATAAATGGGCATGATTAGCCTTTTTCCAGTCATAGAGTGGAAGGAACATTGTACATTGCAATCTAGAGAGGAGGTATCTTTAGAGAAACTGCATCCCTCTCTTGGCAGCTTGTAAAGTACTTTCCAGTACTATGAAAGCTAGTCCTCAAGGAGAAAGCTTTCAGGTTAGATCCAGTGAGATTCTAAAAACCCCTTATCCCCACACACATGCGGCTTTACCCCATTCCCCAAAGAGGCTTCTTTTGCAGTAGATAGAGATCATTACAAAAAGCATCATCTTGTCAAAATGCAGACAGCAACTGATCATGGGCTTCCCAGCCCCAGCTGGATGTATCTACAACACAACCCCCACACCCTAAGGTTCAGGGAACATTGTGGAAGAGGGAAGTGAAACATTTTAAAAACTAGAGGACCAGGAAATCTGCTGCAAGGTAGTATCTTCTAGATAGGACACAGAAGTTATACCTAAGAAATCTCAACAATATGGTTGCTTTAGCAAGACTTGAATAATGACAACACCAGTTGACTGGCCAACATGGATGAGGAAAATGGCATAGGGCCGTACCCCCAGATGAAACTGGCCAACATGGATGAGGAAAATGGCATAGGGCCGTACCCCCAGATGAAATAAAATAAAATTCAGCCCAATTAAAAATCTTCATGCTTTTTTCTCACCTAAGTTATTTTTATTTTTGCAGTTTCTTTTTTTTTTTTTTTTTTTTGGTTTTTTTCGAGACAGGGTTTCTTTGTGTAGCTTTGTGCCTTTTCCTGGAACTCACTTGGTAGACCAGGCTGGCCTCGAACTCACAGAGATCCGCCTGCCTCTGCCTCCCGAGTGCTGGGATTAAAGGCGTGCGCCACCACCGCCCAGCTTATTTTTGCAGTTTCTTAAAAATGTTCTATCATTTCTCCTTCCCTCTTCTCTAACCCCTCTCATATCTCTACCTCGCTAATTACAGACAGTTAATGATTGTCAAGAGAGGGCAAGGAGGTGCCCCTAACTGGTTATCTAATACCAAGTGATTAACCCTGAAATCAATACATATAAACAACACTAAACAGACACAGTGTATTTATACACTTAGGCACTTATACATATGTGTAACAATAATAATTAAATGAACAAGAGGGAGTGAGGTAGAGATATGAGAGGGGTTAGAGAAGAGGGAAGGAGAAATGATAGAACATTTTAATTTTAAGAAACTACAAAAATAAAAATAACTTGGATGAGAAAAAGCATGAAGATTTTTGATTGGGCTGAATTTCATTTCAATGAGATTTGCTTGTATATAGTAAGCACTCAGTTTCAGTGAGCATTATATTTCAGAAACTGCACAAACAGGCTGAATAAAGAATAGGTTAAGCAAAAGTATATTTGAAAATGAAGTTTTCAGTACTATTAGAGGCTTAGATTTTTTTTTCCTTTTTTTTTTTTTTTTTTTCGAGACAGGGTTTCTCTGTGTAGCTTTGCGCCTTTCCTGGAGCTCACTTGGTAGCCCAGGCTGGCCTCGAACTCACAGAGATCCACCTGCCTCTGCCTCCCGAGTGCTGGGATTAAAGGCGTGCGCCACCAACGCCCGGCTTTTTTTTTTTAACAATTTTAATTGTTGTCCTGACAATGGTATCAAATACTATCTAAATGAAATTTAGTACTTGTTTTATAATTTTAAATAATGAAGAATTGGAACCTATCAGTGGCAAGCATTCCATACCTCTTATTATTAATAAACATAGTTTAAATATTATCAAGAGCTGTAGATATGGCCCAGTGGGTGTATTGGCTAGTTTATGTCAACTTGACATAAGCTAGAGTCATCAGAGAGGAGGGAGCCTCAACTGAGAAAATGTCTCCAGAAGATGGGGCTGTAGGCAAACACGTAGGGCATTTTCTTAGTTAGTGACTGATTGGGGAGGACCAAGCCCATTGTGGGTGGTGCTACTCTGGGCAAGTGGTCTGGGTTCTACTAGAAAACAGACTGAGAAAGCCATTAGGAGCAAGCTAGTAGTCAGGAACCCCTCTATGGCCTCTGCTTTGGCTCCTGTCTCCAGGTTCCTGCTCTGTTTGAGTTCCTGTCCTTACTTCCTTCAATGACGAACAGTGATATGGAAGCACATAAGTCAAACAAACCCTCCCTCCCCAAGTTGCTTTGGTCATGGTGTTGCATTGCAGCAATGATAACCAGAACTAAGACAGCAGGTAAGAGCTGTAACCTGAGCACCTGGGGGAGTGGGTGCAGAGGTAGACAGATCCTAGGAGCTTGATGGCCAGCTGGTCTGGCAGAGAGATAAAGCAGGACACCTAATATCCTTTTCTGGCCTCTGTGCAGGAGTGCATATACCAGAGCATATGTGCATGTATAACCATACCACACATACACACACACGCAGGTATGCATGCACACCAGCACACACACTATACTATCTGTTTCTATAATTTTAAGGTCTGTTAACATAAAATATTCATAGTTCTAGAAACCATATCATTATGTATATTACATTACACAGTCTCAGGACCATTGAAATAAAATACCCATAGTTTTGGAAACTATCTCATTATTTATATTAACTGATAGAATCTCTATAAACTATGCTGTGGGATGGTATGTCAAATTGCTCTGATTGGTCAATAAATAAAACACTGATTGGCTCGTGGCTAGGCAGGAAGTATAGGCGGGACTAACAGAGAGGAGAAAAAAAAGAACAGGAAGGCAGAAGGAGTCACTGCCAGCCGCCACCCTGACAAGCAGCATGTGAAGATGCCAGTAAGCCACAAGCCACGTGGCAAGGTATAGATTTGTGGAAATGGATTAATTTAAGCTATAAGAACAGTTAGCAAGAAGCCTGCCACGGCCATACAGTTTGTAAAGCAAAATAAGTCTCTGTGTTTATTTGGTTGGGTCTGAGGGGCTGTGGGACTGGCGGGTGACAAAGATTTGTCCTGACTGTGGGCAAAGCAGGAAAACTCTAGCTACATAACTATTTGTAAAAGTTTACTGAATAACTTATGTTATTTGTAATAAAGTAAAATTTGATTACAGTCTATCTACCTGTTATATCATAATGGGTTACTTACTGACAGATATTTCATCTATAAGTATTCCTTATCTGCATCTTGAGAATAGTTCTAGAGTTTTAAAAAATATGCTACTGACTCACTGAATTTAGGGTTATTTATTACATATAATCTTTTATTTCTTCCTGAGTATTGATGCATGTATGTAGGAAACACTGTTCTTCTATTGGTCAACACAAGGGTTAGTTCTAGATACACACAAGAAAAGGAAATTCAGAAGTACATGCATATCTCACCTTGCAAAAGATCTGCAGTGAGAATAAGCTTCTAAATAATATCTCACATGTGCAATGCCATATAAGGACATGAATTGCCTGGTTCCCTGAGTGACATCTCAATTGCTGCTACTTTGGGGAAAATATTCTGCACAGAAACAGGCTATTTGATGGTGTCTGTTTCTACAATCTTAGAAAAAGACAATTATACATGAGCTTTGATTTTAACTTAAAAAACATATTTAATCCTGTTTATACAAAAATAGAACTAATGCAATTACAACAATTTCAACCAACGCCTATTGAAAATTACTCATAAAACACAAAATAGAATTTTCTCAACAGGCAATACAGGTGCTGCAGAATTATTTTCTAGGTATCTAAAGTACATACTGAGCATACCTAATTTTAAAAGTCAAAATGCTCCAAAATTTGAAATATTTTGAAAGTTCAGATACTGGAATTTTAGGGTAGGGATATTCAACTAGTCAAGTCTATGTAGATAATCACAGATCAGAAACACTCCAAAATCTGGAAGGGATGGGGCGTGGGCAGGGGGAGGAGGCTGGGCGGGGGAGCAGGAGGAGGGATGAGAGGGTGATCTATGGTTGGCATGTAAAATGAATAAAAAATTTTTGTAAATAAAAAAAAAAGAATTTGAAAAAAAAAAGAAAGAAAAACTCCAAAATCTGAAACACTTACGGTCCTAAACATTTTAGATAAGGGATACCTAATCTGTTAACAGAAACTTACCTCACTGATAGTGCATATATTCTTGTCCTTAGTAAGAAAAACAAGGGAGTAGATGTGGAGAGAAACTTTCATGATGTGAGGGGAGTGCATGGCATGTGAATGACTCTCAGAACGGGGCAGGAATTAATCTGAGGGAGACCCAAAGCTTTGGTAGTTAAGGCGTGCATGGTTTTGAAAAGTTTCCAAGGTGACATACATCCCTCTCTCTGAGAGAGAGTCACTGCAAATAAAGGAACCATCACAAAAAGCTTCAAGAAGGAAGAATAGCTTAATAAATAGTACTGTGCAAATTTAAAATAAAAAGCCAACTTACAGCCTTGCTTTGTATCACACTAAAGCAATTGTAAGTGGAATTAAAAGTTAGTTATAAATAAAGAGGCCATAAACCTTAAAAACCATAGATGACTAGATCATCTGTGGACGATTAATGCAATGATAAAAATCTGTAGAGAAATGTCCATGTCATGGCCTGGCTGAGTGGTTGCTGCAGTACCACTTAGCTCTGGCTGGGTTTGCACATGAAGACTTGGTGAGCTGCTTGGGTGGTGGCAACAATGGACACAGATCTGGAAAGGAGATAGGAGGTTTGTCCTCAATTTCCACTTTGTCCCTCCCTCCCTTCCTTCTCCCTCCCTCCCTCCCTTCCTCCCTTCATGTTTACAAGCAGATGAATGGGAATCAACCATATTCATGTGTCTTTCACTCTGTTAGTACTTCACGTGCACCACAGCACTGGATTGTGGTTTGTGAGCGGCAGCTGTATTACCCGAGGGAATGCAAACTGATCAGCTTTCATTCCGCAGACAATGTTTTTCCTTGTCATTACACTCTACCTAAGCACCATAGTAATCGCCAAGATGTCTTTAATATGTCTGTGTGTACACATTCATGTGCACACATGTGTGCACGTACACACTGGGAGCCAGAGGTCAGCATGAGATGTCCTCCTCAATCACTTTCCACCTGATTTTTGAGACTGAGTTCTGATCAGGCTAGACTGTCTGGCCAACAAGCTCCAGGGATCCTCTGCCTCCCTAGCTCTGGGACAATAAGCATATACTGCCATGCCCAATGTTTTCATGTGGGTGCTGGGGATTGAAACTCAGCTAATAATGCTTGCCTGCCAAGCAATTTATTGACTGAGCCATCTTCCCAAGCCCCCAAGATGATATTTACCCAAAATCAACTTCCCCCGCAAAAAAATCCCAACCTCTCCAAACCTCAAAGTACTACTAACATGTATTTAGAGCAAAAACTTTTGTTTATCATTTATCAAAATTGTATGATGCCAAAATCCCCAAACCTTCAAGACTGGCTTTCTGGCTGTCACATATTTGTATATCTTGCAAGATTGACCTGAATCTTGAAAGCTAATTCACAGCAAACACATACAGGTGGAGCAGATAAAAAAATAAAAGTAAAGTTGTACATTTTACCTGAACTAATTTTGTTTTAGTTCATAAAACACATCAAGAACCTCCATAAGATGAGTTTTGGAAAAATTTTTAGTTACAGTTTGGATACATGTGTCTCTTTTAGCTTTGGTCACCTAGAGAAATTACTTTAGGAGCAACAGTTAGCTATTAGTTATCTTATTTGGTGATTTCACACATAAGTTTTACTCTATATGTTTATTTATTAACTATTAACTATTATTGTTTTTCTTGAAACAGGACAGTGATATTTAGTACAGGCTGGCCTTGAACTTGTGATCTTACTGCTTAGTCATGCTGGGATTTTACAGGTGTGCATTGCTATACCTGGTTAAGATTTTTTAAATTAGAAACATTTAAAAGGGGCAGGGGAATCTACACTACAACAGACAGTTAAGTAACTACAACTCTAATTTAATGTTTTAGTCTTACTTAAAAGTTGTTTCACTGGGCATGGTGGTACATGCCTGTAGTCCCAGCCTTTCAGGAGATTGAGGCAAGAAGATTGTAAATTCAGGGCCAGCTGGGGTGATACAGTGAGACCTTGTCTAAATATAGAAGGTGGTGATAATAATTCTCCAATACCCATACACACAATTCAAAGTTAGATATACTAAAGCTTACCTCACAGCATCCCTCCAAAGTCTACTTTCTTAAGTTAATATGCATCTTTTTAATGTATATTTTTGTACTTTTATAACACTCATGTGCATAACAAGATAAACTTTGTTTTAAAAGTTTACATGTGGTATAACTTCTATTTATTTTAAGTTCTTTAGTTTCATTATTATTATTATTGTTTTATGTTCATTCGTGTTTTGTCTGCATGTATGTCTGTGTGAGGGTGTCAGATCCCCTGGAACTTGAGTTACAGACATTTGTGAACTGCCATATGGGTTCTGGGAATTCAACCTGGGTCCTCTGAAAGAGCAGCCAGTGCTCTTAACCACTGAGCTGTCTCTCTAGCCCCCATTTTTATCATTTTATAACTTTCCCCCACTAAAGTTATGCTTATCTATGTGTCTAGCACAGCGGCCTTACTTCTTTTCCCAGATGAAGTGTTTTAGGATACATTTCCCCTACCAATGGGTACTTAGGTTTCCAGCTTTTCTATTAGTAGGAGTCATGCTGAAAAGCAGTTTTCTGTTCACCCAGGGTCTTTGCAGGGAGGTTCCTTAGAGTTGACATCTACAAGCAACAATGTCTGGCTGTAATACTATACAGGTCTTTAGCATGTCCCAGTTCTGATAATTTATTTTCCAAAGCAATTTTACTACTTATACACGAAATCTCACAGCTAGGCAGAACTGAGCTCCTAGCTGCCACATCCTCATTACCACTTGATTTCATCACACACTTTTTGTCAGTCAGAGAGGTACAAGATGGTATCTCCTTGTGGCTTCAGTGTGCACTTTCCTGATCACTAGGGCAATGGAGCATCATCCTGTAACATTTCCTGAATGTAAGCTTCCCCTTGGTCTGTTCCTACTTGTACTTCCGTCTCTTCCCTAGTTGCTTAGCTTCCTAGTCCAACTGTCATCAGAGAGGCTTCACCCAGCAACTGATGGAAACAGATGCAGACCCACAGCCAAACAGTAGGCTGAGCTTGGGGAATCCTGTAGGAGAGGAGGAGTCAGAGGGGCCAAGGACACCACAAGAAAACCTACAGAATCAACTAACCTGGGCTCATAGGAGCTCCCAGAGACTGAAGTGCCAACCAGAGAACTTGCATGGGACTGACCTAGGCCCTCTGCACATATGTTACAGTTATGGAACTTGGTCCTCTTGTGGGACTCCTCACAGAGGGAGCAGGGGCTGTCTCTGACTCTGTTAACTGCTTTTGTACCCTTTACTCCTATTGGGTTGCCTCATCCAGCCTTGATAGGAGAGGAGGGGCCATGGCTGGGAGGCCTGTCCTTTTCTGAAAAGAAAGGAGAAAGAGTGGATGGGGGAGGTGAGATTGGGGGGAGGGCCTGGGAAGAGGGGAAACTGTGATGGGGCTGGGAAAAATAAACTAATAATCCTTCCTTGCTTAAATGGACCACAAATAACTTCCACCTGTATGTGCTTATACTTAGTTCAATGACTTCTGCCAGGCAGCAGTAGCAAGAAAAAAAAAACCTCATCAATAAATCTAGCTAATCACTAGTCTTTTAATACACATTCCTCAAGGACTGTAAAATTTGTAGGTGAAATCATATTTCTGATAGCTCAGCACTTCGCTTAAAAATAGTACAGAGGTATCAAATGAGGGGACCCTTGAGGGTATAAAAATAGAAATGTTTTCTGAGTGTTAAAACTATAAAACCCAAACACTTGTGTATAAATATATAAAAACATGCTTAAGAAGCACACTGTCTCAAATCAGATGTTCTGATTAAATATATTAATATGTCACATGTTAATTAAAGAAAAGAATTAGTGGTTGGCTAGGGAATGAAAAGAAAATTTAGAGGAAGATGTGCTGGGGAAAAGTCAGGGCTGCCTATTCAAACAGTCCAGGAGGTTAGTGTTGGCCAGTGGATATGGAGTACAATCTATGACCTCATTGATATGACCATGAGGAGAATCCTGGAGAGGATGAATCCAACTTAGAGTTTAATAACATTTCAGTAAATAATGGAGAGGCTTGAAGAATGCTGAGTTCAAATGTCTGCTCCACCATTCACGAATTGCCTTGGACAAACTCTTCCTCCTCCAGAAAAATAAAACAAAAACAAAACCATGAGTAATGGTGAACCTCATTCAGAGTTGTTAAGAGGACTGAATGAGTTAATAAATGTACCCAGCAAGCAGAGAATATTTGGTATGTTATCCAAATAGCCAAATCCCAGGGGAAAGGCAGAAATACACAGAGAGCAATGGTCAGAGACTGAGAGTAATCGTGAGATCTAGGGAGGTAGACAATGAAAGCTGCTCTGGGCCAACTCTGGAAGAAACTCACGAGGGGCCTGAATCCTAGCTTGCATTCCTAACAGCGGGGACTGGGACAGGAACGCAGATCTATTCTGTTTTACATTAGCCAGACCATACTCTGAAACTCTGCAAGCAGACAAAGAATGTGAGGGCATCTGGAAAGGTGCCAGAAGACACATTAGTATATATCTGAGTCTCAGCTTTTCTGTATAATCTGGGCGGCTGAACTAGTAATCACATTGCAACGGAAAATGGTGACAAGGTACCTTCCCTAAAAATCTGCCCTAATGGGAGGAAGTCAAGTTTTTATTCTTTTGGAGGCAGGGGCTCTCTATGTAGCCCAGGCTGGCCTCCAACACTACTCTACGGAGGGAGTTTCTCAAGTTCAGGGATTACAAGCGTACACCACCATGGCCAGTCTGTGCCCTCTTCAAATATTGCCCAACAGTCAATTTCTAGACCAAAGGTTCTTTATGCCTTCGACTAACACTGCTGGCAGATGTTATAGATGGTCCTTTAGCCGCAGTTCCTTTCTGTTTCCTTCCTGCCCCTTGTGGTTACAACGAACGGAGACTCTTAGCAGTCAGGTCCCTCTCTTCTGCTGTTTTCCCTTCCTGGACGCAGCAGCACCTCTTTCTCTTCCTCAGTTCAGTTTTGTCTCTGTGTCTCCACTTTCTCTTTTCAGACTCTTTTCTCATAACTGCATGCCCTCTTCTTTCCTACACCCCCTCTCCATCTGTCAGAAGCAGAAATGCTCATATGTATGGGGAAATTCAGTCTGTACTCAGAAGAAAAACCCCGTTTCCTCTATATCTTTGAAACAAACACATTCAGCTGGCTGCAAAGGGAACTGATAAGTTTGCATGCATGCTCATATTCAGTTCCCCTTTGTGGCCAGTAAGGCTTGAAAAACACAGGACACATGGGGTCAGCTCTTGTGGGTAGAGATGACAAGGTTCTGAGTATCGGCAGCAATTATGGAGAAAAGCGTACTAAGTAAGCATCTGTGAGTCTCCTGGTCCAATGACTGGAGATTTCTGACTCTCAAAGCAGTGAAACCCTGAGTGACAAGGACAGCATAGTGGGGTGGGAGAACAGCCCCTCCACCCTGCTGGAATGACCATCTCTCCATCAGTTTATCCACTCTCAGGATCGAACAAACTGCTAGCAGCTAGCAGGAATAGGCGTTCCTTCTAGTTCTACTGCAAAGCTAGACTAATGTTCTGGAAGCAAAAGAAAGGGAAAGGCTTTCATCGTGGATAAAAATATACAAAGAAAATGGCAGATTCACGGCACATTTAATGTAGCTTTGAATACGAGGAGGAACCAAAGCCGCGTGACAGCTCCAAGATGTGCCTGGGCCATGTGAAGTCCTTTGCGAAGCACGAGTCTTTCCTCAGGAACGCTGCCGAGGAAAGAGTGGACTCGAAAGTCCACACACCATATTAATCCCCAAGAAAAGAGCCTCTTACTGTACTTGGAGGAAAAAACAGAGAAGCCTAGGCAGAACATCAAATCTGAAAACATATTCAAAGAAACGTGGCAGATTAAAATGAAAAGAATGTGTCAAGACCAATTTCTAAAAAGGCAATAATGGATAGAAGTCATTTCTGCAAGAAAAAGAATGCTTTTCCTTGGCAGCTCTTTTGAGGTGGGAGGAGGGGATGGTGTAGTTATGTGAGAGCCCTAGGCAGGAGGGAAGTGGCAGAATGACTGAAGATTTTGTGACAAACCACATCTTCTCAAGGATAAACCAACGGATGAGTCCCCTGATGTAGAGATGAGTTGCGAGGCATCTTTAGGAGGATCAGGAGAGTTGAGAGGAGGAAGTGAGCACAGTTGGAGGTAAAGGCTATTTCTTCTAATCCTTTCTCCAGAAGGTAAAATCTACTGCAGAATACATTTATTAATTATTTTCATTATAATCCTTTTAGTAGTATCTGACTTTTCAAACTATATCCATCAGCTATCATAATTTTATTTTAAATGTTAAATACTAGACAATGGCCACAAAACTGTCCCATGCTAAAATGTTAGACTTTCTTTTCTTTTTCTTTTTGGGGGTTGGGGTGGGGTGGGGGCAGGATCTCATTTGTAGCTCTGCCTGTCCTGGAGGACAGCTTGACCTCATAGACATCTACCTGCCTCTGCCTTCTGGGTGCTTGGGCCACCACACCAGCTTGTCAGACTTTAACCTCCAGGATTATTACAGTCATGAATGGTTCACAGAGGTTCACTTATGATACTCATCTGAACAAGACAAGGCAAAAGCAAACCAAAGAATCCTTAAATCATCTATCCTATTCCTGGACAGAAATTATTGTCTTTAAATTATTTTAGTCTTATCATATTTAAAGTGGTTTTTGTAGATTGACTAGGGCTTAAAAGGACAAAGCAGACATTTTCCTACTTGCTTCGTTTCCAGCTGGAAATGACTGCAATGCAGGCAGCTTCAGCTTTGCGTGAGCAAAGGGTTTGAGACTGGTGATACACTGCCCTCTGGCGGCCAAAGCTCTAAAGAAGCGAGGCGCTTACAGAGCTGCTCTGTGTTAAAATTTAATGCAGGGTTTTCTCTCCAATTGTTTTCTACTAGGTATTTATTTCTGGAGATGTAGAATTCAGACAATTTTATTATTTCCAAACATCAATTATTTAGTTTTATTAAAGCATTACATTTCAGGTTGTTTTTCCCTGAAAGAAAACGCAACATGAAAATATTAGAAAGAGTGCCTCGAATAGTGCTAATTTGAAAGATTTAGAAAACAAGACTTGTTTGGAATGATGATTTGAAATGACGACTTCAACCCTAACCTATTTGCACACATCAAAAGGGTACCAAGATGCAAGTGCCAATGGAAGAGATCCCTATTTTAGCAGGAACCATCAATGCTTGCTAAAATCCACTGGGAAAGGGGAACATTAAATCCAGAACCTCCAAGCGTGACCCTCCGATTACATGGAAAGGCGGTAATGGGGACATAAGTAAGATCTGGTTTTGGTCAAAGGAGATGCTTGGTTGGTCACCTTGTCAAACACTGTTTTGTGTGTGCTTTTTGTTTTGTTATCTCTCTCTCTGTCTCTCTGTCTCTGTCTCTCTGTCTGTCTCTGTCTCTGTCTCTGTCTCTCTCTCTCTCTCTCTCTCTCTCACACACACACACACACACACACACACACACACACACACACACACAGAGTTTTGGTTTTAATTTTGTGAGAGCGAGAGAAACAGAGATACAGAGAGGGGAGGGAGAACACAAAATTGTGTGGGTAGGGAGGCAGAGAGGATTTAGGGGAGGGGAAAGAATATGATGAAGATGTAGTGTATGAAATGTCTTTTTAAATAAATTTAAAAAACCCTAGATTCTGTGAGTGCTATCCTATTTGATGCGAGCATTTAATACTTGAGGTCAAATCAAGGACTTATGCTAGTTGTGTTATCATAGATAATATGTTTGTCCTCTATGGACCTACATCTACCATCTAGAAAGTAGAAGAAATAATATTTATCTCAAAGATATCCTAAAACTTGTATGTATGTATGTATGTATGTATGTATGTATGTATGTATGTATGTGTATGATTATAAAAATGTAGCTAAGGGACTGTCATTTATTGTCAAATTCTCTTTTTTCCCCTCCCCTTCCCCCCCACTGAGACAGTATCTCATTATATAGCATTGGTTGTCCTGGAACTCTCTATGTAAAGCCGGATGGCCTCAAGCTCACAGAGATCCACCTGTTTCTGCCTCCTGAGCACTGGGATTAAAGACCTGTGCCACCATGCCTGGCTATTAACATTTTTTTCTAAGAGCAATTTATGTAAAATGTATTACTTCAATATTTGGGGGCTCTCAATATGAGAAACTAAATATAGACACTAACAGATACAGGAAGGAAGACCTCATGCCCAGTTCTCCCTCATCTTCCCTTGATACCCCCCCCCACTTGAATAAAGACAGAAAATGACATGCAACATAGCCTTAATCTTAAGACATTTTTTTTTCCTAGAAATTCAAAAGTAGCTAGTAATAAAATGGCTAGGAAACCCTGTTCTTGGAGAACTCTGGGCTGATTACCTTAATCTCTCTGCATTCCCAGTTGCTGTTCCACTGTGTGATGTGTACGTGTGTATTTGTGTGGCAATGTGACAGGCCACATTTCCTTCATTTTCAGAACTGTCTGGTTTTAAGGAAACAAAGGAAGTGTCTTTGAATGCTGCAAAGACAGCACAGGCATGGCAGGAACAGAAGAACTGCTGGCCCATTCTCATCTTTACCTTTGGCTTTAAAGGACTCAAAGAAAAGAAATATGCCAGGAGTCAGATTTGGCTCAAAGATGCCAAAAGTTAAACTCATTCCTTAAGACATTCTTGCTCTCTTTAATCCATTACTAAGATGTCCCCCCTCCCCCAAACCTACTCATTTCTGGTTTGCATTCCAGCCACCTCCTCTGAGGTGGTCCCAATTCTGTGACGACTGCTAAGGAGGTTGCTATAATGTGTCTGTGCTGTGCATTCTTGAAAGGTAATGTTTAGCTGTTGACTCGGGTCTATATGAAAAGACAAAAGCCAAAGCTGGAGGGTAGAATCTGGATGACCAGATCCGTTGGGTTTTGTCGTTAGACACTTTACAAGCTTGATAACTTGGCTGTTGTTTTTGGTGCTGGGACTAAAGCTAAGGGAATCAGTGATATTTGAATATCCAAATTTTGGACAGAATTGTCTACTCTTTTTAGTAGTTATTCAGACAAATACTCATGCTGCTTGCTAAGAGATCAGCTCCTAAAAGCAAGAAGAGCACCTTTCCCCCCCCTAATAAACAATGTTTAACAGACACTTCGAAATTACTTTTGCTAGAAGGCTGGGGACATGAGTTTGATCCCAGAACCCATTTGAAAAATCTGGGTATGCTAGAGTGCTTTAACCCTAGTGCTGGGAAGGCAAAGACAGGTGGATCCTTGTGACCTGGCTGCCCAGTCCAGCCTCACTGGTGAGCTTCATGCCAGTGACCCTTCTTGTCCTCAATGGAGGTGCACGGTGTTTCTGAGGCTAGAATCTGCAACTGCCCTTCAGCTTTCACATACACATGCAGCTGCATACACTTGCACACATGGAAAAAGAGGGAAAAAGAACAAAGAAACCCCGACCTTCCTAAAAATCACTGCCTTTTCATTTGGGCCCCCAGGTAACTAAAAGCACAATTTAAGCCTGGCATCTCTGCCTTTTACCTCGCCTCGCTTGTTATGTTTTAATCACCCAAGGACTACATATCAAAAAAGCAGTGATAACTAACTGATTCCATCACCCTTCAAGGCTGAGGACACAAAGACAAGACTAAGGAGGCCTCAGTATTATTGCTTTTACCATGTCCTGCTTCAGACACCTAAAAGGTGCCTGAAGGTTTCCAGTCATTATCCTAACCCAGTAGTCCTTTGGATTCCATCCCCTAGATTAGGAGTTATCCACAATGAGGATTATAGCATGAGCAATCATCTCCTGAGATCCACCGTGTCCCCTCCAACAATAAGAACATCTAGGATTATAGCATGAGCAAACATCTCCTGAGATCCACCATGTCCTCTCCAATAATAAGAACATCTACAGACCACCTTGCTGAACCACAACTGAGTCAACGATCAGTTGATCACAAGGTGATTCATACCAAGTATTGGCTACACTTTGACCAAGGCTGTTTTAATTATGCATAGCTCTTGACTTCTTGCCTCCATTTGTCTTCTATTTAAAATCTAAAGCTGATTTCAGTACTCTACAGAGGGACTTGGGGTCACTAGACATTTTTATCTGTTCCTCTTTTTGATGTGTGCATGTGATTAACTCTCCTGTCTCTGCTCTTCACAATTTCTCATTTGTTTCTTGAATTGGCCTATTAGGATGGGTGGCCTCGCCCAGCCTGTTAGGGGTCCTGGAGAAGGCACTTGCATTCTAAAACTCTAGTTACAGATGGGTCTTCCATGATTACATCTTCTTGTAGTAGATGTGAGGGCCTGAGAGCAGTAGAACTGGAAACAGGGCTGTGGCTAGACACCACATCCTGAAGAGAACAGGAGGTTCAGTGAGCTTGAACAAACCACAGCTTTGAGTAACAGAACTGCACTTCACTTCTAAATGGCTTGGGTAAGCATTGAACTGAACAAGGCTTACCACGGCCCCCCTTTGAGGGAAATCATCATTTTTAATATGTAATATTCTAATGTGCACAAAATAAGACGTGTTCTTGTCTTATATACCAGCTTCCTTCTCAATGCCCCGAGCTTCTGATTGGTCAGATGGACCATTTAAAAGGCCAGTTACAGCCCGATTAGATATAAGCATGGAGAGCCAAAAATAACTTCCCATTTGAAACACATAAGTTCAGGTATGACTAAGCTATCTCATGTCCTCTGGCTTTTGGCTTTGACGGACACAGGTACATGTGACCTTAAGCCCCCTCCCCTTCCCCAAGTTCACAGAGTCAGTAAAAACAGCTCCCCACTGGTTGCAAAGCTGAATGAGCACATGCCTGCCCTTTGGACTACTCTTACTGAAGTACTCCAAAAGAACTCTGGAGCCAGATTTAAAAACTGCACCTGATGCATGTGTGGGAGGCCAGCTCCCACCTTTTCAAGGGTTCCTATGAGGAGAGAGGGATAAGAAAATATTAGATAGAAAGATAGTGAAGAGGAGAAAGAAACACAAGATAGCTTCGGGAGGACCTGGGTCAATGTTCAACGGCCTCAAAGGTTTATTAAAAAGACAGCGTGCAAGATCAAAGCACACTGTACAGCCAAGTGTAGACCATTACAAACACCTGGTAAACATATCCGTGACCAAATCACCTCATTATGCAGCCCTGCTGGAGAAAGCAAGCTCAGATTCTCTGACCCTGAGTAATTTGTGTCTCCACACACATGCAGCAAGAAAATTTAGCTAAAGGCAGGACTTTCTTTCTGTAGCAAGAAAATTTAGCACAAGGCAGGACTTGAACTGGGGGATGATAACACTTCCAGGATATGTATCTTAAGGACCAGAGCAGAACATTTTGTTTGAGCAGATGATATAAGAAGTAATCAGATAAAAACATTCTCATGTGGACAAAGAAAGCAGAACTTTGAAGAGGCAACATAAAGAACCAAAGAAAACTCCTTGTAACAAAGGGGTACTTTTTACTTCCTAGAGGATTTGTAGCTTGGTTTAATATTCTTGAAATGTCTCCCTGACAAGTAATATTCTTGTTAGTGTATTATCACCTGACATTAATTTTTTCTACTATTGGAAAGAAATATTTTCTACTTTCTTAGAAAAAGATTTTATATTATCTTACTAGCAGTCTCATTTTAGGTATTCCTGTTATTTCTTTCAGCCTCGCTTTCCACCACTATTCATCATACATTCTCTGTTCTCTCCTTCAGTTAGTTTCACAAGGTTTTTTTTTTTTAAAAAACCATTTTGATTTACTGTTTCTTCCATGATCTCCACATACCACTAGAAACGTGGTAGAAACTCCAATAAATATCTGAGTGAACTGCACTGTTTAAGGAAAATACAGAACTTTAAAACCTAAAACAGTCAGGAACGTAACAATGGCCACTTTTTAAGGAGTTGTCCATTTTGGGGAATTCAGATATAGGAAAGGGCTTGCTGGGTATGCAAGAAGTCCCTGAGTTCTATCCCCAGTACTGCAAAAGAACAAGGGTTTTTCTAAAGGTAGGAAGAGGCTGGCACTGCAGTGGGCCATGGAGAGAAAGCCACGTGGCCATCCCCCGCTTCCCTTGCTGCCTTTTGTGACTCTAGGTGCTGAAGAAAAGCCTAGCAAAATGATGAAGATGGCAACTGCCAAACAATTTTTAGATTTCTAGAACCCGAACTTCTGGTGACTTTCAGATAACATCAGAATGTGTAGCCCTCCTTGTTCTTTTAACTCTCTGCATCAATCAACACAAAGCGGACAAATTTCTGTGAAGATTAACTTGTAGAAAACTTATGTTTGTATCTAGCCCCAGGAGGTCAAGGTTGATTACTATGTTCTTGCCACAAGGGGAAGAGAAATGGGCACAGAGCTTCCTGCCCATTGTACCAGTGCTTAAGGCAGACTTTCCCTCCCTATAAAAGCCCTTTCTTGGAACCCAATTCTTCAAGACAGAGCATTGCCAATAATAGCCCTCTCCAGCTTCTCAGGCTCAATTGTTGAATAAACTCAATTTCTCATCTTCTACACACTGGGTAAGTAGTAAGCAGGACTTGGGTTTGGAAACAAGAATTGGCAAAACTGGGCTGGGGATGTAGGTAGCTCAGTGGTACAGTACTAAATGTACATAGCTCTTGTATACAGCTCTTGCTATGTGCATTTTACCCTTCACTTAGTGGTTAATTCACAGACTGACTAAATAATCTTACATGTAAGATTAGTGTCATAATTTGTTAAAACTATTAACTTGTTCTGAAACATATTTGCTACTTCTAAGGTTCCCCAAATATATCATAAAATGCTCTATCTGATGTACTCACTACTTCAACTCAAAATGGAGGTAGCACATGCCAATTTGAAGCAGAGAGAGTTTATTTTAGTAACCAAACTGGGTTACAGTCCCTGGGTATAGTCTGTGTACACAGTGAGCATTTCTGGGCACCAGCTTTTTCAACCCCCAAACAGCCCCAAGACTACTGATGACCATGAGGTTTTAATCTAGCATATTGATACTTAATTTGAGCAAGCTAGTAGAAATAAGAAAACTTGAAGGTTTGTTTTCCCCCACTCTTGGAAAAGATGGATTGCAAAGCAGATGAGCTTTGTAGTGAAGCTGAGAGGCAAATTTGTATCAGTATTTTCTTGAGTTACTAGAGAGTAGTTCCTTCTGTCATGCTCATAGAAAAATAACTATCTATGTGGAATTAAACCTTTCAATGTAACTTCAGCCAATCACAATAGTAAAGCTAGCTACTTGAGGAAATAATCATAAGGAAGTATACTAAATATGTTTATAGGTAGATTGCCCACTAACTTCCTCCCACTAAAGAAATAGAGAAACGAGGGTTGTTTTGTTTTGTTTTTTTGAGGAGGTAGTTGCTACATTTACCATAACTATGGAATTTCTTCAATATCTAATTTCCCTTTTCTCCCTATGTAGTTGGTGTCATACAAGACTCTATTCAAACTGGTTGAGGATCCTGGAAGAGTGAAGATCAGAGAACTGTCAGTCTGAAATTTACATCACTACCTGAACAGTATATAACCTTAGTCAGCACAAGCTCCTCATACAGGTAAGGGTGATTCTTTGTTCAGTTTTAGCTTAAAGGTTAACTGCAAATGTCTAAAAGGATTAAACTGTTTCAATTGTGAAATCTGATCATTACTTAAGTAAGGCAGTCAGCATAATAGGTGTTTAACTAGCCATGAGTAGCTGCTAGCGTTATAGAAGTTTTCTCACTTGTCAAATTAGCAGAGACCCAGTGTGTACACAGGCAGTCTACTGAGGGGAATGCACACTTGGAAACATTTTCTTGGAAGTAATTCTGGAAGAGCCCACTTTTATTTGACTTCTTAAGTTTAATGGTAGTTTACAAATTTTAGAAACTGTTTTTCTAGAAGCTTTAGAATCAAAAGGCTATTATTGAAGGGGACACAAATTTGGGAAGCTGAAGAGGGAGAGCTAGTTGTCATTTTGTTTCTTTAGAGACTCAACAGCATTATCTGATCCTTTTCCATCCTCTCTTGTCCTCCTTTCGTTAGGGAATATGTTATGGATATTCATGGAGGTGCCGTTACTACTGCTGCTTTTAGCATGCAGTGTGTTGTCTCTGAGGCAGAAGCTACTGCTCTCTGTAACTGAAGCTTCATCCCGTACAATCTAATTCTCCTTTGAACAGAAGGGTTTTTCTTAATAAATGAACTGGTTTACTTCCATCTCTCTCTACCTGATTTTGAAATCAGCAACATTACAGATTAGGGTTGTGTATTTAAGACTCTCTATAATGGCAGTCCATTGCAGTTCAATAGCTATAAAGGCACTCTGAAACATATGGTGCAATTTCTAAATAAAAATTGTAAATAAATAAAATGGTGAAGACAGTGGTAGGCCTTAGTTAAGGGTCTCAGTTATCTGAATGCAGACAAACTGCAGTCTTTAAGTCTTCCAAAAATGATAATGTATTAGGAAATAATCCTCATTTTTTTTTTTTTTTGGTTTTTTCGAGACAAGGTTTCTCTGTGTTGCTTTGCACCTTTCCTGGAACTCGCTTTGGAGACTAGGCTGGCCTCGAACTCACAGAGATCCGCCTGGCTCTGCCTCCTGAGTGCTGGGATTAAAGGCGTGTGCCACCACCGCCCGGCTTTTTTTTTTTTTTTTTTGATAATCCTCATTTTTTATAAAATCTGATGTATGACTTTAAAGCAATCCAAGACACAGAAAATAATAAGACCATGATTCTGAAGAGGGGCAGAGAATAAAATAATCCCAAAAGGCAGAGGTCAGAAAATAGGAAAATCTTTTTATGTTTATCATCAAGAGAGAAGGTGACTAAGAAAAACTCTGCTGTACATCATAAAAGAGCACAGAATACGGTGTCCCACAAGTTCATGGCAAAGAACACAGAGAAATGGTGTGTTCAAAGAGAAATCACATTCCTTAAAAGAAACAAAATTGCTTTGATAATTGCAATTTTGGAAGACAGAAATTCTTATTTGACCAGAACCTAGTAACTTTTCTGTTATTCTCACCTGAAAAAAAATAAATAAGGAAAGAAATAAGTGAGTTTGTATGTGATCCCTCAGTTTCTCACATATACCTCTGCAGCAAAAAAGATTTAAAAATAAGATATAAAAAACCAGCAAGGCTGTGGTGGTAGCACGCACCTTTAATCCTAGCACTCGGGAGGCAGAGGCAGGCGGGTCTCTATGAGTTCCAAAGCCAGACTGGTCTACAGAGGGAGTTCTGGGACAGCCAGGCCTACACAGAGAAAACCTGTCTTGAAAACAAAACAAAACGAAAAAGTGAAAACCAGGGCTGGAGAGATGACTTAGTGGTTAAGAGCACTGGATGCTCTTCCAGAGGAGCCAAGTTCAAATGAATCTCAGTAGCCACACAGTGCCTCACAACCATATCAATCTGTAACTCCAGTCCCAGGAAAGTCAACACTCTTTTCGGGCCTCTACAGGCACTGCATGCACATGGTGCATGGACATACATGCACATAAAACATCCATGCACATAAAATAAAAATAAACGTTTTAAAAAAGTAAAAACCACACCTGCATTTCCACTGGGTTGAAAACACTATATCCTCTAAATAAACAAAAAATTCTGAAATCCACAGATACTAGATTACAGAGGAGGACACATTAGGGTATTCTAGCCACCAAGCATACCAAGTATAGTTTTGACACATAATTTAATTTATTGAAGTGTGAGAATTTAGCACTATTTGGAATGAGAAATTACTGGTGATCTCATAATGCTAATGGGTTCTGAAGTTTACCCTTGGTCTTAATATTTTCCTTCTGTTTAATTCAGGACCGTGTATGAGTTTCATTAATTTGGAATTGGGTTTACTTCTGGATTATGAAAAAAGACCCTTCTAATAGTACTATAGAAAAGTGTTTTAATCTAGCCATAAATATACTTGGAAACTATATATAATCAATGTTGTAATTAAAAACTAGTTTTTGCTTTATTAGTTTTAAAAAATAAGAGCTTTAATATAAAAACTTGCAAATAGAAGCTATTTATTAATTTTTAAGTTATCATATAAAGAGATAGATTTTACCTGTCTGCTAACATGGCCACATTTGTAGCGTTGCCCTCTGATCAGCATGTATTAATTTGTATGTGAATTGAGATTTCTAGACAAAACCTATCATGATTTACATATAGCTTTATAATCAAAGGACTATAAATTCTTCAAAGCTATGAATGATAAATCTTAGGCATTTTTATTTATTTAATTTATTTATTTATTTTTTTGTTTGTTTTTTTCGAGACAGGGTTTCTCTGTGTAGCTTTGCGCCTTTCCTGGGACTTCACTTGGTAGCCCAGGCTGGCCTCGAACTCACAGAGATCCACCTGCCTCTGCCTCCCGAGTGCTGGGATTAAAGGCGTGCGCTACCACCGCCCGGCAATCTTAGGCATTTTTAACTATTTGCATCAAATTTTGTTTTTTAGACGAAGGCATCACTTTAAATACTGTTGCTTTTATTTCAACTGGACCACTGTGACAACTAGAAAAGGTAAGACACCATCTGGATTTTCCAGCTCCATCCAATGCATTTTGTTACTTTACCCAAAAGCTTAAAAAAATCGACTTAACTTAAATGCCACATTAATATTAATATTAAGTATTGCAATTCTGTTCTAGCTCCTGTGACAAAATTCAAGGAAATCTGATATAAATGAGTAACAACTCGACATGCATTCAACCATCCATGATTTCTACCACAGCTTTACCGATCACTTATGTCTTTTTGTGTGTTGTTGGTCTCTTTGGAAACTCACTTGCTCAGTGGGTATTTCTAACAAAAATAGGTAAGAAAACGTCAACGCATGTCTACCTGGCAAATCTTGTGACTGCAAACTTACTTGTGTGCACTGCCATGCCTTTCATGGGTATCTATTTCTTGAAGGGTTTCTATTGGAAATATCAATCTGTACAATGCAGACTGGTCAATTTTTTGGGAACCCTATCAATGCATGTGAGTATGTTTGTCAGCCTCTTAATATTAAGCTGGATTGCCATAAGCCGTTATGCTACCTTAATGAAAAAGGAATCCATGCAAGAGGCCACCACCTCATGCTATGAGAGAATGTTCTATGGTCACTTACTAAAAAGATTTCGCCAGCCCAACTTTGCCAGAAAAATGTGCACTTACATATGGGGAGTTGTGCTGATCATAATTATTCCTGTTATCCTATACTACTCAGTTGTGGAGGCTACAGAAGAAGGAGAAAGACAGTGCTACAATCGGCAGATGGAACTGGGAGCCAGGATCTCTCAGATTGCAGGTCTCATTGGAACCACATTTATTGGATTCTCATTTTTAGTAGTAGTAACGTCATACTATTCTTTTGTCAGCCATCTGAGAAGAGTAAGGACCTGCACCTCCATTACAGAGAGAGATTTGACCTACAGATCTGTGAAAAGGCATCTTTTGATCATCCAGGTCCTCTTAGTAGTTTGCTTTCTTCCATATAGTATTTTTAAACCCATTTTTTATGTTCTGCACCAGAGAGGAGACTGTCAGCAGCTGAATTATTTAATAGAAGCAAAAAATATCCTCACTTGTCTTGCGTCAGCCAGAAGTAGTACAGATCCCATTATATTTCTTTTATTAGATAAAACATTCAAGAAGACACTATATAATCTCTTTACAAAATCTTAATTCACCACATATGCTACCATATGGTTGACTTTTGAATGGAAACCACCACAAAATAGAAAAACATTCATGTGACTCTATTAGTGACATTAAATTAATTGATGAAAATGTCACAGCTTGGTTGACAATGGGCACTAGCAAACCTCTTTGGGTTTTATAAATAAATAAAGGCATAAAATTGGACGTACAGTTCTATTTATACTGAAAGTCAAGATGACAGAGACTTCCAGAAGCAAGTCAAGTATACCACAAGAATTCCACTGTGTATGAAATCAAACTCTTTTTTTGTTTTCAGTCAATTGTGAATCTTCTGTCCAATATACAATATTTTATGACTTGAAGGATAAAGAAGCAAAAGGCTTATAGGTGTGCCTGCTTTCTAACTGAATACATGGACTCATCTACGGTTAAATTTTATTCTGTTGCTAACCTAAAAAAAAATTAGAAATGTTAAGTACTGGAAAAATTCAACCAGTAAGAAACATCTTCATTTAAATCCTATCTAACTGTATGAATAATGCATTGTAAAGTAAATTTGGTATTATCTGGCTCATTTTACTGGGAAAGGCATATTCAATGATTCTAATATTTAATAAATAGATTTCACTTACAAATATGCTTAAACATTTGAATTACGATTTGTCAAAATAAAAAGCAATATAATATATAATTATATGCCCATCTTCATGCTATTTTCATATATTTCCAATATAAATAACGATGTTATTATTAATGACAGTACCTGCTATATAGTTATGTTCAATTAATTTCTGTAAACTAAATGAATGAATGGTAAAGAAGTGTAATCTTGTTACATAAAAGACTAGCCTTTGGCCGGGCGGTGGTGGCGCACGCCTTTAATCCCAGCACTCGGGAGGCAGAGGCAGGCGGATCTCCGTGAGTTTGAGGCCAGCCTGGGCTACCAAGTGAGTTCCAGGAAAGGCGCAAAGCTACAGAGAAACCCTGTCTCGAAAAAACCAAAAAAAAAAAAAAAAAAAAAAGACTAGCCTTTGGTTAAACTCTCTGGTTCAGTACTGGCTCAATCTCTTATTTAGCTGGACATGTTAATTTCCTTAATCATGGAGCAGAAAATATGACCCAACTCATATCATTACTATTAAATCAGATACTGCTACTATGGTGAGCTAGTAGCTAGTCAGCACTTGTTGTATGCTAGGTCCTCTGTGTGTGTGCTTCATGAGCAGAATGTTAATCATCACAACCATAAAGCATGTTAATGTACTTACTGATGAAAAAACCCAGATGCATAGTTAAGAGGTCATCTCAATTCCTCCAGTATATACATATATTTAAGAAGTAGTTATTTCTTAGTGATAATTTCTTTCATGTAATCTCGCCAATAAGAAAAACAGTGATTATATTCTGTATTATATACATTATGATTAAAAAGCAAAAATAAAAACTGTGTATTTCCCAAATTATCATAAACTCCTTTGGAGCTATAATCTATCTTCTTTTTCTACTTCCGTTCTCTTCTCACATAGAAACAAAAGAAAAGAGTTGATAAAATGGATAAATTAATGGATAAAATCAACCATTAATCACAATTTATCACTTTGTTAGAAACTGCTTAAAGGCTCATTTTCTTCTCTTCCACATGGTAATCACTTCAGTGTTCAAAAAGAAGTTCTCATTAAGTTCATGTGATACTACAAATCTTTAATTTTAAGGCAGGGTTAGTTCCTGAAATAGAAGTGTAGAACAGATGTTCTAAGAGCTATGTGCTCAAAATTAGTAGACATTGTGTGTAATTTTCATCAAAACTCAATACAGAAATCCTTGTTGTTGTTTTTATTTCATTCCTTAACTGAGAGATGAAAATATCCAAAGTTGGAACACATTCTGGCATCAAGTATTAACAATGTATATCTATTCTCTCTTCTCTCTTCTCTCTTCTCTCTTCTCTCTTCTCTCTTCTCTCTTCTCTCTTCTCTCTCTCTCTCTCTCTCTCTCTCTCTCTCTCTCTCTCTCTGTTGGGGCGTGTGCTTGGGTGTGGCAACCTTTAACTCTTTAACTTCAGGTCTTATTTCTCAGGAGCCATCCATGTTAATTTTGAGAGAGGGTCTCTCACTAGGATCTGGGGCTTGCAGATTACATGAGGCTGGCTGGTCAGCAAGTGCCAGGGATGTGCTCCCCAACATTGGAATTACAAGTATGTGTCACTAGGCTTATCTTTTTACTTGGGTGCTGCGCACTGAACTCAAGTCCTTGTGCTTCTGTGGCAAGTACTTCACCAACTGACTTACCTCCCCGTCTGTGTACCTATTTGAATATCTGACTGAATTGACTGAATTTTTGGTTCAGTAACATGCAGAGACAAAGGAGAATTTGGAAATTCCTGGTGGCCTCCTTGTGTGCAGGCTGAAAACTGAGGTATCTAATGTAGTGACTTTGTAGACATGTAATTCATAGAATAATTCAAAGTCCACTGAGAGACTGCCTGAGATGCTCAGATTTCTCCACAGTTACAACATATTATCCTTACATGAGTTTTAACCCCCAAACTCATTAGACTAAGAGGAACTGAAATGATCATATTTTTTATGGAAACTATACCATATTAACTCATTGCACTAAGACTTTAAAACACATATAAAACCTTAAAAAGTCATTATTTAAAAATCACTTCACAGGCCTGGAGAGATGGCTCATCTGTTAAGAGTACTAACTACTCTTGCAGAGGACCTGTGTTTGATTCCCAGCACGCATACTGTGGCTCAAACTGTAACTATAGTTTCAGGGAATCTATGCCCCCCAAGGACACCAAATTCACATGTTACACAGATACACATGCAGGCAAAACACAAATACACAAAATAATAAAATAATTTGAAAAATCACTTTACAGGCCAGGTGTGGTGGTGCATGTCTTTCATGCCAGCACTTGGGAGGCAGAGGCAGGCGGATCTCTGTGAGTTCCAGGCCAGCCTGGGTTACATAGTCAGACTTTGTTGAACAAAATTGCTTTACAGCTCTACTTACTATGTTAAAGATAAATGATATTACCAAATTAGAATTATTTATATTTAAAAATTATATGCAACGAGGTATATGGTTTCTCTTCAAATTGCTCATTCTGATAAAAAATGGAAGCTGTATTAAATTATATGTTGGATTTATTCTCAACATATTTGTTTTTACATAATTTCCTAAACAGGTGACTATTGTGTTGAATTTTTCTTAGTAATTGAAAATTGATTATTTAATATCATAGAAAAAATTTTATATAAAGTATCATTTTCTATAGAGCGAGATCCGGGACAGGCACTAAAACTACACATAGAAACCCTGTCTCGAGAAACCAAAAAAAAAAAAAGTATCACTTTCTGAATCTACCCTAATTTTAACATTTGTATTTTAGAAATCTCAAACAATATTTTCACTATAGAAAACAGGCATGATTTCCCTTTCCTTCCTTCCTCATACACAGTCTCCTTAAGGCAACTGTAAAATTATAAACCAGGAATTCCAACCATTAAGTCTAGACTAACAAAATTCAGGATGCACTAACTATTTAGTCTGAAAAAGTCAGCCCTTCCTGGGTAGGAGAGGAAGATGACCCGAGGACTTCCTGGTCTTGCAGTCTGCCAGGGCGGGAGCTAGGACGGGTAAGTGGGGGAAAGGAAAGCTGGCGGGCAAACCACACACGGAACACTGGTCATTTGCTGAACATTTCGGTCATGTACCCTAAAGCTGGAGGCTGCCATGTGATAACCCCCTGCCCCAATGATACCATTTCCAAAAGTTACTGCAGATAGAAAAGCTTTATAACTGATGTTAAAAACCTGTCTGGCTATAGGAAACATGTCTCTCTGGGCTCAGGTAAGGAGTAGTACAAGGCGCTACTTCTAATAAACAATAGAAATATTCATCCTTTAAAAACTTGTGGAACTTTTTTCAAATTCCAATGATTAAGAGCTTATAATCAAACGAAATGTGCACAAGTTGCTCAAGGACCTTTTAAGAATAATGCCCAATACTAATTATCAGTATGCTTCTTACAATAAAGACAGAAAGGGAGTGGATCTGTATGGGAGGGGGGGTGGGAAGGAACTGTGAGGAGTAGGGAGAGGGGAAGCAGTAATCAGATATATTGTATGAAAAAAATCTATGTTCGATTAAAAAGTGAATTGGTTTTAATGAGAATCAATTCTTTAAAACAATATAGCACAGGGACTTTTGGAATTGTGGTAGTTGGTGTAAAAGAAAGATTAGTGAATGAGCATAAGAGGAAGGACTATTTCAAGAAATCAGCACTGCAACAGCAAGTCTGCTTATTAAAATGTGGAGAATGCACATTTATAATAAAGTCAGGCACTCAGCAGGTGAAAGGAGAACTGAGACCAGAAGGGGACCAAAGAGCAGTCAGGCGTGCCGACACTGGCTGCAGAGGAAACCACCGAGGAAGCACAGTCAGAAACACTGAGGCACGAGACCTTAGGCTGAGTGTATGTGCAACTGAGGCTAGCGGTTCTGAGAACCAAAAGCTGAGCTCCCAGACCTCCTGGGCCAGGCCCCGCTCGGAATGGAGAGTGCTTGTGCTTGGCAAGCAGTTTGCATGCTCAACAGCTGCTTTTCTTCAATTACTGAAGATGTACCAGAGTGAGAGAGACAAGGCTGAAGGATGCTATGTCTCTGCAAACCCAGGCAATGTCTTGGGATTCAGGGGAGCTGAGAGAATCAGGCCAACTCTCCCAGGTCAGCCAAGGAGCCAGGAACTGCACTGACCTTGACAACGGTCTGATTTCCCTCCAAAGTACTTTGAATTTCGGGGTGAGAGGACAAAGGGGAGGAAACATCACTGATTCATAATGGAAGTTTCTCCAACCAGTCACAAGATAAAGAATTAAAGGGAAGAAGATAGCAGAGAAAAAACAAACCAAAAAACAAAAAACCAGCATACATGCCTCAGTGCCCACAAGGAGGCAAACCACAAGCAATATAGTATTTCAACAATGGGTCTTAACTTGGGGCAGTTTTATGCCTCAGGAGACATTTTTGGTTGCCACAACCTGGAAGGCTGGAGATGTTACTGGCATTTCATGGGCAAAGGCCAGGGGTACTGCTTAAGCATACTGCAATATCCTAGACGGCTTCCCACACCGAGGGTCAAATCCCCAATCTCACTGGTATGACTGCCTGGAGATCCTTCATTATCATGACATGGCTCCTTACATTTCAAAGACAAACATTTAAAAAAATACAATTTCTTGAGAAACTGCGTCTCCAAAGCAAGCAGCTTCTATTATGGTTATGTGATGCTATATGCTCAAATCTAAACAAAATACCTCTTTTCAACTTAGTTATGATTTCAAAAGGAAACAGCCACTAAGCAGAGGAAAAAGTACGATTAATCAATATAAAATTTACTGCTTTTAGATCATCTTGTAAGACAGAGAGGGGGAAGGAGAAAGGAAAGGAGGAAGGAGGGAGGGAGGGGGAGAGAGAGAGAGACAGAGATATGAGAATATATGATTGATCGATAGCTAGATGAAAGAAATTAAATCTAAATTTCCCTCACGAAAGTGCAACATTGTCATGGTCTTTATTTTCTTCATTAACTATAAAGGATGTAAACAAATAAAACCTTTTAACTGTAGAAACCAAAATGTACATATATGAACCAAATATATACATAGGCAAGTCACTGACTTGGATGCAAAAAGTCCTGGATAGGCTGCTTTAGTGGTAAAAATATTAATATAATAAACCAAGTGAAAATTTAGATCATTAGTTGTGTGAAATATATTGGTATTGTATGTCAGAGGGTACAGCTGGAGAATTTCTGGATATACGGATGTTCTGAGACCTAACAGGTATGAAGGCTTTACCATGACCAGCAAGCAGGATCACACACTAGAACAAGCACCTGAATCTCACTAAGTTTAGGTGAGTTACTAACGTGTTAGGAAATTCTATTGACACAACCTTCAAAGTACAGCTGCAATCGAACTGCTCTTCCTTTTTTTCTTTTCTTTTTGGCCACCTGCAATGCTCCTACTCTGCTTTGAGCTGAGAACAATCATCTCCAGTCTCCATGAACTCATTCTGATTTTTGGTCATTCTGCCTGGGCCATAGTGATTTCCAGGCTGCTTATCCAAGCAGGCCACTTGTGTTTATGTCTTGGCTTTTCTTGACTCTTGGCATCGGCTCAGCATACTCCTTCAAGTCTTGGCTTGGTGCTATGTCATCTCAATGTACCTGCTTTGACAACTCTATTTAAGCTCCTCCTCCTGCATACCCCCTCTCCCCTTTACCCCCTCTTTCCTTCCCCCTCTCTCTCTTGGTTTTTCAAGACAGGGCTTCTCTGCATAGCTCTGGTTGTCCTTGAACTCGCTCTGTAGATCAGGCTGGCCTCGAACTCACAGAGATCTGCCTGCATCTGTCTCCTGAGTGCCTCTCAGTTTCTAAACTACCAGTTTACTTCTTTCTGCACAATGACTTGCTATTTGTTGCCCTGTATTAGAATGTCAGCTCCACAAGGGCTGTGACTGTCTTGTTCACTGATGTAGCTCCAGGTCCTAGGACAGTGCCTACCACATAGTAGGCACTTGAAAAGTATCTTTTGGATGAATATCTTAAGGAAATATACCCAATTCAACAGTGTCAATTAAGTAAACTGAATATTCCATTCACTCATACAAAATACCCAAATTTCAGGTACCATCAACATAATGGTACCTGAATATAAAGGCTATCAACACTAATGCAAGCCCTCTGTTGAGTCTCCCTGACAACTGAAATACAGTGCTTTTGCCTAGTGACTTCTTAATTTGCAGTCTGAGAATTACTTCTCTATTTCCTTCTTCAGTGGATTTCTAAGTGCTTCCTAAAAATTACATGGCATGTCCCCCTGAAAAAGAAACTAACTTAATATAACCCAATATAAAAGTACTTTCAGGCCTTTGCACACACTGTTCCTTCTCTGTGAAATAGTCCCTTGTCCTCATACAACTACCCCATCATTCAAGACTGCCTTCAGGAAACCCTCTGATGCTGTCTTTTAATGATACCACCCTCTATAAAAATTGGTTTGCTTGTCTCTAAAGATCACACCCAACAACTTCTTTTACCCTTGTATACTTCTAGCACTTCAAAAAATAAAAAGATGTGGCTAACCAGACATGGTGGGAGTGGGATTACGTTTCTGTAATATCAGCACTTGGGGTGGTAGAGTCAGAAGGCCACCCTCAGCTACACAGCAAGTTCAAGACCAGCTAGGGCAATCATTAGACCCTGTCTCAAAAAACCAAACCCAAACCAAACCAAACAAACAAACAAAAACCAAGACAAACAAACAAAACAGTCATTATTATTATTATTATTATTATTAATAAAAGACAGTTATATTTCTTTCCCTGGAACTCAGACTAATTGTCTGACCTTTTATAATTGATATGGCCAATCAAATGCCAAAGGTGTGACATGGAGCCCAAACTGAGATCTAGTCATCTACAGGCCTGGTAACTTCCATTCCTTTGAAGACTCGAGCCACTGTCCTTCTGGAGATGGGGCCACATGAAAAGAGCGGGGGAAGTGTTCACTAGGAGAGCTCTCTAGTTTCAGTTACAGGAGCTGTCAGCAGACGGCCTCAAGTCTCTGTGCACTGGCCCCATGGCCTTGGCCAACAGTCTGGGTGTCAGAGGCGAGCACTTCCAGTCTATCTCTAACCAGACTGTACAGGGAACAAATGATGTCAGCTGTTGTTTAAAGTCACTTAATGTTGACAGGTGGTCGGACTCCAGAAGTGTGGAATAAGATGTGTTCCTTAGTCTCTTCTCTGATACTATCATACTTTTAGGGCTTACACTCCATGTGAAGTGGGCAATCAGATATTTGGAGAATATGTAAACAGATGCTAAACTAGAAGATGAAATCAAATATAACTAACTACTTTCATGTTTTGTTTGATTTGGCTTCCCAGTATATCAAATACCATGACCCATCAAAATCTGACTATATTATTAGAAGCATTACACATAATCGTAACTTGTTATATAATATTTACAAAAATTTCTGTCGAGGACAGAATTCACACAAAATAAAATTGTTGAGCAAACCCTTTTACACATAATGCTGTTACATAACTAGCAATTTGTTTTTATAAATTTTAAGTTGTCAGATTATCGTTTTTTCTAGTATGTATTTTAAAGAGTAAAATATTTGCCTTATATGTATATATGGAGAAAAATTTTACTCTGTATACATTCACTGTTTTATATTTATTAAATGTAAAAGAACAACAGACTGTAACACTCTATTGACAATTTTTCCTCTGTTCACTTTTGTGGTGGTTTGACCGAGAATACCCCTCACCCAATAGGCTCACAGGTTTGAGTGCTTGGTCCCAAGTTGGTAAACTGTTGGAGAAGGATTAAGTGGTCTGGCCTTGTTGGAGAAGGTATGTTGCTGGGTGGGCTTTGAGGATTCAAAAGCCCATGCCAGGCTCAGTTTCTCTCTCTCTCTGCCTCCTGCCTATGAATCAGGATGTAAAACTCTCAGCTACTGCTCCAGCACCATATCTGTCTACTTCCCATCATGATGATCATGGACTAACCCTCTGAAACTTTAAGTGCCCCTAATTAAATGCTTTCTCTTATAAGAGTTACCTTAGTCATGGTGTTTCATCACAACAATAGAATACTAAGACAGTTTCCCACAATTTTTACTCTCTTTGCATAACTAAAGATTTTAAGGAATAAAAGTATGCATCTATTGGGTTGTTTATTGTCAAGTTTTCATAATGACAGTACCAATGTCAGATCTCCACATTTGAAAAGAATGAACAATAAGATATTGTACAACTAATTTGCACTAATGGACATTTTGTACCTTTTACAGTGATTTTCATTTGCTATTATTACATTTAATTACATGGTTTTGGAATTGCATGAGGATCCTCAGCTTTTAGCCATAAGAATTTCCATTACTAACTTCTACCTAATTTCCTTAACCATTTAAAATATGCCAAAGAGTAAGGCCTTTAAAAATACACCTAGAAGGAAGGAACATCACTTTTGTGCACACTGAAGGTTACATAGGCCAGGGCCAACCCAGCTAAGCATGAAAGCATAGCCTATGGCTAAAGAGACCTCAGAGACTCTGGTAGTTAAAGGCCTTAGAAGGTGCCAGGGATGAATGAGAAAGCCCACTAGGCTCCTTTATGGCCTGCTTCTGTGTGTTTTTGACACTGATGGCAGGGACTGAGCCATCTCATTAGCTCAATACAAGGATAGAACAGGAAGAAAGAATAATAATCTTACGGATCTTCTAAGAGTACAAAGTCCATTCTATCTAGAATCATGACTCCCTGCTATGTTTAAAAACTAGCTGTTTGACAGCACCAAGGAGAAGGGGAGGGGGTGAGCTTGGGCAGCAGCAGGAGGTAGAGAGGGAAGAGCAGTGGGATGCACCAATGTGTGCTCTTTCTTGATCACTCCCTTGCTCCCTGGGCCTATGTCTCTAAAGCCACAGCTCCAGAGTTCTTAGTCCGGGCTCAAAGACTATCCTTGGCTGTGGTATTCCAAGGGTACCAGACTTAGGTTTTACTGATGGCATTAAAAAGACTCTTGAGGATAAAGGAGCATGATCTTCCCCAAAGAGGACATGGTGAGCTTGCATGAGGGACCTGCAATCATAAAAAAATCTTGCTACTGAGGTACCATGTTTCTCTTGAGTAGATTCCATGAAATCTACATCAGAAATACCACAAGTCGGAAATGACATTAGAAAAAGGTTACTGTGGTTTTTAATAGTAAGCCAAATGAGAACTCTTACTATTGCCAATTTCTCCCACAACTAGATGAATCGAGAAAGATACTTGTAAACATCAGCATTATGATTAATGGGAAAATCTTTGAAGGCCTTAGAAACATTCTGA
Source organism: Peromyscus maniculatus bairdii (assembly GCF_049852395.1). NCBI lineage: Eukaryota > Metazoa > Chordata > Mammalia > Rodentia > Cricetidae > Peromyscus > Peromyscus maniculatus. Next base: position 129,687,704 of record NC_134875.1, on the reverse strand, counting down.
CTATAGGCATCCCTCTATTTGAGGCTTTCCAGTGCATTTCAAACAAAGAAAGAACTAATCAGAACAATACTGCCTATTTTGGTATCACTGTAATTCAAGGGTGTTGTAGTTATCTTGGACTTTTCATACTCTAGTAACTTGGTGCTCAAAGGATAAGGTATGCACTGGATGGCAATCAGAGTGCTCTGAACACTTCAGGGTCAAAGCTTTACAGTAAGACATTTGAAAAATAATTGTTAAGGACTGTACAGCAAACCACCATGGGGCTGGATTACAGTCCTCACATATACAGACAGTTATTAAAGTAAACTATGTTTTATTTTTAGAATATAAAGTAACTATTTAGGTCCTATAAAAATATAGTAGTTGTTCTTTATACAGTTTACATCCATGTGCCACTTTAACATGATTTGTTAAAATGGCATCCACTTGGGGAAGTACAGTAACACTTGACCTACTTTCCCTGTTCATCAAGCTACTCAGCACTACTAGAGTTTTGATTCTATTTTCATTTTAAAATTTTATTAGTGAGAGCATTTTTCAGGCCCACTAGTTCTATCTTCTTTAAAATGATTCATAACCGACACTGTCTCTTCTAGTCGTAGGTATTATTTTTAATTATTTTGTGCTGAGAGGGGTGCTTGTAAGAAGTTAGGAGGTAACTTATTGGGATGAATTGGCTTCTTCATCAGCACTTTCTTTTTTGAAACTAATTTTTACTACTTCACAAATAACAGTGATGCTGCAAAGTAACGGTGGTGAAGTCAGCAAAGACCACGAAGATGATGCTGATTGAAGACGACTTTCTCCCTTGGCTCCAATCTGATGAATGGGTTTTTGTTTGGAGTATCTGCTACTCTGGCACTGCCCTTGTCTCCTATTTTTTTTCAGTTTACAACATTTCAGCTTTTCTTGAAAGACAGAAATCCAGTTGAAGAAAAGTTATAGAAAAACAAATGATAAATTTAAGCACATGGTTAATATTTTTAAAATAGTTCTATTTTCCTTATTTATTGGCTTTGTGTTTTTCTCTTATGTATCTCTTAGGAAAAAAAAAAAAACCAAGGAAACTGAAATTACGGTGTTCCTGTTAAGAATTAGTACAATGACTCTCTGAATACAAAGTAGTTAAATTAATTCTTATTTGCAAGTAAAATTTAAGATGCTCTTTATATTAAAGAAAAGAAATACTTACCTTCACATCCCTGTGAATTATGTTATTATCATGACAGTAGCGCAGAGCTTCCAGTATCTGTCTCATGTAATGGCTGTAAAATACAAGAGAAATCTAAAACTGTAAAAAACTTCCATTGTTAAAAATTAACACGTAGTGTCTCTACTTTATAACCCCCACTAACTTTATATTAGCTAGTCACAAACATCTTTCATTTGAGCAAACAAGACAGTGAGACTTAAGGAAAAAGTTGACAAACTTAAATCCTCCTTCAAGAAACAGAATGTTCTGAGCTAAGTCAAAAGCATTCTGCATAATCAGTCAACAGTAATAAACACACTAAAGAGGCACACTATGGATCGCTATGAAGGAAACTGCTGGAGGCTAGTGGAATGATTCTGACTAAAGGGTTGTGGCCTTCAGTCAGCCACTCAAAGCGGCTCTCTACCTGGTGTCCACTTAAGCAGGAGGAGAATCCATGGAACCTCTACACATGCGATTTCTCTTTGTTACTTAATCAGGCTTTAGTTGAGGGTACTCTTGAACAAAGCAAGGCTATTTCTAGACAGCTAGGGTCTGCAGGGGCTTCCACCGGGTACAGAACAGAGGAATTGATGTTTTTTAACAGGGCCAACTAGTCACAGTTACTATGGGTTTATATCTGGATGAGACTATCTGAAGCTGAAAATAAGGGAAGTTGAAAATGCATTAAAAACATCCCTAACCTATTACAAACATTAGAGTCTAAGCTTAGTTTGCCTTAAGTATGCTCAAAACAGTAACATTAGCCATTACTGCATATCACTAGCCCAGGAAAAACTTGAAGAGTAGTTTCTACAGACTGTACATGCTTTTTATTCAATCGTAAAGTACAAAATTGGGAAGTCAAACTAAGGCAAGACAGAGATGCCTTCCCCTTTCATCTCAAGCAGCCACTGTACAGAAGTGCTCTATTTCAATATTTTATTGTATAGTGTTCACTAAACTTGGTTGTGCTTTCAGACAGTATATTTCTGACACTAAAACAAAACAATTTAAGTTAGAGCACTCATAATGACCTTACAGGCACATTTATGACTTAAGACAAAAAGTTTCCTTGCTTTATAACAGAAAGATTCCTATCAAGTATCCTCTTGTACACTACAGTATGCTACAGTCTAAAATTCTCATACAAATATCCTTTTATTAAACATCTGGATTATTTTATATATTATAATAGATTACAAGTTTCCCTACAAAAAAATAAGAGACACAAGAGGAAAAAAACCGTAAACTTAAAGTAAACTAGCCTTTTTTCCTATACAGCTCATCTCTTCATACCTGGGCCCTAAGCAGTTCTTAGTGTGATGCTCCACTGAGAATAGACATGTAGGGGTTTGTCTGGGCCAGTGCAGCCTGCAATTAACTTTTGTTTAAGTTAGGAGGACTTAGCTTACTGTTGGGGACTTTTACTCATTCAAAGTAGACCTTGGAGGAGCTGTGACCCCCTGAAATGGCTAACAACAAATGTCAAAGTGGTTTGGAACTCGCAGTAAAGTCATTATGTTATAGTTGTTATTAAGTTTAGTCAAAGTTTTAAATGTCAATTCAGATGTCAAAATGGAGGGCTTAAATTAGGCAAAGTGGACATGTACCCACAAGAGCAGACTATTTTGGAGACATAATACTAAGATAGCCACCTAAATTATCTTCAGCCTAAAGAAAATCCCTGTCTTCTAGCCTTAAAAACCCCAATAAAAGTCAGTGACTGAGCATTTGAAACTGTGACTATCACTGTACTTCATCACTTGGCTAGATGAAGCTCAGTGACAGGGGTTTGTGTAACATGCGCAAGGCTCTGGCTTTAATGCCCAACTGTTAGAAAACAGTATCTGAGTCAAATATGCATGCACAGCAGGATCTCTAAGTCATATAAGGGGAGAGAAGAACTTTTTCCTCTACCAATTCTCACATATCTAAACTAATAATCTTCTACCTCTTAGTCATGATCCTTGGAGGCTATGCATGGAAGAGAGTTGCTGACTCAACTTTCAAACCAAAAAATGTCATTTCATAAAATATCACAGTCCATATTTTCAGAAAACCAAAGAAATACATATATTTCCCCCAATCTTGAAAAATCAGAAAAAATGATAATTCTATACAAAGAAAGGACTGTCCAACAGCGCATTTACTGCCTCTAGAACAGTGGTTTTAACCTGCGGGTTGTGACCCCTTTGACAAACCTCTATCTTCCAAAACATTTACATTATGATTCATAACAGTAGCAAAATTACAGTTATGAAGTAGCAATGAAAATAATTTTATGGTTGGGGGTCACCACAACATGAGGAGCTGTATTAAAGGGTCACAGCATTTGGAAGGTTGAGAACCACTGCTCTAGAAGGAGGTGTTTTGATCTTTAGATGGTGGGTAAAGAAAGATAGCTCAACTTACTCCTGTGGTTAACAGTGGGTTAAAAAGTCTAAATATTTGCTGGGCAGAAGAGATCTTATCTCTGATATGTTCCTAGTTAAAGATTATTTATGGTAAATAGAACCAGGGATATTTGAGGTGTAGGCAGCTTCATGGAGAAGATAATATAAGCCAACCAACATTCTCAGGTATAAACCAAAGATGTTTCATAACTAAAATGCTCTCTGAAGCGTGTGGAATCCCACTAGCTCCGCAAAGGGAATTTATTCTGGACCAGAGGTGTATTGCTAGTTTATGTGGGAAGAAGTGATGTGGGGAGCCCTTGATAGTTCAGGTCTCCCTCTGCCTCAGATGGGCCTTTTGGTTGTCTTCATCCTTCAAATCAGTTAGCAAAGCTTGCTCCTAGGAAATGGACCACTGTGATTTTAAGAGTTGGCGTCAATGTGTTAGCCTATTCCAGAACTCATCAGCACTGAAAGGAGAGAGGCTGCCCCTTACTGGGCTGTGTTGTACTGTGTTATACTGTGTATACTGTCATACAGATCTGTGCTTTGCTACTCTTCTTGAAACTCAGCCAGTTAGAGAAAAACAGCTTTAGCCATTTGATTATTTAGGTCTCTAAGACTTGCTGAACTCACTGGACTACCCATTCAAGCTAAATTTCCTCATAGTAAAGCACAGGAACAGAGAGAAGAGAGGAGTTAGAAGTTACCTGGCAGAACACTACACACCATGAGAAGAGTCTCTATACCGTTATTGATGTGGCGTAAGAGGGAACACAGCTAATGATGCCACCCGAGTCTCCCTGCTTCCCTTTTTATTGTTAGGGGAAAGCAGACTTTAATTAGGTGTGTCCAAACGTTTCTGAGCAATGTCACTTACTGGTCCCACTGGTGGTGCTCTTTTCTGCTGCATTCTGAAGAGTTCCTTTCAGAAAACCACCATTTACCAACAAATATAAGTGGGTTTGAAACAGTCAATAAGCTTTCATCTTGATATATACACAAACGTCGACCTTTTCCGTAAGTCTCAAGACTGAGAGAGCCCAGAAGTCATTAAAGTGCATGCTATCACCTCTCCCTGCCTATGCCGAGACCCAGACCAACTGTAGAGCAGGACTGAAATGAAAGGAAACGGAGGTGAGAGAAGGAGTGAGCACCGGGGATGTCAGGTGCTCCAGCAAGGAAAACAATCACCTCCCTTCATCGAGGAAAAGTGCAAAGAGTGCAAATTCTCACATTTTGATTTTCTTACTTTATGTTGTTCTTAACAACTGTACAAAAGACCACTTGACCAGCATGCAAGAGGTCCTAGGTCCAGGTCAATGCTTGATGATAAAAAATATATAAAAGTTTCCTTGAATTCTTTCAGAAATGTAAGAAGTGTGTGTGTGTGTGTGTGTGTGTGTGTGTGTGTGTATACAAAAGTCTGAAAGTTCAATTTCCTTTAACAAGGTACTTCACCACAATGCCACAAGAAAAATGAAGATAACACTGACTGCTTGGAGTACTGGGGCATGCTTCTTACTTTGGAAGCACAGCAAAAGGTGACAATTTAAAAATTGTGATATAAGCTCAAAAATAGAAGAGTGGGACTTAAAAACACCTAGAATGTGCTTTAGAGAGCATGATACACAAGACAAAAGGATATTTAGCTTTCATTCTATCATATTATCATATGTCAGTGATACAAGTAAATAGTCTAGTTAACATCTGAAGCCTTCAGCTGCTTCTTTTTGCCAGCTCCAGGAGTACAAAAACAGCAATTCCCTCACACTGCCCATATTCTTGTTCTGTGCTACAGTCACATGCACTTCATTGTCCACATTGGGGCCCCTTGCTCCTCAGCCAGTCCACACAGGACTAGACATTGTATAAGGTAGTTACATAGTTGTTTCTAATTATGTCCTTCTAGGATGATATAGTTATAAAAAGAATGAAAGGAAACTTATAATCACTTGATGTAACTGTCTTTCAAATGATAAAACAGTTCAATAAGTCCTTATAGGTTTGTGAGTCTGAACCCTTCACCATATTGTGGCCACTGACTGAGGAGGGATGCTCGGGCTCATGGATCAAATCAGTAACCCGCCAGTGCATAATTATGCTGTGACTGAATACAACCAAGGCAGAAAGCTGTATTGCTATAAGTCTATAAGCTAGTGCTGTAGTGCATGCATGACTACTATCATTTTCATTTTTACTTCTCTTTTGAGTCATTAAGATTTTATGACTACTGCTCCACTTAGTCATCGCTTGGTTGAGAGACCACATATTGGCCTGAAGCAACATATTCAGCAGAAAGATGGTACTTTTATTTTTTTTTGCTCTTCTTATTCTTCTGTGTTTGCCTTAGATTAATTGATCACATAATAATCTAAAATCACTAGAAAGCAAAATAAAGAACTAAAATGAGGCACAATTTGCCAAACCTTCAACCTTAAGTCTACATGGTTTCTGGACTACCAAACCCCTTTGTAGAAAGTCACCGGGAAGGGGTAAAATAGGAGCATTTGTGTGCAAAAGCAAAGTCATGTTAGCAGATGCTGTGTTTGCCATTCATTGCACATTTCCAGCTGCTGTCAGCTTCCACACATACTGAAGCAGCTAAGTCATCTGTGGCGGCATCAGCAGTGTGCTGGCAGACAGAAGAGCTGGTTACTTCCTGGGATTTCTTGGTCAATTCCGCCTTTTACTTCCACTTTACTTCTGGGGATTAGATGCAGATTACGTACCTGGCTACAGCTTCACTGTACACAAAACCAGCATCAGCTCGCTTTACGATTTCAAAACACAGATCTGCTCCATCCATACTGCAGAGAAATGTGAAAAAGAATATTAGAAAAGAGGAACATCAAAGACAACATTCTAAGTAAACATATCATTGTTGGGAGCTGACTGACTACTGATGGTTGTACATTATTTAAATCCTCTTTCTTTTAATGAAAAGCACACACCAAATGTAATGCATTATAACCGCCTGCTGAAAATCTACAGAAAAAGAAACGTTTTAGGAGATTAAGCTAACGGAAGTATCAAATAACACAAACATCACAGTAATAAGTCTCAGAAGAGAGCAACTCTAGAGGTAGTGGGTGTAATTTCTGAATTAAATTACCAAATTCTCTATGTCAAGTAACGTAGTATTTTAAGAACACAAAGGTTTCTTTTTTTTATATAACATTTTGCAATAGCTATCACCAATAAATGGGAAATTTAAGTTACATTCTGTGAAAAGAAAAATTAATAAGCCAATACAGAATTTATTTATTTTACCTTCCATTACCCAAATCAGTTTCTACAGATACATTCCAACACACTTATTTTTGTTTTTGTTTTGATGTGATGGTAATACCCTGTTACTATCTTTCTCTAAGACTTAGAATAATTCTCAATTTCTCACCTTGTAGGTGAGATTGCTTTGACCTAATCTGCCCAATGACATTTTAAGAAAATCAAACTGTCATAGACTGATCTTATTACTTTTTTAATATGCCATTTCCTTTTCCTTTTTCCTGGTATATGCTTCTGTATATACTGTTTTTCATATCTAAAACCTACCTTAATTCAAATTTCCATTCTATTCCCATCTACGAAGAAAATTCCCTCAGTGATTACCAGCTTTTAATTGCTAACAAACTACAGTCTGCATCATAACCTTTAGGCTTTATGCAACCTAAGCACATACAAATGTACAGATACATACATGAAACTCATGTAAGATTACTTATATTAAAAATGATTCAACTATTAACAGCTAATATTTTCAAATGCTTCTAAAGTATTTTGAAATTCTCTAGGTCAGTTTTCAGTATAACTATTGCAAGTAAAATACTGAGAATATAAATTCCTGGAATGGAAAGTCAAGGCACTCACACACAAGTGTTAGGAGATTTCATGGGAAGCAGCTGTCAGATTTCCTTTCATACTTGAAACTAAGCACCCTAAATCAGTCTGGTTATGTCCATTGCTTTTCCCAATGACTATAGCTACACCTATTGGATATGCAAAGAACAAGTGTACACTGTCACACCCTACAACAGCCCAACAAGAGTATAAAGTCCTAAAAACCAGTTTATACTTTCAACACACTGTAATCCAGTATTCAGCAGAAGACCGAGCAGCACACAGAACTTTAATCAACAGTTGGTTACATCATTTAGATCTTAGTGTGGTTTATGTCAATGAAACATTTCCATATTTATATAAGGCTTTTACATGTCATACTTGGGCATTTTTCAATGTCAATTTGGATTATTTAAAATGTTTATTATGAAAAAAATTGTGGTTTTGTTTTGTTTTGCATCCCCCTTATGCACTTAAGGCTTGTGGACAACTCTGATCATGCCCTAGAAGAGAATTCTTGAGTGGCAGTTGCTAGGTCAAGGGATTTACCATAATGCTTTTGCTAGCCATACTGCCAGACACCTTTTAACAGTTCGTACTGTTACTGTGGAGTGTGAATGCCCTTTCCTCTACCATGCCCTCACCACAATGACTACTCTTTTTCATCTTTGCCAGAGAGGAGGAAAACAGTCATTCATGCTTGCTCTAATTTACATTTCCTTGATTACTAGAAAAGCTGAGTGTTTTCTTCATTTCTTTTTACTGTAGGGTGGAAAATGGCTTCAGTTTAAGTTGGTTAGTTGATCTATGAGAACTAAAAAAAAAAAAAAAGAAATCTCATAGTGAAGAATTTCTTCTATTTAGGCATTTTCCCTTTCCATTGAAATTTAAGGATAAGTGCCATTCAAAAAGTTGGATAGAGGAGAAAGCCAAATGGACTGCATAATACAGTAATAAAGATCTTGGGGAAGAGACGGGGAAAGGAGATGGTGGTGGAGAGGTGGCAAAATGATGAAAAGCTCAAGTCTAAGAAGGGAACTATTCTGTGAAACAACCAGGAATCACTTACTGACCGGTGCTATAGTGACCAGCACTATCAGTCTGGGCCTCTCTGCTCATCTCTGCAATACTAGTACCTCCAGTGACTATCCTCACACATCCGCACACAGGCATTGGTTTTTTCTGGTTTCGCTTTCCTTCCACTGACTGCTCTATTCTTGTATCTAGTATTATACAATTTTAAATACTGTAATAGCATATTGTAATATTTGGCAAAATTAAGTTTCACATTATCTTTATGAACTTTTTCTCCCAGTTAAACATTAAAACAATTTTGTGAAATTGTAAAATATCTTTATATTTTAGCTCAGATGAAATTATTTATACTAACTTCCAGAATTTAATATTTTCTAATATTTTTATCTCTTACTTATTTTCATATATACATTACAGTTTTAAGGTTTTTTCATATTGATTACAAATTGTGATTATTAGTTTCTTCCATAGGTATTATATCTCTATATAGCTAGTTCTCTCTTTTCCCTTCCTCCCTCTACTCCTGCCTCCATCCCTCCTTCTTCTTTTTCTTTTTTTTTTTTTTTTGGTTTTTCTAGACAGGGTTCCTCTGTGTAGTTTTGCACCTTCCCTGGAACTAGCTTTGTAGACCAGGCTTGCCTCGAACTCACAGAGATTCACCTGGCTCTGCCTCCCAAGTACTGGGATTAAAGGCGTGTGCCACTACCGCCCGGCTCTCTCTTCCTTCTTTAACTATAGTGCTGAGGATAGAACTCAAGGCCTCGCACAAGCTAGTCAAACACTGAGCTATACCCCTAGCTCTGGAGTTTTAGTTATTAATAAATGAGGTCTTTTGAACATTATATTTTTTTTTAATTCAGAGATTCATAACCAGGAGCACTGAACAAAATCACTGGTGTAACTTTTAAAATGTTCAGGCATGCTTTAGAAAGGATTATTCAGAAAGAATAATGACCATGAAAATACCTTTCTATTATTAAAGTCATCTGATTATTTATAACATTAATTGATATTAAGTAAAAGCAATGTGCTAATTTTAAGTTTCATGAGATACAGAAGTAAAAACTAAAAATATTGTTATTTATGTAAATTTTATTCACCATATATTTAATCTATACATATTCATAATATATGCAATGCTGATATAATAACCTTGAATATTTTAGACAAAATTGATGATTTCTTTCCTTTAATACATTATTTGAAAATATAATACTTCTAAAAACAGTGAGGAGGCTTCTTTTACTGCTCTTTTCTTCGGTTTCCCATCTTGGGGTACTTATTCAGCAGTTCATGAATTTTCCAAAAGCATGCTTTGTATTTCCTAGTTGTCTCCTAAGAGAGTGAAATGAGATGGAGAAGAAATCTCGTATGGAAAAGGATGAGGAGGGCTTCTGTACTGCACGTGGAGAGAAACCAGGGGAGGTTTACTATAAATCATAGAAAGTGATGGAATTACGAATGAATGACTTTAACTGCTCTTTCTGTCTGTACAAATCAAGAATTATATAATTAAGAAAACGATCCAGAGTCAATGCATCAGACAAACAAAACAGGTCACAAGGTATGGTTGTGTGTATATTGAAAAGGATGAGAATCTGTCATTCCCAATTCTGCCATTCTGGCCTAAGGATGAATTGGAGCTGAAAGTACAGCATCATACATTATGATTTCAGAGCCATCTCAAATTGTAATAGCAATTCCTACATGTTTACAATCAGTTTCTGCACCTCTCATAGCACACCAACTTGTAAGAGATGGCAGATTGGCATTTGTATGCAAATGACTTTGAGGAACACTGTTATGAAGGACAGACAAAATTTCTCTGACCAGCATTTTCTCTGAAGATGACAAAAACAACTATACAACCTAGATGAAATTAGAAAGCAACATTTTACATTTTCAAAGAACAACCAGTACAACAAACTGAAAACTGAACAGATGAGACATGAACAAGAAGAGCTGCTTCTGTCCTGGGCAGTGGGTAGTGGTGGCATGCAGAGAGTGAGCTACACAAAGGAGGCAGCTGTGGGGGACACCTTTGGGAAACCGCAAATGACAAGGTCCCGATTCTTCTGCACCTTGATGGTCTAAGAGGACAGACTGAACTCTTTTTTTTTTTAAGTTATACTTTTTTATTTTTATTTTATTTTATTTTACAATACTATTCAGTTCTACATATCAGCCACAGGTTCCCCTATTCTCCCCCTTCCCCCCCCTCCCCTTACCCCCAACCCACCTCCTCCAGGGCAAAGCCTCCCCCAAGGACTGCGATCAACCTGGTAGACTCAGTCCAGGCAGGTCCAGTCCCTTCCTCCCAGACTGAGTCAAGCGTCCCTGCATAAGCTCCAGGTTTCAAACAGCCAACTCATGCAATGAGCACAGGACTTGGTTCCACTGCCTAGTTGCCTCCCAAACTGATCAAGCCAATCAACTGTCTCACCTATTCAGAGGGCCTGATCCAGCTGGGGGCCCCTCAGCCTTTGGTTCATAGTTCATGTGTTTCCACAGACTGAACTCTTGTTTGGCAGATGTCTGAAGAACTTGCCAAAGCCTAAACAGCTGTGTTTTGGAAATGGGGATATAGAGTACATTCTGGTGTGACATACTGGTAGTATAGGAAACACCTAAATGCTTCTTATTAATTACTATGTAGGTAAAAGGTGAACCTAGAAATTGCATCAAAAGCAAGCATTCAGGGTATGTTTCCTGATCATAATGCAGTTGTGTTAGAGGTAAATTAATAAAACAACAATAAAATCCCCCTAAAACTTGTTAGCTGAAGAAAGTATGCCCAGTAACTTATCAATCAAGGAAAAACTCATAATGATAATTAGAAAATATTTCTAACATTGACAATAAAGAGTAGGTGTCAAAACTTTTGTAAGATTGAGGTATCAGCCTGGGTGTGGTAGTGTAAACCTTTAATCACAGCATTCTAGAAGCATAGGCAGATGTGATTGCCATCAGTTCTAGCCAACCTGGTATAGATGGTTGAGTTCCAGCATTACATTTTAATAAGTTGGGGCATAGTTCTAATCTTATAGTGTAAGAAGAAGGCAATCCATATCACACACACACACACACACACACACACACACACACACACACACGAACACACACACACACAGAGAAATATAACTTGGCCTTGGAGAAACTTTTCTTTAGTCAGCAAATTCACTGTTCATGGAAAATACATCAATAATCAATATAACCCTTCTGAGAGACTTTATAGTGCTTGCCAAACTATTTATCCTGTGTTTTTTATTAATAAGACCTTTTAAGATTTGCTACACAATGATACACACTTGACTTACTTAATTTTATTCTAAAGGAAAGAATTAGGGATCTCTCCCAGTTTTAATGAGAATGGTTTATCATAGTTATTAATAATAGGAAGTTGGAAGCAACTGAAATTCCAGTAATAGAAGAATGCCTCTATAAACTCACAGTGGGGAATATTAAATGATGTTCTATATTATTGACATAAAGATGTTCATAACATAGTAAGACACATAAGCAGATATAGGTACGCACAAGTACCTAAGTTGCTGGATAGTAAAAAGAGAATTAAAGAGTGGACAGGATGATGCTTGAAACACTTTGCTTCCTTTTACTTCTTCATAAACAAACAGGTATTTATCACATGAAATCAGGTCTCATCATTTAAAAATGTAAAAAGATTCCTTCAGAACAGTGTTAAAGAAGCCCTTACAAAACAGTTTGAATCCATTACTTTGTGACAATGATTAAAGTAATACAACAATTAAGCTAGTTTTCAGTGCATAATTACATGATGGGCATTTTCTAGGTGTTTTACATGCACTAGTTTATTCACTGGCTACAGGAAGCCTATTAGGTAAGGTAGTGCAGGCATCCCCATTTTATTTAGGAGAAAACTGAGAAACAGCTCAGGATAAGTGAAAGGTCACATGGTGCTCTTTCTCTCTTAACTTTTCAAGGCAAGAACTTACTATGTAGCCCTGGCTGCCTTTGATCTCTGATAAAGTCAGGATTCAAACTCAGGCAGTCTGATTTTGAAGTTCATGTACTACCCCTGAAACTGGTTAGGTTTCAAAGAGGAAAGCATCCTAACTCTGTGCACCATTCATTTTCATGCCAACTACGGAGGTTCCATGATCTAGATCACTGTGTTAAGCACATGGAGTGGGGTGGGGGATGGGGGTCTTCAGAATGCAGAGCTCCCCATCCCCACCCTCCTAAATGACACATGTAGGTGCTATTATTGCTGATATCATTTAAATGAGTCCTCTACACCTCTGCATTTAATAAGCCCCACCCCCCTCTCTGTGTTGATCTTTTAAGACCAAGGTCTTACATTGTAGTCCACGCTGGCCTAGAACTCATAGGGCTCCCTCTGACTCAGTTTTTTAAGTGTTGAGATTATAGGTATATGCCACTATGTCTATCTAGTATGCTTGATGATAAGTCCTGTAATCCTTGCATATATAAACTAATCTTTTGATTAAGATGAATCTTAATTTTGTTTTATTTTCCCTAAAATTTACAGCTTTGTTTATGGTACTGATTTGATATCTTTATAAATGCTGCATAACCAGTGTCTCTTCCTTATTCTTTTGGCCCTTGTTATGTCTCTGTCTAGGATATCCTCTGTCTAATTTTATATATGTCTGACTTCTACTCCTGCACCAATGACCTTCATCAACTTCCTACGAGCCCTCCTGTCTATCACAGCTCCCAACTCTTCTCTCTACTGAATAAGTGGGCTTTAAGAATATGGACCTATGACCATTTAGACCCATACTCCCAGTTACTTTATATTTCACAGGCCAGCACCTGTCTGGTCTATACAATTGGACTGTAGCAACTTTGAGGGCAAAGTAAGTCTTTTATCTTCATTATAAAACCCATATATTGGTGGTTATTTATGAGCATTTATGGGGAATAAGTTTATTTCCAAAAGAGAGAAATCACACACAGAAACCTTTTTCACCCTCCCTTCATATATACCATATTCCATGACGGGGAGGGGAATTTAGCCTCATTCAGAGTACAATTAGTAAGCACTTACTACAGGTAGAGAATAGAAGGGCCAGTTTCATGAATCGCTTATCTTTTAAGAGCCTACAATCACAGAAAAGGAGATAAAGAAGGATGAAAGAAAAACCAAACCAAAAGTGAGTGCATCTTTGAGTTCTGATGGCGGGAGATACTCTATCTTTGAAGGATTCTGAAAGTTTCTATGAAGTAGGCAGCCTCTGGGATGGGTTCTGAAGAAAAGAGATAGGAAGAAGATGAAATAAAGAACAAAAGAGTGCAAGAATGGAGCTAAGAGGGGTAGTTTAGGGGAAGGTAGCGTCTCAAGGCATTTCTTCTGCTAAACAGATGACAATACAGCCTGGAAGGAGTCCCAGCAAGTGAAGCAGCATGTGAAGTAGGTTTGTGATGGATGAGGAAATGTGTGACATTATAATCTGTCTTCCTTCCTTTGGATATTGTAAACAGGCCACAATCATATTCTTTCAGTGTGAACCTAGGCAGGGACCAGAGAAATACTTCAGATTGTCAATGAAAAAACACCATCATGCCAATGGAGAAAGGTATCACTCATTGGAATGGGAATTTAATGGCTTAATAAAGCAATTATGATATATTGTCAAAAACATTAAAATAATTTGAATATAACCCCAAGTGCCTATTTGCCAGTTGTATTTCTTTTGGTGAGAATCATCTATTTTTGTCCTCACTTACTTATATATGAAGCATAATATCTTCCCTTTCTTTTTAAAATGATTTGTTTATGCAGGGTCTTTCATTGGAGTGAACTCTATGCTCAATGGAATGTAACTCTTTTATATTAATACTGAAACAAATTAATTTTGTTTCTTTTTCGCTTTAAAAAATCTATTGATGTTTTCCTTTGTGAACCTTAGTCCACTGAAGTTTTAAAAGCTAATCAAAGATCTATTAAACAATATATTCTATTTCTTGTTGGCTTTTTCTGATTAGTTATACAAACTCAATTCTGTCTGTAGTATTCCTATTGGTGTTTAGGGGTAAGGTGGGATTTCTGAATTGCTAATTTTCTCTTTAATTTTCTGAACTTTACCACATGTACTGTTCAATGGTCTCCTACCGAAAGGGAATGCCAATACTGCCTAGCTGGGAGCTCTGGTACATCTACTGCCCAGTGTAGCCTTTCATAGCTTTATGGATCTGAATGTTTGGTGGAACCTAAAAAGAAGACCCCTCTGAGTGGATGTTGATGATCAGGAAGTGTCTGAAAGAGCTTCTTCTCATAGATCACGGAAGGAATGAACGTACCAAACAGGGCATCAAGTGAGGGTAAATGGACACAAGTAGGTGGAACAGCAAAGGAAGGGAACGCCATGGAGGGAAGGCAGGCTGTACAAATCCAACACATTCTCCTCCTTTGTACTTTGCTAGTCCATCACGGTACACATCCATACTGTTTTAACACATGTCACAGGCAGCCTTCCTTAGTTTAGGCCACCCTTAGCATGTTCTGGCCACAGAAGTGCGCAAAGGAAGCCTATGTTACCCTGCGTCTGAGAATTTAAAAGCTATAGAGGCAATGTCTCGATTATCCAAAGTACTCAAGATCAGAAGTGTTTCGGGTTTCAAAAGCTTTTCAATTTTCAAATAGCATGGGAGCATGCACGTGTTCAGGCATGCACATATGGACACACACACACACACACACACACACACACACACACACACATGGACGGGGACACACACACACACACACACACACCCCTTGGGATAGAACTCGAGTTTAAACACAAAATTCATTTATGTTTTACATATAAAGGCCATAAATATCCTGAAGGTAATTCTATCAAAATTTTCACGTGCCCACGTTTTTACTGTCATCTGTAACATGAGGTGAGGTATAGAATTTTCCACTTGTGGCTTTACTCTGCCATTCAAAAATTTTAGATTTGAGGGTATTTTGGATTTTTAGATTGAGGATACTGACTTGTCCATTAAACTTACAAACCACTAAACATGTTCTATAAGGCTGAGTGTGGTAGTGCACAACTCTAATCCCAGAACTCAGGAGACAAGATCAGCCTGGCCAGGGCCACATAGTGAAACACTGTCTTAAACGGGAGGGAGAATGCCACTAAACATTTTCTAGGTGCCTTGACAAGTTGCAAACAGATTTTCAAAAGTACTTGTAATTTTTGTATTCCTCACAATTCCTCACTAGAACTATGTTTGATAATGGTGCCTCCTAGTGGATTAAACAAAACAAAGATTCAGCTATACTGGCTGGCCCGTGAGTTCAAAAGATCTACCTGTCTCTGCCTCCTGAGCACTGTGCTTACAGACATATGCAACCACACTGGCTTTTTCACATGGTCCCTAAGGCAGGCACTATCTCCCCAGGTTCCTGAATTCTTATATCTGACGTGGGTGTGTAGTATTACATGGATAGTCTTAAATAATCGTGCAGTTAATTATTGGTTTTCTTTTTTGACTGTCATTTGCATACGAAATCAAACCAGCTGGTTTAATTCTTCTAGGAATTTCTTAGCTAAAATGAAATGTTAATGTTGGTACTTATAAACCTACAGGTGTACAAATATAAACAAAAATAGGTACAAGCACTGGTATCTCCTTAAGACTGAACTGTTCTAACTTGGTAAGAACAAAATGAAACCACTTCTATGTCCTGAGGAGGACATCTTATATGCCTGTAAATGAATTATAAATTTCAGGCATTATGAAGCAAAAAAAAGTGAGCCCTTGAATGTTCAAATAACATCATGGCCAATTTGCAAACAGTAACAAAACTGTTTACATGGACAAATATAAGCCAGCAGTTAACTAAACTGATCCTTTGAGTATTACAGGAACACACAGAAACTTAAATTTATTATCCTCATATACTATAATTTCTATATTAGTCACTCCTCTGGGATTAAAATACTGGATGTTCCCGTTAAAAGCAGGTATGTTAATAGCTAATACCAAAGATTTATGGAACATTTAACTATATCCCAACTACCATTTTAAGTGGCTTGTAAGTATTAATTTGACGCCCATAACAACACTAGGAGACAAATACTATTTTGCAGGTGAAGAAATTGAAGCTTAATACAAATGTTATGTAATTTGTACAAGGTCACATAGTTATAAAGTAGTACAGCAAGAATTGGAATGTAAGCAATGGGATTTGGGGTTCTGAAATCTTAACCTCTAATCCTGAGTCACTAAATAGCATTCATGACTATGGCCATGAAGATAGTATTTAGTATAGTGATCAAACCACTCTTGAATTTCATTTTATTCTCACAAGTAGTCAAAGTAAAAACTGAGGTGCCCAGATATACAATGGACCCTGTGTCAATGGTAGTGACTCGTATGTTCTACCTCTAACTGCGGGCCAGACTCATAAGGTGGCTTGTACTGGACAACAATAGGTGTGTGTTCTACAATCAGCACAAATGCAAATGACCCAAGTTGAGCTAGTGTTTCTTTCACTTGGGACCATTTCTGGCTATTATTTCTTTAGTAAGGCCTTTCCTTTTCATCATTCCCTCTACACTCTACTTCTAGAATTCCTATTCCTAAGGTATGTTGGATGTTCTCTAATCGGCCTTTGTGGCTCTCAGTTTCCCTTTTATACTTAAGATTTCTAGCTAACTGTTCTTTGTTCTCTCTTGTTTCTTCAATGGCTTATATCAGTTCCAAAGACAGAGACAGAGTGACAGATACACACATTGTATGTACATATACCACACACTCTCCTAAGGCTTTTCCAAGATTTACCAAATAGTCTCTTGTTCTATGGTTGTTATTCTTTCAAAGTTCCCTTTTATATTATCTATATTTTCTTGACCTCAAATTTTTGGAGACTTCAGAATTCCTTTTTCTACTATCTACATTTTCTTGAGTTCAAATTTTCCATGCTGAGAGTTTTGTGATGTTAGCTTTGTCTTGTATCTTTTAATGTGAATACTCATCTTAAGTGGAGATTTCTTTTTCTTCTGACCCCTTGAACTACTCCTATCTGCTGGTCAGAGTCTTTCTCAGCCATTCCAGCAGGCTCACAATCTCCATCCATCTCTTGACTTCACTCATGGGCATGACTCCTGTTCCCTCTTCCCTGTAGGGCCTTTTGGTCCCTCTCACAATGAAGAAGTTAAACTCCAAATTGTATTTTGCATGGACTTCTTGACTGACTTTTGTTTCAGCTGTCTGCTACTGTTTTTCATACTGAATTTAGAGGTCTCTCTCTTTCTCATGTACAAATCTTATTATATTATTACTGTGGTAAAATTATTCTAATGTGCTCTATCACCTCTACATGAATATCCTATCTGAAGCAAGCAGCAGTCTTTGATGCTCAGCATTCTCAACCTCCCACCTGGCTCCACTAATGGCACATTCAATACTCAATTTTAGTATTATATACTTGTTAATCTCTTCCATTAGAATATTCAGTCCATGTATTTAAGGACTTAGAGTTGCTCACTGTTAAATCTGTAGCGCTTAGAACAGTACCTGGTACACTGCAGGCATTCTTTAAGTACTTGTTGAATATATGGATTAAAAACCTTGGTAACTTGGGATCAAAAGACATAGACATAACATAGCAATTATGAGTGGGGCCCTAGAATCAAACTGCCTAAGTCAGAATCCTGGCTGCAGCACATAGTGTTGTAAACTTGAACAAGTCACAACTTTATAATTTTCATTTTTTATCTGCAAAATAGACATTGCAGTTAAAGTCAGTTGCTTATTAAGAAGACTTAAAAGACAATAAAAATATAATATGCAGTATGAAGTTGTACACATTACTGATGGTTTTATTATTACATGTTCAAACTTATCTCCAGTCATGTTCTTGTCTTATACTTTACTTCAAAGTAAGCTCTACCATTACTAGAAATGACCCAAGCACACACTCTGACTCACATTTCTGGTCATCCTACGTGCTTGCTCTCCTGGCCGTAATGCCTATTTCTTTTCCCATGAACGTAGTCAATCTGCCACCCACAGTCTATTAAATTTATCCATCCTGCCTTGAAAACAACAGTGGGCTTTGATTTGCCTTGGTTTTTACAAAGAAAATATTCTGAATTCAAAAGCCGTCTATCCATAGTAGACCAGGTAAGTAACTTAGGGCACTAAATGCTAGAAAAGCAGGTGGGAAGTAAGAGAGTCAGATAAGCTATTCGTATTTTCTCTCTGTATTTGGAATGTGAAGTAAGAGACACTTAAAGATACTTATGCTTCATTGGGCGGTGGTGGCGCACACCTTTAATCCTAGCACTTGGGAGAGAGACAGAGGCAGGCGGGTCTCTGTGAGTTCCAGGACAGCCAGAGCTGTTACACAGAGAAACCTTGTCTCAACAAACAAACAAACAAACAAACAAACAAACAAAAAGATACTTGTGCTTCAAGGTGAAGAAGATCTGGAAACTGGGAAACCTATTTGAGGGCCAAGTGCAAGCCCTTTAATGTAAACAGCCAAAGCTGGTCTTTCTAGAGCAAAGTTAATGCAAAGCGCCCCTCCCCACCTCCCAGAAGGGAGTAGTAGCTTTGGGTTCTGTGATCTTCTCTGCCCTCAATCTGCATCAGACCTAGCCTCATTCTGCGTACGTTCTCTAAATTTCATGAGATATCCATGTTTTTTATACTTTTGCTTAGGTTTGTCTAGTTCATCCCTACCTACCATTACCACCTGGCAAACTCCTGGTTATCCTTCCAAGTCTCAGTATTGCCTCTTCTATAATGGCCACTTATAAATCTCAGTATCTGTCCAAGATCTCTATGTTCCTAATCCACGTGTTCAACTTCCTGTCATTTGGATGTCTCACAGACAATTCAAGTTCAACATATCCAAACTGTACTTTATCACCTACTTCTAGGACTGCCCAAGTTAGTCAAAGGCACCACCACCACATGCCAAGTACTCAAGTCAGAGATGGAGAGTCAGCCTTGGCTCCTCCTCTTTCCTAACTGCCTATATCCAACCATCAAGCCCACTCCTAGTTTCTAAGTACCTGCAGGCTATATTCACTTCCTGTACTGTCTAACTGACACTCACCTACCTTGGTCACCAAGGTAATGTCCATACTTAACTACTTCATTGTCTCCTAATTCTCCCTGCATCCAAATGTGCTCCTCCTAACCTCCAGCCACACTATTTCTAAAAAGTCCTTTAAAATGGCAATCTGAGAATTCTGTGATGGGATCACATCTCTAGGGTGAAACCCTGAATTCTTGCTATGTCTTAAAAGACCTGTCAAGATCTTGTGATTGCCTTGATCCCTGAGGGGTGTGCTGGAGAACCAGGAAGAATATACCAAGGACAGGTAACACTTTTAAGAGTCTGGCAGAAAGGAAGAGGAGTATAGCCTTTACATCTTTTACTAAGATTCAATGATATTTTGAACATTTAAAGTAAACAATGGCAAGATTACAGTTTTCTTGGATTCAGTGGTCATATAGTGACAAGAAACCCACTGTAATTAACAACATGTTGGTCAAGTCCATAGAAATGGATAAAGTGCATAAAACACATCATAATTTATCGATAACCATCCTTGTCCAGACATATACACATAAGTACAACAGTTTTATAATGAGGTAAATATTTACTAGCTAATATGACTGAAATTTAATTCAGGTCTTTAATCACAATGTAAAATCAAAGCTTACATTTTTCTACAATGCTGGTGGTATAATATTTATGGAAGGAATTTGACATCAGCACTAGTATGAAATAAAGCCTGCATAATGTTATTTAGGTAACAAAATAAAATTGGAAATATTCCAAATATCTCCCAACAGAGGAAAGGTTTAATGACTATTCTGTATCACAAACAGGATACTAAGCATGTATAAATAGGAATGAAAATGTCTGCCTTCTACTATGGAACCTTCAGCAAAGTAAATTTAGGTTTCTACTAGGGCAAGGAAGCAAGTGGGCTGAAGGGATGAAAGCTCGATCTTTCTGATTGAAGCCTAGTCCTTAGTTTGATTTTGTAGCCATGTAAATAACCTAAAAATAAAATTTAAGTCAGAAGGAAAAAAGGTAATCCCTCCAATTAAAACAAATGGACATAAAATAAAATAAGACTGCTAGATTGTATCAATGGTAGTAGTCTAGCTGTAACATTATACAACTTTTGCAGAATGCTAAGTTTTGGAGAAATGAGGCAAATCTACAAGGATCTGTCTTCTTTCTTTCTTTTTTTTCTGAGACAAGCTTTCTCTGTATAACAGCCCCAATTGTTCTGGAACTCACATTGTAGATCAGGCTGGCCTCCAACTACTTGGTGGGCATGGGGACGCATGCTCTAAATCTCAGCATGTGGGTGGTGGAAGCAAAGGCAGGCAGATCTCTTTGAGTTTGAGGCCAGCCTGGTCTACATACAGAGTTCCAGCCCAACCAGAGCTACATAGTGAGACTTTGTCTCCAAAAAAAAAAAAAAAAAAAAAAACAAAACAAACAACCAAAAAAAAAAAAACAAAACAAAACAAAAAAAAAAAACACTGCCCCCAACAACCAAAAAACAAATAATTCTAATCTGATCCACATCAGGTCTGTGGCAAAACCACAAAGAGTAGATATTTCAGGTTACTTTAAAACTTGGCATTTTGATTGTGTACCTGTGAAAGGCTACAACTAAAGGAAAAAATAAGTGCAATGAAATACTATACTAAATATTTAAACTAGTGGGATGAAGCAAATAAGTGTGTTAACATGGTAAGAATCAGAAATTCTTAAGATTTAGAGATATATAGTTTTATAAGTTAAAAAGTTCTGTAATTTATCTTACTAAAAACCATAACTAGAGAAAATTTCAAATGTTAAAAATATGAAACCTTCTGGAAAAATGTAACAAACTAGCTAATTTTCTTTTACCTGTAATCTTGTGATGAGGCCCTACCTTCAGCTCCATTCCCATAGGTCTTGAGGGAGGGCCTAGTCACTGATCTAGCTAATTCTATTTTCCCTACTTCTTAACTCTCTTGAGGCATTCTTTCTTACTGTTACCTTGGATCCCAGGAATAACAGGTATGACTGATGAACATTTTAAAACTTAAGAATAGGGGTTTCTATAGTAGGAGTAGCTAAGCAACAGGGACTTTCTTGGTACCAAGAATTTTGCATGGCTGACTTTGAGGGTCAAAGTAATGATCAATCAGACTATACCAGATTGAGATGACTTGGACTGCTACTTGGCAGATTTTGAGATAAATCTCAGATGTCAGTAACATGCAATGCATAAATATTTCATTACTTATCTCCAGATAGAAAGGACTCTTTTTTTTGGGTAAAATAATTACAATACCAAAATTACATATTAGAACTAATAACTTACTGTCTAATAAGAATCAATATATAATAACTATATTATCTAATGAATGGAAATTTTAATTGCTAATTTAATCTGGACATAATAGTATTAACTCATGGTTTATTTTTATGTTAGATTTTAATTAAAGACAACTTTTAAAAAAATTATGGTACTAAATGCTGTGTACTCAGGGCTGGGGATGCATAGAAATTAAGTCTTCCTTCAAGGAGTACCATGAAAGATCATTTTTATTTTATATTGCAAATGTAGAGAAATCATGCACACCTATCAGCAATGTCCCTCAGGATTAACATCTTAGGTTACAATTTCTTAGTTTTTTCTTGTTTTAAGTGGCCTAGATAATTAAACACTGGCCAAGGATTTTAAAACATCCCTCAGCTGGGTATTGTCTAATCATTAATTCTTCCCTAGATCCGGCCTGTGACTTTCCTGAGGGGCGGAGAGAAGAGTAGCAGAGGTGGGATGCTTTCCTTATCCTACATCAGAAGGTGCTCCAGGGAAGAGGAGGCCTGTCTCCATGGAGTGCTCAACATTCCTGAGCGCTCCGCTTCTTCTTTGCCCTCTCTTGTCTACTTCTTTGTAAGCTCTATGTATTCACACATTCTGACACACTTTGTGTTATATACAATACTATTTTAGTTTGCGGCTCCAACTGCTCTAGGTTTGGCTACCTGGGACGCTTTCAGGTTGGTTTCTGTGTCTCTTTGACATGCATGTATCTTTTGGCACTGTCTTTTGGCAGGCTTAGCTTGCATTTTCTCTGTCTCAGCTCTGGCTCCTTCTATTACAGAAGCATATTTAGAAATGAAGACGTGGGAGGATGTGTACATATCATCAGTGATTTGAAGTTGCCCTCAAACTCTAAAAAGTAATATAGGGTCCACCCTAGCCCATCCTCTTGCTTATTTGTAACTTCTTCCTTGACAGAATTTCAGCCTTCTGACATTTTTTTAATTAACAAGCAAAATAACCAAGCACTATAACAAAATTAAACAAGCAATTTTTTTGAGAAACATTTGGAAACACATGAAAAAGGCAAACGTGCTTAGAAAATAAAAAATTCTTTAGGGTTGGAAAGATTGCTCAGTGGTTAAGAGCACCTGATGCTCTTGCAGAGGACCTCGGTTCAATTCCCAGCATCCACATGTTGTCTCACTCCATCAGTAACTCCAGTTCTATGTACTACTTTCTGCCCTTCAAAGGCATCATGCACACACATACACACATAAAGGGAAAGCATTCACACATAAAATGAGTAAATCTAATAAAAAAATTAAAAAAGCAACAACGGGAATGGAAGAGAAAGAAATGAGTAAACATGCTTTAAAGCGTTTTATAGCACTAATGACAAAATAAGTGCCATTTAACCCAAAACATCATTTGACCTATCAAAATGTTAACTTGGGGGCTGGGACAGCTCTGTTCATAAAGGACTTGTTGCATAAGCATGAGGACTTGAGTTTGTGTCCCCAGGCACAGTGGTGTGTGTCTGTAATCCTAGCACTGGCAGGACAAAGACAGGCAAATCCCTGGGGTGTATAAGCCAGCCAGTCTAGCCAATCAGCAAGATCCATGTACAGTGAAAGCCCTGTCTCAAAAAATAAGGTAGAGAAAAACTAAGAAAGACACTGGACATCGACCTCTGGCCTCCATGCACACTCACATATACTTGCACACATACACACAAAGTAAACATGGATCTTCTCATCTCCCATTGGTGTGAATACAAATGTAAATATTTATGGAAAGTAATCTGAAACTACATAAAGATCTAGCTGTGTGTTGTAAGTAATTAGCCAATCCACAGATTTGAACCCTGACCTTATATCCAGGTATCCACCAAAATCTTAAACTTTAAGACAGTTTCAAACTATTAGAACCTGAAAGTATCTAGCAGAAGGGGAAAAAAATCTCTTTTGAGGAATCAAAGATTCAACATAATTTTCAGCAAAAAGTCAAAATGGTACCTGACAAAGAGCCAAAAAAGAAAACAGACAAAAAATAAAACCATGTGGAGTCCTCCAGCACAAGATTATTAAGTAAAGGAAGCTTACTATGTTTCCAGAATACAAAAATCCACCTTGAATTTTTGCAAAAATGTAAAAATAATAAAAAGTAATATAGTAGATACTTAAAAAGAAATAGAAACTATAAAACTCAAAACTAAAAAGCGTAATTAAAAATCTAGAAGGCAGATTGACAGAAATTCAGTAGTGTTGAAACAGACCTGGAAGAGAGGTCAGAGGAAACAAAGGGTGGGGATGGAGGGGGAGAGTACTGAAAGAGACTACGGAAAGAGGGGGCAATTCAGGATCAGGTAAAAACATGGCCCAAAGGAATCTCCCAGAAATCTATAAAGATGATCCCAGCTTAACTCCTATCAATAGTGGATAAGTAGCCTGAACTGGCCTCTCCTGTGACCACATTGGTGCCTAGCCCAATTGTCATCAGAGAGGCTTCGTCCAGCCTGGAGGCAGATGCAGACCCACAGTCAAACATTAGAGTTCAGGGAATCCTGCAGAAGGGGAGGAGGAAGGATTGTAGGAGCCAGGGGGTCAAGGACACCACAAGAAAACTCACAGAATCAACTAACCTGGGCTCATAGAGGCTCCCAGAGACTGAACTGACAACCAGGGAGCCTACATGGGACTGACGTAGGCCCTCTGTATATATGTTACTGTTGTGTAGCTTGGTCCTCTTGTGGGACTCCTAACAGTGAAACGGGGGTTGTCTCTGACTCTTTTACTTGCTATTGGAACCCTACTCCTCATACTGGGTCACCTTGTCCAGCCTGAATACATGGGGAGGTGCTTAGTCTTACTGCAACTTGATATGCCATGTTTGGTTCATACTCATGGGAGACCTGACCTTCTTAAACAGAAACAGAGGATTGGTATTTTTTTCCAGTAATTGAGTAAAACGGAAATTTATTATAAGCCACAGTGAATTTGGGGTAGGTGGGAACAGAGTGGAGATGATGGGAGGGACTGGGAGGAGAAGAGGGAGGGGAAACTGCAGCAGGGATGTACATAAATAAATTTATAAAAAAGGAATTGCAAAATATAAGAAAGAATGTAGGATACATATAGAATATCATAAGGTTTATCTCTAAGTATATTTAATTGTGTTGTAAAAATTATGAGTGAAAAGGAACAGACAATATTTGAAGAGATAATCACAGAGAAGTTTTCATAACGATGAATAATATCAACACACTGATTTAAGACACTTACAGAACTCAAGGCAAGGTTAAAACACACAGACACAATTCTTAAGATATATTACAGAGAAAGCAAAGGATGAGGGAAAAATTTAATAGCCTGAGAAACAACCACTACTACCTTTAGAGAAATGTCAGGTTAATAGCTGAATTCTCAACATCAATGGAAGCTGAGAAAGAGTGAATGATGCCTAATAGACAGAAAATGCCAGTCTAGAATTCTCTACACAGCAAACAGCCCCAAGACTAAAGGGAATATAAGAAAATTCTGAAACTAATAAAAATACAAGTTTGTACTTAGGAGACTGACACAAGGAAAACAAACCCAGATAAAACCATAGCTGTGCTCAAAGACTAAAAGAACAAAGATAGGTAAGTGTGGGGGTAAATCTAAATGACTAAAATAAAAGAAGCTAGGAATGATGGGAATACACATAACTCATACTTTATGTAAATTGTTAAATGAAACATGGGATATGTCAAAGGAGATGGTAAATGAAATTAATGGATTCTACAGAATTTATACTTCTCAGGACTATAATTGCTTATAAATATTTGAATGTAACGGGTTAGGGAGTATATATTGTAATTTCTGGGTTACACAATAAAGTAACAGGAGAGTGTTTAAACTCTATAATTAATAGAAGGGAAATATAATGACAAAAGATATTAAATTGATCTAAATAAATAAAACAAAAGGAAAGAAACATGCCAACAAGTGCTACAAGTAGAGTAGAACATAATTACAACCTCAAAGAAAAAGATATAATAAAAGTAAATTTAATTAAAACAAAACAACAGCAACAAAAGAAAGCCACACATGTAAAACAAAAGATAGGAAATAGGGAGGCAAGATGTCTAAGGACTTGCCACCAACCCTGATGACCCGAGTTCAACTCCCCAGGAGCCATATAGTGAGAGAATCAACTCCTCCAAGTCGTCTTCTGACGTCTGCAAATGCATTTACACACACACACACACACACACACACACACACACACACACACACACACACACACGAAAAAGATATGGCCACAGAAGCCCCAAAAAATACTCCAAACAGCTTTATGCAAAACTATTGAGGATCCTTTGCCAAACATGTCACAATGATGTCTAGAACTTCTGAATATTCTTGCAAATATTTAAAGAATTAAATTAGAACTAGAGACTCTTCTCACAAGAAACTTGTTCATGTGAGTTTTATGAATCACATATATAGATGGAAAAGAAAAGTCAGATAAAGAGAGGAGCCTTTTTCAACTATTTTATAAAACTACTATAATATAAATATGAAAACCTGGTGTGGATAGTAAAAGAATATCATAACAAAATTGTCCCATAAGCATAAATGTAGAAATCTTAAACAAAATCCAGCAACATATAAAAAGTATGACAAAGATTACTTATACATCACAATCATGATGTGTCAACCAAAGAATCAATGCAATTCAGTACATTAACAGATTAAATGCTGATAGTATCTGACTGTTTCAAAATACTCAGAAAAAAAGCTGTGGTAGTCTGAATGTAATTGGCCCCCATAATCTCATAGGAGTGGCATTATTAGGAGGTATGGCTTTGTCGGAGTGGGTGTGGCCTTGTTGGAGGAAGTGTGTCACTGTGGGGGTGGGCTTTGAGGTTTCCCATGCTCAGGACTTCCTGTTGCATGATGTAGGACTCTCAGCAACTACTGCAGTACCATGTCTGCTTGCATGCCACCATGCTCCCTGCCATGATGATAATGCACTGAACCTCTAAACTGTAATTATATGTTTCCCTTATAAGAGTTGCTGTGGTCATGGTGTCTCTTCACAGTAATAAAAACCCTAAATAAGACAGAAGCTGGTGCCAGGGACTGGGGTATTGTTGTGATAGGATGGCTATGTTTTTGCTTGGAGTAACACGGACTTTGGGAGTTTGAGTTAGCAAAGCAGTAGAATACTTTAAGTGTTGCTTAATGGGCCACATTAGTAGGAGCATGGAAGACAGTGGTGCTGAGTGTGATTCGATGAACTGTGAGGATCAAGGGGGTTCAGAGGAAAAGAATTTTAGTATGTTCCCTAGAGATAGTTCTTGTGATATTTTGGTGAATAAAGTAGCTGCCTCTTGCCCTTGTCCTAAGAGTCCTCCTGAGACTAAAGTGAAGAGTTTTGGATTAATTCCATTGGCAGAGGAAATCTCAAAACAGCCTAGTATAGACTGTCATGTGGTTATTAGTGGTAGCTCTAATGAAGATTTATAATGAAAAGGAGCACGCTGAACAGAGCAAATTACAAAATGTAAATTTTGAGGAGAAAAAGAACGCCAGGAAGTGGAATGGAGATTAAGAAATGGAATATGGGGAAGTGGTGACCTCAGGGCAAGATCCCACCCAGCTGTTTCCAACCTGTAAAAAGGAATTAAAGAAAAGTTTAGAGCCAGGTGTGGTGGTGCACACCTTTAATCCCAGCACTGGGACGGCAGAGGCTGGTGAATCTCTGAGTTTGAGGCCAGCATGGTCTAGAGATGCAGTTTCAGAACAGGCAAACTTACACAGTGAAGGACAGAAAGCTGGTGGAGATGTAATTGAACAAGGGGGCCATGTTACAGGCCTAGTCAGCAGAACTTGGCAGGTTCAGCCACGTGGTTCTGGCTTTAGAGTTAAGGATAGAAGAAAGGGGTTGTATAATTTGCCTCTGCACCTAAAGAAAGTTGCTAAGGCCAGGCATGTGTCAGGGATGTCCCTGAATGTAGTCCTAGTAGAGAGGCCATTGTGTGAAGCTGTGAAGTTGAAGCTTGGATTGTCTTGGAGAACCCAAGATGTTAGAGATGCCAGAGCTATGGGATACTCTGACATGGGAGAGATGCGAACAGGGAGTGGAACCAGCCCAAGAGAAAGAAGTGTGCTGCAGTCAACAAAGCTGAAGGGAATTGGAGATCTGAAGAGCGTTTTGACATCAGACATGGAAATGCAGAGTTTGGAGTTTGTCCAGATGGTTTTAGTCTTGCTTTGGTCTAGTATTTCCTCACTATGCTCCCTTTCCTACGTTTTGGAATGGTAATGTATATCCTGTGCCATTATATGTTGCAGTATGTAATCTATTTTTATTTTTATTTTATAGGGGATTGCATGAATCTCAGGAGAGACTTTGAACTTTTAAACATTGCTAAGACTGTGACAGACTATGGGGACTTTTGAAGTTGGACTAAAAGCATTTTGCATTATGATACTGTTGCAAGCTTATGGAGCCAGGGAGTGGAATGTGGTAGTTTGAACGTAATTGGCCCCCACAACCTCATAAGGAGTGGCACTATTAGGAGGTATAGCTTTGTTGAAAGTAGGTGTGTCACTGTAGGGCAGGCTTTGAGGTTTTCTAAGCTCAGGATACTACCAGTATCAGCTGGCTTCCTGTTGCTGCAAGATGTAGGACTCACAAATACTACTCCAGCACCATGTCTGCCTGCATGCCACCATGCTCCTCACCATGATGATAATGAACTGAACCTCTGAAACTGTAAGTGAGCCACCCCAATTAAATGTTTTATTTGTAAGGGTGGCCGTGGTGATAGTGTCTCTTTACAGCAATAAAAACCTAACTATGACAAAATCATTTGATGGAATTCATTTTCCATTCACACTTATTATAGCCAATGTTTTTTTGGATGCTTTACCTATCACAATAAAAGCAAAAAATTATAATAAATGCAAAAGAATTATTGGCTGGCAAGATGGCTCAGTGAGTAAAGCCATTTGCCAAGAAGCCTGAAAACCTGAGTTCAATCCCTGAAACCCAGATAGTGAAGAGAACCAACTGCCAAAAGTTGTTCACTGACCTCCGTATGTGTGTCCTCAATAAAGAAACAAACAAATAAATAAATGTAATTTTAAAAACAGAAGTGGGATGGAATAAAACAAATAATCATATGCAAATAATGTGATCATGGACTCAGAAAATCCAAATGATTTTACTAATTAACGACTGGAATAAAAGCCCACTGAATGGAAATGGATATGTTAGTACAAGGCAGAAGGAAGAGAGGATAATGAGAAAGGCTCACACACCCTTAAAAGCAAATACATATGAACAAATCTAACAAAATTTAAAGTAGATGTTGTCATTATTTAACACACATTATTTTTAAAAATACATCTAATATAGATGCATACAGTCTCAATAGAAAAAGCATCAAAGTTTACTTAAAGAAGGCAAGAGCTAAATGGGAAGCTACATATGACATTAGTGAATTGGAAGATTCAATATTAATATTGTAAGCAGGTCAATTCTCAAATTGTTATAAAGATTGAATATAAACATTAATGTCAAAAGTCCCTTCTAGGTTTTTACTAAGTGCAAACTGATAGCCACATTCTAAAATGCTTTTGGAGAATGCAGAGACAATTATGTCCTCCAACACACCTGAAAAGAACACAGGCAGAAGAAGGACCTGCTCTACAAGTTTCCAGAACTCATAAAACAACAGACTCCTGGTACAATGCCAGGCCAGCATGGAAACAGTCACTCATATACGGATGCTTGATTTCTGGTAAAGGCTATACTGCATAGCAGGCTCTTTAATAACTGTGCTGGGACAACTGAATCTCCATATGGAAAGGCATGAAATCGGATTGCTATTCACAGTGTATCCCAAACCAATTCCAGATGGATAATAAAATATAGGAGAAAATCTTTATTTTCTCAGGGTTGGTAAATGGTTCATAAACTTAAGACACAAAAATGCTAACAAAAAGCAAAACAATTGATACATTGCATTAGATTAAATCTACCAACTTATTTTTCATTAAAAAAAAAACAACATTAAAAGAATGGAGAGGACACCAAGTGGCAATTAGGAAGGACAATGAGAAAAAACTACTATGAAATCCTAATGCATACCAATTGGCAAAATAAAAAAAATTCTGGCAACACTAAGAGTATCAAGAGGGATATGCAGTGTAGGAATAGATAATTCTGAATATAAAGAGGGAGTGCTGTTAGTAAGGATCAACGCCAGGCTGAAATGAAGGCAGTTCCAGGAAAATAGGGCTGAGGTCACCCTAGAGAGCCAGAATCCATTGATGGAGGATGAGGTTATACATATACTTTAGAAAATAGCTTAGAAAAACTGAAGTTGAACATATTTAAAAGCCCACCAATCCTACTCTAAAAAATGTATGAATGTGTGCTTAAGTGCACCATAGTCCATGTACAAGACTGTTTAGAAAGCACTGGTCAAAATAGTCAAATCTAGAAAGCATCTGAACAGTCATTAACTTTAAAATGAATAAACTTTAAAGTGAAAGTTTGTTCATTGCAATACTGTACAGTGGTAAAAAGGAACAGATGTACAAAGCAATTTGGATGGGTCTTACAGATCTAAAATATACACTATAGGACTTCATATAAAACAATTGATACTACATTATATTACTTAAGGATGATTATTCAGATGATATAGCTATAGAAGCACAAAATGACATATAGATTAAAGTTATTTCTTATAGAGAAAGGGGTTATGATCACAAAAGGTTAGAATTAAGACTAAGTGCTGGTAATTATTTTTATTTCTTGACTTGGGTTGTATATGTGTGAATGTTCCTTTTACAGTAATTCCTTAGGTTGTGTATTTATGTGCATGCGTTATTGTAAACATAATGCATGCATTAACTTAAATCTATGAATATTATGTTTGTTAAAACTCATATGTTGATGATACAGTAATTCTGTTTAGGTAATTGTATACAAGAATATTAACTGTCAAGTGTCTGTGGTGTGCTCAGCCATAAATGAGACATCTATATCACATCCACCTCCAAGGCTCAGGTACTATTATGGAAAAGGAGGCAGAATGATTGTAAAAGCCAAAGGTCGGTGAGAGGAAAGATGGCTCAGCAGTTAAGAGTACTGGCTGATCTTACAGAGTTCCTGAGTTCAATTCCCAGTAACCACATGGTGGCTCACAGCTATCTATAATGGGATCTGATGCTCTCTTCTGACATGCAGGCAGATAGAGTGCTCATAGCTAAAAAAAGAAAAAAAAAAAAGCCAGAAGTCAGGGAGGACCGGGACTAAACAGTATCTTCTGGACATGACAAGACTGAAGTCCTCAGGAACTTACAGCAGCGGTGGTTGCCTGCATATGATTTGTACAGAATTAAGCCAGTCAACATTCCAGCAAGGGGTGGAAGGAACTTCTAGGCACCTACTTCTAGCTGAGGAACAGTTACTGACATCGGAAGGCTGCTGGGAGAGGGACAGTTAGTTTTGTGTATGGGTGTGGCCCCTGGGAGGTTGGATGGCCTTACATTCATGAGTACATGGGCAGCACAAACTGGACTCAATGGGCTACGTACGTTCCCAAGGATTAATAGAAACATTTATTAAAAGCTGGAGAGCTGGCTCGGCAGTTAAGAGCAAGAGGACTGGGGTTTGAGTCTCAGCACTGGCAAGCAGCTCACAACAGTCTGTAACTCCAGTTCCAGGGGTTCTGATGGCCTCCACAGGCACCAGACATGTACACGGTGGAGAGACAAGCACTCAGGCTAAATACTCATACATATACAACAATAAAATAACAAAATATTATTTAAAAGAAATATTAAATACAGCATGATTTCTAATAGATAGGGAAATTACCTAATTAAACACGCACATGCACACACACACACACACACACACACACACATACACACATCTAGGTACCTTACTGCAGTCATAAAACACTATTTTCAAAAAATCCAATGTCACAAAAAAATGCTTAGGACCATTAAGTAGGAAAAAAATCGGGAAACACAATTAGGAAATAAAAGGAAATGTTCCCAAATCTCTGCTGATTAAGTTTTGTGAGTGGCATTATTTGTGTCACTCTAATATTCAATCATTTCTCAACTGGTACAAAGTAGGTATATTATAAAGATTTTATATACTAAATTATTTCTAATTTTTATTTTAAAGTTAATTGTACTTTTAAATACCAGAAAAATCAACTGAATTTGTCCTATTGTATAGGCACATAAGTGATTAAACTATTTTACTGGACTGAAGATAAGATTTAATATGCTGCACAAAAATTACTGGAGTGACAACTTCAAATATATTCCTCTAATAACAGTATCAGAGTATAATTTACTTTCAAATGCAATTTCAAAGTTTAAAATCTATGTTACACTGTAAAATCTCAATCAATAATTTGCTTCAGAGATCTGGCCACCTAAAATTTTTTCTACTACATATTAAAATGATACCATAATTATACTTAAAAGTTAAAAACAACCCCAAACCTAAAGCTTATAATTATCTTCATAAGCAATTACTGTGGTTTGTGGAGCGAGTTAATCAACTCAAAAATCTACCTTCTGGTTGTCTCTGTTTTAGTTTACACAGGATTAGCATAGCAGATGCTGTGAAAGGAGGTCTGACGGGCCTGCTTCCAATGTTGGTCCTGATGGGCAGGCATCTGATGACCTGAGCCCCAGAACGTTCCTAGCTCACTAACTGAAAAGAGTGGCTCCCTGCATCTAAACTGTGCAAGCAACAGCTTATGCTGAAAATCTACTTGGGTTCTGGGAGTCTGGAAGCTGGTAGTGCTGGGCATAGGACACCTATGCAGCCAGCCCTCAATAAAAACTCTGAGCACCAAGTCTCTAATGAGATTCCCTGGTTAGCAGCATCTCACAATCGATTGCTGGAAAGGCCTACTGGAAGCTTGTCCCTAGGACCCTATGCACCATTTCTTTTTGCTGCAATAAATCATAGCTGTGGATGCCATCACACACTGCATCCCTTGAGTCTTTAAAGTAAACCATCAACCTGAGAGTAGTCTTGGGGACCATGAGATAGTATGTGGAACTAAAATCAACTGACCATTTTGATAGAGTTTGAAGAATGTTAGTGAGTTGCATGAACAGTAATTTGTATCCTCATACATAAGAAAAAAAGTCAAGACTAGAGAAGGCTATTTAATATACGTATAGATCTTCAAATAAATTAAGACACTACAGGCCAGATTTTTGTTGTGTGATAAGAAACAAAGACATTTTTTGCTTCAAATGTCTGTCACAACTTTGCTGGCAAGTAATAATTAGTTGCACTTAGTATAATGAATTTCACAAATACTCCCTTCCCCATGCATGCATATCAGACAAAAGTTAAAGTTAAAAAAAAAAGCAGTTCCAGCCTATTAGCTTCTTTGTAAGCTTCAAAAATACAAACTGAGAATGTTATTTTAAAAGATAAAAAACTATTGTTTTCATGTCAGATGTGTTTTAAATCCATATTTAATTACTGTAAAATTCTCCCTGTGGTATATGTAATCATACTATAATAAGGTAATTAAAATTCCTTAGCCAGCCAATTTAGGATTTACAGCTTAACTCAAGCAAGCACCAGACACTACTAAAAACAAGCCCGACTGTGCTACTGAGAAACAAATATTTAAAGTTTTTTGGAGGGGAAACACAACTCAGCCTTATCTTCAAAACTGAATTTGTACTTTAAAACAGGTTTGGCAAATCACTGCAGACAGGTTCAATCAAAGTGAAGACTAGTCCCAAAGCAATGGCACTATCCACTTGTCTAACAGTCTGACTGCAGGCGGTGGCAAGACGACAATATAATCGTTAAGCATTAGCCCTGCTTTAAAGGTCACCTGGTCCCATGAAGACCTGCATCTGTTCAAACTGAATCCAAGGATGGACCTGGGTATGTGCTTCACTAAGACTCTACATAGGACGGATTCATATTCATTCTCATTCTCATTCTCATTCTCATTCTCATTCTCATTCTCTCTCTCTCTCTCTCTCTCTTCCCTCCCTCTCTCCTCCTTAACTTTCTTTTTTTACTTCCTTCCTGAGACAGGGTTTCTCTGTGTATCCCTGGCTGTCCTGGAACTCACTCTGTAGACCGAACTCTGGATCCGCCTGCCTCTGCCTCTCGAGTGCTGGGATTAAAGGTGGGTGCCACCACAACTGGCTTGGAAAGGACTTTCCAAGCATTGAAATCTATTGCTTTAGATATTTTCCAGTTCAACTCTGGTTCTGCGAATCTGTATTTAAATATGCTTTACATTTACAAACTATTTGTAATTACGTAGATACCTACTATTTCCTAGGATTTTCTAATACTCAAGCAACATAATTATGCCATATGATTTCATGAGCGTAATTTAGAAAAAGAGTATTGGGTATACACAGACTGCAGCAAAGATAGATATGGACACCAAATTTACAAATATTCTGGTAATCCAAATATGCTGTTCAGTCTAGCCTTTCCCCCTCATAAGAGCTTCCAAGAAGCCATGAAACAACAAAATCAATTGGCCCAATTTCATTTGTTTCCCCTTTCCCTGTCTACTCTGTATTGATGTAACATTATAAAACCGTGAAAAAGATCCAGATCCCTCACTTGAGCAACTTGAGCAACAAGCCCTTGAATACCAGGGGAAATTACATTTATGGCCAGGAATATGGACGGAATTCTGGAGTAGCTTAATCCACACTGCAGCTGTAGATGCATTCCCTCTCTTTGCCAGTAGGTGGAGGCACACACAAAGGTACTGGCATTGCTCTTTTGAGCACAATTCTTATAGTAATCTGTTTCCGGTTTTTTTGGCTTGAGGTAGAAAAAGTGGGCAAAGATCGCTGTGAAGGCTCATTTATAAAATAATGATAGAAAAGAAGAGTTTTATATTTCTATTTTGGTTCTGGCCTTTTAAAGAAATCACTGTTATTTTAGCTGTGAATTTATAATCTACTTTCAGGTCCCTAGAGCTCATAAAAAAGTTCTAAATTTAGATAGCTGTCATTTAAGATTCATGTTCAATTAGGAAAAGCTGAAAGTCAAGTGAATATGATATGATATTAAGTACTTCTTGGTGATTTTGTTAGGCATGCTAATGGTATTATCATTTAAAACAGGAGTGTTTCTAGGTGAAATGACACTGTTTTCGAAATCTCAGGGGCAAATGCCCATAGGAAGGGATAGCTTGAACAGGGACTAGCAAATGTTCTGATAACTGGTGAAGCTCTGTGCTGGCTTTCATCATATTAGTCTCCCTTTTTATCTGGAATTTTCTAAAATAATAGGTGAAAAAAGAAAACAACCATGTTCTATTATTTGAGGCTAACAGTAGGATTAGGCCACTGGTAAATGTTTATCTTTCATAAGATGTCATCTTTAGTTACAGCCACTGGATTATTTTAATCAGAATGGTATCACAAAAATCTCCTAAGGACCACCTCACCACTAGAAGCCCAAATCCAGATTTCATGACAACAAAGAGCATTATCTCTCTACTACACTGTTCTTTTAGGAGCCCTTGATGCAAGCAGCGTGACCATCCAAATTTAGATCAATGTAAACATTTTGTTTTCTGTGCTTGTTACTTTATAGTACAGGATTCAAACTGCTTTTAGTTCTCTCAGAATAAAATATGGGCAGAGACAGAGTTCTTGAGTGAAGAATCAAATTAAACCAGAAAAGCGATTAAAAAAGAATTATAAACTTAAAATTGTGTGGGATGTTAGAGACCCTCTCTAGTCTCAAAGTAAAACCCCACCTGCAGCCCTCTTGGATGGATACAGCTCCTTGGATGTGTTCTGTAAGACAGCAGCTTCATTCCTGGACTAAATCTTGTCATTGGAGACCCTTCCTTACTTAAAGGTGAAATTTGTCACTTGTTGATTCTAGTGGTGGCCTGTAATGCCACAGAAGAAGTACATACTCGTACAGATAACAGTCTTTCAAATAACTGAAGATACTGATCATGGCCTCCCTATGGTGGACTGTTAGAAGGAGAAGATTAATACATTCCTGGATAGCTATGACTCCAATGTCTTCAAGAGCTCTTCCATCCCAGGGCACTTCATTTGGGATTCAAGTATGTCTAGAAATGCTCAAACTCTTTCCAAGGAACATGTGAACTAGATTTAAAAAAACCTTACCTATAATATCTTTTGTGAGCACCACAGTGCCCATGTGGAAGTCATAGGACAACTTTCAAGAGTTGTTTCTCACCTTCCACTGTGTGAAGGCAGGCCTTCCCTTGTTTCTGCTGCACTGTGTACTCCAGGCTAGCTTGCCTGAGAGCTTCCAGGCTATTCTGTTTTGGGAATTTAACTCAGGTGATCAGGCCCACTCAACATAGCCAGAGCTTTTATCTGTTGAAGCCATATTGCTGGGCTCCAGACGTAGGATGTTTTAAAGCAATCCGTTTCCATCTCCTCATTTACCATAACCTGGTCTGCCTGAAAACAAATGCTGTGATCTGTTAGTCTCCCTTTCATATCTCTGCATTTACAATCAGCCATCTGAAAAGACCAACTGTTCCCCTACCCCCAAATGCCTATCTACCTTCAAAGGCAGTCTGGGAATGCAAAACTCCTGAAGAGGAATGTACCCTAGAAGCAAAGCCAAGGCCTCGAGTAAAGAAAGGAGGCACCACCGTATAGCTAGAGAACGTGTTTATGGGAGAGCTTCATCTACTGAACTTGAAATCAATAGTCATATGAATGTCGTTGTCAGGATGCCTATTAACATTTTAATTTTATAAAAAAGAAAAGTCAGAGGCCGGGCGGTGGTGGCGCACACCTTTAATCCCAGCACTCGGGAGGCAGAGCCAGGCGGATCTCTGTGAGTTCGAGGCCAGCCTGGGCTACCAAGTGAGTCCCAGGAAAGGCGCAAAGCTACACAGAGAAACCCTGTCTCGAAAAACAAAACAAAACAAAACAAAACAAAAAAAAAAAAAAGAAAAGTCAGATTCTTTTCTTTGACAGAAAGCAAGTCTGATTGGGCTCTGTGATTTGACAGAGAGGATCTATTTTGCCACATAGATCACATAGTGGACATTTCCTAAAATGTAGCTATACTGTTGTGAAGGAAATATATATTTAAAAGAACATTCAAGGTGCTGAAAGTAACATTCTTACAATAAAATATTTTAAAATTTAAAATTTAATTTTATGTTTTGCTTGTATGTCTGTCTGTACATGTTTGGTGCCTCCAGGGACCAGAAGAGGACAATAGATCTTCTGCAACTGGAGCTGTGGATGGCTGTGAGCTGCCACATGTGTTCTTGGTCTCTAACCCAGGTCTTCTCCAAGAGCAGCCAATGCTCTTAATCTCTAAGCCACCTCACTAGCTCCACACTAAAAGTTTTTAAATATCAACTTATAGCAGGCCCAGCTCATGAGTCTAGCACATCTGTTATCCAGTGTTTTGAAGGCTGCGACTCTCTGATGGAATCTGCAGGCTTTTCTGTTCTGGTTGTCCTACAAACACTGTGGTGTCCTGCTTACTATGAACACTCCAGGGAGAAAGAGCGGTATGTAAGGTGGGAGTATGGCTTTGTTTTGAATTCTATATGCTTTCTAATTAATGTAGCCTAAGATTCCATTCAGAATTTCTAAGCTGTTGCAAATAACTAATCAAAACATTTATATCTCTTTCAAGTAAATAGTTATAATTAAATTCACACTAATCTTGCACTTACGTAGCTGAATTTGTCCTCAATTTTACTTTCTTTGTTTTAGTTCTTCAGACACAAATTTCTATACAAATAGGCAATGTATTAGTAGGGGGCAACTTGTGAAATGTCTCCCAGAGACTCCTGCTTCTTGCTATGTAGGTCCTGGTATGTGAGCTGGATCTAATGAATCATTTCTAGCTAATAAAATATGGCAGAAGAGATGATGTGCAACTTTCAGAATTAAGTTGTGAGACAGATCTCTACACTTGCTGCTTGCTCTATCAAAGCTAGTAGCCATGCTAGTCTATGAAGAAGCCCACGTGACACAGGACTAAGGAACGCCTCAGGCCAATAGCTCTTAGGAAATGAGTCCCTCAGTACATGATTGCTAACAGCCAGGGGATTGGCAAAGTCCAGAGCCATCTTGTGAGAGATCTAGAGCCACAGGATTTGGCTAAGTTGGGCCTTATTCCTGATGCACAGAAAGTGAGGTAATACATGGGTGTTGCTTAAAAACCACTAAAATTTGGAGCAATGTGTTATGAAGCAATGCATAATCTGATTTGGTGGATCTTGAATATTAAAGCTAGTATAGCCTCCTTTTCCTGCTTTCCTAATCAAAGTCATGGGTAAATTTTGAATATAGTAAGATTAAAGACAAAATATTGTATAATGTCATTCCATTTATATAAAGCTCTTTGGACATTTATCCAGGCTCACAACAAAATTATGTGAGAAGCAAGTGAAGTAGTTAGTATATTAAAATTCAGATACTGTTAGTTGTAGTTTCCTTTTTTATATGGCAATATGGTTACATCAAAAGAGAAACTTAGTATGTTATTACACATTTTGAGTTGCCAGAGAGACTTCCTACGTGGAATCCTTCACTCTCATCTCCCTCTTCTTCACTAAGAGGCAAACTGAATATTTTGGGGTGTCTTTACCCTTTAAACTCTAGTTCATTTTGGAGCCTCTTCTCTTAAATGTGCTGAAAATATGAGAGTATCTGATATGCCCAGCTTCTGTTTCCTTTACCACTTGTAACCTTACATGAGAAAATCCTTT
Organism: Peromyscus maniculatus bairdii; assembly: GCF_049852395.1. Lineage (NCBI taxonomy): Eukaryota > Metazoa > Chordata > Mammalia > Rodentia > Cricetidae > Peromyscus > Peromyscus maniculatus. The sequence continues at coordinate 129,649,160 of NC_134875.1, read as the reverse complement.
TTTACCTGTGACTTCAGGTCTCTTGAAACACATGAGTCCATGGCTATTGCTAAACTTGAAGAGAAAGTTATTAAAATTTTCTACAACCAGCATCACTTAAAACTTTACTGAAAAAATAAAATGCACACTCACAATTCAAAAACCATGTAAAGCATTCCATCTGAACTATATGTCTCCAATAACTCTACAATGTGTGGATGTTTCAGCATATGACAGATACTGGCTTCCCGCTTTAGATCTGCAAAATAAACACATAACACTTCATTAGGTAGGAACAAAAGACAATTAGAGTGAAGGATGAATGAATGGATGTGATCTATGGTAACATGAAGACTTCTCTGACTAAAGAGATGAAATCCCCCATTTTAAACTAAACTTATCTTCTTACCCTTTCAAGACTGACAATACAACTCTTTATACTGTTTGTCAGCTTCCATCTATATATGGGAGGAAGCTCTTACTAACAAATGTCTTCATTTCTCAGTGCAAAGAAATACCCTGTCCCAAAGTAAAATAAGTACATGTACATATTTCCCATAAACTCTTATAGTCACCTTTTTGCCTCTAAATTTATAGCTTTTCCTTGATCTGCCGATAAGTAACTCAATTTGCTGTTTTGAATTTTACCTTTGTCTTAGTTTTCCTGAAGTCGAATAAGAATAAAATGTAGCATTTATAGACATATCATAGAAGTTATGTGAAATACAAAAAGAAATAGTATGGTTTACACAGAAAAGGCAATATTCCAAGAGCCAAAGGTAGAATTAATTAATTAGTTTTTGCAATGATGGGAATGGAATTCAGAGTCTTGCATATTATAAGCAGGTACTCTGCTGCTGAATTACATCCCTAGCCTGAGAAAAAAATTTTAATATCATCTACAAATATGTTGAATAACTCAGGGTCTTTTAAGTACTTTGCAATGTTATTCTGAAGAACAAACAGATAATGCAGGTAGTAACTGCTGGGCATTGTGGCACATGCCTGTAATTCTAGCACTTGGGAGGTGGAGGTAGCAGGATCAAGAGTTCAAGGCTATCCACTGTTAGGTAGTGAGTTTAAGGCCAATCTGGGCTACATGAGACAGTATCTCACAACAACTAACAGGCCCTATTTGGAAAACAAAATTACTATCAACATCCTCACACTGAGTGTGGGCAGGGGCATTCCATTACTAATAGTGTTATACCTGTTTGCTGATGTATAAAATACAATGTGGTATTTTTATATCTGAACGTAAAAGGGAGACAAGAAAGTAAGAACCACGGACAGACTGCACAATGCAATAGATAACATGATCTCTTTTCTGGTTTATTAATTCAACTTAGTCCTGTCAACAAGAGCAATGGCTGCAGGTAGAACCTTACAAAACCTACTCACGTACAGGCAAAAGAAATAAAAGAAGGCAGTCCAGAAGAGACACCATCAGAAAAGGAGGGATCAGTAATACAATATTAACAAAGTCAGGGGTATAGAGGAAATAAAGGTACATACAGGTGGAGAAAGTTGGAATCTGAGAAAAGGCCATGAACATTCTGAGCTGGTAAAATTCCAAAGAAAGGTCAGTTAGTATATGGAACTACTGACATCTTGAGTGAATGTGTGCTATTGACCTGGGCACAGCCATGTTCCCAATGTCTTAGACCCACAGGAAATGGCAACACTTGCCCTGGCTTAGGCATAGGGAAATGGCAAAGCTTTCCCTCCTGGTCCAAGTGGGACTGTGACAGTGTATGCAGAAAATGTAGCTTTCTTTCCCTTCCCCCATGTTTACAACTACAGAAATGAATGGTTCCTGCTATGATTTGCTAAATGTACCTCCTTGATTCGGCTGTATACCGTAAACCTTGCCTCTGTGATTTAGCTATATATGATAAGCATGCTGAGCTTGGGGGTGGAGGAATACTGTGGCTTCTCCATCCAAGAGCACAGGCCACCTGGTTCCATCTTTTCTCGTGTCTACCATTACTTCATTTCCTCGTTGCCCCTAGGCAGGGCCTTGGAACCCAAGCTATGGAAGGATGTGGCAGGTCAGGGCTGAACTTAGTATACAAGAGACAATTATTTAATGTTAGATTAAAATTTATCATTTCTCTCACTGAACGGAGTACTCCCACCATTCTGTGAGGTAGGTACATTACTGATGAGCAAACTCACTCAGGCTTGGAAACATGCTCGTTATTACACAGCTATACAGCTATCACAGGAGCGAGCTTTGAACCCTGACTCAAAAGTCAGCAGCCTTTCCTATGGGTGTGAGTGTGGTCACAGCTGAAGAATCTGGCAATAAATAAATGAATAAATAAATAAATAAATAAATAAACAAATAAATAAATAAGGAAATGGTTGGGCCAAAGCAGGTTTTGTTTGTTTGCTCACTGTGGTTGGGAAGGAAACACTGTGTGCGGCTGTGAGCTGTCCTGCACTGACAGAGTCCACAGCATGTGAAGTCAGAAACTGGGTGTGATCCCACCTTTGTCCCTGCCACCTGCACACCAACTACCAACTTCTATAAAGGGCTTCCTTTCAGCGACCAAAATGGGAATAGGAATATGTGATGCAGTACCTTCAGGGGCTACTAACCGACTCCAGAGGGCAGTGCTACGACTGCATCAAGAAGCCACATAGGGAAGGATGGTATGTACTCACTTATAGGAGGATACTAGATTTGGAACAAGGATGACTGGACTGCTACTCACATCACCAGGGAGGCTACCTGGAAAACAGGACCCCAAGAAAGACATGGGGATCACCCAATGACGGAGAAATGGCTGAGATCTACATGAACAGCCTGGACATGAGTGGGAGCAATGAAGGGTGACGGTCGAGGGAAGGAGAGCCTGTGGGAGCGGGAGATCCCAGCTGGATCAAGAACAGAGAGGGAGAACAAGGAATAGGAGACCATGGTAAATGAAGACCATATGAGAATAGGAAGAAGCAAAGTGCTAGAGAGGCCCACAGAAATCCACAAAGATGCCCCCACAATAGACTGCTGGCAATGGTCGAGAGACAGCCGGAACTGACCTACTCTGGTGATGGGATGGCCAAACACCCTAATAGTTGCGCCAGAAACCCCATCCAATGACTGAGGGATCTGGATGCAGAGATCCATGGCTAGACCCCGGGTGGAGCTCTGGGAGTCTAATTAGTGATCAAGAGGAGGGTTTATATGAGCGAGAATTGTTGAGACCAAGGTTGGATAAAGCACAGGGACAAGTAGCCAAACAAATGGAAACACATGAACTATGAACCAATAACTGAGGAGCCCCCAGCTGGATCAGGCCCTCTGGATAAGTGAGACAGTTGATTGGTTTGATCTGTTTGGGAGGCATCCAGGCAGTGAGTGGGACCGGGTCCTGTGCTCATTGCATGAGTTGGCTGTTTGAAACCTGGGGCTTATGCAGGGACGCTTGGCTCAGTCTGGGAGGAGGGGACTGGACCTGCCTGGACTGAGTCTACCAGGTTGAACTCAATCCTCAGGGGAGTCTTTGCCCTGGAGGAGATGGGAATAGGGGGTGGCGGGGGGGGGGGGAGAAGGGGGGCGGGAGGAGGTAGAACAAGGGAATCCATGGTTGATATGTAGAATTAAATTATATTGTAAAATAAAATAAAGTAAAAAGCAAAAAAGAAGCCACATAGGGAAGAATGATGTAGAGCACAGCATGTGGGGGAAGGGGCTAAAGGGGGCAAGTGCATGCGTGTGTGTGTGTGTGTGTGTGTGTGTGTGTGTGTGCGCGCGCGTGCGTGCGTGTGCGTTCAGTGTTTACCTCAAAAGAAAAGACTGGAGGCTCGGAAAAATGCCTCTCTGCTCAAAAGCAGTTGGGCAGGCCCGGTAGGAGGAGCTGCAGGACTGGTGCAGCTGCAGGGCTTGTGCTGCAGGGAGATGCTATCCATGAGGAAGGCTCTTAACAAGTGTGTTGGAGGGCCAAACTGAGCCACACAACATCAATCTGATGCTTGCATGGCTCTCTCCTCTCAAGAATGCTCTGCTTCCCAACTCTAGGGAAAGCGTGAGAGTTTTATTACTTCTTTTTATGTTTTCCCTAGCTTCTCAATTTATCAGAAGTCACCCTTCCATACCTCTGTTTTCCCCATTAGTAACTCCTTCCCATCAGTTTCTGTTCTGATGAAAGGCAATTGTAACTCCATGCTGCAGTCATAAAGCAAACACATTCAGTGTTTTCCACAATAAAGACTGGTCTCTTCTGCGCTCCTCAGTTTATTTTTCATTTTGCTCCTTTCATGTAACTACAGCATGCTTCAATTCCCACTCACCTTTTGCTACATGACACCTTTGTTACACTGAGAGCTTTTAGTAGAAACAGATCTGCCAATGACCCCCTGTGCTTGGCACGGTGAACGGCTGAACAAGCTCTTGGTCTAGTCTTAATTCCCATCACTCCAAACAAAGACAGAATTTCTGGGGCCCCTGCTTTCCAATAACAAAGTGGCATAAATGTCACTGGATCTGACATTTTAGAGACTAAAACCAGAATGCTGAGAGGATAGTACAAGACTGACAATATAAAAATAAATTTGAAATGATAGGAACAGCAATGTAAAAGATGCACAATTATTTTCCATAATTCAAATATCAAGTAAATAGTGCAAATAGAAAAGCATACTTTAAAAAACAAATACCAAAATGAAAATTTAAATTAAGTAACTCACAATGCACAATGACATTCTATGTGCATTTTAACTGTAGACTCCAAAAAATAGGAAACTCAAATGGTCATTTTAAAATGTGAATATGACCTAAGGAAATAGGTACCTGTTGAATGCTGTTAAGTCTATGATGACATAGTGGATTGAAACTATTGTTTACCTATATATTGACTCATGAGGCAGAGGAAGGAAGAATTGGAAAGAAGATGGTAGTACTTTGATGTACAACTGTCCGGCTGCTCACAGATACTAGCATGAGACATACCTGGGAGGAACACGGCTGAGTAGTGTCACCTCTGCCTTGTTTACTGACTAGTAACAGTCAACCTCTCCTTCCTCTTTCTCTCTTCCCATCATAATTGATTTTATAATTTCTTAGGAAAAATTTGAAAGATACTTTCAACCCTCTATTTCTATATTTAATGCTCTTACAATTTAACTATAACTATATTTAATCAACTCATTTCTTTTTTCCTTCTTTTCATTTGTTCTTTGTGTCTTTCACATCATGCATCTCTATCCCATTCATTTAACTCGTTTCCTTTTAAAAGAGGCACTAATGCTTTTTAATTTTATAGCTCAAATCAGTAACATATTTAAATTAAATCAACATACTATACAATCTTAAAACTACTATTATTTTCGTAAGAAGTTTGGTTTGTCAAACAGCAATAAAGTGAGTATGGCTTATCAGTCTCTTAAATAAGGAATAGCTAGGGAAGCTGTTTCAGTAATAAGTTTAAAAACAACTTTTCTGAAAAATACCCTTATTATTCATTTTACTTCCACTTAGTAGAGTTCTTTCATAAAAATTGGGCACCACTTAGTGCCTCAATTCTGCAGCAAGCTTATTCGACAATGGGTAAAAACTAGGTTTCGTATTTATAAATATGATTGAAAAAAGAGCAATTTCAAAAATGTTTAGCTTTGAAGTAGCAATCTGAATCTCAGTATCTGAACTTTAAAAGCCTACATTTAAGAGTTAGTTTGCCTAGGAACATTCAATGAAGATTAGATCAGCTATTTTAATAATATCATATTCAATCCAATATATGAAAAATATTATTTCAACACATACTTAATGTATTAAGTTATATTAAGTTATACTTAATGTAATAAGTTATTAATAAAATAGGCCGGGCAGTGGTGGCGCACGCCTTTAATCCCAGCACGTGGGAGGCAGAGGCAGGTGGATCTCTGTGAGTTGGAGGCCAGCCTGGTCTACAGAGTGAGTTCCAAGACAGGCTCCAAAGCTACACAGACAAACCCTGTCTTGAAACCCTGCCACCCCAAAATTAATAAAATGTTAGTTTTGTGCTCTTTAAGATCCAGTATGTGTCTTACACTTATAGTCTATATAAAATTAGTCTAGTCACAACTTAAGTGTTTCACAGCAACATGTGAGTAGTGGCTACAAATAAGAATGGTACAGCTCTAGATAAACTCATTTGCTTTCTTCTTGACTACGTTTATTTATTTATCTGTGTATTCATGTGCACATGTGTGACAAAGTCACATGTGGAGGTCAGAGGACAATGTGTGGAAGTCAGTTCTCTTCCTCTACTATGTGTTCCAAGAATGTTCACAGGTCACCAGGCTTGATGGCAAGTGACTTGACTTCTGAGCCATCTCACCAGCCTGCTTTACTTTAATTCTTATTCTTTTCTGTGATCCCTCCTGCATCAGCTTCATACCTGCCAGGTGCTGCCAGGTGAGCATTCTACCCATTAGCTACATACCCCAAGCTTTTTTTTTTTTTGAAATTCTTAGGCATACATTTGCAGTCAGTCATTAAAAAAGAATCGAAATTCAATTATGTGTAACTCAAGACTACGTCTATCTATAAGAGGAAACTGTATAGCTCATCTTTATAACTACATTTTATCAATTAATAACTAAATCTGAAGTTTTCCAACTATTGTTAATCTAAATCCTTTATTTGTTCTGTCATTTAGAATTGTTTTTATTTTGCTTAATTTACCAAACAAGAATGGTTAACATCACTGTATATAGTCTGTATAGAAAGCTTTTATAGATTCTAACACTAATGACTATGCAATAAAATATTTGAGGATTTACTAAGTATCATTTGTGATTTTCAAGCACCCCCTTTTCAAGTACTTACTAAATAACTGTGATCACTCGTGTGTGCGCGCGCGCGCGCGTGTGTGTGTGTGTGTGTGTGTGTGTGTGTTATTTTACAGAGGAAGAAACTGAGGTCCTGGGTTCAGTGATGTAGGCTGATGATGAAAAAGCACATAACTAGTAAGAGAGGACAAGACTAATGACAAAAGCCCAGTGCTCTTGCTATTACACCATCAAGGCTCCCGGGACCATGGAGTTTATATATGTCCCACGATCCAAATGGGCGACAGTGCTAGTTGTATCATAAACTCAACAATTAAAATTCACTATGATCCGAATCATGCTCCAAACTCAAACAGAATATCCTAATGCTGCCCTAGAAATAATTAAGGCCAGTAGTGATATATTTACTTGAACAAATGTTAATAACAAAATAAGTAAATGAAAATCAGTATTGATATCATTTTTCCTTGCTGTCATAAAACTAATGACTATATGATATTTTAAGAGAGGAATCTAAGCGGAACCTTGGAGAAGTTACAGTAGTAAAATCATTTTCTGCTGCTGAGTTTCATCTTTATATAATAACCAATTTGAAGGCTAATGTATATATAATTCAGGTTTGTTTTAATAAGGCTATTTTTCTATAAATCAAGAAAGGCTTTCTCTTTCTTTTTTCTCTTTCTTTTTTTGGGGGCCGGGGAGGGGGTGACAGGTTTCTCTGTAGCCCTGGCTGTCCTGGAATTTGCTCTATAGATCAGGTTGGCCTTGAACTCACAGAGATCTGCCTGCCTCTGTCTCCTGAGTGCTGGGATTAAAGGTGTGCACCACCACTGGCAAGCTAAGAAAGACCTTCTCAACCACGGATGGATGATCAGAGGCTCAGGCAGATGCTCACAAATGTTTTTTTTTAACTGCAAACTCGTTATTTCTTTGATCTTCTACACATTTTACTATTATCCCTACAAATTTTATTATTTTTTCACATACTTGTAGAGTTCTGTGCATTTTCTAATTTCTTTGTGTTCTTGTCCACCTTTTAATTCTATAAGCTAAAATCTCATTTGTCCTTTGAATGATGAAAGGGAATTCAAAATGCTGGACTAACAGGGCTTCTTTTTTTGTTTGTTTCTTCACTGACAAATTGTGCATTAATTAGAAATTAACTTTAACTGTACTGAATATTTCAAAATTAATGAGATTTCTGTAATATATTTCTCAAGTTTTGGTTCTGGTAAGTGAAACAAACACATTAAAACACACTATCTTGTTTAACATTAAATTTAAACTAAAGCCAATACTATATGTACAAACACCAATCAGCTATAAAATAAAGCCAATTAATGTGACAACTACTTGTCATTTTCATTATGATGAGTTGGTAAATAACTGCCTAAAATGTCATTTATTTACTTTGGATTTAAGTTATAAAAATGTCAGTTCATTCTTTTTTTTTTTTTTGGTTTTTTTTCGAGACAGGGTTTCTCTGTGTAGCTTTGCGCCTTTCCTGGAACTCACTTGGTAGCCCAGGCTGGCCTCGAACTCACGGAGATCCGCCTGGCTCTGCCACCCGAGTGCTGGGATTAAAGGCGTGCGCCACCACCGCCCGGCGTCAGTTCATTCTTAATCCATATTTGAATATTAAAAATCATCGATCTTACTAGCTAGATAGTAATAAATGTTCCAGGTGACAAATTTAAAGCTCCTTATTAATATTAATCTTTGGAGATATTAAGGTGTCTTTAAAGAGAAGCATTTGCTTAAAAAGCCATTTGTGGTTAAGAGTCAACATTAGATTAAAAAAGAAACCATATTATTTGTCTCAGAAAATATAGCACTCAGTCTTCTATGCAAGGAGTTACTCAATCATGAATATGATGTATGTCTATTTGGAGATGCAACTAATAAAACAGATGTTAATCAGACAGCTAAAAAGAGAAGGCAGAGGTAACTAAAATCCAAACCAAACCAAGTTTCAGTGTTTCATTTTCCCAAATATATGAATGACTACTGAGAGTATATTTTATGCATGATAATAACTAAACACAATGCTCCTAATGTCTCTAATAGGTATAGTTCTTTGCTTGCTTTTCTTTTTTGGGAGGTATAAACCAAAGAAGGAGAGATCAAGGCATTTTATGATAAAAACCAGACACCTATTTCAACATTGTGTTCTTCACTTTATAAAAGGAAATTTGAGAAACCCTAGTTTATGCCTCAATTACTTCTCAACATTAAAGTCTTAAAAAGCATCACACATATTGGGAGATAAGGGTGCTTTGTAAGATGATGAAATGTATACATTTGTTAAAGTTCACTAAACTATGGACTTATTAGGGTTCATTATATTGTACACAAATTACCAATAAAGTTTAAACAGCAAAAGAAAATATTACAGTAAAGCAGTTCAATTAATTTGTCAAAGTAACAAACATTATGCACATACCTTGTGCATAATAGTTCCTGATTATGTTATCTAGATTTACTTCCTATTTTTATTTATTTATTGATAGCTGGGGATCTCCCAAAGGACACATACCAAGACAGATTTCCTTAGGACTTACTTCTCTCTACCAAGCCTTTATCCACTGCAAGAAATACTGCCATCAAGATGAACAATTTCCCCAGAAAACAACTTGTGATCTATTTAAATATACAAATAAGCAAATAACTAAGACCAGAAAGCTCTATGGTACAGTGAAATTATTACCAAGGTTTTTAATTTCATAGGTTTCTCCACCTAGTCACAAAATCCTTTTGTCAATAGTATCTCATAGAATAGTATAAAAGTTGTGCATAGCAGTTTGAACCTGGAATCCCAGCAACTGTGAGTCCAAGGCAGAAGGACTGCTAGACATGGGCTACAGAGTGAAACTGTCTCAAAAAGAAGTATGAGACAAATTGATATCAAAAAGTATCAATGATACTTGAACATTTATTGTAGAAAACGCCAATGCAAAGAATAAGATTGTTGTTTTAATAAATACTGTAAAATCAGGGATAGAGAGAACACTTGCAGATTTATACATACCACCAAATTATTTGTATATTATCAAGAGAAACTTGCTAACAGGTATGTGTGGGTAAATATCTAACCATTTAGTCTTTTTAAACCAGTCACAAAGCTTTGAAAAACAGTAGAAAACTTTTAGTTCAAAGTAGACTCACCTAATAGTTGTTAGAAAGTGTCAAAAAGATGTTTTATACATAGTGAAACTCTGGCCTATAGGGAACAGCCTTCTGAAAGGGCTCTATTTTCCCAGTGTTTTAATACATTTTAGGTATGTGTTATACTGTTCTGTCCTTGTAAGAAACCTTTCATTTCATCTTTTCTAAAAATAAGGAAGTATCTTGTTTAGTGCTTAAAATGTAGTAGCTATCTAGATAATGCAATTTAAAATTTGGAGTCAGAATCATTCAGAAAGTCTGTTGAAGTAGTGGGTGCTCTGTCCCCAAACAGTCTGTAGTGACATTTAAAGGAAGCACAGAACCTACAATGAGTGTGGTCAGGGTCAGGAAGGTAATTGTCTAACCCACCTCCAGTTGTTCTGAGAACAATGTATAAACCTGGAAACTCAGGCTCTGTCTTGTACTCCAGCAATGATCAGTTCTGAGAATAATTCTTTAGGTTTTAAAAAGCACATTTCAGCTGTTTGCTGCCAAACCCAGCACTGTACTATGTGAGATGTATGAAACTACCATTAACTACATTTCTCTGCTCTTTGAAAAATTATAAGACGTTCCCTTGGGGACATTCTATGTGGTCCAATTTGCTGTTTCCCATCTTGCTATCAAAATAATATAAATTATGTACTAATTAGTGTATAAATGTTTACAAAAATGAAATAAATATATTTTAGAGTTTCTGCCAAATAATGACACTAAAGCTCTTCTCTATTTTTTTGTAGGCGGAATGCCATAATGTGCATTTTCTTACTCTGTAAAGAATGTACATTTGTAATCAATCTTCCGTCTTTGTTTTTTGTTTTTGTTTTTTTCTTTGAATAGCTCTTTTGCCAGTTCATCAAACTGGGAATGAATAAAACAAAAGTTCCCTTAACAATGGCGTTTGAGGGGCAGAGGCTGCTCACATCTGCTTTACACATAGCCAAGTGGAACCACAGCAAAGACAGGATCCTCTGAGCCAGTGAAAACACAAATGCGAGGCAGACAGACCGACATCAACTCCTCTTCATTTAAGACTCAGTGGTCACTCAGTAGCAACAAAAGGCCTCACTCATGACACAGAATTAGAGTAAAAAATTACAATGGTTATAAAATTATAATGGTTCATTTCTTAAAAATGTCATACCAGCTTCTTTGGTTTGCTTAGGACTTTCCTGGCTATAGCACTGAGGCTGGTCACGGTCACCCTATTCCACAGATCTGGCATGTATCCTTTCAAGCACAAGCACTTTCTGCAGGAAGGTAGTTATGCTATGATAGTATAACAGACTTATAGTCAAAAGGTCCATTTTAAAATCCTGTCTCCAACAAGTGGTAGCTGTATCACCCTTAGAGCCTCACTTTCCTCATCTGTAAAATGGGAAGAGTAAGACAACAACTTCCCTCTCAGGACTATGGAGAGGCCTAGAGAGCTCGTAAACCCATGAAAACACTTTGCACAGTGCACGGCATGGAGCATGGCTCTTTTTCTTTGACCATTTTTGGTGGAAATCATTCCTTCCTGTCTTGACCAAATTCATTTGGACCAAGTCTGAAGACAAAAGATGACAATGGGAGCACCCATTCCTCAGCCACCCTTTACCACTGGACTTTTTCATCTGTAACATTCTGGGAAATCATTCTTGGACCCATCCTTGCACACACCACTGCTTCTCCTCCACGTTGTGTCACAGCTGCCAAACCTGTCCATTTTATGTCCTCATCACTTGTCTACGTTCCCTTCCTCTTACTGCTGGCTCCCCACTTTCAGTCTTCACCAGCTCTTGTCACAGCAAGGATCATCTAATGGGCTCCTCTGCCTTCAATTTCTTCTTTTCATTCTACTCACTAAAGTACTATCATAGTTTAAAGCAGATATTATCGTATTACTTCAAACCCCTTCACTGTGCTCTGTTCCATGCATTTAAATGTTATAATGCTGCAGGATGGCTTTGATTTGACCTCGAGTGACTTAACTAGAGTCCACAGACCTATTTAGCAACATAATTGGAATCTAAAGCTTTTTTTTTCTTGCCTCCCCCCAAATTTCTACACAATTTCTACACACCTCCATTCTATTTCAGCTGCTCTCCCTTCAGCTTCCCTGACCCACACTTAGGTATTTTCAATATTGACCTTTTGTTGAACTTCCACCCTGATTCCTAGTGGGAAGGATCGGTGGAGGAACTGGAAGGTAGAGGAGGGTGAGTATGGTCAAAGTACGTGATGTACTCGACTAAAAATATCTATGAAATTGCAGTAAATGCGCCTTCCTCGTTTAATACTTCATATGCTTCTTTATCCTGACAAAAGCCACTCCACTCATTCACCAAGATCCCATTTACACTTTGCCTCACAGTTATCCTTAACAGTCTCCAGCAGGGGTAGGCACAAGCTGCTGTCATGACATGGCGACTGCTCCTCCCTGCTGCACTCCCATGCCTCAAGATCTCAGCATCACCAACTAGGCTGCTGCTGGTCACTCAGCTTTCCGCCGACCTTGCTGGAAGGCAGCATCAAGCATATACAAGCCATTCAACCTATGTCTATTACATATCTTTGTAAAACAGAAGTGTATGCCTCATCAAAGTATAAAGAATGCTAAAAATGAACATAACTCTAACACCCCTTCTTATATTCATATTTTACTCAGAAAGAAAATGAGGCTCTGATAGGCATGCTCAAATTCACATGGCTAACTTATAACCCAAGTGAAAGATGAGCACAGGTTTTTGATTCCCAATCCAGAACTCTGTTATCTCACACTTTCTAAGGAAGATGATGCTAAAACCATCCAAAGTTTGAGTCAATCTCTTCTCAGTGTCATATTCAGATTGATTAGAGTTTTCAGAGAATGGTCAAGACATAAAATTTATATGCAACAAAAGGGTATGAATACCATCCTGGACATTTTGTTACCATGACTGCAGATGGAAAACTTCAAGGCACTACCACCACAGAATCCACCAACTTTAGGCAAAGTAACATATGCCTAGCATTTCTATGCCATTGTGTAGTTTATACACTACATTATTTAATATTATCATATGGCTCTAAGGTTTTTCTTAAAAAAACTGAAGATCAAAGGTTTCATGAAAAATTTAACAATTAAAGGTATTTATATATGTGTATGTTTACTACTGGTTAACTATTCAGGAGTAATTAGATTAAATCATCACAATTCTGAAAGAAATGGCTTTTTAAAGAGCATATCTGACTTTCCTCCACTAGAGGGAACTAAACATCTCTCCTACTCAGTGAGGAAGTAGCCCATCACTAAGATCTATGCACACAGACAGTAGTATTGAGATAGTTGGTGGGGACCCTCTTGTCACCAGCTGGCTTCTTGTCATGCCTTTTCCAAGAGTGAGGTGGGCAGACAGCAAAGAGTGTATGAAGGAGAGGTACTTTATTATCACAGGATTAACAGCCAGAAATGAGGCTGAACAACTTTCAACTGGAAAAACAGGTCTCTGGGAAACTGATAAGAACTGAATAGATCTGAACTCTTGGTAGCTTTGGGATATTAGCCAGGAGTGTTAGAGCTCTGAAAAGGGTTATGACTCTTGCAGGTCTTTGGAGCCACAGGTCTCTGAAGCAGTGGGTCTTGGAAGCTAGAAACAGCCACAGGAATGAGTTCCTGTTAGTTGTCAAAGTCTTCGAGATTGAGGCATGAACGAGTCCCCCTGTAGCTGTGGTTTCAGTTCTATGGGTTGCCAGTCTGTTTCTGAAGCATCGTGAAGGCAGTCTCCCTTTTCTTTTTCCTCAGAAGAGCACTCCAACAAGACTGTTTATTTAATGCTCATCCATTCAGTTACATTGAGCCACCTGGGCCCCGATTGGCTGAATGTATGTGCATAACAATAAGGTGAAAAATAGGACCAATCGGACAACAGTTGTCCAGCCTGGAGTGGGAGGGAAAGGACACTGATCCCACCGAAAGCACCCAATCAGGTTGCCAACTCTGCTTCCCACCACTACAGAGGTAGGTACACTTAGCTGTTGAAAGGAGTTGTAGCGGTTTCAGTTGCTATGGTGACATGGATCACCTGGGGGCTACTCCTGTGATCTCTTCTTCCAGGTGCCATCCCATTGCTGTAGTCAGGAAGAACAGTGTGGGGCAGCAGTCTGACTGGTGCAGGCTGCATCCCATTGCTCACTCTGATCCACTCAAGGGCTCTTCCTGTCAACTTTCCTTCAGCGAAGGTTCTTTGCTTTGTTCCCTGCTGCTGCTTCCCTGACAGTTTGGATGGTGACAACAGAGGCTGGCTGTCAACTGGCAGTCTACTACCAGCAACTCATTGCCCTCAGGGTTTGAGCACGAGGGCCCCTCTTATCTCTATCAGTGTTGGTCTTGACGATATAATACACAAATGGTTTGCCTTTAACTTGTCTATCACAACAATAAACATCAGCTAACTTTTACGGGGAATGTTACTATGAGTCAGGCTCTATTTTAAATGAGTTGACCCACTTAATCCTCACAACTTTAAGAGGCAGACAATACTTATATAAGAGAAAGGCAGAGAGCAATTCAGTAAATTACTCACAGAATAGGCTGTAGAACAAAGATTTGAACCCAGGGAATCTGAATCAATCTCTCTCTCTCTCTCTCTCTCTCTCTCTCTCTCTCTCTCTCTCTCTCTCTCTCTCTCTCTCTCTCTCTGTCCCATGCACATATGTGCATGTGAACCACCCATGTAAGGTCAGAAGATGACACTGGGAAGTCTTTCTCAATTGCCTTTCCGTCTCAGTTTTAGAGAGAGGCTCTCTCAGTGAATCTAGAGCTCCCTGTTCTGCTAGACTGGCTAGTCAGGGAGACCCCAGGCTCTGCCTCTTCCCTGTAAGTGCTATGGTTACGAGTGTACTCCATAATCTGACTTTTAGGGGGTCCCCATGTTTACACAGCAAGCTCTTTACCCACTGAGCCATCTCTCTACTCCTGAATCTATCTTCTTAAGTCCATAACATAATGCTCCTTAAATCTAGAACTGATCAACTCGAAAGATGAAACTTATAGGTAAACTATTTCTCTGCATTACTTTAAAAGACAAACCCCAAACTTCACTAAAGCTAAGCTTAATCAAAGTTTAGTAATTAAACGTAAAATCTTTTGAAAAACTTTTGTTTTCTCAGTTCAAGTCACCTGATTAGAATTTTGAAAATGACCTTTAATTAAGATTCAGAATCCTTAAAGCACAATGACCAGGTGGAGTTCTAGGACAGCTGCCTGAGAAGCTCACTTCTCAGAAACTTGTGAAGAAGAAACTTGTCACCTGGAGAGACATACCAAATCCTCCCAGAGTAGCTGAAGGAGATGGTTTCGAGAACCCTACCCCCATACCAAAATCTGTGGCTCTTCAAGTACCTTATGTAAAACAGTGTAGTATTTGCATGTAACTTATACTTTAAGTCCCCTCTAGATTGCTTATAATACAAATGAAATGTAAATGTTGTGTGAGTAGTTGTTATACTGCATTACTTAGGGAATAGTGACAGAGAATCAAAGTCTATACTTGCTCAGTACACACACAATTCTGCCCAAATATTTTCAGGCCACAGTTGGGTGAGTCCCTGGATGCACACCCTGCAGGTACAGGGGTCTTACTGCATTTAGCTGTCTCTGGAGACAGATGAAAAGGTTTCGAACAAATTGAGAAGCATTTATTCAATAAAATCTACAGAAACTGGGTTACGGACAATGGGAAGCCTCCACAATGCAGGGAGAGTGCACAGGGAGCATACTCACTTCCCCACTGTGTCTTACAAAAAGAACTGCTTTAGGGGGCTCAGCTTTCCTTAAGGTAAAGGTGCTATTCCGGTGGAGTAGGTGACCAGTAGATAGCATATTGTGGAAGGCCCACGGTGAACAGGAAAAAAAGCCTATGGAGCAGCCAGTCCTCTACTTTCACTTACAGCTAAACTCAGAGGATTTAGGAGAAGAAGCTGACATGGTATAGTTAGTTACCCCTTTTCAAATAGCTGCAGAGATGGGTTTGGTAGCTGACTGGCAACTTCCATCTTCTTCAGCTTCCTGGGGTAAAAGGTCTAGTCCAAGCACATTCAGCATCTGGTGAATGCTGGCAGATGGCATGCTCCCTGGCTTTAGGCTATAAGAAATCTGTAGCACTTGATGTAGAATCAGGAGGGCATCAAGCCATGCTACAGTCTCCCCTACAGCACAAAGCCCCTGCTCCTACCAGTAAGGAGAATCTGCATGGAATGGCCACTGAGCTGTGAGTTCCCTATTCCTTGCCATTATTCCAAATAACTAAAGTTAGTCACCAGCAGGCCTTAGTGTGTGCCCACATAGGATTGCTTTATGGAAAGAGGTAACTAGAGAGCCATATAATACAACAAAATATAATGTATATTGTTCAATAAATTATACTTGAATTTTATGAGTAAGTGAACTAGTATTTCCATTTAAACAATGGTTTAGACATATATATTTCTTTACTACTTCTTTCCAAAAGTTCTTCATAGTTCTGCTTTATTTTATGAGAATTTCAGACATGTATATAAGATGTTTTGATAAAACCCATTCCCCAGTTCCTGCCAATCTCTACTACTCCTTGAAAGCCAGCTAATATTTCAATAAATGAATTAAAAGTTAACAGCTTAAAGGAACACGTTAGGAGGCAGAGGTATACTGGATAAGTAAAACAAGTTTCAGATAGGAGGAAGTAAAGGATCAAAGAAAGGTGAACTCCAAATGTGGCTACCATTATGATGTGCCCCTCAATCTATGAAGTAGGGAATATAAAGGACTGACAAGGTATGGCACAATGAGTTTATTATACACTATTTCCTCTCAACAGAAACACTCTGTCCTGGAGAAGAGTGAGGCTCAAATACACGACCCAGGAAATAAACTAAAACTGAAAAAGCTAAGACGCTTCTGAAAGTTCTAAGATTTACAAGCTCCTGTGCAAGGTTATATGAGCAATAACAACTCCAGGGAGAGGGCACTCTTTGATCAGCCCTGCTACCTGCAGGGCTGCAGGGACACAGCTTCCATTAGTTTCCACCTAGGCTGGGGTTGGCCTTTCAGCGATGCCCTTAAGTGATTCATGCTCCTCTAAGTAGCACTTCACCCACACTCCTATAAACTCATTGCTTCCATAAGCTAGACTCGAGTGGAATGGTTTTTTTGACCTGTGGTCAGTGCCCTAGATAGGGTGACTACTGAATGGTTGGTTTATTTCCCCAGTGAAAGTCATGCAACAGAATCCATCATCGCATTCTCACTAAGACTATGCTTACAAATGCTACAACCAGCTACTGATAAAGGGACAAGAGAACACCAGAGCAAGTTTATCCTTGTGAGATATGGGACTGCAATGACCAACTCTGGTGTAAGGACTCCAAGTAGTATGCTACAGAGGTTGAAGCACCCTTGAAAGTGTCTAGGAATTTCCCATTCTTTTCTTCCTTTATTTCTTCTTTCATATCTCCAAAGGATTCAGACATACAAACCTGTAAGTGCTCTCTCAGCCTCCTCAGGATCCTTACCCATCAAGTTCCACTCATTGGTCACTTCCCAATAAATGTCTTATGCATCTAATCATTTCCTGACACTTGCTTTTTGTAGAACCTGAACTAACATATAGAGGTTGTAACAAGAGAAGCCGGTGAGAAACAAGCTGGCTATGCTTATCAAACTACTGAAGGAAGTTCAGAAATAAGAGGCACCCGGGATTTTCAGGGCAGTTGTGCTGGCAGAGCAGAAAACAAGAGTATCAGTTGAACTTGCCCAGGAGCAGTCTGTGGCCATGAAATTTACCCCTCCCTTTCCTTCTGGAGACCTTGGACCCAGATGCATAGCTCAGATCAAAATGAAGTGCTGTACTTAGATGGGAGAGTCAACTAGGAATTTCATGTGTCAAACATGTTAAAATAAACAACTTCAGCCTCATTATAGTTAAGTTGTCTTGTGGAACTCCTGTAATTAGGCTTAGATGTTCCTGTGTGTCTCATCCTCCCAGCAGATATACCTCTAGCCCAAGACAGACACTCAAAAGGTTCTTCTCCATTAAACTGACTAGGTTAAGAGGAAACAAAAATCAAGCCTAGAGATACTAGACAACTATGAGGCTGTCCAAAATGGCTCCGTTTTTTTCTGATCACTTATAGTTAAGTTACTCCTATATCCAGAGTTTCTAGGCAACTATTTAATACTGTCCCCTAGAAAGGGAGGGAGGGAGGGATGGAGGGAGGGAGGGTGGGAGGGAGGGAGGGAGGGAGGAAAAGAAAGGGTCATCAGGTATAAGAGGAAACCTCTAAAAAAAGAGTCTAAAAGAAATAGAAAAAATTCTGAGGAGGTCATTTCTCACAAAAGCCAAACAAAGGGAATGTCAAACACAACATGATAAATATAATGGTTATCTTGATTAACTTGATTGGACTGAGAAGCAATTAGAGAAGTGGTTCTCAACCTACGGGTCGCGATCCTCTGGAGGTTGTCAAATGACCCTTTCACAGGGGTTGCACATCAGATATTTACATTATGATTCATAACAGTAGCAAAATTACAGTTATGAAGGAGCAATGAAATAATGTAATGGTTGGGCTCATCACAACATGAGGAACTGTGTTAAAGGGCCTCAGCATTAGGAAGGGTGAGCACCCCTGCTCTAGAGGATTAATAAAGCACACTTCTGGGTATATCTGTGAAAGTGTGTCTGTGTGGGTGTTTCCAAACAGGATTAACTATGAGAATGAGACTGTTCCCCAACATCACTAGCTCAATCCTATAGGCTGGGAACCTAGATAGAATTAAAGATGAAAATCAAGGTGGCCAGTGACTACATACATTGTTTCCTGGACACCATAATGTGAACTGTGCCACATTCTCCTCACCAGGATGGATGAAATCTTTGAAACCCAAAGCCAAAATCACTCTTCCTTCCCTTATGTTGTTTTGCTAAGATATTTTGTCACAGCCATTGAACAAGTATTTAACACAGGAAATTGGTACCAGTGAAGTGGTATTACTGTTGTACCTGTCTGACAATGTGGTTCAGAAGTCTTTGTAACTGATTCATGGAAGGAGTTTGGAAGAGTTTGGAGATGTGGGCTACAGAAACTCTAGAATGCACTAAACAGAACTTAATGATTCTGGTGGGAGCTAAGATCAAAACACTATTAGGAATGTGGAGAGTAAAAACTGTTCCTAAAGTTTTACACGGAAATGAGAACTCTGTAGGGAACTGCACTAAAGGCCATGGACATTACACTCTAGCAAGAAACCTGTTTTGATATTTGGTGTGAAGCTGAATATAAAAGTGGTAGACTAATGTGGCAGAGGAAGTCTCAGGGCAGCCCAGCATTCATGGATACTGCTGACTGCTTTTTAGCCAAGTTTATAATGAAATCATGAGCAAAAAGAAGAACAGAAATGTTTCAAAAACTTGCAATTTGCTCAGAAAAGAAAAGTGTAAAGTTGGGGCCAAGGAAAGTCCCAGTGCTGAAAAGCTTCGAGTCTTTAAGGGGAAGCCAAATACTTTGCTTTGGGACAACAGGAAGGATGCCTTGAAAGAATCTCAAGAATTACTCAGATTCCACTTCAAGAGTGGAAAGTTTCTGTTTCCTTTTTTAAAATAACAAGTAATTTTAAAAAAGCCAGACGTCTCTGCTTACACAGAGCTGCTTAAGAATGCATTTCCTTTTACTCAGTAATTCAGGCACTCAGAGGCCACTGCAGCCATGGCCCAAAGGGTCCTGGCACGTATTAGAACTGTGGTAGACTTTGGTATAGTCCATGGGATGCTGGTTTTGCAGGCATGCAGAATACAAGACTTGTAGGGTCTTGGAGGCATCAGAACAAGATTTTAGCAGCTAGGCAATGTGTGACAGAGTCAGGTCCCTGTAGGCAGCTCCTGAGAGGGAAATAGAGGAAGCTGTAAGAGTAAAGCCAAAGACGCAATGGAGACCCTAGGAAGTTAGGTATGTGGAACATAGAATATCTGCTGAGGAAAGCTATAGGCGATGAACAAAGCCAGGCCACACCGGTGGATAAGTGGACTGCAATTGCTAAGGCAATATTGAAGCAGGAGTGCCCAAGCCCCCTGGAGCTCATGACACCATCACTTATTCTGGAAGCTGCAAATGGATTTCCAAGACTGACTGTTTTCCCTATGGGTTTTCAACAGTGTTCTGGTCCCCACTCTTTCACTACTCTCCTGTTTGTCCTCTGTAGTACAAACATGTACTCTGTGCCACCGGAGCTTGGAAATAGCTGATGTCGTCTTGATTTTCTAGAGGCTCACAGCTACGAGTTTGCATTGAGTCTCAGATTTTGAAATTGGGCTTTTGAACAGGTTTTGTCTGTTAAGACTAAGAGAATTCTTGGGGATAGAATGAATACATTTTTTAAAAAAAGATTTATTTATTATGTATACAGTGTTCTGCCTGCATATATGGCTGCAGGCCAGAAGAGGGCACTAGATCTCATTACAGATGGTTGTGAGCCACCATGTGGGTACTGGGTATTGAACTCAGGACCTTTGGAAGAGCAGCCAGTGTTCTTAACCACTGAGCCATCTCTCCAGCCTGAATGAATACATTTTTGCAATAGGAACTAGATATGAGTTTTTTTGGGGGGAAGGGAGGGGAATGGGTAAAATATTACAGTTTAAGGAGACATGTTTGGATATCAAGTTGACAAGAGTGAACTTGTGATTACTGATCTTGATTGTTAGCTTGATTGGACTGAGAAACATTTAGGTTAGTAAAGCATGTTTCTGTTGTTCTGCCGAAGGTATGTCCAGAAATTACCTATGGAAAGAGGATCTTCCTCCTATAGGCTAGCGTCCTAGGCAAAACAAAGGGGGAAGGGAGAAAGCCCTCTAGCATAAGCACTCTCTTGTGTCTGCTTCCTGGCAACCATAATGTAAGTTGCTTATACCCTCCCTGTCATGATGAACTAAAACCTCTGGCACTGTGTGCCCAAATAAATCTTCCTGCCTTAAAGTTTTTTTGCTCAAATACTTTGTTGGAGCAGTGAAAAAAAACCTAACACAGTAGGTAAGAATGATATGAAACTGTACAATACTGACAACTTAAAAGCAACACAGTCAGAGAATAATGCCTTTGGACATTATAAATTGGAGCAAAGATAGGAGATTCAAATTGATGGGTTAGAAGATCAAATTGAAAAACTACAGCTAGGACAAAGGAAGAAGAGATAGGAGAAGGAAAGAAAAGGTGAAAGATGGTGGCTAATTATATATGCCATGTTATTTAAATAACAGCAGCCAGAAAAGAATGGAGAAATTGGAGGGATGTAGTTACCTAAGACTTTTTTCCCCTCTGAACCAAAGAACAATGAGTTTCTAGATATAAAAAGATTCTAAGCATAATGATTTTTACAAGAGCCGATAGTAAAGCATATCACTGAGAAACTTCAGGGGTCACTGGAGCAAAGAGACTATCACTTAAGCTTTCAAAAGAGAGAAACGGGGCCAGGTATTGTTGCGAGATGTATAGCTCACTAAATCCTCTCAGCAATTTTGGAAAGTGGTAAGATGTTGCACCCGACTTTTAGATAGAGAAACAGGCAGAGACTTTATATGATACACCTATGTCACACAGCTGGTAGGCGTGGTGTGCAGAAGCTCCCTGAGATGCCTGAATCTTTATATAGCTGCTATGCTGCTGCATTTTGTCAAAGCCCTGCAAGGTTGCATCTGACCAAGAATGCTATACATAGCTAAATTACTGATCAAAGCACAAAACTGAACAAACACATTTTCATATATCTAAAAAAAAGCACCTTTTCTCAGGAAGTTACTAGAGAGTATACTCTACTGAAAAAAAAAAAAAAAGAAAGAAACATGGGAAACCTAGAAAGCAGGGAAATCAGCACAGAAAAAAAAAAGGAATTCCTTTAATGACAATCAAGATGTAACAACAGAGGACCCCTCTGTTATAAAGAAAAACAATAAATGTACTGAGAGAAGTCACACAGTTCAGGGGGACAGCAAAGAACTAAGCCAAGTGTTGTGAAATAATCTTTTTTTTTTTGTACACTGTGAATGTGTCACTCTGATTGGTTTAATAAAAAGCTGAACGGCCAATGGCTTGGCAGGATTTCCAGGCATGGAGGACGCTGGGAAGAAGGGAGGGATGCCAGGAGACGTGGATGGAGTAGGAAAGCAGGATGGACAGTACATAGAGGAGGTAAACGAGCCTCGGGGCAGCATGTAGATGAAAAGATATGGGTTAATTTCAGTTATAAGAGCTAGGTAGAAACTAGCCTAAGCTAAAAGCCAAGCTTTCATAATAAGAAGTCTCTGTGTCATTATTTGGGAGCTGGCAGGAGGGACAGAGAAAGACTTGCTACAGCTAGGTATTTACTCCAGGAGCAATAATTATATTAAATATCATATTATACCAATAACTCAAGTATGAGTAATTAGAAATGGAAAAATAGAATAGATTTTGCAGGTAGGCTGGGGACAGGTGGGAACAGGAGTGGGAAGGATCAGGTGTGGGGGGAGATGGAATGGAGGGAAAAAAGAGAAAAAATATAAATAAAAAAATGAACAAAGGATAGTAAGGACAAGCAGGAAGGAATGTAGAAGCAATTAATAAATGAGCTGTATCTTTTGAAGCAGTAAGGTGATAATTGATATTTAAAATTATAAATACAAGAAATAGTATATGTTGCTAGGTACAAAAGGAATAGTGATGAATGCTTAAAGCAGGGTGAGGTGGAATGAACTGGGACAAAAATTCTGAAGTAGTATGGTGTGATAGCTATGTGTATAGTTCTTTTCTCAGAGAAATGGATTGTTACCTAGAAGTATAAACTGAAATAAACCCTTCCCTCCCCAAGTTGCTTTTGGTCAAAATGTTTTATCACAGCAATAGAAAAGCAAACTTAGAACAGGAATAAAGGATAGAAAGGGAGAGCACAGCCGGGCGGTGGTGGCGCACGCCTTTAATCCCAGCACTCGGGAGGCAGAGCCAGGCGGATCTCTGTGAGTTCGAGGCCAGCCTGGGCTACCAAGTGAGTCCCAGGAAAGGCGCAAAGCTACACAGAGAAACCCTGTCTCGAAAAACCAAAAAAAAAAAAAAAAAAAAAAAAAAAAAGAAAGGGAGAGCACATCTGTAAATGAACCCCACCTAAGAAATATCTTTCTTATTAAATTTAATAATGTAACATCAGGATCTTGGATAAAACTGACTTTGTAAGTAATTCAAAACTGGCTCTCTTTGGGGGATATTATTTTACATGTTACAAATTATAAAGTTTTGTTTTCAAGGGTAGCAAAGTTAATACTATACTGGGGCTACAGAAGTATACCAACAATAACAAAAAAGGTATTTTTAGCTGTTTTATTTATTGTATAAGCTTTACTAGCCAATTTTAGTGTTTGTTCTCCTGTATAACATTTTTTAAAAACCTCTTGTCAAAATAGTAGAGATTTAAAAAGCATTATTTCCAAAGTGATAATAATACTCACTTAAGTCTAAGATACTCTGAAATAAATCCACACCTCTGTACTGAATATGGATGGCTCTCCCACCTAAACATAAGCACTCATTTTATACTGTCTCAATTCATAAAGAGTTTGATCCACTCTTAATGGAGTGCGAAAAACCACAATTAAAAAGGTCCTTTTCTCATTTTATTTCTTGGTTAATTACAATGTTCAAACAGACCACTGGAAATAATTTCCTTTTAAAATTATCAGTTTTGCCTGTTTTATTCTCTTTCTCTCTTTTTAATATGGCATGGGTCTCATTAATGTCATTAGTTGCAGTGCCTGCTGAGAGAAAACGCTGACTTCATGCACATGGAATCAATTTCCTGAATTATAAAAAAGAGCTTTGTGAAGCTACTTCTTGTATAGTATTTATTTCCCTAGAAGCTTTCTCTGTGGGAATGCTTTGAGTAGTGTGATAGGTGCCAGATTGCCAAATCTCATTTATGCAATCAATTTAGTTTTGCATTGTGTTCCTTTTTTGTTTCCAGCTATTTATATGCAATAAATGACATATGCAGCAGCATATACAGACCTTATTCAACGCCTGTCCCTGGAAGCCTGTATACTCTCTAGCTTTGTATGTTGGTATTTTGTGGCCAAGGTTACTCTTGCGTGAAAAGAGAACAGGACACCAAGGTATATGAAGCAAGGCAGAGGCATTAGGGAAAGAGGGAATCATATGCACAGCTTGAGTGATTAGCATAGCAGGTCAGGGACAGGGGTGCCAGGGTAGGCAAACAATGCCACAGATGGGCTTTAGAGCCAACACTGGAGAACAAAGAAAAGGAAAACCAAGGTGTCACCAAGACAAAGGAGAAACACCAAACTTAAAGATGAAAAATCAGAGTTAGGATCCTGAAGTAGTGTGAAGATACCGTCCTCAGACCTACCATAGAAACTGAAGGACGATGTCTACCACATCTTCCCAGTTCTGTGACAAAGCATTATAGGTATTCATAATTCAGATCTACTACCTAAGTCTTTGAGGGAAAGTTCAGGTTTTTATATGGTGGGACTTAATAAAGAAATAATAAAGAGTGGAGAGAAGTGATATTCAGAATAGAAAACAAAACAACAAATGAATACAAAGACAATTATAAGAGTGTCAGGTATGGCATACACCTTTAATCCTGTAATACCAGCAGCTGGGAGGCTGAAGCTGGAGGATTATGAGTTCCAAGGCCAGCCCAAGATACACAGTGAGACCATCTCTCAAATTCAAAGGCCAAATAAGCAAAAAGAAAATGATAGGCGTAAAACAGCCAATGGATGCTGAGCTTTCAAAAGGATAGGTACATACAGTAAGTCAGACTATATGATACATTCTGAATTTACAGGGACAGAAAAGTATTTCAAAATAGCATACATTCATTGGTAAAAATCTTTAAAAATCGTGTGTGTGTTCTTTGTCAGAGGACAACTTTGTGGAGTTGATTCTCTCTTTTCACTTTTATGTGGATTCTGGGTTTTCAAACTCAAGGCTTGAATGACAGGTGGTTTTAAAAACCTGTCAAGCCAATTTGTTGGCCCTTATTGACATATTTCTGGCTTACATTTTACAAGCAGCTATTGAAATATTTTAAACATTGGGATACATTCATTATTAGGTTTACAAATAATATTTGAACATTAAGCATAGCAGAAACAACAAGTGCCATAAACTGTTCTAATAAGTCTTTAGTATAAAAGAGACTGATAAAAAGAAATACTGATGAACCAGCTACTGTGTATTAGAGCAAGGACTATTTTTAAACTCCCTAAGTTGGATGCAGTTGAGAATTGTATTACGACCATGCACTATATCTGATAGACTCTATCAGATAGATGGTACACATAGCAGACAGCACATGTTTACCAAATGAGATTTTGAAGAGTGTTCATCTAGAGGTACAACAGAATAAGGATAACCTATATCTCCTGCTATGGAGCAAATCACAGAATAACTCTTTTTCTTCAAAAAGGAAGATGCAAAGGAGTATATGAAACATGCCACTTTTCAATCAAGAAAGAGGAATGTGTTTGTTTACAATACAGTACTTCCAATACTGAAATACAACTATGTAATCTGAAAGACAAAGAATAAAAACTACTGAAAATGATTAAATATGAAGGGAACAGGAATAGAAAACATACTTATGTGTATGTATCTTACTTTACAGTTCACTTTTATAACCATCAGATTGTTTTTTATAATTAAAAACATTAAATAGAAATTAAAAATAGCTAGAAATAAAATTAGAGTGAAACAAGTTAATAATATAGCCAGTCACTGACTAAACCAATAAATAGTTATTTTAAGTAAACTTTGTATTTAAAACCCTTGAAAATTATTGGAAGCTTTGTAATTATAAACACAGTTACCATGCTTCCAGTAGTGTCCTCTGCTTCCACACCACTTCATCATTACTAAAAAATTGTCTTAACAGTTACAATAAAAATGATAATCAATGACAAGGTTTCCAACTAGATTCTCAGATTTCCAGTCATATGTAGATAAAAGGAAGATGCCATCAGAATCTTCATGTAAGTTGTGCCTAAAAGATGGATGACTTGATCTCTTAAAGTAGAAAAACCACTGAAAAGGTGACTGAAGAAGACTGCTATATGAAACCTGGAAATGTTGCCCCCCACTCCACCCCAGATTTCAGTTCTGAAGGTGATTCCTTGGCTGTCGGAGCCACCTATCCACTTAAAGGCAGTACAATGTGGTGATTATGAACAAGACCTTCGAGACTGACAATGCTGAGGTAGAATCTAGGCCACTTACTTGATTGTTTTCTGAGTCTGTACAAGCCACTTAACCTCTGTCAAGCTTCAGTTCTTTTGCCTGAAAAACTGGCATAATTTGGAAACTATATAATAGAATTGTAATGAGAAAAATGAGACACCTTTTACTAAGGCATTTTACGCAACTAAAATGCTAAGTAAATGTTACCTGTTGCTGGCATATTTTTGTATTATTAATTCTCATCACTGTAAGATCCTATTCATCTTATTTCACTCTAACAAATTTCTATTTTTAACCATATTGCAAGTGTAGTGATAATTTTCTAACTACAGCATCAATGGAAATAAGATAAGCTTGATCATATTTGACAGAATTCGGTAACAGTATCTCCCTTTCTGTAAGTCATTAGAATTAAGATTCTTTGAAATCACATTAAAAATCACGATGAAGAAATTTTCTAAGCATGAAAGTTTATTTTAATTAAGAAGAGAACTTTCTTTTCTCACTGACCTAGAAAGCTGAACAAATGAATGAAACAAATATGAAAATTCTAGACCCATGTGGCATCATTGATGAATTCTATCAAACATATAATAATGTCAATTCTACACAAATCTTCATCTTCAAAATGGAAAGGAACATGTCTCAACTTGCTATAGAAGATCAGCATAACCTTGTTAAAACAATAGCAGCAGCAACAACAACAACAAACCGAGTAAGGTAGGAATAGAACAACAAACCGAGTAAGGTAGGAATAGAAAGAAATGTTATTGATCTTTAAAAGGTCATTCACAAAAACACTCCCCACAGCTGACATCATACTTAATGGTGAAAGACCAAATGCTTTCTAACAGAAAGACGACACTATCTTCTTGGCCCCAGTTCTAATTTATACTGCAGTCGAATTCTAGCTAGTGCAGTACAGTAAGAAAACCAGACTAAGAAAGATGTGTATTTGGGACGACACAACTAACACATAAGCAGTCTCCATGAAGAAAATAGTATGAAATCTATCACAAATTCCAGAAGGACTGAATTTAGCAGGACTACAGAACACAATAAAACTAATATATCAAAAATTAATTGTATGCATGTATCCTAGTATAAAAAAACTTGACATTAAGATAAAAATTATAATGAGTCAAATATAAGAAATAAAGTTTTCAGCCAGGGAGTGGTGGTGCATGCCTTTAATCCCAGCACTCGGGAGGCAGAGGCAGGCGGATCTCTGTGAGTTCAAGGCTATCCTGGACTACAAAGGGAGTTCCAGGGGAGGTGCAAAGCTACACAGAGAAACCCTGTCTCAAAAAACCACAAAAAGACCCCACAAAACAAAACAAAACAAAACAAAAACACAAAAAACAAACAAACAAACCAACAAAAACCCAGAAACTTTTCAAACGATGTGAAAAGATTTGCAATAATTTAAAATGCTGTTTAGATATATTAAAACATAACTAAAAGAGTTTGAGTTGAGTTAGAGGACTTTCTATAAACTTTCAACAGTCATCAATTAGAAATCATTTATTAGCATTAAAAATATAAGGTACAGAGAAAAACTAAAATCATTTCCTCTAAAATTAACAAGACAAAG
The DNA here is from genome assembly GCF_049852395.1 of Peromyscus maniculatus bairdii. Classification (NCBI taxonomy): domain Eukaryota; kingdom Metazoa; phylum Chordata; class Mammalia; order Rodentia; family Cricetidae; genus Peromyscus; species Peromyscus maniculatus. The sequence continues at coordinate 129,621,424 of NC_134875.1, read as the reverse complement.
ATGTCCAGTATTAAAGTTCTTATTCAAAATAATGCTTGAAATCTTAGGCAAAGCAATAAGCAAGAGACTGCTATAAAAAAGATACAAACAACAAAAGAAGTAAAATTATCCCTGTTTGCAGACAATAAAACATTGTATTTCCAAGACCCAAAAGACTACACTATAAGACTATTAGATCTTAGAAACATCTTTTCAAAAGTAGCAAGATATAAAAGTCAGTAGCTTCTCTATACAACAATAAGTTCACTGAGGAAGAACTCAAGGCAACATAACTCACAATAGCTTCAAAAATTGCCTATTCATAAATTGAACTAAAGATATTAATAACTTCTACAATACAAACTTGAAAACATTGAAGAAACTGAAGACCTCACATGTTTATGGATTGGAATAATACTTTTTATTTTATTTTAATTTTTTTATTTGACAATACTATTCAGTTCTACATAATAGCCACAGATTCTCTTGTTCTCTCCTTTCCTGCCCCCCTCCCCTTCCCCCCAGCCTACCCCCCATTCCCACCTCCTCTAGATCAAGGTCTCCCCCGAGGACTGGGATCAACCTGATAGACTCAGTCCAGGCAGGTCCAGTCCCCTCCTCCCAGATTGAGCCAAGCGTCCCTGCATAAGTCCCAGGTTTCAAACAGCTAACTCATGCAATGAGCCCAGGAACTGGTACCACTGCCTAGATGCCTCCCAAACAGATCAAACCAATCAACTGTCTCACCTATTCAGAGGGCCTGATCCAGTTGGGGGCCCCTCAGCCTTTGGTTCATAGTTCATGTGTTTCCATTTGTTTGGTTATTTGTCCCTGTGCTTAAGATTCAATGAAATCCTCATAAAGACCTACAGAGAACTAAAAAAGGCAATCTTAAAATCCACATGGAAGCCAGGCATAGTGGTACATGCCTTTAATCCTAGCACTAGGGAGGCAGGGGCAGTATGATCCCTGTGAGTTATCGGCCAGCCTGGTCTACACAGAGAGTTTTAGGACAGCTAGTGCTACATAGAGAGAACCTGTCTTAAAAAAAAAATTCCATGTGGAAACACAGAAGTCCCTGAATAGCCAAAGCAATCCTGAGCAAAAAGAAAAATGCTAGAGGTATTACAATATCTTACTTCAAACTATATTATATAGAAACAAACAAGCAAATATGCAAAACCCCCACAACTATGGCACTATTAAAATAGCGTGTACACACACACACACACACACACACACACACACACACACACACACACAACGTATAGAACAATGGAATAGGGTGGAAGATTCAAAAACAAGCCCATGTAGCTACAGTTCTAATTTCTGGCAAAGGTAACAAAAGCATATTCTACAGAAAAAGATAGCTTCTTTAACAAGTGCTAGGTAAACAGTATATTCACAGTAGAAAACTGGATCTATAACCTGCTCTCCCCCACTATATAAAATCAACTCAAAATGAATCAAAGACCTTAATTTAAGGTTAGGCATGGTGGCATGTGCCTTTAACCCTAGCACTCAAGAGGCAGAAGCAGGTGGATGTCTGTGTTCAAGGCTAGTTTGGTTTATAAAGTGAGTTCCAGGCCATCCAGTGTTACACAGTGAGAACCTGTCTCAAAAAAACTTAAATAGAATATAATAAAGAAAGATTTTACTGTAAGATTCTAAATTTGAAACTATTTTCAGAAAATACACTTTTAAGATCTAGTCAAAGTATATACCACAATAATGACCAGCCTGGCACAATGGGCCCTAAGGGTTCGATAGTGGCACACACACCTTGGCAGTAACCAGCAGCTCTCTAGTTGAAATTAAGACCACTCGACAAGAGAGAAATCATATGTGGAATGGAAACCTAGCCAACTGCCTAGGGCTATGAAATCCTGGGGCTTGGAGGAGAACCTACAACTACCACTTTACTAAACCAGCATAACCCCTAACTACATTCCAAGTATTTGTCCTTATGCCCACAGATGAGTGTAGTTCTCATCTCTCACCAAGGGAATTTCTCTTTGCAACAGACAACCACTACAGAAAACCACAGCCAATTAAAATGCAGAGTTAATGGATTCTTACAAAATGCTCCTGCACCTAAAGCTCAGGGATCATTGCGTAAGAGGGACACAAAGATTGTAAGAGACAGGATCAAGATGTTTGCTGTGAGGTTGTGTCTTCCAGTGATGTCAGAAGCTAGACCCATAGTCTCACCAACATGACTGCCTAAACATGAGCTGAACAAGGAGGACATCAATAGACATGCCAAAGTAGACGGGAGAAAGACCACAAGGCCTCAACCTTCTACACAAAGAACTACAGACAACTAAGAAATGCTGGGAGTGAGAAGAGTAGTCTTCACTAGGGAGGAGCACAGCAATTGGTTGTCCAATACCAAACAATCAGCCCTGAAAACATTCACACAAGTTACATTATACAGACTAAGCAGGTTATATTTAGGAATATACCTATCTCTACATATACATATATGCACGTAACACCAATAAATGAAAACAAGGCCATAAATTAGAAAGAGAGCAGGGAGCTGCACATGGGAGCACTTGAGTGAGGAAAGGGAAGGGAGAAATGATGTAATTACATTATAATCTCAGAAATAATTTTTTTTAAAAAAGACTCAGGCATTGCCTCTACCACCTGTGGTAGTCAAGGGAGCTGACCCTCTCCTTTTACCAGCTGCAGCACGTGGGAGAGTGGGCCCTGTACCTCACCTGGGCAACACAGCGGAGCTGGCCCTCATGGTCCCCGTGTGGGAGAGCCAATGCTGAGGGCATGAAGCAGGAGAACTGGCCCTGCCCCTTGCTAACTGAGGCAAGGGTGAACTAGCTAGGGCAATGGGGTACTGTTGGAGAGCTCACCCTGGTGGTGAGGACAAGGGAGAGCTGGTGGGCTGACCAACCCTGCAACTACCCAGGCCCAGACCAGGGTTATTAGTTGGCCCACCCTGTCATCTACCCCATCTGTGATCTGCTGGAGCATGTGAAGGGGCCAGTCCTGCAGACTCAAAGCTGCAGCATCTCCATGAAACAGGGCAACAACAGATATCCAAGAGGAGTCCCAATGAGGGCCCAGCATGGATAGTGCAGCAGAAACCAGAGGCCTTGAACCAGTCCAATGACTCTTTGCAATGAACACTGCAAGTAAAGATATATGGACAAAAGTTTCCTGTGTGACTCACTGTGTCATACTACTGCTTCCATGATGAGATTTTTTTCCTTTTTTTCTCTTAATTTTATTTTATTGGGGGGGGAGCTGCAAGGGCAGAGGGCAGATATGAAAGGTCAGGAACTGAATGGGATTAGGATGCATGATGTGAAAGACACACGAATAAATAAAAAGCAAGTTTAAATAAATCCAAGCAGAGGCAATGACTTTCTAACTAGAACTCTGACAGTTCAGTAAATAATAGCAAGATCTGACAAATGGAATTGTGTGAAATGAAACAATCAGCAGAGTGAAAATACAGCTTACAAAATCAGAGCAAGTCATTGCTAGCTGTTTACTGAGCAAGTTATTAGTATTCAGAATATATATGAACTCAAAAAAATAAACATCAAAATAACAAATAATCACATCAATAAATGAACAGAAAAGACAGTTTTCAAAGGAAGAAACACAAGTAGCCCAAAATACATAAAAACAATTTCAGCATCTTTAGTAATCAGGAAAATGTAAAAACTACATTGAGATTACTTCTCACTCCACTAAGAATGGCTATCATTAAGGAAATAAACAAAAACACCCAACAAATGTTGGCAGGATGTGGGGAAAATGAAATGCAAGAAAATTTGCTTTAGAAAGACAAAAATGTGTCTAAACTCGAGATACCACACAAGATCCTAAAAATAAAATAAATATTCATGTTCTCTCTACTCTTCAGAATACAAAAATATTTACTCACACAAAGTTGACCTACATAAATAGAAAAAAATGTTTATGTATTGAAGGACTTAACACAATTAATTTAAGATGTCTCATTCTTCTCAAATTTGCATAGATTAAAATCAATCCCAATCAAAACCTCACACCTTTTTAAAAACTTTTTACAATAAAGAACTTAGAATAGAGCAAGAAGTTTTGGAAGCAATGACAGAATTTAAGTTAGTATAACTTAAGAGTTAATTATAGAAGTAACCCAGACTGCATGGATTATTTTTGATGAAGGTGCCAAAATACTCTGATAGACAAAGGTACCTTTTTCCAATAAATACCAACAGAACAAGTAGCCATTCATGAATTTCAACTCTAATCTCACACTGAAAAATAAACTACTATCAAAGGGGATCATAAATTTAGAGTAATGGCTAAAGCTACAATTATGCTGGTATATACAATAAAAATTTTCATAAAGCTGATGCTGACAAAGTTTTCTTAGAACACAGAAACCATAAAATAAAAAAATCAGAATTTCCCCCAAATGAGAAACATTTAATCTTTTAAAGATTCCATTAAGTATATAAAATGGAATGTCACAAACTGTGAGGAAAAAGTTGCAATATATATACTTGATAAAGAACAAGTATTCAGAGTATGAGTCACTGTAACTTAATACAATGAAGATATACCCCTTCCCTGATCACTCTCCATCTCCCCCTCCCTCCCTCCCCCTCCCTCCGTGTCTCTCTCTGTCTCTCTGTCTCTGTCTCTGTCTCTCTCTCCTCCTCCTCCTCCTCCTCCTCCTCCTCCTCAATCTGTGGGTCGTGACCCTATTGGGGGTCATATACAAGATATCCCGCATATCAGATACTTATATTATGATTTATAACAGATGAAGTAGCAATGAAAATAATTGCAGGATTTGGGGTCACAACATGAGGAACTGTATTAAAGGGTCACAACACTAGAAAGGTTGAGAAGCACTGATCTAGACTATGTCAAACTGACAGTTAAAGCTAACAAGGACAGCTTCTCGTTTATGTCAAGGGATGCCCTTCTCCAGCTGTTTCCTATCAAAATCACTCCCATCGGTCACGCTTTCTTTCTCTTTCCTACTAGCTTTCACCTTCCAGCAATACTGATGCTGAATGTACCCGCTCCCCATCTTTAATCTCCACCCCTATTCCATACACTGTTCCTCTTTTCTAGAGCAGAGCTTCTAAACCTTTTCTACTTGTAATCCCTTTTTGCTCAAGAAATTTGTATCGACCTCAGGTATATATATAGGTATGTATAAATCAAACATTTACCGATAACAAATCATAAAGAAACTTTAAAACAATTCTTTGGCACTCATATAATTTTACTATTGATTAAAGATGAAAGCAAATTTTCATACTAATGAAATAGACGTGCCTGTTTATTTGCAAAGAATTAAATTTTGGCTGGATACTGGATACTGCAGGACAGAGAGCATCTTTGTTTTTCAGAGTTGATCAATATTTTGATTTTATAATTGTCAATGCTGAGATTGCCTCTTTGCATAAATATATAGTATAAAATGGCAGAAATACACTTAAGACTATTTCAGAAATTGCTGGAAATTCTGTCCTAATTTAGAGCCAAATTTATTTAATGATTTGTAAAAAATGAAACCAAAGCCAGCAGCTCAAACAGTAATTTTTAAAAATAATCAAAAATTTAAAAACAATTCAGTGATATACTTCTTTGATATTTACATGCTAAGGAACAACAGTAGGGCAATTTTGCTTTTTTTCTATAATTAAACTATTATTATGTTTCCATAAAAGCCAAAAAATTTTTATGTACAATAAAAACACTAAATTGTAACATACAATCGTCTCAAATCTGACCTGAGGTATATGTAGGTGTTACATCATGTGCAAAGTGTGTGCACTGTGTGTTCAGAAGCAAGTCACATGATATAACATGGGTGATTGCTACTAGAAATATTTCAAATTCAGCATGCATTTGCTTTTGAATCAAGTTTTGGTTGTTGCATGTTCAGAAACTGTTTCCTGTTGCCAAATTTTCACAGCCCCCATATTCTGTTATATGATGTCATATGGGGTTGCCTTAAGAAGCTTAAGAAGCCAGGATCTAGTGGAACACCTCTGTTACACACGTCTCTTCTTCCCACTAGAAAATCTCTGGAATATCTCCAGTGCAATTTTTCCTCTCAAAAAGTATCCTGTATTTCCTTCCTTTCTGCTCCTCCTTCCTCAGCCTACTGCAATCTGGCTTCTGACTCCACGGCAGCACTGAAAGCACTCTGGCTAAGGTTCCCACCGATTTCTATGCTGATAAATTCCACCAACATCACTATTATTCTATCAATTGGTCTCTAAACCATTTCTGACACCAGAGAAAACAAATTTTTCTCTCCGCTTTGATAACAGCATCTCAGAGGGTAATTCTCCAAATCTCTTTTGGTAACTCTTCTTTTTATAAATGGAGGTGTTCCTCGGGATCCTGGTAGCCTCCCTCATTTCTTTCATCTTTTGTTCAGACCTTTGTTCCCACTTGTAGGTAAAAATAACAATTTATATTTTAGTATTTCATCAGGAGCTAAGAGCAATAAACCACCTGCACAACAAGTCTACTAATTCACCACTCTGCACCCCTACTTTCAGTGACCTAACCCCAACAAGTTCACATACTAATTCATTGACTGGCATAGAAGAAGTTGTCACTTTCCCTTCTGTTCAAGAGCTGAGCAAGTACCTATTAAAGCATGTTAATAGTTTCTTGTTGCTTTGGCAGTAAATCACTTCAAACTTTATGTTTTAAACAACACAACATAATCATATTTACAGTTTTAGAGATCAGCCTCTACAATAAATCCTACAAAACAAAAATCAAGGTATTGGCAGGGTTGTGTGGTGATATTGTGTTCCCCAATATATTGTGAACACTAATAAACTTATCTGGGGTCAGAGACCAGAACAGCCATTAGATATAGAGGCCAGAAAATGATGACACACACACCTTTAATCCTAGCATTCTGAAGGCAGATCCGTCTGGATCTCTGTGAGTTCAAGGCCACACCGGAAACAACCAGACATGGTAATAGACACTTTTAATCCCAGGAAGTGATGGCAGGAAGCACAAAGGTATATAAGGCGTGAGGACCAGTTAAGCTTTTAGGCTTTTGAGCGCAGTTCGGCTGAGATCCATTCAGATGAAGACTCAGAGGCTTCCAGTTTGAGGAAACAGGATCGCCGGAGAAGTTGTCAAGGTGAAGTCAGCTGTGGCTTGTGTCTGGCTCTCTGATCTTCCAGCATTCACCCCAATACCTGGCTCCAGGTTTGTTTTTATTAATAAGACCTTCTAAGATTCGTGCTACAGGGTTAGTTCCTTTTGGAGGTTCTAAGGGAGAATCTTGTTTCTTGTGTCTTTAAACTCATAGAAGCTGCCAATGTTCTTTGGATCACAGCTGCATCATCCCAATCTCTAATTTGTCACACTACCGTGTCCTATAAATTAAATCTCACCCTGTCTGTCTTTTTATCAAACCACTGTCATTAGATTAAGCCTACAGAAATAATCCAGGATAGTCTCTCATCTCTAGATCTTTAACCACATTACAATTTCATTTTGCTATATGAGTTAACCCAATCTCGAATTGTGGGTTTTGGATATGAACATCTTTTAGGGGTCAGTGGATATCACTCAGCTTCCACACAATGTAACAACAATCATATAAAATTTAGAATCTAAATGAATTTTCCTTTGCTGCCTCATGATATCCTTTAGGGTAGGTTGACTTTTACTTCTTAATATCTGACATAGGAAGAAGTTAATAAAGATCTATTAAATCAACCTAACAAAGCATTCCTGTTGAGAATGTCCTGGAAATGCAAATGTCAGATAACTTAATGTCAGTATTTCAATTTAATCTTAAAGCAATGGGGCTACAGAGAAAGTTACTATTAACAATATATTCTGAAGATTGAGGAAAGTAGTAATTAAGAAAAAAACGTAGTTAATTGGCAGAACAAATTAGAAGTGGGGTGAAACTGAAGAATAGCCTATAGAAAGTTTTGCAATGGTTCAGCAATTAGTAAACTTGAGCCCCACCTTAGGTGTTGGTAAGTGGGAATGGAGAAAGGGAACAAAGGGATATGGCTCCTGTTATTACAAAGACAGAATAAATCAGTCTCCAGTATTATGGAATATTAGTTTAAGATGTGTTACCTTTGTTTATGCTGTGGAGTATTTGTTTAATGATGCAAAGATGTGTTGCATCCTTTTATGTTGCATTTGTTTAACTTTGTAAAGCTGTGTTACTGTGCCTGCCTAAAACACTTGATTGGTCTAATAAAGAGTTGAGTCCAATGGCTAGGCAGGAGAGAGAAATAGGCGGGGCTGCCTGGCAGAGAGAATAAATAGAAGAAATCTAGGCTCGGGAGGAGAGCAAAGAGAAAAGAGGAGGAGCGAGAAAAGGAGAAGGTGAGGAAGACACCAGGGGTCAGCCATAAAGCCACAGAGTAAGAGGAAAGAAAGGTATACAGAATAAAAAAAGGTAAAACGCCCTGAGGCAAAATGTAGTTAAAAAGAAAGGGGATAATTTAAGTTAGAAAAGCTGACTAGAAACAAATCAAGCTAAAGCCAGGCATTCATAAGTAAGAATAAATCTCTATGTATTTATCTGGGAGCTGGGTGACAGGCCCCCAAAGAGTGTAAAAAGAAATCAACTACACTCCAGGACAGCATTATTAGTGTCATCACTCCCCAATGTGTTGGCATTTATATGACCCACTATTAAAGGAATCCATTTGATCATACCTACTTCTTCATACTCTTCTTAAAGTCTAATTTTCAGAGAGAATCCTGGGTTTTACTTTAATATACAAATCAATAGCATTTTCACTAAAATTCACTTGGTCATTCATATTATTGTACACAAATTCTCTAGGTAATATTTATGAAATCCTACCACAACAAGCCCAAATACACAATATGGACTAACACAATATTCTGAATCAAATCATGGATTTATTTCATTTATGTGGATGATGTTTTAGGTAAAAATTTGATTTTAAAAGCTGAATTTTCCCAAATTGATAAGAATCAATACTAACAATTCTATGGTGGATATGCTATGGTATTTAGTTAGTTATTAACCATTTAATGGAAATAAGGAAAAGAAAGCAAAATAAAATGAAAAAAACTGCCAAGTATTATAAGATGGGGTAGCTCGATACAATATGGCATCAAGCTATCCCACCTGTGTGGCACAGGTCATGAAACTGGAAAGGGTACTCTCAGCGGGGAGGGGGGGATCATAAAGGGGAGATAAAAACAGAAAGAGGGGTTGGGGATTTAGCTCAGTGGTAGAGCGCCTGGGTTCAGTCCTCAGCTCTGGGGGAACAAAAAGTACTAGTTTAAAAAACAGAAAAAGGAAGGTAATGTAAAATTGACACAAAAGAAAAGTCTACTGGGAGAGGGAACCATCAAGAGGGAGACAAGGGAACAAGGAAGGGCAGCAGGGGGGAATGAATAACAAAGTATACATGAAAACATCATAATGAAACTCAGTAATTTGTATGCTAACTTCAAAGTTAAAACAACAACAGCAACAGACCACACTATATCAGCTAGGTATGGTGGCGTATGCTTGTAATCCTAGCACTCTGGAGGGCAAGGTGGAAGTTTTAAGGCCAGCCTGAGCTGCAGATTGAGACTCTATCACAAAAACAATAAATAAATAAAAAATAGAACAAAACCTCCACTATACTCATTGCTAAATAAAAGATCCATGCCCCTACACTACTTATTAATTCACGGTCTCCGCATTTCCACCCGTCAATGACTGCTTTTCACTACTGAAGTTGGACTCAATTTTTTTTTTTCCGGCTGGCACAACACTAAGGTTTGCCAACAGAGGGCACCGGAAGGACACCAAAGGAGAAGTATTTTGCTCTCTGGTTCCAGAGGTTTTTCTCATAAGGTTTCGAGGTGTGTGCAGCTTAATTTTCAGTGCCCAGCATGTGGCACCTGTCCATGAGTAGTTTCTCTCAGAATCCTGTTTAGGTGTCCTTTCAGCAGAGTACTGCTGTTAGAGTACTCTCTCTGTGACCAGATTCCTCAGGCACATCTTTAGTCAGTTTTCTGCACATTCTAAGGTGAAGCCTATCCCTAGGGATAGCTTCCAGTAGACCCTAGAAGGCAGATTTCCATTGTTTCCTACCAGCATGATGTTTCAGCAAACCTGTGGTCCAATTAGCTATCACCTGCTCTCTTCAACAAGGACTGAATCTCAGTGGCCAAACCCTGCCCAAGTGTTCCACTTGAACCCTTGGAGTAGTGGCTATTCCTTAAGCCTGCTAGTCCTATATTTATTTACCAGAGTCTATAATTTTTACCAGCCCATACCACAGAGGGCAATAAGTCATTATACTAAACTTTTCCTGTTCAAATAATTGCTGTTTGGCAATCTCTGGAAGGAACTATGAATGATACACCTTAGGTACAACCAGATTAGTTAAAATTATAAAAGTATTCAGCAAACCCTTTGGGTTCTCAAAACTATAGAAATTAAACTGGTTACAAATAGAATCAAAGACAATGGCATTAGATTTTTTCCTTATTTCAGGATTAAACATTTTAAAATACACTATGAAAGCAAAACAGCAAGTACACTTCCTTTCATGCTTTTTTTCAGTTAAACCACCTACATCTGTCTATTGTGATCACACCAAAGTAGCTTTGTGCTCAAATCTAATGAGTTTCTTACAAAAGAATTTCATGCTGTCTTCCAGGATATTCTACCACTGATGATGTGTCCTTACAGGTTTGCTTTTTTTGTTGTTTATTGTAGACCTAAACCATTTAGCAAAAATAAGAATTGTTTTACAGTTCAAAAGGCAATTTTATGTTTCCTTATAATATTCTTGAGAACCATGCCAAAAAGCATATAAAAATATGCCTAAAATAATTTCTTTATCTTTTGATTATAAAACTATTAAAATTCAGTTTTAATGAACAGTGCTAGACTGGATTTTAGTGTCTAATTGTAGAACACAATCTATCCTTATTTTAGTCTTTCATTTAGAGACAAATTATTCACTGTTGTCATATTGATCTTCAGTTGAGGACATCTGTGTACTGCTTCAGAATGGAATAAGGACCAAGAGCATCTACATCCTCATTCAAACATTTAAGGTAACAGTCTGAGCTTTAAAATGTATTTGGTATGACAGAGTAAAGACAGCCAGAGATTTCTTCCATTCCCATCCAGAGATGGGATCTATAGCCTTTCTTCTTCAACACCAAAGAGTTGTGACTTTTCAAACCAGTAAAGAAGAGTGGGAAAGAAACTGCCTGTGGATCATTTTCCTTATTATCTAGGCAGGCCTGTCACCACACCACTTGGACTTTTGGTTGAGATTTAAAATGTCACATTTTTGTGTATGGGTAGTCTAATAATTGCCAAATTTCATTCAAAATAAGTCTTTACATTAAAGTATATTACTAACATTTTTCGAAATAATAGTACTACTATTATTAGTGATTTAAATTATTATTATTTAATCATCATGATTCATGGTGCCTTTACCCACTGTCTCACTGGCCCCATATCAGAAATATCTGAATATAAATTCACTTAGCTTTCATTTAGTAGAAACCTTTTACTCATTTCATGTTCATAAGATATTTTCCTTATTAAGATCAGTATATGATTCAATAAATTTTAAATCTGTATTGCCTTACTGATGATTCCATATTATAATTATTTGAATATTTGTTTTTTATTTTTGTATTCTATGGTGTAATGATTTAAGACTAGAGATTTTTAGAGTGGCATTTCACATTAAACTGTGTTCCAATTCTGGCCTTATTACAATGCCAGCTAGGTAAGTTATTTCAATTTTAAAATTCCATTTTCCTCTCTGTCAGTTGGGCACAACAACCTGGGTTGCTGTGAGAACTAAAGAGATAATAACAAAGCAATCTCTTAGCAAAGAGCTTGGTATTTAGTGTGCAGTATGTCTTCTTATTCAGGTTATCACCTTATATAATTTGATGTGATATCCTAATTATTCTACACAATCACATTCTTACATCATCTTCACTTGACAAGTGAAGACACTGAGTTTGGGGTCTCCTTCAAAGGACACTAACCCCATTTGTGGGGGGTTTATCTCTGTGATTTAATCACCTCCCAAAGCCCTACCTTCTAATCCTTGGAGATTAGAATTCAACTATGAATCTGGGGAAAGACACAAACATTCACATGGTAGTAGAGTCAAGCCCCTTCTCCCAAGTCAGCTGTCTTTAACATGTCAGACTTGTAAAGTAGAAAGTGGTGACAGAGTTTGAAAGCAAACAGCAATATCCATGAGCATGTTTGATTTTGTTATTTAAAATATTTTTGGACACTTTGCAAACAGTATCAGAACAATTTTTGTCTTCTCACAACTTAAAAAAACAACCCCAGGTAGTTTTATTTGGAAATAAAGAAATTAGAATAATTAAAATAAGCAAATAGAAATTGTACGGATGAGATTGATGTTGCTAAGATTAAGGTAACTCCAGAATGAATTGAAGATACATTGTCACAACAGAGGACAGGGAAATTATACACTGCCTATATATGGTATTCAGTAAATTAAAGAACTTCAAACATCCTTACTCTTAATCTACTGCCAGCCCTGTGAGGACAGTATCATTGTCCTCATGAAAGCTGAGGTCACGATGTACAGACAATTTGGAATGTCTGGCATGTCTGATTTCAGCTCTTCTTAGGCTTTTCCTGTTTTGATGGATCTAGAAGAAAAACTAAAGCCTTTTCAGCTATAATCCACTTAAAACTTAACAACCTTAAACTTTCCTTGAATTTAATAAGAACTCAACAGGATAGAAATGTCATTTACTTAATCTCTATGAATAAGAGAAGCATTTTCAAATATCAGGGGACAAGATGATCACATTAAACTAAATGAACTCAACAGAGGGCTCTATTTATATATACATATGTATATGTGCATGTACACGCGTGCACATTCATGTGCGCACACACAAGTTGGGAACTTAAGAAGTGGGGGGACACAGGAGTTGGAGAAGGAAGAAGGTAGGGTAGAAATGATGTGAACACAAGTATTCATGTATGGAATCTTGAAAAATATTTTTAAAAACAATAATTGTTTCTAAAGCTTAGTTAAAGAACAGAACTGAATGAGTAAACGATTACAGTGGAGCTAGCAAAGATCCTTTGCAATACTTTCATTCACATATTGAAAGTGTTCCAAACATGTACACATTATAGACAAACTGGCCAAGCTTCTCAGAAAGCCAACACTGCTTACTAACTTTACACTCAATAATGAGTAATTGGCAATCATTCCTCAAATAGTAGTGTTAAATCTGCCGGCAGTTATTTCTGAAGTATAACACAGAATAGATACAATTTACCACAGTGATGTGGAAGAAATTTAGGCAAGCCAAGATAAAGTTTAAAGCACAGAAAATATTAAGGCCAGTTCAAACGGACTAGAAAAATTCTTTCCTAAACATTTCAGAAATGGCATTTTTATCATTTTGAAATAAATGACTTATCATCTTCTACGTATCTAATGAGGATGACAAATTAGATTTACTAGTGTCCTGAGTAATTTTTTCCTTAATATTTACTATTGAGATGACAATCTTTTATCTGGATTACCAGACCTACAGTTATTTATGCTGCATACCTATTTGTACTCGCCAAGTCATTAGTATTTTGCAGAATAGTTACCTAATAAGCTTTCCCCTAGCACAAAACTGAAAGAAAGCTTTTGAGAACAAATAAAACCCATTTATTTAAAATGTAAATAACTAGCTCATCTTTACCACATGAATGGATAAAATAACATATTAAAATTGTTCCAGCATCTTGCCCTTGGAACAATGCAACTGTTTTAGTTAGGGTTTCTATTTCTGTGAAGAGGCAACATGACCATGGCAACTCTTATAAAGGATGACATTCAACTGGGTGGCTTACGGTTTCAGTGGTTTAGTCCATTATCATCATGGTGGGGCAGACATAGTACTGCATCCACAGTCAACAGGAAGTGAACTGTGTAATTGGAAGTTTCTCTCCTGCCTGCCAGTTCCTAAATAACCATTCAGAGGCTTAATATTGATTATAAATGTTTGGCTGATGGCTCAGGCTTATTACTAGTTAGCTCTTACATTCAAATTAACCTATTTCTATTAATCTAAGTATTGCTATATAGTTATGACATTACCAGTCTGTTGGCATGTTGTTCTTTGGGTGGCTGGATGGTGTCTCTGCCTCCACCCTTTTTCTCCTGTAGCTCTGCTTGGATTTCCTGCCTGGCTCTATCCTGCCTTGCCATAGGCCATAGCAGCTTTATTTATCAATCAGAGAGCAACATATATTCACAGCATACAAAGGACATCCCACATGAGAACAGTCTGCTGGGCATAGCCTGATCACAGGAGATGTCAAAGTCCACCCCCACAGTGACACATTTCCTCTAACAAGGCCACATCTACTTCAACAGAACCACACTAGTTCTAATGAGGGCCATTTTCTTTCAAACCACCTCATATACCTATACATTGTATATAAATTATGTGTGTGGTTTGCTGAATGTTCAGTAAACTCTTTAACAATCAAGAAACAAGAGTACAACCAGCAGCTTAGTAGCCCTTCTGTCCCCCAATAGCCACTATCTTCTCACAGAGGTAACTTAACTTGAACTCAAATATAAGATTACTTACAATACTTTTGTATTTTAAATAAATGTGGTCATATAGTGAATAGTCTTTTATTTTATGTGTATATATGTATACGTTAAGGGCAGGACATGCCACAGCATGCATGCGAAAGTCAGAGGAGAACTTTTGGGGCTTGTTGATACAGGGTCTCCCTTGTTTCTGCTACTGTGCTGCATACTCCAGGCTAGCTGGCACCTGAACTTCCAGGCAAGTGCCCTGCCTCAGCCTCCCATCCTACATACAGTATATTGGGATTACAGAAGTATGACACACCTGATTTTCTATATGGGTTCAGATGATTGACTCAGGTCATCAGGCTTGTGCAGCTGTCACTTTTATCTGCTGAGCCATCTTTCCAGCCCAGAGTGAGTAGTAAGTAGTCCTTTATGCCTGGCTTCTTCTTCTTCTTTTTCTTCCTTTTTTTTGAATTTTTTTTCATTTATTTTATATCCCAACTGCAGTTCCCCTCCCTCCTCTCCTCCTGTTCCATCCACTCTTCCACTGTTTCTGTTCAGAAAGGGACAGGCACCCCATAGATGTCAACAAAGCAGAGCATATCAAGTTGAGGCAGGACTAAGCTTCTCCCTTTGTATTAAGGCTGAGCTAGGTAAACCAGTATGAGGAATAGGTTCCCAAAACCCAGCTCATGCACCAGGGACAGGCCCAATCCCACTGCTAGGAGTTCCACAAATAGACCAAGCTACATAACTTTCACACATATGTAGAGGGCCTAGGTCAGCCCCATGTAGGCTCCCGAGCTGTTAGTCCAGAGTCTGTGAGCTCCTATGAACCCAGATTAATTGTTTCTGTGAGTTCCCTTGTGATGACCTTGACACCCCCTGCTTGTACAATCCTTCCTCCCTCTCTTCAACAGGATTCCCAGAGCGTGGCCCAGTGCTTCGCTATGGATGCATGGCTTCTTTTACATATCATGCTTGTGGGGGTCATCTATATTTTTTGTGTAACAAAGATTCATCCATTCTCTTTTTACTGCTTCACTATATGAATATACCATAATTTACTGTGTTATTCTTTTTAGAACATGGGGTGCTTCTAATTTAGACTATCATAAAAAATTATACTAAACCAAACTTGCACACTTTTAATTTTTGGTGGATATATGTTAAAGTATTTCTATTGGATATACACTTAAGGAATGGCAATGCTAAACTAATTACAAACTCATTAGGTATGTATGTCAGCTTTGGTAGATACTTCCAGTTTACAAATTTATGTTTTTATTAGAAAAGTTCTGGTTGATTTACATCCTCACTGACACTGGAATTGTTGTTTTCACTGTTAGCCATTCTGTTAGTAATGCAGTGCTATAAATTTGTGGTTTAACCTGGATTTTTCTGATGATTAAGTTGTGTACTAATTTACTAACCATGTGAGTAAATTTGTTTTTTAATCCTGAAATATTGTAAGTCTTTTGCCCATTCTTGATCTGCCTCTGGGGTCTCTGCAGGGTTTACTTTGGGGACACCTAGACTGGACTTCTTATAGTATGAGAAGAGTCACCAGCTACTACCATAACTGATTATATGATCTAATTATAGAACGCTACAGAACAAACTTGCACAAAAAAAGTGGTTTGGATAAACTAGAGTTGGCCAGGTTAAAGGGGACACATAGTATTAGAATCATATATATTTATAGTTCAACTTTTGGACTACTGACCATAAAAATGTAACATAACCATTTAAACTTTTAGAGGTGCAACAACCTTCACCAACAAGTCGAAATCTTCATGTACTATTAATACCACACCATTGCTTTACTGTAGTATCCCTGGCATCCTCAATACATTAAGAAATTTTATGGTATTTCTTTATTCACTGAGTAAATATTCACCAAGTGTCTATTTTGTGATAGGCACAATTCTAGATGGTAAAAGTAAATTAAACTGGAAAAATCAAGAAAAAGATATCCCTACCTTTATTTCATGTATATACATTTCTGTTTTGAGGTGTGGCATATGTGAAGCCAAGAGTATCTGAGCACTGTGATATAAAGTGTAGGACAGCAGTATGAAATGTGACTAAAACAGAGGCTTGGGGTCCAAAACACAGACCAACTGAAGATTCACCTGGCTCTATCATGTCCCATGTATCAATTCAAAAGTTCTTAAACTTCTCTAATCCGCAACTGCAAGATATATATATTTTTTCAGAAGATAAAATATGACAACATATATAAGCAGCACCTACTAACATGCCTGGAGTTTCAAATAGCAAATGACCAGTACACGATAGCTCTTTAAAATGTAGAATGTGCATATCATTTGGGTATGGATACAATCTTTACTACAAACAGAAGTACAGACTGCTTCTGTTTATAGACACTGCTCTTTTTGATACTTGTTACTAAAATGCTTTCATTATATACTCATTTTTTTTTTCATGCTACTGGAAGGGTTGAGTTCGTGTAAAATTGTCAACCTAAAAATACTGCCTTAACCTCCTTTGAGGCTTAACAAGTTCCTACATAAGGCTTAAGCACTCTAGATGCAATGCTGTAAATTGGCCATGAGGGAACTGGGCATGGGGAGGTGAGACGGGTGGGAAAAAGTTGATACAATGAACAAGCAAGGAATCCACTTTAGGAAAATTGTAAATGTTCCTTGAAATTGGGCATCTCTCTTTAGGGGTGCTTGAAAGCTATTCATATTGAAGTGTCACAAAAGATAATCATTCTATGTGTTATGGGTGTCTAAACCAGGGCAATTCCCATACCTGCCAACAATGAAGCCATTTCCTTGTACCTGGTAGACTATAACAATGTTCAACCTAACTTTGAATCTTATTGTTTTTTGTATGTATAAAGGCTGAGGAAACTTGTTCATGAAAACAAGATGCTATTATATAACCTAGCAATGCTACCCTTTTATTTCTACTTTGCCTCTAGTGGGAATGGAACCTAGAGTCTTACAAATGCTAGTTAAACTTCTACAACTAAGCTATATCCCCATACTACAATGCTACTGTTAAACATACATTCTAGAGAACTTGAACATATATATCCATGAAAAATCAAATACAACTGAGTTTTCATTATTCATAGTACTTATGTTTTTTAGTCAGCCCATACATGGGATAAATGTCGAACCATTGCTCTTCAGAAGAAATAGAGGGCTAGGTTCCTGTGAATTTCTGGTCACAAATTTTTGGTCAAGTGATCAATCCATAATCCTTTATATGATTGTGTAAAGACACATTTTGTCACATACATTAATTTGGTAACTGAACTCATGGCCAACAGCTCTGTAACTCATATTTGAAGGATACAATTCCTTTGTAAAAGCACATAATAGCATTCTTACATTAAGGAATGCTAGGCCATACTTTGGCACTACACTTGGTGGCCACTTTAAAGCAGCCAAGTCAACAGCAAAAAGCACAAAAATGTGAAGCGTGGAACTAAATAGACCTTGAAAAGGACATTCATTTACAGAATGAGAGCCAAAAAAGGAAGAAAAGAACTGCACTGTTTAACTTCAACTAGGAACCCAGGTGTTGGGCAATTCAAAAATTGCAATGCTTTGCAGGTCTGTGGATGATCACAAAAGTGCCACAAGTGTTAGTTTGAGAGTTACAAAGAAACATTGCTGAATAGATGGATACATAAAGTAAAAAAAACCATGCATGAAGACTGCTAGTATATTAATGTTAACAGCAGCATTCCACTTGTCAGCTTATAAAGTGGTCCAATACCAATCTTCAATTATGGTGATATTTTATTTGTACTGAAATGTGATTTTATTTGTATGTTAATAAATAAAGTTGCCTGGGGGGTCAGAGCTAATAGCAAGCCATAGCAGAGCTGGGCGGTGGTGGCGCACGCCTTTAATCTCAGCGCTCGGGAGGCAGAGCCAGGCGGATCTCTGTGAGTTTGAGGCCAGCCTGGACTACCAAGTGAGTCCCAGGAAAGGCGCAAAGCTACACAGAGAAACCCTGTCTCGAAAAACCAAAAAAAAAAAAAAAAAAAAAAAAAAAAAGGAAAATGCAAACTCCCTGTATCATGCCAGAAGAAAAGAGCCATCTTCTGCTATGGGACAGGAGAAAAGCCAAATTAATTAAGGGACTATTCTATTACTAATCTCAACTCTTTGATTCTATTCTGATTCTTTAAACTTTTCTTAAAGTATAACATTTATATCAAAATTTACAAGATTAATATACATATATATATATACATTTTAAACTTTGGTAAGATATGAATGGTCATATAGAGTACTAACTAATTCTAAAAAAAGGCTTCAATTAGCTGCATATATATGTCTTTGTGTTCGAGTCTCTTATCAGTTTTCTACAGGAAATCAAGGCCAGGCCTAACATCAACTGAAGTCTCCAGGCCTAACATCAACTGAAGTCTCCAGGAAGAAGATGGGGCCCCACAACAACAATTCCACATGGACAATAATAATATCATTAAGCTGACAAACATCGTCTACAGATCAGCTTTGGACTACAAAGTGCTCAGAGCAATTTTGAGTGGGCTAGCTGAGATGATCCAGTCTCAAAGACTACTTGAATAAGGACTTGAGATAAACCCTGAACTTTGGCATTATACACAGACTGGATAACGAAGGATATAGTTACCTTTCCTAGAATTTGACAATTAACCTAAAATTTTTCTTTCAGGATAAAGATAACTTCGCCCATACCCAGCAGGAAGCAATTTTAAGAATACAACACCCACATTCCCAAAGAGGTAGTATGGGGCAGGTGGTTTTTTTGTCTTTTTAATGGGTTTTGGGTCTGGGATAATTTTCATTGTTTAGGGGGGTTGGTTACAAGTTGTTTCAAGGGTTAGGAAAAAGGCTAAGCAAAGGAGATTAGATTTAAGGTTCTTGTTTAAAAAAAAAGAAAAGAAAGGAAGAAAAAGACAATTACTAGTTTTAAATACATTGGATTGGATTGTTTTATATTGTATACAAATTATATATATTGAAATTGATATTGTTAGAAAATGCTATATGTATATTTCTAATTGTACTTATATCATTCATTTAACAATGTAATGCAATTTTATGATCCTTGAATGTTATTATTACCAACTATTAGGATATAAAGAAATGGAAGTTAGTAGTTAGACATTACAATAGAACTTGTAGTCATATTAGGTATGTTTTCAAGATTGAGCAGATATATTTTAGATAGACAGGTCATCTTCAAACCCTTCAGAGATCTACAGAATATGGCATTTAAAATATTTTAACAACTTAGAAAATTTTTCTTTTTTGAGACATGTCGGCTCCTGGCAGTACCAATCTACTTCAGAGAAAATATGGGCATTGAAGAAACTGCATATGGAGTTACCTTTCATTGTGGCAAAAGTTAGCCACTGGGCAACAAAGTATCCTTGAATCAACAGGACAAAATGGACAGACAGGACATGAAACAAAGGACTACTGATTCTTGCCAAAACAAGTGTGGTTATGGCTTTAACAAAAGGCATCTTCTGAGGCCAGGTCAATATGGCCCCATCCCTGAAGTGGCCTTCGCAATCTGGAAAAGGTACAGTGCCCTTTTCTTCAAAGGCAGCTGAACAGGCAATGGGCCGATGGCTTCTGATGTGCAATGGAACAGCAGCTGAAACAGTTATTCTTGAAGAGTAACTAAGCTCACGCCTCTCAATAGTAGACTGGCATTTGATACAGGGATGTGGAGAACAATGGGATGCTGAGATGAAGCCATATATACACAGCCCAGAAGAATGGACAGCTGAATTAAAAAACCATCAACAATTTCCAGAATTTAAAATCCTGAATCATGACAGGACACTAGTGGAATTCAGGTACTTCTGGTACATGGACTGCTCTCACCCAATGTGAGGTTGAACTGTTGACCTTGTATACATCCTACTTCACAAATGAGTCTGTCAGATATGCTAAGCCTACAGGCTGAAGATGATGCCCCAACACTGCGGAAAAACCTCAGGTGACTGTCCAGGCAACTGGCTGTTTCTGTCAACTCACAAATTTTTTGGAAGTTGCTTGCATGCACTTCCTGTTTTTATTTTTGTTAGGTAATATTATTTCCTTCTTGGGTCTCTGAGGGAGTTGAAGATTAGTTAGTTATAGTTGAAGATTAATTAGGATAGAAAGTGAATTAGATACATTTTGGACTTACCAAAATAGGATAGATAATGGAATTATTTTCTCTGAATTTGTCAAATACAAATGGACTAGACATTGTTTAGGTATTTATTACTTGTATATATTGTATATAGTCATTGTACTTTTGTATATAGTTTTTCTTAATGTCAGTTATAATCTTTTTCCTTTTTTCTTTTTATTAAAATAGAAAAGGGGAAATATGGTGATATTTTATTTGTACTGAAATGTGATTTTATTTGTATGTTAATAAATAAAGTTGCCTAGGGGTCAGAGCTAATAGCAAGCCATAGCAGAGCTGGGCGTTCGTGGTGCATACCTTTAATCCCAGCACTTGGTAGGCAGAGCTAGGTAGATCTCTGTGTGTTCAAGGATACAGCCAGCATTGGAGACACACGCCTTTAATCTCAATACCAATCATAGAAGACCTGGAAATCTCTACAGACAGGCAGTGACAAGGCAGTCATGTGTTTGGGTTTGCAACCAATGAGAAGGCAGAACAGAGAGACTATATAAAGACAAACACACAGGAAGTAGCTCTCTTTCGGAGAGGTCTCTTGGCTGAAGAGGCTAGCTGCAGCAGGCAGTAAGGCTCTTAGCTCTGGTCTCTTGGCTTTCTTCTTTGCATTGGTTCTGTGTTTCTTATTTAATAAGACGGTTGGTTACATCTACATTCAATTAATGAATAGATATATAAAATGTGGTAGAGCCACACATTGGACAACAGAGCAACTGGATCCAATCTACAATGTGTAAATGCATTTTGTGAAACATGTTAAGTGAAAGAAAGCAGTCATTAAAGGTCTCCTATGGCATGACTCCATTAATGTCCAAAATGTGTAAATCCATTTGAGACAAAGTAGATTCAAGGTTGACAGGTGGGCAGCTGAAGGATCATGGGTCAACAAAAGGCAAAATGTTTAAGAGTTTGATGAAATGGCCGGGCAGTGGAGGTGCACGCCTTTAATCCCAGCACTAGGGAGGCAGAGCCAGGCGGATTTCTGTGAGTTCGAGGCCAGCCTGGGCTACCATATGAGTTCCAGGAAAGGCGCAAAGCTACACAGAGAAACCCTCTCTCAAAAAGAATAAAAAAAAAAGTTTGATGAAATGCTCTAGAAATAAGAGTTGCACCAGTGAAAAGCACAAATATATAGGCTAAATGACTGAATATTATGGTATATAAATTACATCTGAATAAGACATTTTACTATTTTATTTTTATTAACTTGTATTAATTCTACTTAGTGAGGCCAAGTATGGTATTTCAATAAATGCAAATATCATATACTAATCAAATCCAGCTTCCTTTTATCTCCCTGTTTCTAACTACCCCTAAAAGTTTAGCTTATCCTTCTGTAACTCCAGTAATACTATACTGTTTTCAGTTTGACTTCTTTGTTTTAAAGAAAGGACATAAAGTATTTGTGATTCTCTGGCTGACTTATTTCATTAAACAAAATGTCCTCCAACTCCAACCAGTTTGCAAGAAATGAAGGATCTGATTCTTCTTTATAATTGAACAATGTGCCCATACATGCCTGCACATAAGTGTGTGAGTATGCATGTGTCACAAAGCACGTGTGCAACTGGCAGAAGTACATTCTTCTCATCTACCATGTGTGTTCACAGTATTGAACTCAGGTCATCAGGGAAGAACCTTTACCTGCTGAACCAGGTATGGCCTCTATATGGCGTTTTTTGCCCGCTTTTAAAATTAGGTTTATTTGGGGTATGTATTTCAGGTTATATATGTAATTGAGTATAATCCATTGCCAGATACATAGTTGGCAAATATTTCTTCAATTCTATATGTTGTTTTTCTCTATTGATGCAACTCCATTATTGTTTTTTAAATAAGATGTAAATATTTGATACTTTGTAAGAGAATTTTTTTTGGTTTATATACTATGAATTCCATAATGACTTAATAAATAATTAGTTTCAGTGATTCACCAGATAGCATGTTGATTGTGTTCCATGAATTTTACTGAAAGTAAACAGAGAATAAATCTAACTAATTCCCCTTTTCAATCCTGATGCCAATTTTCAACGTGTTCCTTTATCTGGCATTCTAGAGGCCTTTATAGATATTGCAACACCCTACAATATTTTAGTTGAGAGGGAAGAAGACTCATTGTAATGTGAGACAATAAAATATTATGAAAGGTAATATGAGAGGAAAAATTGCATATCCATCATGAGCATTTTCTTAAGCATAGCAACTTTAGAAATAATAAGAGAGAAGATGAATTTAGAAATTTGTTCCTTTGGAAGTACCTATGCCGGATGCTGTGTGGAAGTCTTTATGAACACTTAAGAACACTTGTAACCCCTATTCTGAAGAATAACTGTTACAGAGTGAAAATTCAAGTAGCAATTCTCTAAATTCTTTTTTCACCATCAAATTGAATTCTTTATTTGTTGAAAATAATACATGTTACCACTTAAAATCTGTAACTCCCATGCTATCCCCAAATGTTTCAAATTTCAAGGGGACAGACTGCATATGTTTCTTTAAATGCCCATCATATTACTGAAATTAGGACAATGTTAAAGGGTATCCAGTACTTTAAATCATCTCCAGGTTATTTTCAAACTCCAAGTAGTTGTTGAATTATACTGTTTAGAGACTCTTGACAAGATAAAAGTCTGTACTTGTTTGGTACTGTGTTTGCATGAATCTAGTGATATGGAATCCATGAATAATGAGGATGGACTGTATATATTAAACATTGCCAAAGAAAACCAGGACTAATAATATATTCTTGTATAAATTAGAAATATAAAAATGATGCAGTGAATATTAATGTACTTTCAAAGTCTTTATAGTTTAACATTTGTTAAATTTTACTTAAACCCCATAATCCTGGAAAAATAGCAAAAGTTAATAAATTTACCAATTTTTATGTTTTGGAAAACAACTTGAAAGGAAGAGACCTTTCCTTCTCATTCACTTATCTATGATAAGGCCAAATACAGACAGTCTGAACGACCATTCTTTGCCTTATAATTGATGAGATCAACTGTTTAATCAATAAAAGCAATATAAAAAATTCTGTTTTGTCTGATCTTTGAGAACTACATAGATCTTCCGTGCTATAAAACAGGCCCCACTCCCTTTGTTTGGCATCCTGAAGATTTCTGCACATATTTCAGTGGTCCGTAATAAGATTCTGGGTAGGGCTAATAAAAACTCTCATCCATAATATAATGCAATAGCCCCTTTCTCTTCTGTACAATAATCATTTTGAATAGATGCACTCTTTACTAAGTTAGAATTTGTTTTTTTAAAATATACACTCAATTACATAATGCAAACCTCTGTAGGACCACCTTAATGATAAAAGATGATTTCTTAGGTTATTTTAAATGCCTATTCATTTAGCCATAATAACAGCAACTCAAACATATAAGAATTGCCCTCAGCTAATTTAGACATAAATATTATAATCATAAATATTATAATCATCTATACTGCCAAATTTTCATACTTATTTTATAGAATTTTTCCCATCTCCACCTAATAGGGTTTATGCATCCACCAACCTACCAAAATATCTATCATTGTCTATTTCTATGGCTTCCAGAGGAATTCTCTAAATCACATAATGTAAAGAATGAAATAAATATCTGAAAGAATAGTTAGCTGTTTGTATAAAAACAAGGGAAATAGGGAAAGTTTAAAAAAAAATCTACAAATGGTGGAGGTGAGACAATCTTAAAATACTATTTTATTTCAGAATAAATATTGAACAGAGGCTTTTGTTTTATAGTTTTTCATACTATTATATTTCCTGAAGGTGACATTAAGATGAAATTGAATATATAAACCAAAGGGCTTTGAGAGCACTAATATATAAACATGTAAACATGACAGACTCTTTATCAACACATCTAGTAAGTGAGATAGGAAAATCAGATTAAGAGCCATTTATAACATTGATATCAAAATTATAGCCAACATATTAAATATTAAATGTTGACATCGAGAATTATACCTAGTGAGTCTGAGTCATTTTAGTTAACAAACAGCCATATACTTACAGGAACAAGTAATCTGGACTAAATTGTCTCCACATTCTTAAAGGGTAAAATAAAAGTATGGAAGAAATCAGAGCTTTCTTTTTCCCCATGGCTGATCTCAAGAACAGTCACTGTAAATTGCTCCACTTCAGAGATACATTAGCAATTTCTGACAGAACTAGTTGCAGGATATGATTAACAAGACAATCAGAAACTTCACATTAGGAAAATGTGCATCTTATTTTAAATGTAGCTATCCAGAAACAATTGCCACAGCACCACAAGTAATCAGTAAAAAATGGATGCATTTGTTTGAAAGTTGACTTTTTAGCTTAAAACAGGGTTCCATATAGACAGCCAGGCAAGCAGGCAGACAGAAACACACAAACACACTCTCTCTGTCTCTCTCTCTCTCTCTCTCTCTCTGTCTCTCTCTCTCTCTCTCTCTCTCAAAATAGCCAAAGATGTAGCATCAATGTAATTTGCTAAAAAGCACAAAATCTGTTACCTAAGATGAAATACAAAAATACATGAATCCCTTTTGCTTTTAATGTATGCTTCAATATATGGGGGGAAATTTAATGGGAAAATCGTCTTTTAGAATATACTAGTCAGTGATCCATGCTGTAATTAAATGGGAACTATGATCAGAAATGGTGAAAATAGACATTCTGTAGAAAATTATACAACTAGCTGGAAGCTGGTCTCCAATCACTTTTGCTCAAATATTTCATTTAATACAAAATCCTTTCTGTTTTCTCCATAGAACTATCAAAAAAATAAAGTGATTAAAGTATTAGTCACAGCCAATAATTTCATGATTCTCAGGAATCCATGTTTAATAATATCAATTCTAAAGATGATTATGTGATAACTCTACAATAAAATGAATTTATGCTTCACATGCATAGGATGCAGCACATGCAGAATAATTCAATAACATTTGGATGAATGGGTGTTTTCATTTCAAATACCTAATTCACAAATTACAATTTGATTCATTAAATCTGTGACCAGTACTTCATAAATGCATGATGAAACTGATGAGGAACTCTATAGTATTTTACATGACAAAACTGAAGTATAAACCTTAATATCTGGATATTTGCTGTGTTACTTCTATACATGCCATGGCAGAAGAAAGACTAACACTAAAGAATATCACTGCAAAGAAGAGGTTTTCACATGCTTTCTGCATGCAGGAGGAGGGGATATAGATTAATTAGCTAAACCAGTAATTATCCTACAAAATGAATGTAAATTCATTATGTAAATTAGAATGACTGAATATTCATGTTTCCTAGGGAAAGCAACTAACAGTGTTTGATGATGCTCTCAGTTATATCAATCATGATTTGCCTGTACATACCAATTTGAGTTATCAGAAACCCAAACCTTCAGTTAAAATGTGTTTTCTTATACTCTCGAATATTTGGCAGATAATTATTACTCTTGGAGAAGATTGTACAAACCACAAAGAAACTTTTAAGGAACATCTTTTATTCTAGAATAATTACACATTAACAGAAATGCGCAAAAATAATACAAAGAGGCTTTTTATATCATTAACCCAATCCTTCCTTCCCTTGGTAACATCTTATACAACCACAGTACAGTATCCAATGCAGGAAATTGACATTGATACAAATAATAGACCTCATTTTGGTTTCACAGTTTTACATGCATTAATGCATTATATGTAGAATTATTCAATGCATTATATGTAGAATTATTCCATTTTATCATTATGTGCACATTCTTGTCACCAACAAAATGGAAATCAGTTGTGTTCCACAAAGATACTCCACAATGAGCCCAATTCTATTCCTTTAAAATCACAATGATCATATTTCATGATTTTTGACTGTAACACTGCAGTGCCACATAGCAGACAATTATTACTCTGTCCTGCAGTTTTAAATTTTTATCTCTTTGAAACTTGCATAAAGAAGTCTATATAATACATAATATTTACAGGTAGTTTTTTAAAATGAAGCACAATTCTTTGATATCCATTAAACTGTTCAATGCATTGCTATTTTTCTTTTTATTGTGGAGTAGTATTCCACAACACAGATGTACCACAATTTACTTAACTATTAGCCCATTGTAATGTATTTCAGTACTTTCCAAATTTTACCTAGTATGAATAGAACTACAATGAAAACTTGATTATGATCTTGCCATGAACATATATTTTCATTTCTCTGGGATGTATGTTTTCTTGTAATTTAATGGCTGAGTTGTATGGAAAGGGTTTGCTTAGAATTTTTCACTTTTGATTTTCCAGATTTATAACACCACTTTATAGTCCCAGTAGCAATGTATGAAAGAGCCATTTTTTTTTCTGCATTGCTGACAGAAAAATGTATCATTATTTTTAATTCTAAGTTTTCCACTAAGTATGCAGTAATATGTCATTTTGGCTTTGATTTCCCTAATGAATAATGATATTGAACATTGAACATATTACTTTTTCTTAACTGTAACTGAATTATTTTCTTACTCGTTTTTTAATGTATGAATTGTGCTCTTGCTATAATGTCTAACAATTCTTCATCCAGTTTTATAGACACAATTTTCTGGTATATTATATAAGTGATATAGCTTTAAACTTTACATTTAAATCTATGAGCCACTTTGAATAAGTCTTAAACAAGTTTAGACTAAAGTCCACTTTTGGCCTATGGATGTCCAATTTCTCTACTAACATTTGCTGAAAAAGATGCTTTCTTCACTGAATTCGGTTTAAATCTGTCAAAAATCAGTTGGGAGCTGTTGAGATGCCAAGCCTAACGACTTGAATTTTATCTCCAGAATTCATGTGGTAGAGTGAGTGATTCTATCTAGACATCCTCTGATTTTCACATGTGTGTATGTACACAATGAATAAATAAATAAATAAATGTAAAAACTGAAAATAGTTCTATTTGTGCTGTGGCTACTTCTGTAAAATCCAAACTCTTCTATTAATCTCTGTGTCTAACTCTGAATTATTAACACACTCAACTGTATATCAAAAAATGAGAATAGACTGATTCTTCCTACCTTATTATGTTTGTTTTTTAAAAGCAATTTTTTTTTTTGCTATTTTTGTTCTTTTTTCCTTTCCGTAAACATGTTAGGATAAGGTTTCTTATATCCACAAAAATTCTTGCTGAGAACTAAATTGAAATTGTGTTAAATTGTGAGATTGTTGGGGAGAATAGACACATTGCTATGCTGAGCAGTCAATCCATGAACAGCATACATATTTATTTATGGCATTACTATGTGGTCAATTTTTATGTCAAAGATCCAAAGGCACAGAATTAGAGCAATGTTGCCTAAAACAGACAACTCTACTAGACATAGCCACAGTAGACTTCCCGAGGAGCAGAAATATTTTCTATCATTTCTAATACATTTTTTACTAATATAGAATTACATCACTTTCCCCCTTCCCTTTCTTCCCTCCATCCTGTCCCATGCCTCCATCCAGCCTCTACCATCCCCTCTCACTCTCAAATTCATAGCTTCTTTTTTTTTTCTTTGATTATTATTGGCCTCCATTTATTTAGAGACTGTTTCTTTTCATTAGAATTTTGTAGTTGTTTTCAATGTAACAGGTTTGTATATGCTTTGTGTGGTTTATATTTAAGAGTTTGGTTTTGTTTTACCTAATTCTAAATGGTTTTGCATTTTTAACTACGGTTTCTAGCATACAGTATATAATTGTTTAGCATATTTGTTTCATCATCATTTTCACTAGTTATAGGCTTTTCTCCCTAGAGATTTTGTACACAGACTCACATGGTATCTGCAACAAAACCTCCGTTTCTTCATTTCCTATCTATATGTATACACTAACTTTTCCCAACTTGCTGTGGTTGTTTCTGGCACTATGTTAAATAGGAATGATGAGTGCAGACAACTTGCTTAGTTCCTATTCGGATCTCCACCCAGAGTCACTGCCTTTCAGGAGGATGGGCTGCTTGTTTCAGCTCTACTTATTAAAGAGATTGCCTTTCTTCCACCAGACTGACCTCTCTATGTTGTCAAAGATCAACAGGCTCTATTTGTGTGGCTCTATTGCTGAGCTCTAGTCTATCTATTTATCCTTCCACTGATAGCCACAGTCCTAATGACTGTAGCTCTAAAGTAAGCACTGGAGTCGAGCACTAGCCTTGTGACTTTGTTCTTCTAGACTACTATGATAGCTATTCCAGATATTTTCCCTTCTTATATAACTTTAGAATCACTTTGTCAATATCCAAAAGGTAGTTAGCTGGAATCTGGAATCACATTTTGGAATGCAATGAATCTATAGATTAACTTGGGAAGAACTGACCTTGATCAGTACTGTCTTCCTAGCCACAAATATGAGAAAGACTCCCCATTTATTATAATCTTAAAAAAGTCATAAGTTTCAAATTTTCTTTATGTAACTCTTGTTAACTTTATACGTAAGCATTTCAATTTATGTTAATATAATAGTTCTCTATTTAATATAATAGTTCTCTATTTTAAATTTCAAATTCCAATAGCTCATTGCTAGTATATATCAAAACAACAGACTTCTGTATATTAACTCTGTAACGTTGCTATAATCTCTCCCCTCTCTCCAACCTGTTCTTGTTCTCTCTCTCTCTCTCTCTCTCTCTCTCTCTCTCTCTCTCCCTCCCTCCCTCCCTCCCTCCCTCCCTCCCTCCCTTTTCTCCTCTCTTCATGTGTAAGTGGGTATACAATGTAAAAGTCAGAGGTCAACCTTGAGTGTTACTCCTCAGGTATTAGCCACCTTGCTTTTGGAGACAGGGTCTCCCACCTACCTGAAGCTCATCAGCTAGACTGGCTAGTCAGAGCACTCTGAGATCTGTTTCTGCTATACCCTGTACTCAACACAGGAATTACAAGCAGAAGTTACCCTGCTGACTTTTTAACATGGGTTTTGAGGATTGAATTTAAATTCACTGACCGAGCTATCTCTTCAGCCCTGAAATAAAGTATCATTAAAATACAAATTTCTATTTTATGTAGAGGTATTTTAAATTTCTTTTGGTTATGGTTTGAATGATAAATCTTTTCTTAACATTTCAACTTAAATGCCTTTTGAATCTAAAATGTGACTCTAGCCAGAACAATGGCTCAACAGGTAAAGGTGCGTGCTGCCAAGCATTATGACCTGACTTTGATCACTGGGACCCACATGATGGATGGAGAGAACTCCTATAAGTTGTCCTCTGATCACCAAATACATGTTGTGGAGTGTATACATGCACACTGTATGCAAACACACACACACACACACACACACACACACACAAATGTAATAAAAATAAAATAAAATGTGCTTTTTGTAGATGATCTATTATAGGATGTGTTTTTTGTTCATTGTGCTAATCTCTGCCTTGAAATTAGTTTTAATTCATTTATATTTAATACTATTACCAATAAGGTAGGATTTATATTAGAAATTTTGCTGTGCCCTTTTTGTTCTTGTATTCCTATACCAGTGACTTCTTTGATGTTGTACAGATATTATCAGCTATAGCATTTATATTATCTTGTCATTTCTTCTAGTATATTGAGAACTTTTATTAGTTAATCTGGAGATGACACTACTGCATAATGGTCTTATTAACATAGTTTTATAATGCTACTTTATGCAGTTATCTTTTAAGTCAGTTAGGAGAAATGTTGGTACAATAAAACTGTATTTATAGCCAAGTGTGGTAGCACACGCTTTTAATTTTACCTGGAAGGCAGAGGCAGGCAGATCTCTGTGAATTTAAGACTAACCTAGCCTACATAATGAGTTTCAAGTCAGCCAATGCTACATATTGGGGTCATGTTATAAAACATGTATTTATACTGTCTTTTATATATAGGGTTTTCTTTTTAATTGTGGTCTTTATTTCTATAGGGCTTCAAGATATTAACAAATACTTTCTGTTGAAACTATAGAACCTACCCTGAGAATTTCATGTAGAGCAAGTTTATTATTATTTCCAGTAGGTAGGCAGCAAGATTTCCTCAAATTTTGTTTATCTGAGAATATCTTAATTTATACTTTTTTTTGGGGGGGGAAGAATGTTCTTTCTATATAAAGGATTCTTAATAGGTATTTTCTTTCAGATGTTGAAAGCTATCTCACTGCCATCTAGTCCTCATGATTTCAGATGAAAAATCTTCTGGTAGTTAGTGCAGATCCCTTGTCTATGATAAATTGCTTCTTTCTTGCTACTTTCTTCTGTAGGTTTACATTTCTTGTCTATAATGTTGACAGTTTGATTATAATATATATTTTCGGTTTATCTATGTAGAGTTTACTGAACTTCTGTGTCATTATTTTCCTCAAGGGTTTCTTCAAAGATTCTATTTCCTCTTCTCCTATCATCTCAGCACTCCTATTATATTTATTTTGTATGCTTGAGGGCTTTCTGCAGGTCTCTATTTGGCTTTTTCCCCCTTTCCTCAACTATATAATCTTAATGAGCCTGTCTTCAAGTCTTCTGGTTGTAATTCTTTCTTCTGTCTGTTCAAATCTGCTGCTTTTTCATTTGGATGATTTGCTTTTCAACTTCGAAATTTCTACTCTGTACCTTTTCTTTTTGCTTGTGTAGTTTCTATCTCAATGCTTATATTTTCTATTGGTCAGGATATTACTTTCATACCTTCTTTTACTCATTTTATACTGGTTTCCTCTACTTTTGTGAGCATATTAAAATAACTAATTAAAATATCTGCATTTGCTTATGGATAATTCCTAGTTGCTTGCTCCTTTCAACTGCTTATGCATGAATAGTATTGTTGTTGTTGTAGCTTCATTACATGCAAACCTCATAATTGGCTATTTTTTATAACTGGATATTTTTAACCATAATATCATCTGTAAAATCAGAGTATTCTATCCAAGACTTATTGTTGTTGCTGCTCTTTATTATTGTTCTTTAAAATAATTGATTGGGAAGAAATCCTGTTAAGTCTGTATTCTTTCTTATGTGTGCCTAGTGAATCCTTGATTGGTTTGCTTAGGCTTTTCTTAAGGGCTTTGGAGGCAGTTTTACCAGTTTTCTCTCCCCAGCAATTGCTTACTTCTTATTGAACCTTGGAAAGAGAATTTTATAATTTTCTGAGCTTCCTAAACCTTATGAGTTTCACTGGTCTTCTCTTTCCTCTAGGAGGGAATGTTTGAACTTATAGGAAATACCTACAAAATGATGATCTTTAACTAAACAATCATTATTCAAACTGTGGTTATGGACTGGGAGTAGAGTACATTGGTACATCATATACTTAGCATGCTCAAAGCAATGGTTTCAACCCCTAGCACCAAAATAAGTAGGTAAAAATAAAAGTAACTCAGAACTTTGGAATTCAGTTTCTAATTTCTATCTATTTTATATCTTTTAATATCCTTATTTGCCTGAATTAATTTTGATACTATTTTTAAAACAAAATCTAATTAGTGACTCAGCAGAATAAGAGACAAAAATATATTAATTAAAAGTTCAAAAATAATCTAGGAATTTCACTAAAGGATGTGTCTATATGACTTTGTACATGTGTAGATGAAAATATCTTCCAATCAGGGGCTGGTGAGATGGCTCAGTGGTTAAGAGTACTTCTTGCTTTTCCACAGGATCCAAGTTTGGTTCCCAGCACCCATATCAGGTGGCTTATAACTATCTGTAACTCCAGTCCCAGGGGACTTCTTCTGGCTTCCACAGAAACTCATACACACATTTGTACAGATATATACATATAAAGATAAAATCTTAAAATTTTCATTACATTTCTTTCTTTCTTTCTTCTGCGTACGTGCGTGCGTGTGTGTGTGCGTGTGTGCGTGCGTGCGTGCGTGCGTGCGTGTGTGTGTGTGTGTGTGTGTGTGTGTGTGTGTGTGTGTGTAGGTCAGAACATGACCTTCAGGAGTTGAGTCACTCCTATCATGTTGGTTCCTGGGATCATGGGATCAAACTAAAGTTGTCATGTTGAGAGGCAAGTGCCTTTACCTGCTGAGCTATCTCACTGGCCACACAACAAAAATACCTTAATATAAATTCACTTAGCTTTCATTTAGTAGAAACCTTTTACTCATCTCATAAGCAATTTTACATCTTTATACATAAGGAGGAAGAAATTCTAAACCATTTAGGAGTGCTATTTCTCAGAATCTTCTAAAAACTTAAAGGAAAATGAACACATACATAAAAATCTGTTTTTATTTTAAAGGGATTATTGGATTTGTGCAATATGAAAAACCCTATTGAACAAAACATTAGAATATTGATGGCAAAAAATAAAGAATAAATATTCAAATTATAATATGGACTCTTCAGTAAGGCAATACAAATTTAAAATTTATTGAATCACATAGTGATCTTGATTACTATTTTATTTCAAATTTAAATTTGTATGTTACTTATATAGAATTTACTACATATTTTTCTAATAAGATCAAATTATAAAAATGCTCCCAGGTGATCCTCATCAGACATATGTACTCATATTTGTTATTATTTGCTTTCTTGAGACATGGTTTTATGTAGTAGTTTGACCTCAAACTTACTAAGTAGCCAAGGATGACCTTCAACTCCTGATCTTCCAGCCTCCACCTAATTTTTAGATTACAGTCCTCTTCAACCACATCTAGTTCATAATATATTTGAAAAAAGATATGGTAGCAGGAAGAGAATGGGCCATGACAACGGTCAAATAAACCACAAGCCAAAGGGAGGAGAGCTATGAGTAAGGGCAGAATAAGTGATAGGATGGAGTTTTAAATGATTCGCTGCTTAAGAAATTGTCTTAAATAGCTAGAAGTCAAAGCTATTTCTAGATACTCTTACTTGAACTTATGGGCTCTACTTTACTGTGCTAACACTTCACTTCAAAAATTGTTTCTTCTTAATACTGTATATCTTATATGCTTTACTGTGGAACAGATTGTTTTTGTACCATAACAATTTGTAAATGGAATAGAAGAGAAGGAATCAGACATTTTTTGCTTATAGTAACTAGAAAAGGGGTGAAAAGAAGTTGGGCAGAAAGGTCATAAAGGGGTCAATATTGAGAGATTTTATATAATAATTTAGTATTTATAACATCTATTATACGTCTTATAAAATGTGGCTAAGTCGGAAGGATGTAAGCTAGTGTGAATAAGAGCAACAGAGGGTATGGGATTTCCATTACAAAAAAGTGAGATGGTACTATATGTGAAATTTGATTCTGTTTCTTGCTTAACTTACAGTAAGTCACTGTGCTGAAAAAGACAGGATAAACTAAAGGGTAATACCATGAATATGCCAATAGCATAGTTTCACTAGAATACCACTGAATTCTGGCCCAAACCAGACAACACCATGAGTAATATGAAGAATTCAAATGGGTATCATTTAAAGTCTATAGGTGTATAACATTGATAGAAAAATAGTACCAGATTTCAAGTGGTTCAAAGAGACATAAAGGATCAACTGAATTCCTTGGTCTTACTTTCAAGGCAGAACTTGACATTTTTTTATCACCAAAGCAATGAAGGCGTGACCTACAACTTCACTGATAAGTTCATATATGTGTCATATTAAGTAGAGATAGAACTTCAAACCAGGGATATAAATAAATTATATGTACTATCCACCTTCCTTTTTTAAAGTTTGGTGTTTGACCCTCTGACTAAGTGGGGTTTTTGTTTGTTTGTTTGTTTGGCTTGTTTTTTTGAGACAGGGTCTCACTATATAGTCTTGGTGTCCTAGAACTCATTATGTAGACCAGGATATCCTTGAAATTCCAGGGATCCACCTGTCTCTGCCTCTGCCTCCTAAATTCTAGGATTAAATCACCATGCTCTAAGTGGTAATAGAGATTCACTCTCATATTCTGGGTCTAGAGTTCCAGAGATCTGACTAAAGAAATCTGTCAATAATCCACCATAGACAAATGAGGAAGGAGTTGTCTTCTTTAAAAATGTCTTTAGTTTGGAAAGACACGGAATTAGGTATAATGATAAGACAAATCAAATCTTTGATATTAAAATTTGGGGCTAAGAAATAAACTACAAGTGTTCATTTTAATTATCTGTAATATTATATAAGAGGATCTCACTGCTGTTATGGTAATTTAATATAGGTGATTGCATAATTGATTTAATATTTCTAATTTTAAATTAGAACCTTATTAAGTTTGCAAACAATATCAGAACATTTTTTTAAAGTTTCAAAACATCTACTAGTTTAATAATCAGGTTTGTACAAAATTATTTCAGCGCTTAGGAAGGTCAAAGCAAATTAAAAGTTAAGAGAAACAGTACTTGCCTAGCTTACCTGAAGCCCTGGGATTTGAATCCCAACACTACAAAACAAACAACACAACCAAACATAAAACAAAATAGTTCAAAGAAAAAAAAATCAACTGTAAAGTCCACTGAAAGGTAAATTTTACATTTTGCTAAGTATATAAAATAACCTATATTTAAAAGCATTTAATGGCCAATTCTGACAATGAAATTATGAACGATAAAACATCTAAACTTTACCGTAAGACTTTTTTCCCCCAGCAGTGTGGTCATGTTTATTTAATCTAAAGGTATGCATATCCTTTAACCTGGAAACAAATCAGTAAGGAATTCTTTCTTTCTTTTTTTTTTTTTTTTTTTTTGGTTTTCCGAGACAGGGTTTCTCTTGTGTAGCTTTGCGCCTTTCCTGGATCTCACTTGGTAGCCCAGGCTGGCCTCGAACTCACAGAGATCCGCCTGCCTCTGCCTCCCGAGTGCTGGGATTAAAGGCGTGCGCCACCACCGCCCGGCAGGAATTCTTTCTTAGTAGTAACTTAAAGAAAACAGTTTGTCAAAAGATTTATTTATTTTTATTTTATTTGTATGGAGGTTTTGCCTGCTTGCATGTCTGTGTACCAAGTGCATAGCTGGTGTTGACAGGGACCAGAAGGGGGCAGCAGTTCCCCTGGGACTGGAGTTACAGGTGGTTTGTGAGCCCTCCTGCTGAGAATCAAACTTGGGTCCTCTGGAAGAGGATGAAGTAGTAATTTTTAGGAATCTTCTAAAACATTATATTGATAATAATAATTTTAAGAGTCACAAAATACTTAAAAGTAATCAACCTGAATAAAAATCTATAGGAATAGATTAAGTTAGAGCTCACGGTGTGTGAGATTCTACTTTCCAAAACAAAATAATTGGATAAAACACAAATGGGATACTTCACCTTGAATTTTCTAACCTACGCTCTCAATTGCACTGCTTTAAGATTAAAAAGTAAAAGACTAAAGGAAGCTGTGGAAGTCTAGAGTTAGTAGATAGGCTAATTAGAAAAGTCAATATAATAATCAGCCTTGTTACCTTTAGTGTGAATCATGGCACATATTTAAAAAACAAGTAACTTTAAATGCACACATATATAACAATATCTTAAACTATAATTCTAAGTCCTACAAATTCTAATACTACTGACCTTTCAACTTTCACAAATACTATGTGATTAAGCCAAATGTGAATCAAGTTATCAATCTTCTAGTTATACTAGATAGTAATCATAGAGGCAGTAAATTATATTTAGAAGGACCTTGGCTGTTCTAAATCTTCAATTATCATTCTTGCAATTACTTCCATTCCTACCTTACATCTCATACAACAGGACTCAAATTAAACCCTAAAAAATACATGTCCATATTTCATTCCCTTTCCAGCAAAAAAGACAAGCTCATAAAGATCCTAGATGACTATAAGCCTTCCATATTTCAATGCTATCTTTTAGATTTCTGAGTAACTGTTTAAAATGGAGCTCAGACTGTCTCCACCCACTTCCCCACTACATCACACCCTCTGCTTCCCCACCCCCCAGATGAGGATAGGTTGATAAATGGATTTTGGAGATGGAATAAAGCCAGACATCAAATAACTTACTTGAAATCCATCTCTTACCTTCTGTACTTAACCCTGGACTTGATGTGAACTTGGCTACATCAACAATTTTTACAGCAAATTGTTGCCCAGTTTCTCTGTTGATACATCGTCGTACAACACTAAAGGGACCCCTAGAAAACAAAAAGTCAATTTTAGTTCACTGGTTTTACATTTCTCTTTTTGATCAACATCTTACTGTGTTTCCTTATTTACCACAGCCAAACTATATAGCAAGTGACCTATCATATTTTAATATTCATATAGAGTTTCACAATAAAGTTTAATGTAATTTTGAACATTATTATCTAATTCAAAGGTAACTCATCATTTTAAGATAGTTAAAACAAAAAGAATGGAAGCCAAATAATTAGGTTTTCAATTCAAGATAATTAAAAAAAATTCTAAGTAGTATCCTTATATTCAAGGCAAACAGTAACTAGTAATTCCATATAATTATGAACAGCTTACACATAGGGAAATTTGTAGATGTGGTAGTATACAGAGACATACTCCTTTTGTTTAATTTGAGATTGTACTTTAATTACAACATCTCTCCCTTCCCTTTTCTCCCTCCAAATCCTTCCATACACCCCTTCCCACTCTCCTTCAAATTCATGACCTCTTTTTCATCAATTGTTATTGCATGCATATAAGACATACTCTTTTGGAAGCAGAAAGTTAAATCATTGCTAACACTTCCTCTTATCTTGTCCAGAAACCCAATCTTTACTACCATATCCTACTGAGTATCTTTCTATCACTTCTGAACATGTCATGTCATCAAGTTTTCAAGCTATCATTTTTTTGCTGTGACTACTGAAAAGGTTTCTCATTCATTCTTGTAGTGTTTTAGAAAAGAAAATCTGATATGTTCTCACTTATAATCCCAGAGAAAAAGTTTTACACACACACACACACACACACACACACACACACACACACACACCTAATCAAGAACCAAAATACAAAACATATAATTAATTACTACAGAAAATAAGGAAAAAAGAATCTTCAACAAAATCTAGACAGCAGTATTGAGCACAAAGAAAAAGCCCTGTATGATTTCGTTTCCATCAACCTCTCTAGTCTGACCAAAAATCTCAGAGAAATCCTCCATTATTCTAAAACTTCAAATCAGAATTGTTTTAAAGAGCCATAAGAAATGAACTGCCTTAGCAGTAAAAGTCACTGTACTAGTCTAGTGATTTGCTTACCTACTGCTCCCTTCAATCTTCATCAGTGACTCAATACTTGCCACACAGCTGGATATGCATGGTGAAATAAAATGTTAATACCTGGGTCCAGGAAGCGCGCGCGCGCGCACACACACACACACACACACACACACACACACACACACACACACACACACACACACACACACAAGTTCTTTGAGATGAAGTTATCAAATAAGTGTCAGAATTCAAGATAACCTAAAGACAGACTTGTCGTGTAGAATTGGCACTTCAACTATGACAGAACCATTAAATTCAGAAGCATATGTGCATATATACATTTTTTTTTTTACTTTCTAATGGTGGAAGAGAGACAAGAGAACACTTTTATTGGCTTTTATAAAATACTTTTATCTGTGCTCAAGGTACATAGGAAGAAAAACATTTATATAGTGCTCCTTTAACTTGTAATACTGTTTCTCTTTCTTTATTCACTTGGAGAACAAGCAAATGAATTTAATCTAACCTAAACATAAATTTTTCTTACATTAACACCATCATCATGGCCATCAGTTACATCCAACTTCAAATCTTTCCACAAACAGCAAAGCTAACATGGAAGGGAAAGAAGGGCTAATGATAACTTTCAGATCCAAACTCTACAGAGAGAAAACCTTTTACATAATCACTCAAAACATCAACAAATATTCCTCTGTAAAGTATACCAAAGTGTTTCCATTTTTAACCTGGATGTCTACTTGTGATTATTCAGTCTGACAATAGCATACAATTTCAGGAAATATTTAACATAATCAGATTTGGGCCACACAAAACCCCTTAGGGGTATATATACATTTGTGTAGTATATTATATTTTCCAACTTCTGTTTGTAGAATTCTTTGTGGTCAATCCAGTCAATTTTTAAAACACTTTTCCTGCTTGAATGAAGGTAAGGAAGAAAGCATAAGCTTCTCGTGCTATCCTTTTATAAAATTAAGATAGATAAGGAAAAAGGAGAGAAAAGGCAATGAGACAACAAACCACCTTTTAAAATTAGGAACACACATATACACACAAAACAACAACAACAATTAAAGAAAAAAGAGACCATGAATTTGAAAGAGAACAGCAGGGTAGTACATAATAGGAGGACTTGGAGGGAAGAAAGGGAAGGGAGAAACCATGTAATTATAATCATCTCAAAATATTTTTTAAAATCTAAATAAAAATCAAATTTTTATTGAAATCTACTAATCCATTAAGCTAATTTAATGAGGTTGAAAAAGGAGTTCATTATGAATTCTTCAAGACCTGAGCACAAGTCATAAGTAAAGCATGTTAAAGGGAGTTTTCCTTAATAACATACAGGAAGCTAACAAAGGTTAGCTGAGCCAAATTTAATAACCTTAAAAGACATCAAACCATACTCTTAAGATTGCTTGTGATTTCCTTCACAACTTGAAACTCATCAGATACTAATAAAAGATATAATTTGAGTTGGTCTTTTACGAAAATGCAAAGGGTATTTAATAAACAGTGTTAACATATAGCCACATTATATGTATTAGTTATATTTGGTTGATAGTTTAGGGAACAATAAAAATTCAAGAAGAACATATTTCAGTTTGGCTTGTACCCTTTCTTGACACTTGACATTTTTACCTTAATTTTAAAAAATGTACTGCATAGTCAATTCTTGAGTATTGATGCAGAACAAAATAAGTCATTATCTTTTTCTACTAGGGTACTGACCAAAATAGAACACTAACTGACACTATTTCAGATTTGATTAAACATTGCTGGGGGAGAGAATTTCTTTCTTTCTTTATTTTGGATGATGTGTCCACTGGTAGGCTCCCCATGCACCAGCGACTAGTGGGCTCCCCATGCTCCAGTGACAGCCTTGTACTCATGCACATATGGGCAGCACTACTGAACTTAACGATTCATTAAATAAAAAAATGGCATGAAGTTGGGAAGGGCTGTGTTGGAGATATTGAGGGGACTAGAGAGGGAGGTTAGGCGTAAATAGAATCATATTTCATTCTGTACATGTATGAGATTCTCAAAAGAAAAACAAAACAAAACAAATATCTGCACACACACACACACACACACACACACACACACACACACACACACACACACACTTTCCATTCAACTCCTTACAAATACTAAATATTGACTTGAATAGTAGCACAGAGTTCTTATTGAGGCAGATGGCTATTTACATAATTCTATGTGTTTTAAAATTTTTAATTAAATTTACTATTCGAGAATTTAATACATGTACATAATGCATACTAGCCACTCTTAATCTCAACCTCTCCCATCTCACTGCTACTCCTATATACATACACCACCTCTTTCCTACAACTTTCTCACATTCATGTCTATTTGTTGTTCTTTGTGACCTACATGGAGCTATCTGTTGAAGCCTAGTGGATATATAATTAGAGACAATTACTCCCATTCCCAAACCTGTCAATAGCCAATAGTGTAACAGTAAGATGTATGAGTCCCTTCTGATTCCATGACTATTAACATGGCCTGTCTTATGTGGGCCAGTGAGGGTAATTGCAGTTGAGTTCATGTCTGTGACAGTTGTATTGAGTCCACAAGATGGCATCTCACAAGCTTTCACTTTATCTTCTGGCTTTTTCATCTTCCTACACCCCTCTTCTACAGTGTTCTCTTAGCCTTAGAGGGAGGAGTGTAAATGTCTTGTTTAAGACTGAGTCTTCAACCATCACCTATTCTCCGAATATCAGGGATCTATGAATCTAGTCTCTACATCCACTGCTGTACTTTGTAAAGAGAGGCTTTTCTCACTAAGGTTGAGAGTATCCTTTGTCAATGGGTATTAACACACATATTTAGAAGGCCATTTGATGCTGTATCAATTTAATTACCCCAGTTGGGCCTACAACCTCCTCAGGCATAGGTTGTTAAGTGGGCTTACTGTACTAGTTGTGGGTTCCCTTCTCAGGAACACGCCTCAAATCTATCAGATGGCAGTTGGTTATTATCCCCACAACAATTGTGCCATGATTGTACAGGTAGGCACATCTTGCCGGGCAGGTTTTTTTCCCTGTTTGTAGGGTACACAGATGGGTAAGACCAATGACACCTTTTCTCTACCAGAAGTCTGTAGAGTAGCACCTTGAGAGTAGCCAGCAGGGAGCAAGTTTCCAGCTCAGTTTCAGCTTGCTTTCTCTCTATCTTGCAACCAGGGTATGCAGTGTCTTTAGAAAAAAGGTTGTACTCCCTAATGGTGGGTAACGAAAAGTACTGACAGAACCTGTGTTGTGTTGGGGACCTTTGAGGCTTCCTTGATGAACTCCCACCCATACCTGGGATTGGAAATCTTGCTTTAGCAACCTACTGCTTCTAGGAGTATCATTATCTCCCAGATTCATTCCCATTTGAAAGATCTCAAATAAATAACTGAATGATACACCTCAAGTCTTAAAGAAGCAAGAACAAACCAAGCCTGAAAACACTAGACAGAAATAAGATCAGGGCTGGGCATAAAGGAGGCAGAGGTAGGCAGATTACTGTGAGTTTGAGGCCAGCTATGTAGACATAGGAAGTTCCAGGCCAGCCATGTTTACACAGTGAGACCTTGTCTCAAAAAATTTAAGATCAGAGCAGAAATTAATGAACTAGAAACAAACAGAGAAATAAATATAATGTAAAGAATTATTGAAACAAAAAGTTGTTTCTCTGGAATGATAAGCAAGATTGGCAAACCTTTTTGTCAATTTAACCAAATGAAAAGACAATGAATACCAAATCAATAAAATTAGATACAAAAAGTGACATGTTACAACAGATAACAATGAAATCCACACTATCTTGAGGACATACCTTATATCTATATTTTACTAACTTGGAAAATCTAAAAGAAACCGATGAATTTTCAGATGCACATGCATATGACCTACCAAAATTAAACCAAGATGAAATGAAAATTTAAGTGTGTGTTATACACACACACACACACACACACACACACACACACATACACACAGCAACAAGATTGAAACAGTAATAGTCTCCCAACTAAAACTATCTCAGAAACAGATAGATTCACTGCAGAATTGTACTAGATCTTCAAAGAACTAATACTTGATACTATGCAGATTATTGATACTACGCAGATTATTCCACAAAATAGAAAAGAAAGGAACGTTTCCAAATTATTTTTATGCAACCAGTATTTCCCTGATACAAAAGCTAGATAAAGAAACAGCAACAACAAAACCTGTTAGGTAAAAGATCAATTAAAGTGGAATATAATGAGTATTGTTATGTCTGCTAGAGTTCTGGAAAGATTATAACTGCCCTATGTAGACACAGAATACTCGCCTTCACTTTTCATTTATAAGAAAAGTTAAATGTAGGCAATAGACAATTCTGATATAAAAGCTAAATACATTTGAAAAAAGAGACTAGAGTTATATGAAACGGTTACGAATTATGCTAGTATGTTGCTTTCCAGAATACCAAGATAAACTGAGCACAGTGCATCTAACTTATTTCCCAAATCTCCTGAAAGGAGTTTAAGAAAAGGACTGGGAGAACAAGAGAGGTGAGATAGTAAGAATCGAATTCGCAGAGTAAGAGCATACATAGATGCAGTGATGTTAACTGATCCAGCAAACTTGGGAGAGCTGATTTAGAGAAAACAAGGAAGACTATTTGAAACCAAACCCATTTACATTACAGAATAATCAAGAATCTCATGAAGCTGGAACTAGAAGAAATATGTTAAAGAAGCAGTTTATGAACAGTCTCAGTCATTTTCCCTAACAAATGGACGTTGAAAGTTGGATCTTTACCCCAAGACAAGAGATGTCCAGTGGAAAAGAAGAAAAGATAATATGAAGTTCCCTATATCATCCAACTATATCCCAGCATCTTACACTGTGGGATGTGACCCTATGAACCACAAAATTGAATGTGACACAGACACAGCAGACACACAAAAACAATTACGGTGAAAGGCTTCTTCTCATGCCCAACAACCATCCAAAAGATGAATTCACAACCAAATGTGCAATGAGTCTGAGGTGTTGATGGCAGCAGTCACTGGCATTGTGTCACAGCTTTGCCCATTGGGCCTCCTAAAACACCTTAGCTCAGATTTGAGACTGGTGTTCTGAACTCCAGTGCATTTAGTGTACACAGAATGCTTTCTGCTCTTATAGAAACATGTTTCCTACTCTGACTCCTGAGCATGTAATAAATTAGTAAGTATACCTTTGGATTGGATTGGGTTAGAATGACTGACTTTCAAAATCGCTGTTTGAGTTTCTGACTTGAATTTCATTTAAAAATATCATTAAATGCATTTTAGTTTGGTATCAGGACAGAATTTCTAACAATGTCCTAAACACATTCCTATCCATGTATTTATGCAAAACAATGATCTCAGCATTGACAACTGTAAAATCAGTATTAATCAACTCTGAAAAATATTTAATATGCTCTAAGCTCTTTGGTTTCAAACATTCAGCCAAAATTTAATTCATGTAAAAATAAGCACATCCACTTAATTAGTGTGCAAATTTGCTTTCATCCTTAACAAATAGTAAAACTATATATACACAAAGGAATTGTTTTAAAATAAATTTCTTTATGACTTATAAAGTAAGTGTTTGATCTACATATATATTTTACCTGAAGTTGCATAAAAATTTCTCAGGTGAAAAGGAGTCATGATTAAAAAAAAGTTTAAGATGCCCTGAATTAATTAGATCATCTTCCAAAGAGACTCATGGTCTCTCAATCAGCTTTTAGTCCTTCTGCTGTGGGATTTTTTCAAGTCAGCAATATTACCATTTTGAGCTAAATGTTTTGTTTTCTTGTCTAGGAACATAATATGCATTGCACTCACTGAAGACTAATAGTAAACCCCCAGGGTTTGATAACCAAAAATGTCTCCAAGTGTTGCCTGTGGGGGAAGGGGCAATACAGTCTCCAGTTGAAAGCAATGCTTGATTTATGATCATGACCAGACAACCATGGCTCTTAAGACTTCTGGAGAAGAGTCTAATTTAGAAAACAGGCGCAAATGCTAACAGAAAGAGTAATTTAGAGGAAACGGACCAAAGAAGAGAAGCACTAAATAATTAGCATTAATATCCTTAGTAAGGTTTAATAACTATGAAACCAAAACAGAAATTTTAGAAAACAAAAGGGGGATTTTAAAAAATAAACACACAAAGAACCCTAAAAGTCAACATAAAAGTTGGCAGGCAGTACTGAGGAAATACCCCATAAAGCAAAGCAAAAAGAAATAAAGAAAAACAGAAAGAAAAATTTCCCTTTTAAAAGGCCTTGCCAAATATTCAGCAAAATGAATAACCCAAGTCTATACAGACAGCAGTGTGAAGTAAAATTTTCACCTTTCCAGATATGGAGGTAAGAGTTCACAGAAAGCAAAGATGACTGCACTTCCTATATGGTGCTCCAGGCAACACTAGAACAAGAACACAGTAGTGAAAAACTTTCCCAATGAAGGAAAATGACCTCTAATCTTTAATTCTGTATGCAGCCAGGGCATCAAAAACCATCAGGGTAATCTCAGGCACTAGAAAGCCAACAATTTCCTTACCATGCATGCATTATGGAAAACTTATTATAGAGTGTATTTGTATACAAGATGTACCAATTAAAAAGACACTAAAAAGATTTCAAATAGGAGCTCCAATACAGAATAAAGATGAAGGAATTCCCTAGGAATGTAAAGAAGGGAAATTTCAGGCTGACTGTTGGGCACCAAATATAGAGGGGAACCAATGCAGGGTATATGACAGCGGGTCCCCACAACTACTGACTACCCTTTTAAACCTAGAAACACATGGGTGGGGTGAGGTGAGCTGACTCCAGATTCTCTTGTTGGTCATTTTCTGGCTATGGACCAAGAGAGGCCCTCCATTTTACTCTACTGCAGCATTCT
This sequence comes from Peromyscus maniculatus bairdii, assembly GCF_049852395.1. Taxonomy (NCBI): domain Eukaryota; kingdom Metazoa; phylum Chordata; class Mammalia; order Rodentia; family Cricetidae; genus Peromyscus; species Peromyscus maniculatus. The sequence continues at coordinate 129,576,623 of NC_134875.1, read as the reverse complement.
GCTTTCACATATTCCTGAGAGCTAGAGGCAAGTGTCAGTGGGCCCAAGGGCAGGAAATGAGGTATGGCCTATTCCCTGGAGCACATTCCTGTTGAACCTTTCCAACAGCTTACTTTCCCAACAGCTCCATTCTCCTTCCTTCCTAGCAAAAGCCCCAGATTCTAGGACTTACAAGTGATCATGCCAACTGACTTCTCAGAATGGAGTTCTAAACAGTTTTAGGTCATCTGAAGCCACACTATATGAAAGATTCTGTTTCACCATTCCATAGGATGGTAGCAATACTGTCCTTTCCTTACATAGCTAAATTTGTGTATGCAACACAATATACTGCGAAGGAATATACACACTTCAGGTAAAGCCACAACAAAAAATAAAAAAGGAATAATTACTATAAAGGCCAAGATGGTGGTTTAAACAGACAGAGAGAGATTGTATGAGAATTACAGAAGAGAGTTTTGAAAGCAATAGTGATATTCTACTTCCTAATCTGACAACAGATTTGTCACTTTTCATTTTATATCAATTTTTGGTTTGTTTTTGTTTTTTGAGACAGGGTCTCACTATGTAGCCCTGGCTGTCTGGCAACTTACTATATAGACCAGTCCGGCCTCAAACTCAGAGATCTACCTGCTCTGCCTCCCAAGTGCTGGGATTAAAGTTGTTCACCACCACTGCCCAGCTTCTTATCATTCTCTACACATATACATTATAATTTCCTTTATATATTGCTTTTTTTCTAGCTTTAAAATATTTTAATGGCTGAGTGGGTAAATTTCTAAGATTTTGCTAATCAAAAAAGGTCTCCTTAATTTTTATATATCTGTATAATCCAAATTATTTCAAATGACCTAATATACACTAATAAAGAAAACAATGGTAATTCAGACACATTAAAGTCAATAGACACTGTTAATTATAATTTTATATCTAACTGAAATAAATTTAGAGTATTATTTTAAGATTCAATGTGCAAACTTTTATGTTACATCTGTAATATAAATTTTTATGCTATAAAAGATTTATAAGTAAAAATATATATTAAGAAGCTTTTAATAAATGGGGTAAACTTGTCCATATTGTAGGCCTAGAAACTGTTATAATAATTTGCACAATGTACCACAGGATATGTGGGAAAACAATGAATAATAATTTTAAAAAGGAAAGAAAACACTAAAAAAAGTCAAGGCCAACAATATACATATATTCACTGCATATATAAATATAACAGTTCATATATTTTTGAACCTGACTAGTCAGATTCCGTATCTGTCAATTTTTCTACTTGCTTAAATTTATTTGTAACCTTAAAGTCAATACTTGAAACACCTTTACAGTTTATGATTATGCACACAGTAGCGAAAATTTTGAGTCTTCTGATGAACATGCTGCCAGTTGAGGTCAAATGAGATAATAATCCTTCTTCTTGTTCCCACTGTCACATTATAAACAAATTGCTTTTGTGAATTCTATTTGAGTCATATGTTTTCTATTTTGTGCTTTTTGTTGGTTTCACTACTCAAGATGGTCCCCATGAATAGTGATGAAGTGCTGTTTAATGTCTCTAAGCACAAGAAGGCTTCATGTGGAAAATATGTATTAGATGAGAAACATCAAGGCAAGAATATACATTTCTTGGTGTCTAAAGAGGATTGGTTGTAGGATTCACCCATGAATACTAAATTTTATTCATATTTAGGTCCCTTATATAAAATGGCAACTATTAGAGTATAATCTACACATAAATTTCTGTATAATTAAAAATCATCTCTAGCTTACTTATTAAACCTATTACATTTATATGTGTGTTTTATTTAGAATATCTACAGAGGTCAGGAACTTACTAAGGGGCCATGAGAAGGGGTTTTTGAGGGAAAGGAGTTAGAATGCACTGTTATAAAAGGTTAAAGGGCACTTCGGTAAGGAAGGGATGAATTGGGTTGAGGCAGGGGAAGACAGGGTAGAAGAGGGAAACTGGAAGAGATAAATCATACTAAAGAGTTTTCCAAAAAGTCATATGGAAACCTAACACCATAGAAGCTTACTAAGATATATCTATAAATAAACATGAAAAGTTAAAAGGGAGTTATCTTGACAAAGCTACAATGTCCTTTCCAGATACCAGAGGCTAACAAATAAAAGGCATAGTCTCAGGAATGGGTTACTGGTGAGGTCCCAAAGATTCCCAAATATTACAAGCCATTAATAATGCTCTTGGCTCTCCTCCAGAACTTGACAGTAAGACCCTATTGCTTAAGATGCCATCCATACTCTTGAGTCACAGAACATGGAGAAATCAAGCTGGTACTGAACAGGAAGCTTCATCGCTACTGGCTAGATTTCATGGAGGTGCATGCACACTACCAGAGGAGAAAAGTAATTATCACTCTTAACCAGCTGTTAACAACCTGGTGAGCTACAATAATGAGTGGCTGGTCAAAACACGCTCAATAGTTGTACAACCGTGGCACAAATGTGGAATTAACCAGCCACTTCCTGATTAGATTTATGGATCCCTCTACAAGATGAATATCATACCTGGCATCAGGTCAAGAACCTATAGCTAGACAGATCATGGACCCTAGGAGAGAACCTACTACTATATTCTGCTAAACGGACACACTATTAAGTAAACTCTTCATGACTTATCATTATACCCACATACTAAGTCCTCATTAGAGAACCTTTTGATTCCTGAGATGCCCAACACAGCAAACCACAACTAGCTAAGGTGCAGAGAATATGAGAATACAGAATGTTCAGCCCTAAATGGAGCATATATACTGCACCCCTCCTCTAAAGGCTCAGGGATCACTGCAGAAGAGGAGGTAGAAAGAATGTAAGAGCCACAAACGGTGAATGACTCCAAGGAAGCAGTTATCTTCAGCAGGGAAGTTGCACATGTGAACTCAAAGCAGGTGTGACAGCATGCACAACAGCTGTGCAAGCTCAATCCAGACCAAATGCCAGCACGGAGAGGGGGGATGGGCACAAAGTTCCATCCCTAGCCAAGGAGCTATTGTAAATGTAAGAAATAGGAAGGAGATTATACATAGGCAAAAAATCAAGTAAGAAAACATAAGGGAAGCAGCACAAAGAACTTTAACTCTATTATACATGTGTAGATCCTCTTAGCTTAATATATAAAGAACATTCAGAAATAGATATTGAAGAGCTGACATTTTGAGAATTCAATTGACATTTTCACATTTTATTGTCTACAATGGAAAAAATACAAAAAACAAAAACAAAAGAACACACAGATAAAAAGGTTTAGTAAAGCCATTCCTGTTTCGAAGGAACTCCCACTAGATGACACTACTATTGGTATACATAAATAATGTTAGTATAAGTCTACAGAAAAGTTTATTATCTATGTATAGGAAAGTGGCCAGAGAAATCTTCTATGAGACAAGGAAGTTTGAGAGGGCAAGAAATGGTCAACAGATTTCCAAGACAAGAGGAGTTAGAAAATTCAAAGGGTGGACAAAAATGTGTGGAATGGCCTAGAGTGATATGAAATACACAATGTGTGCTGGGGATTCTAAGCTATTTAGTACTGCTGGCAGGGAAAATTGGAGGGGTTAAAGTAGCTGGAAAGGGAGAATAGAATATGTGGGGGGCTAGGCAGAAGTTATTACATTAGCCCAAGAAAGAAGTAAAGACCTGAACTAATTCAATAGGGACACTGAGAGACGTTTTAGTATATAAATTGACAAACAATCTTGAGGGGCAGTGAGGGTGAAGTAACAGAATACTGATAGATTTCTGGCGATAATTAGTGGGTAAATAATGGTATCGCTAAATGAGAGAGGAATCATAGGAAAAAGAACTGGAATACTATTCAGAAAGAAAGGGAACATATTTGGAAGTTTATTTAGTAAGTGTTATTCCATAGCACATCCAGGTACAGACTTAGAAAGAGCTGAAAGAGGTAAAAGCCTGAAATTTTAAAGGAGTAAGGAGGTTGGGAAAATGGTTCAGTTAGTAAAATATATGCCGTGCAAGTGTGTGGTCCTGAGTTTGCATCTCCTGTCCCCAAGCAAAATCCCAGGCACAGTAATATACATCTAGAATCTCAGTGTCAGGGAGGCACAGACAGAAGGTTCACTGGTGATAGTCAATCTAGCCAAATCCGTGAGCTCTGTGTTCAGTGAGTCCCTGACTCAAAAAATAAGTTGGAGATCAGCTGAAGAAAATATGACATAGATTGCTGGCCTCCACACAGTATGTACACACATGCATATGCGCCTACCTGTATGAACTCATACACATACAAAAGGAGTAAGGGTCAGCATGGATAGGAAGATGAAGACATTAACTACTACTATTTATAACATACCAGAATGCCAAGCTGCTAGGACTTTTCCAAGATACTCTCTCATTATTTGTCACCACCCATAATACAATACTTGCTCCTATTTTATAGATCAGGAAATTGAAACTAAGATAGGTTAAGGACTGGAGCTCAGACTTAAGGAACTCTAAATTCTAAAGTTATATTTTCTGTATTCTTAATAAATCACGAGTAAATGGGAAGTAACTGAAACCATTGTCATAAATGAGAACCCTTGAGAAAACAGATTAAGTCCCAGCTTCTCCTCAAGACACTTCTAGAAACACCACTACTATAGAAAGATTACAAGTAACCTAATAAGAAGAATAAGAGCTAACTAATGTTAAAGGCCATTTGAAAAACCACATGGAAACCTATTCCTGTAGAAGTCTAAAATATACACATATATGAAAGTAATCTAAGTAATAGATTATAATTATGCCTCAACTAGGTATCTTATGCCACCAACTGAAACCTCCAGTGTCAGGAAAGGGTTATATCTTGTTGAGCTGTTGATCAAAGGAGTCCCATGAAGTTGCCCCCCCCCCATGCCATGTATCACAGGCTATTGCCAAGGCTACTGGTTGTTCTCCACAACTAATGATAAGGCCCTACTTCAGAAGACAACACTTATGTATGTCATCACATACAGAGAAGTTGAGCTGGTACCTTACTAGAAGCTTCACTCCTACTGACTAGTTTTCATGTTGAGGGAGATAAGTACTATACACAGTACTGGAAGAGAAAGATAATCATCAATATCACCCAACTATAAACCCTGCAACCCACAACAATGACAGGCTTGCAAGATATACTAGTGCAATAGTGGCAGAAATGTTATGTGAGTAGTCAACCACTTTTTGGTTGGATTTAAAGCCCACTCTATGAGATGGAACCTATAGCTGATACTAAGAACCTGAGACTAGATAGATCATGGGCCTAGCAGAAAGCCTAATACTAGTATTTTGCTGAAGGAACATAACAATAAAATGACTCCTAGTGACATATTTATATACCCATATAGATCAGTGTATCTCTCAACGACATCATAAAAGCCTGTAGTACATGGGAATTAACAGAGACCCACAACTAGATAATGTGCAGAGAGTGAGAGACTTTGGAGCATGTAATCCTAAATGGGACGTCTTTATCAAAGCTCTCCCCTCAAAGCTCAAGGATCTATGTGGAAGAGGAGACAGACTGTAAGAGCCAGAGGTAATGGACAACTCCAAAGAAACAGTATCTTCCTGACACAGCAAGACTGATGCACATATGAACTCACAGAAACTGTGGCAGCACACACAAAACCAGCACAGGTTCAAGCCACATAGGGTCCCAGCACTGAGAAGGGAAAGTGGACCCAGGCTCCCATCCCTAACCAAGAAGCTATTTGCAATTGATACCCACTGGCAAAGGGAAAATCAGTTTTCTTCAATGGAGTGTCAGTGGGTATATCAACCATACTGCAGAGTAAGTTGGCCTTACTCCATACCCAAGAGTAGTTGGCCACCACAAAACAAATTTCATAGTGTGGTGATACACTGTGTACCCCAATAAAGCTTACCTGGGGCTCAGAGGGCAGAGCTAGCCACTAAATTAGACCTAGAGGTCAGGCAGTAGTGGCACACACCTTTAGCCCTATCGTTCGGGAGGCAGAGATCTGTCTGGATCTCTGTGAGTTCAAAGCCACACTGGGCTACATGAGAGAAACAGAACCAGGCAGTGATGACACATGCCTTTAATCCCAGTACTGGGAAGCATATACACCTTTAATCCCAGGAAGTAATATGGCAGGATACAGAAAGGTATAAAAGGCGTGAGGAAACCAGAACTCACTCTCATGAGGCTGAGGAATTTGTAGAGGTAAGCTAGTGGCTGACTGTTCTGCTTTTCTAATCTTTCAGCTTTCACCCCAATATCTGGCTCTGGGTTTTTTATTATAAGACTTTTTTTTTGGTTTTTAGAGACAGGGTTTCTCTGTATAGTTTTGGTGCCTGTCCTGGATCTCGCTCTGTAGACCAGGCTGGCCTTGAACTCACAGAGATCCACCTGCCTCTGCCTCCTGAGTGCTGGGATTAAAGGTGTGTGCCACCATCATCCAACTATTATAAGACTTTTTAAGATTCGTGTTATACTATAGTTTGTTTTGTTTGTTTGTTTTGTGTGTGTGTTGGCATTCTTGTCATGTTGCTTGTTTGTTTTGATTTTTGTCTTTGTGGGTGTTATTTGGTTTTGGTTTTTGCAAGACAGAATGAGAACATAAAGGTAGGGGGATCTGCACCAGGGAGGAGTTGGGAATGGAGAAGGAACATGATCAAAATATATTGTATAAAAACTTTTTTGAGACAGGGTCTTTCTATATAGCCCTGGTTGTCCTGCAACTCACTCTGTAGACTAGGCTGGCCTCAAATTCACAGAGACTTGCCTGTCTCTGAATGCTGGGATTAAAGGTGAGTGTCACCACGCTGAAAGACAAGCTCTTAGACCTCAGTATCTTGCAGCAATATAACACCAAGGCCGAATGTCTAACAAAGTCTGCCTTGCACAGTATCACATCAGAGACTGGCCCACTGGAGAGACAATATTTTTGAAACTATCTTCACTTTTTTTCCTTTTTACTAATTTTCTACTAGTGTTCATGAACAAAATTACTTATAATTAGTGCTAGCATCATCACAATTGCTAAATTTTCTGTGCATAATCCAATCCTTATAAACTGAAAAACTGAAACTAATAATTATTGAAGTCTGAGAGTGTGAAATTACATTGTAAATCGCATCATCAAAGTGATATGTTTTGTTGCTATGTCACTAACATAAATTGTTTTCAAGACAGCACATTATCATATAATAGTGTTGTTGGAAGCTATTATCACAATTGCACCTAAGAGTGAGGTGGGATTAATACTTAGGCTTAGAAGCTACCTTTAACTGTCTGCTCTTCAGTGATCTCTCTGTGGAATGTTATTAGTCTCTTCCTGTTCACAACTATGCTTTAAAGATCCCTAGTTAGCCGGGCGGTGGTGGCGCACGCCTTTAATCCCAGCACTTGGGAGGCAGAGGCAGGCGGATCTCTGTGAGTTTGAGGCCAGCCTGGGCTACCAAGTGAGTTCCAGGAAAGGCGCAAAGCTACACAAGAGAAACCCTGTCTCAAAAAACCAAAAAAAAAAAAAAAAAAAAAAAAAGATCCCTAGTTAAACCTACTAGTAAATTACATAAAATTAATGTATCTAATTTAAATTAAGTTAGTAAAAGTAATCTTGAGGCCAGCAATACTCCCTCCTTCCCCTAATATACACTTTAGCTATTTAAAGTTACACAATATTGATATTATAACACAAGAAACAAAATTTAATTAGCTAAAACTCTAAATTGAGGTTTTCTGAATTGGTATCCTGTGGAGCTCTTTTTTTGTTAGTTTGTTTGTTTTATTATTATTTTTTTTTTAGACAGAGTTTCTCTGTGTAGTCCTGGCTGTCCTGGAACTCACTCTGTAGACCAGGCTGGCCTCGAGCTTACAGAGATCCACCTGCCTCTGCCTCACAGGTGCTGGGATTAAAGGTGTGCACTACCACTGCCCAGCTATGTGGAGTTCTTTAAAGAATGAAATCTTCTGTGTCAAGTGAGGCAGGGAAATAACACATGAAGGACAACTGTATGTCCCTCTCATACCCTGTGACATGTCAGTGACCCAGTCTTGTGGTTGGGAACAAGCATCCTTCCCTTGCTGCACTCTACCCCTACCACCCATGTAGAAACTACTAATCTTTGGTGTTCTCTAGAAAAACTGATGTTACAGTGATATGAATCTTTCTTTTAAGGATTAAATTTGTTCTTTTACAAACTCATATATGATCTGAATCTTAATGTTTAGAATAACAACATGAATTATGATGTTGTAATGTCTTAGGAGCCATTCAAATATCATTTTTTTTCTGTAACAAATACTCAACTATGGCATATAAACTGTTGATTAAATAACTTGGGGGTGTTAATCCAATTGTTTGCTTAATAAAGGATGGAAAAGATTTAGCTATGTAATTTAAATGTCTATTCATTAATACTCCCCAAAGTAATTTACTTTCTTTTACAATTGTTAATATAAGCATATTCAGCAGGCAACCTCTAGTCTTTTAACCAAAAAACACTTAACACAATGGCAAAGCATGCAAAGGAAATAACCATTTACACTCAATTACCCAGCTCAGTGCAGGGCAGCAGAAAATAGGTTTTGAATTATAATTGTAGTAATCAGTTTCTAGGTCTAAAGAAGTAAAGTAGATGATCTGGAAAATAATTGCTTTGGGGAAAGAAATCTAAAAATAAGAGTACAGTGGATGTAATTGTTTAAGCAAGATAGTAAAATATCAAAACATTTAGGGGAAAAAATTAAGTTAGGTAAGAAACCAAAGTCCCTCAATGTAACAATCGAATATGCTAGGCAGTAATACTCACTTGTAGCCAGTTCAAAGAACAGAACAACTTCTCAGTACTTAAATGACTTCCTATTAGTAAATAAGGCACACAAGAGAACATGGAGAACAAGAAAAGAACAACGAACCATATCCCTCAAAACAAGTGAAAGTGAACTCCGGAGGGTTCTCATCTCTCCTCTCCCTTTTGCAATTGCTTAGCCAAAAATTATGGCACTATTCTTGACCATTTTCTTCTACATTCTAATTTTAATTAATTAGGTAATGTTCTGGCTGCACTTTGAAAATCTTTCCATTCAGCTGATTGTTGGAGCAACTTTAGGACTCCTGAACAAAAATCTTCATCAGATCATTCTAATATCTGCTTCATCTCAGTCTTGGAGTCAGCTGAATGCTTCTTTTCATTTAAATTGTTTTACCTGATACTTGTTGTGCCAATAGTAGTTAGTATAGTGTGTATATTATTCAGGTACTGGGGATTATAGATCTTTTATTTTGGCAGGCAACCATCCTGTTTAGGTTTAGTGTATAGATCATGGAGAGCTTTTGTAGGTTTTAGTTCCAATGGAAGTTTAATTTTCTCAGCACTCACAAGGCTATTCTGGCTTATTCTTCCAGGGCTGTGTGATAGCTAATATTCATTGTCAACCTTACAGAGTCTAGAATCACCTGGAAAATAAGACTCTGGACATGTCTACAGAAACCGTCTTGAATTATTTCAGGTTGGAAGGCCCATCCTCTGTGAATGGCACCATTCCCTGGCCCTGGCCCTGGCCCTGGCCCTGGACTATAAAGGTGGAGAAAGGGGAGCTGAGCAGTAGCAAGCATTCGGTGTCTCTGATTCCTGACTAGATGTGATGTGAGCAGCTCCTTCCAGTTTCTGCCACCCTGACTTCCTCACCATACTACCCTTCAACTTGAAGCCAGAACAAATCCTTCCTCCCTTACGTTACTTGTGTCAGCATATTTTGTCAAAGCAACATGAAAAGAAACTCAGAGAGGCCCAACTCAACCTCTGATATATCATCTGTAGGGACACAAGGTATTTCCCAGAGCCACGTGTTATTTATCACTGAACAGTTCTGAGGGAGACAGCCCAGAAGCTATTGCGTCTTGGTCTCCTTAGGACACAGGGTAAAGGGAAGGTACACACATGACTGTAACCTACGAAACACAAGCCCCTTGTCAGTGGCAGTAAGGAGTAGAGATAGGTATAACCTAAGTTCTGCCGTTGTCATGTCAGACCACAGCGGCCAGAGTTGTGGCACAGAGGATGAAATGACCAGGTATTATAGTTGTTGTCAGCTCAGACTACCCGCTGCGGTCTAATGTGGCACAACGGCTTAGAGGGACTGCATATTTTGGCTCCAATGGGTAGATAAGACTGCCCATTGGGGTCCAATGTAGAGCAGCAGGGATGAGCAAGTCTGACTAGGTCTCTGCTGGGCTTCCTACTTCCTGGTCCTTTTGTCAGAGAAAGTGAGCTTTGGGGATTTTCGTCTTCTATTTCCATTGAAAATATGTCATGTAGATCTCTCTGGTGTTCAGTCTAGGAGCAAAAAGGAAGGTAAACAGAAAATCTAGTGAGCTAATTAATACTTGCTATTTTTATTAAAATTCTAAGGTTCCTAACTGCTCTCTACATTTTTTACTAGCAAACTTCAGGAAGCTTTTTACTGTTTTTACATGACCCATTTTCAAGGCAGTTAGCTGCACTTATAAGGGAGAGACGCTGTGGCTTAGATAGGAAGTGTTCCCTATTCATGTTTTTGAACAGTGGCTCTCAGCTGCTAGTAATACTTTGGGAAGTTGTGGAAACTTTATAAAAAGGAGCCTCATTTGAGGAAGGTCACTGGGGGCAGTTTGTACTTAAATACTTTATTATTCTAATGACTGAAAACAGGCCTTGTAAACTTGAGATGTTTTCCAAAATGGTACTTGGTAATGGCAAAGAACCAAATATAGCTCTTTTAAAGCTCAGAAAGTTTTCCATCCTAAAGTTTTATAAAAACAGTCATGACAGTAATTTGTTACATGTTTCAATAGTTCATTAAAAACAATTCAGCTTGTATGATTAAATACAAGCTTCAGCTATTCTAATAGTTTATCAACATAAGATATGCTAAGCAGAAAAAAATATTTATATTATCCATATAATCACTATTTTACAGGCAAAGACTTAAAAAAAAGTCATAGTTCCAAATTAATGCTGTGCGTGAGTATAAATTGGTAGATAGCCATGGGACAGGTAAAACCAAACCAAACCAATCGCCGCCCCCCACTCCCCAAAAAAAAACAGAAACAGTTTAGCCAATAACCATTCATCAGTTCATTTTAAAACTAACACATATGCAATTATCATGTCTTATCTTTGAGCCAAATCCTTTCTTTCATATCAACTAATAGGAAAAAAATATAGAATGCATTAAAGATATCTAGTATAGACAAAATAAACTGAGCGACTGTAGCAAAGAACATGTTTTAAATGTAAGGTTTTCTTTCTCTCCCTTACCCTTCTCTCTGCCCATCTCCCATCGTGTGTGTGTGTGTGTGTGTGTGTGTGTGTGTGTGTGTGTGTGTGTGTGTGTATGTGTGTGTGTGTGTGTGTGTGTGTGTGTGTAATCTAGAAGAGGATGTGTTAGATGTCCAGCTTTATCATGCTGCACTTTATTTACTGAAGGCATGGTCTCTCACTGAATCTAGAGCTTAACATTTTAAATAGACTAGAAGCCAGTAAGTCCCAACTATCCTCTCATCTCTAACCCCCAAAACGCTGGGGTTATGCACAGCAACACTGGGTTTCTTATGAGGGTACTGGGGATTTGAACTCAGGTCCTCATGTGTACATAGCATGCACTCTTATCCACTGAGCTCTCTCTCCAACCTCAACATGTGAGGGGTTTCATAGGCACCTTCACTGACTGACCACTGAACTACGGAAAAACAAATTCATTACACTAGCCAAGAATCCTTGCACACTAACATTTCACAATGAATTTACAGCTTCCCTTTGGCATGCCCAGGCAACTTGGTAGTACAAGCACTCCAACTCCAAACATCTTTTAATTATAGAATTGTCTTCTTTAAAGAAGCCAGTCTTGATAGACTTCAACATTTTCTTCTTTGAATTAAATCTATTATGAAGTAGTTAAGAGTTCAGAAGACCAGAAGTTGAATCCTGAGTATCGTTACAAATTATGATGATAGGAGCCCAGTTATTGAATATTTTAGAGATTGAGAAACAGAGATGGAAGGTACTTCAGAAGGTCCTGAGAAATACAGAAGATAACAGGCACACCTGGCACATCCACACAAGACAGGACATCGAGGGGGATCTTGAAAGTACCTCTTCACTACTTCTTCCCTAAAATATGCTATTTCTTACACTACACGAATATCATCTCACTAACACTAAGAACCAGGAAATAATCAAGGAGTGCTCCATTTTTCAACAATATTGAAATAGGTAGCCTAGGCCAACCTTCCTCCCTGAGAACCTAAAACCTGGATGGACACGGACGGACACACACACACACACACACACACACACACACACACACACACACACACACACACTCCTTCCCAGTTTCTCCTGAAAGGTCATCCTCAGATTGGAGGTAAATCAAAAGCAAATGTGGCCTTGCATGAATCTGGGGACTTGGCTCCCTCTCACCTGGTGGTCCATAGGATCTCAAAGAAGTTAGTGCAATAAGGGGAATGAGTCTACAGGGGGAAAGGCAGAATATGGCAAGGGGTTGAAGTACTAATGTGGGGTTGAGATGGATCTTAGTATTTCATAGGGCAGCCAGAGGAAGTCTCATTAAGAAAGTGGTCTAGACCAGCTGTGGGCACATACCTTTAATCCCAGCACTTGAGTGACAGATATCTGTGATGAATATTTTCAATATATTTTATCCTTCCAACATTTGTGAATCCTTCCATTTTGTTGGTGCTCCTGAGCTTAGTAAATATCTTGGACGTGTCTAGAGGATGACAGACAATAGCAGTATTGCTACCATTTTTTGGATACTTGATGACTGCCAGATACTCTAATAAGTGTGTTGCAAAAGGTCTCAAGCAGTGTTCTCAATATTTACAGAAGATAAAACCATCAAGACCTAGTTAATTTTAAAATGTTCCACAATGTTCCACACTGCAGAGTTAGAATTTTAACATAAACTCTATGTAGCTGTAGGGTCTATGAGATTTCCACTATTTAACTACATCTGGTACCAAGCACCATGGCCAAGAAAAAGGAAAAGTAAATGTAGAAAGATGGGGATCCCTCTGCCTGCCCCCTAAAAAAGATTGGTAGATGCTCTTGGGCCTATTAAGAATACTCATTAGGCAACTGGCAGGATGAGAAGTACAAAGAAGAAAATTGTGTATTAAATAATACACAAAGGATTGGGTTTTCAGACTGGAGTGGAAATCTACCACTGAGACATTTTCAATAGCTCCACACCATACCTCATTGCTAGCCATCCTCCCTTGCTTTGGTTTCTAGTGGTTCTCTTTGATTTTATTGTCCTAATGTTCACAAAATCTTAGCTGTTCTTAATCTCTAGACAATACTGTGTTTTCCTGTCTTATTACCTTTCTCTAGTCTGAAACGTTATAATTTCACTTCTTAAATCACATGCTGGGTGATTTCTCCCAAATAAGGAAAACTTAAAATCCAATAAATAGGAAAGCTAAAGTAATGTTTCCAGGTGTTTTAAAGAAATTCCTATCTAATATTTTATTCTGTTAAGCTGGTCACAGTACAATCAGAGAAAAGAGATCTATCTCCCTGCCACCATATCAGAAGTATCACCAAGACCTATAAAATGAGATAAGTACTAAATAGACTACTTTCCCCAAAACTCTTCAGTCTTTTTTGTGGGGGTGTGGCATTGGGGAGAAGGGCGGGGTCTGTAATAGTGTAAGGAGCAGTAAGAATGTAACTATCCTGTCATGGGTGAAGATACTCTAAAACACTGGTTTTCAACCTGTGGGTCACGACCCTTTGGGGGTTAACCAACCATTTCACAGGGGTTGCCTAAGACAATCGGAAAACAGATATTTATGTTACAATTCATCACAGTAGCAAAATTACAGCTATGAAGTAGCAACGAAAATAATATTATGGTTGGAGGTCACCACAACATGAAGAACTGTACTAAAGAGTCACAGCATTAAGAAAGTTGAGAACCATGTACTTGCTCCTGATTTCTTTTGGTGTCCACATTATGATCATCTACTTCATGGTTAAAATGTAAAATAAATGAAAACCTTACAGAAAACTGTTTTTTTTTAGCACAACAATCAAGAAAATGTAAAAGATCACTTGAATACTACCTGAAAGACATATTTTCACAAAGGTTTTTTTTAATCCAAAATATTTAGTTATTATATTATTTTTTGTTTATATAGTTTTATCGATTTTTACAGTGAAGTGTTTACAGTTGTTTAATAAAGAACTGTATGTATATTTTGTACAGGCTTTTTTTGTGAATCCTTAAAAACAAAACAAAACAACAACAACAAAAAAATCTCAGCTCCAGGAACTAGCAACAATTTGTTATACTTAAAAAGCTGAAAAACCTCCAGGCCAGCCTGCTACAGGCTGTGTGCAAAAGTTTTGACATCGCTGAGCCACCCCAGCCAGGATTTTAGTAGTTCTTTGAACCAGGAAAACTAGTAAAATCCTGGCCTGGAATTTATTCCTGATTTCCACAGACACAAGTCCAGATACATTATGTCCTGAAGTTTTTTAAACATACATAACCTCTCTTCCATGAATGCTTATTATTAATATTAAATTTCAGCCAAAAAGAAAACGAAATGAGTATTTTTGACTTTGACCTAACCAACCCCGATTCCATTCAAAGAACACCCTAAGATGGAGATGAGAAGGTCAATGGTGACCTTTCTTTCTTCCTTTGGGTAGAAAGTAGGAGGATTCAGTCTTCTAGAAAGACATACTTACACCACTTAACATTAAGTGCTCCAAACGAAAGGCTAATACGGAAGTAAACGGTGAAAACCGCAGGCCAAGAACCCAAGCTCTACAACTGCATCTGTCGTACAATTCACTGCAGGCCGCAGACAATTGGGGTTTCCTCAACCCTCTTAGAAAGCTAGCTGTAACAGAAGAAATGAGTTCTACTGCACAGACCTTCTTTATTTTGGTTGTATTATTATTAGGAAAAATATTAGAAGCACTAAAGAGCAGAGAGTTTATCAACTGGCAAAATTATTACTCACAATTCTTTCCAAGGAACACATCAAAAAAGCCATTACCACTTCATTTACAAAAATTCTTGTACTTCCACAGTGCACAAATTCAGAGTTACTATCCTTAATGAGAGTGTAGTGTGTAACTCCCATATAGCAGACTGCATATTTTAAAGCTTGTTTTATGCCTCTGGTTTCCCACAAACACTTATCTGATCTGTAATACAAATAAGCCAAAGTACTATACATCTGTTACTTTCATTTATTATACAGATAAAATGGATCTCGATACTAGGTAAGCAAATCAAATGATAGTAAAAAATCTCAAATACCGGAAATATACTATTGATAAAAAATAGTCATTTTTAAGACATCAGTCAGCTTAAACCTTAACTGTCATAATAAAATGTTTCATGGTAAACAGAAAATATGATTGTGATCAGCAGCATTAGCAAAGGCTATTTCGATCACAGCTCCATACTCCTTAGCCTTGCCATAATACTGTTTTCCACAGAACAGAGACAAGCATGAATAGTAACAGATGCTTACTAATTTGGATTAGTACTTGATTTGAATGTACAATGCTTTAAAAATTAAATAAACTATTAACTACAGCACATAATGTTAAAGCCATTAGAGCAAATTAGTCTTCATTGCTTTATCTAAAATCTTGGGAGAGGTCTACCCTGAACAAAAAAGTCATTATTTTGCAAGACAATAGTCTCAATAATGTATTTTTTAAAAAGTGAAATTCTGTGTTTGCATCTTTGATGGGAGTGGAACTGATCTGAAACAATGAATATTTGGAAAGCACCATACAAACACTTCTTGGGTCTTTAAGTTTCTGTGAGTCTTCTTTACCACCCAACTAAACATTGTGGCCTTCTTTCTCAGCTGAAAGTTCTGTGACTTCTTTTTGTTATTGTACTCCTCGTAATGCCTTTTAGCCTTTTCCGACCTCTGAATCCTCATGCAGAACAACTTGGCTAAGACAGTCATGCTATTCTTCTAATCATCAGAAGCATTGCTACAGGGACATCTGACCCTCATCCTCTGTGCCAATATCTGCACCTGCTTAAGCTCTCTGACTCTAAAGTTAATGGGATGTTAGAATATAGTATATTAACAGTATCACAGTAGAAGGAGGTTGATAGAAATGACTGCAAGGGAAACAAGAACGTATTTTAAATGAAGCATGACAATCATAAAGGCATAATAATGCTTCAATTGAAAGGTTATATTGGCTTTCTGCTGTGCACCTGCTGGCTGCTGTCGAACATTGATGATAGCACCTCAGGCCACTGCTAGAGATATACTCTGGTGGCTGGAATTCTCTGATGCATGTAACAGATGATTTTACTTCTAATAAAAGAGATAAAGATTATATAATTTCAGTTGGAGTCCAATATAGGCATGAAGCATGAATAGCACAGTGATTAAGAATGTTGTTGACAGTATATTAGAATTTTAAAATTTGAAATCTGATTGAAGCAGTTATGAATTTGGGGGCTGTTGCCAAGTTATTTAACTCTCTGTGCCTCAGTTTGCTCATCTGTAAAATGGGGCTGAAGAAACTACCATTAGCTATAATTGGTTCAGAATTATTGTGAGAAATAAGTGAGTGATTGGCATGCAGTGGGTATTTGATATCTAATTAATTACAACATCATATGCCATTTTGTCATAGACTAGGGTCTGGGATAGCCAAGAACAAGAGCTGCATCTGGGACCAAGATATACATTTAGAATAAAACAAAGTCAGGTATAGAGATGATTCCAAGGCATCACTTGACCCAGCCCCTTGTTTTGTTAATGACTCTGTGCCTGTAAAATGCAAGAGATGATCACTAGCTCTCACATTGAACCCATGTATGGACACGCAAGGTACTAGGGATGAAGACAGAGCTGAAAATATTAACAGTTTTCATTCACCTCATACTACTCTCAATTTTTTTCCTTCTGTATGTCCATACTGGCTCAAGAGTACAAGATTCATGTGAAAGACCAAGGATTTAAGAAAAAAGTGAAACCCTCACTAGCCATGCGTGCTTGGCTAGGCGTGAATTCCCTTCTGTTGAGCAGCCCTTAAGTTCAATTAGAGAGCTGTTGGTTACCACCAAAATATAAGTGCCACTGTTTGTACCCTTGCAATATGATTATTAAAACTCAGGATGACTCTGGGTCTTGTTGGCATTATTGGTGAATGAACACTAAAATTCAAATTTGACTTTTTATGTAATTAAAAATTATTGCATTTACCTGTAAGTATATGTGTGCACACATATGTGAGTATACACCACAGCATGTATGTGGAAGTCAGAGGACAACTAGTAGTAGTCAGTTCTCTCCTTTAACTTTGTGTGTCCTGGGGATCAGGTCATCAGGCTTTGGCTGCAAGTGCTTTTAACTGCTGAGCCATCTCACCAGTAGAATTTTTTTTTAACTATGTATTTTTCTTTTATTTTTTCTTTTATTTTACAATACTATTCAGTTCTACATAACAGCCACAGATTCCCTTGTTCTCCCCCTTCCTGCCCCCCTCCCCTTCCCCCCAGCCCACCTCCCCATTCCCACCACCTCCAGATCAAGGCCACCCCCGAGGACTGGGATCAACCTGACAGACTCAGTCCAGGCAGGTCCGGTCCCCTCCTCCCAGACTGAGCCAAGAGTCCCTGCATAAGCCCCAGGTTTCAAACAGCTAACTCATGCATGAGCACAGGACCTGGCACCACTGCCTAGATGCCTCCCAAACTGATCAAGCCAATCACTGTCTCACCTATTCAGAGGGCCTGATCCAGTTGGGGGCCCCTCAGCCTTTGGTTCATAGTTCATGTGTGCGAGAATTGTTGAAACCAAGGTTGGATAAATCACAGGGACAAATAGTCACCAGTAGAATTTTTGTGTAATATTTATATTATTTAAATTGTCCTTTTAGAGCAACAGAGGAGAGATAGGGAGAGGGACTGGGAGAAGAAGAGAGAGGGGAAACTACAGTTGGGATGTAATCTTTCCATAAGATAGATAGATAGATAGATAGATAGATAGATAGATAGATAGATAGATAGATGATAGACAGACAGACAAACAGATAAATTGTGATTTTTTTTAAATGAAATCTTTAACAACATCTTGGCAACCCCAAGAACATTTACCAATATTATTTTCCATTGGGAGACTGGAGTAGGAAATGTCCTGAGAATTCTGCTACATTTACTGTTTTTAAATTTCATTTAATTTTATTGACATATAATTGTGCATATTTATGGCCCATATGATGTTTTAAAATGGTTACTCATATTTTAAACATTTTTACTTCTATCTCACTAAAAACAGAATAGATCAAATAAAGTGTTAGTAAAAAAGAATTGATATCAACTAACTACATATCTAACTCTTAGGGAAGAAGAAATGTATCACAATATAAAGATAATAGATTCTCCAAACTAAAATCCTAAATTATGATAAATTATTTTTCTTTGACCATTTACTATAAAAAGCAGAACACATTCTGAGGTTGAATGTCTATTACATGGACACAAACTTTTTTCAAAAGACAAGATTTTGACACATTAGAGGCAGACAAAATGCATGCTAATTCTACTCCAAAGAACAAGTATTTTTTTGGTTTTTGTTTTTTAAAGTTTTATTTATTATGTATAGTGTTCTGCTTGCATGTTGCCTGTACGCCAGAAGATGGCGCCAGATCTCATTACAGATGTTTGTGAGCCACCACATGGTTGCTGGGAATTGAACTCAGGACCTCTGGAAGAGCAGCCAGTGCTCTTAATTGCTGAGCCATCTCTCCAGCCCTGCAACAAGTGTTTTTAAAACTGACATTATTCCCCATGGTTTGGGGAGAAGTCTTTCTGTCGAAGTAATTATAAAGATTTGATGGCAACCTGAAGAGGCTATGCAGGTTTTCTGCTAATCTAAAGGTAGCAGGGATGGCTGATCCTACACTAAACAGTCAGAACAGCATTTAAATTCTCCAGCATTGAATTTTGGAAATTTTACATAAAATGTAATGACATACATCCCATGTAACCTGAAATGTTCCCTCTAGTTCTATCAACAAAAATAGCAAACTATGGGATGTGAGTTATAAATGTTTCCAAACTTTTATCAATTGTGCAATAGACGGCAGGAACAAGCGCCCCCTCCCCTTACTGAATAGAAGATTTATTTCAGTAATAAACTTTTGTTACCTGAGAAACACTCTAATGTAGTATGGGAAAACAGTTTTCCAGTGAGGAAGGGCTTTACCTTTACGTATACAGGTGAATGGAGTAACCCTTCCCTTCTGCCTAACCAGCTGTAAGAAATTCAAATACATGAGACAATATAACAGTGTCTTCCTAATGGGCTTGAATTTAAATGATCTTATGTTGTGTTCATATTTAAGACACCTTCTCTAACCACTAACCTACTTTCTGTCTTCTAACCAGTGACTAGGTTTCTCTATAATTACTCAACATCAAACCTCTTGAAATCCAAAAGTATCCAGTGAATTCAAGACTTGTGTCCATTTTCAATACTTGACTCATTTTTCATTTCAGGGAGCTTCGCTATTTCTTAGACATAGAGAGCGAGAATGGTTGCACATTTGTTGGCTGTGAAAAACTATACATGTTGTTCTATTTAGAATAATGGGTAATAGGAACTATAAAGGCACATGCTATGCTCACTGAAATAGGATTTTTAAAACTTACCACATTTATGTATTTTCTTGTGTGTATGAAGGGAGGCATGTACACGGAGGCCAGAGAATAACTTAAGGGAGTCAGCTCTTCTTCCACTGTGTGGAATCCCTAGGATCTCTCAGGTGGCCATCAGACTTGACTGCAAGTGACTACCCACGGAACCATCTTGCTGATCTTTATATGGTTAGTTTTAGACAGACAACGATTTCATCCTTTGCTTGGCAGTTTTCCAAATTATTTCCTCAATCACATCAAATTTAATAGGTTTATTAGTAGCACCGCAAATAAGCTGTTTTTGGGAAACTGATCCTATGTCTTTATAATCTTAGGGGTGTTGTTTGTTTTCTTTCTTTTTGCTTTGTTTTTGTTGCTTCTTGGTACTCCTAAAAAGTGAAAACAATCATTTCCCCCATTTTCAGATAAAATGATGGAACCAAAAGTAGTAAAGAACAGGGATTTTGGTACTGTTCTAATTTCTTTACCTGGGTGCTAGTTTCCAGGAGTAAACTACATACGCTTTTGATTTTCTAATGTACTATTTGTCGTGGTATACTCCAAGAGGAAACTCTGAAAAGTAAAATACTGATTCACACTCCAGAATGCTCAGCAGAGATTAGTAGTGTCCAACTCTGATGGAGAGCATGTAATTCATAGGTAGTTCTCAATACTCCATAGCAAACACCATGTGCTGTTTTCACTGTTTATTTCCTCTTACTTAGTCTCTTATTTCCTCCTATCATTAATAAAAACACAAATGCTCCATCAACAGAAAATATTTGGAACACCATGGTTAACAACTTTATCTTCAAGGTCTGGAGAGAGAGCCCAGTGGTTAAAAGCACTTGCTGCTCTTGAAGAGGACCCAGGTTCACTTCCCAGTACCCACCTCACTCAGTTCACAACCACCTGTAAAACTCCAGTTCCAGGGATCTGACACCCTTTTTTGGCCTCCATGGTGCCTGCAAGTGTGTAGTAAACACACATACACTCAAGCACACTCATATACATAAAATAAAATATATAATTCCAACTTTCTCTTCAGGGGCTACAGATGAAGGTCAGTGGTAGAGCACTTGGCCTAACATGCATAAGGCCTTAAGTTCAATCCCCAGTACTGGAAAAATAAAACAATGCTGATTCTTGGGACTGAGTTTGTAGTTCAGTGGTACAGCACTTGCTCAGCATGGACAAGTGTTTGGGTCTCATCCCCATCATCATCATCACACACACACACACACACACACACACACACACACACACACACACATACACACACACTCATGAATGAAAGGAGAGATAGAAAGAGAGAGGGAGAAGGGGAAGAGGGTAGAGAGAATGAATAATACCACCACCTTTTTTCAAGCTGACTTGATCTTATACAATATTAAATGGGATGTTTTTACACAGAACTAAGGCATCCTACCTACATTCTTTAAATTCTCTATTACTCAAAATGCCAAATATAATGCAAATGCTATAAGTAGCTTTCATAATGGATTTTATATATATAGAAAAACATGTAGTACAATGTTAGCAGAGATTCAATATTTTTAATCTGTGGTTGGTTGAATCCACAGATGTGGGATTCAGACATGGAAAGTTAACTGTATATTCTTGCAATGCTTAAGCCTCAGCTTAGCTATAAGCCCCTCATGCATTTTACTAATTAATATCCTTGGTTTTGTATATTAGTTACTTTTTTGCTGCTGTGACAACATAACATGACCAAAGCAATTTACAGGGGAAAAAACAGTTTATCTTATCTTACTTATGGTTTGGGAGGGATAAAATTCACCACGGCAAGCAAGCATGGCAACAGGCAGGCAATGGTGGCAAGAGGAGGAAGCTGAGAGCTTACATCTTGAACCATTACCACAACACAGAGAGAGTTGGCCCCCAGTGATCTATTTCCTCCAGATAGGCTCTACCTTCTAAACCTCCCCAAACAGCTCCAACAACTGCAGAGCAAGTGTTCAAGTATCTAAGCCTATGGAAGATATTCTCATTCAAACCACTACACTTGTGATTCCTTGTTATCACTGCATCATGTATATTTTTAGAACTAGAAGACATCTCATTATCCAAACTACTTTAGTCAATATTGATATATTTTACTTTAGCAATTAGAAAATGGGAAAAATAAAATTTTACATTTCTTAGATTCACTGAAGTGATGAGAGAAAGGTTAATAGAATAATACTCTGAAAACCAGATTTGATTACATAAATATTTTTATCTTCTGCCTACCTTTCCTGACTCATCTCTCAACACAATCTAGACCTGTATCACATCTAGCTACACTAATCACAATCATCTTCCTCAGATTAGCATCTTCTCTTCCCCCGTGCTTCTGTGTAAACTTCATACAAACTCGTCCTCAGCCTAAAATACCCTCCTTTAACAACACCTACCTACAATCCATCAAAACTTAGCTCAAGTAGCTAGGAATTGGTTTTCATTCCCTTCCGATCAAGTTAAGCTCATCTTCCCCAGTGATACAAAGTACAGGTCTATAGTAGACTTGGCAAAAAGAACAGTGAATCAAGAGTCAGAAAACTCAGTGATAAAATATTAGCTTGTGGAAATAGTGAAATCTTTACTCAGAAAATGGACCATTCCATTAATTCTCACTTCTAAAGGAGGTTTAATTCCCTTTTTAATTTCTATCACAGAACCTCTATGGCTTTCCTTCATAGTATTCAGTATCAATGAATTTTAAACAATTGTTTATGGGATTATTTAACATGTTTCTCTCTCTGAATTGCAACATCTATGATAGAAACAGAATCTCATGTACAACTCAGCGCTGCATGCTCGAGGCCAAAAAGAACCCATAACATAATAACTTCTCAACCAATTTTGTTGAACGAATATTTCCCAAAGTTCCATACTATTTGGGGTGGATATACCATTTTAGTTTACTAAGCATTCCAAAGATCTTTTTCATATAGCTTTCAGACACTGCAAAAGAACATAGCAACTATGACGAAACTAAGAACATGAAATTACTCAATTTGCTATTTCTCTTTACTTTCCCCTATTAAAATGAATTATTGGCCAAGTGGTGGTGGCACACACCTTTAATTCCAGCACTGGGGAGGCAGAGGCAGGTGGATCTCTGTGAGTTCAAGGCTAGCCTGGACTACAGAGTGAGTTCCAGGACAGGCTCCAAAGCTACACAGAGAAACCCTGTCTTGAAAAAAACAAACAAACAAAAAAAAAGAATTCCTAAATGACAAGGGCCATACATAATTATAGATGAAGAGTTCAGACTTTAGAATCAGATTAACTTAAGACTCCTACTTTATGGCTTAAATCTCTCTGATCCTCAGTTTACAAATCTCTATAAAGAAAGGAATCGCCCTCCTGTGCTAGGCTGGGGAAAGAGCTCAATTAGTAAAGTACTTGCCATGCAGGTATGAGGACCTGAGTTTAGATGTCCAGCACCCACATTACATAACCAGGTGGCATGTCCCTGTAAATCTAGTGCTGGGAAGGCAGCAACAAGAAGATCTCTAAATGGGTGAGCTATGGCTTCAGTGAGAGACTGTCTCAAAAAAAGAATGTGCAGAGTGACTGATGATGGTAAATGGTGTCAACCTCTGACTTACACACACGGTGGGGGCAGATCCATAGGTTAAATCTTCCTTAGCACTGCACTTTGGGAGATTGTGTAACCTTTAAGAACTGGAGCATAATGGGCAATCTTAAGATCACTGCAGGTGTGCCCCTGAAAGGTACAGAAGGGCCCCAAACATTTTCTTTCTCTCTTTAGTTACCCAGTCATGAGGTAAGCAGTTTACCTCCACAGTCATGATATACTACCTTGTCACAGACACAAAATAATAGGTACAATTGATCATGCTCCAAAATCTATGACGCAAATATATTGTTTCTCATTACAAGCTGATTATCTCAAGTATGTGTTATTATGACAGAAAAATAACACAGGATAATATTTATCTTTGGGGATTGTTCTGGGGATGAAAGGATGTATACTGTTGACTATTATGTCTGGTATTTAGGAAATACTCAATAAAATAACTATTATTTACTATTATTAAGCCCTGACGTCTAATATACTAACTAACAACTGCTTTAAGACTTACAACTGTTAAAAGTCTCAGAATAGGTGCCCGTTGAATGCTCAACTACAGACGGGACCCCTATTGGGCTCAGAGACTATCACAGAAGGGGAGGAAAAAGTGTAAGAACTGAGGAAAGTGAAGAGTGGAGTGCTAGTATGGAACACTGACTTCTAGACACACAATGTCTATTGCACTCTTTACCACTCGTCATCTGTGGTTACCTGCACAAGCCTAGGACCATCAACAGCCTGTTGTGGGCAAGGGAAGGGATTCATGGGGCTCCAAATTCTCCCTGAGGACTGAGACACATTTGATGGTTGACGGGGAAGGGGGAGACATTTTTCTTGAGAAGTATAGCCACTTGAAAGGCACACATGCTCCTGAAAACATATTCCTGTAATCAACTCTAATGACACTTAAAGGATCACCAAGAAAGACATGAATGTAGTAAAGAAGAGAATCAAGGAATCAGAAAAGGGATCTGAATACATTGTTGTATGATCTGAATACATTGTTGTGGGTGATCTAAATACATTCTGCATTTAAGAACTCATTGAATGAAACTCATTGTTTTATATAATTAATATATGCTAGTAAAATAGTTTTAAAATACCTGACAACTGGTGCACAAGTATACTTTTTGATGATTCTTCTCTTAATGCCTTAAAAGATGTAAAAGTATTTGGATGTTTTAGAAAATGAGATTCTAGTAAAGGCCACATTTGGTCTCTTCTTTAATTACCTTTTTTTTAGAGAGATATAGTTTTGTTACACACAAAAAAGGTACACAAAAGTGGAAGAGGGGTGTGTATTGAGAGGGTTCAGAGGGAGTGGGAGGGGAAATCTGGAACGGTAGATATGATCAAGATACATTGAAATTTTCAAAGAATAAATAAAAATATTTTGAAAGAATATGCAAGGTAAGTACTATAGAAAGTAGAGCAAAAGAATTTACTTTTTATTTGAGGAAAGAATTGCTTACATAATACTTCCTATTATATTTTTTGTCTAAAGTTTCCTTCACCAGCTCATGTTTTGAATGCTCAGTCCACAGTTTGTGGCACTATTTTTTAATTTTATTTATACTTATTAGTGTATGTGTATGTGTGCTTAAAAATGAGAAAGTGAGAGAGAATGTGTACTCTATCACATGTGTGGAGGTCAAAATAGAACTTTCAGGTATCCATTTTCTTCTTTCACTTCAGGTTAGGGGAGAATCTACTGCTAATGTTTTGCTAAGTTGACAGATAGTCTAATGGCCTTCTAAGGACTTTTATTTATACCCATAAACTAGTGCTGCTCTTAACCTTGATCAGAAGTTTCTTTGTGGCACTCTTTGGGGCTATGGATCTCCTTAGGTGATAAGGTCTATCTGGAGGAAGATTATTAAAGGCAGGCTTTGAAGGTTACACTCATCCCTGGTTCCAGCCAGTGGTCTCTGCTTCCTGCTTGGCTATGACAAGAACAAACCTCTGCCATGTTCTTCTGCTGCCACAGAAAGAAACCTGCTGGACTGAAATGCCTCTGAAACTGTGAGCCAAAATAAACCTTTTCCAGAGCTGGAGACATGGCTCAGCAGTTAAGAAAACTTGTTGCTCTTGAAGAGGACTCAGATTCAATTCCCAGTACCCATATGATGGCTCACAATCTGTTAACCTTAATTCCAGAGGATTTGATGCCCTATTCTGACCTTTTGTGAGCACCAGGCATGCACATGATGCACATACAAATATGCAAGCAGAACAGTGGTACACATAAAAATAAATCAGTAAATATTTAATAAACTTTCCCTTGCTTAAGCTGTTTTGTGGTTGTTTTGTCACTGTAATGAGGAAAGTAATACTGGTTCTAATATTGGTAGACATAAACTACAAGTAATAGGATTAATCTGTTCTTGATCATGGTTCCCATCACTGCAAACAGAAGCTAAGACTCTGGGTAAACTGTATTACCTGGTTTAAATAGCTAGTGGAGTATCTGTGTAGGCTCAACAGGATCACATAAGACTACTTGGCCCATTTTTTTTGACCATTCCCCTCCCTCCCATTGATTAATTCCCTTCTTTGCAATTATGTCTACATATTTTCATTCTCATACCGTTTCCTTGTCCTTTCTAAACATTACTGTCCTTGAAAAAATCATTTTCCCTATTCCTAATTTCTCTCAGGTTTTGAGTCTAAGAAGTAAATGTACATTAGGCTGCCTATTACCACCTAGAATGCACCTCTATCAAGGAATATGAAAGACTTAAAAGAAAACTAGTTTTAAAAACTAACACCAGGGGCTAGAAAGATGGCTCAGTGGGTAAAGCAAAGATTCAAATTTGAATCTCCAGCACCTATGTAAAGCTGGGAGTGGCCACACACCTGGAATCTGAATGCTATGGTGGGTGGAGACTAGAGGATTTGGGGGACTTGCTGGCTGACAGCCTCACTCCATGTTCAGTAAGAAACTTGGACTCAAAGGAATATGGTGGAGAATGAACTCTCCATGTAGCCAAGGATAACCCTGAAAATTCTGATCTTCTTCCCTCTATTTCTAGGTACTGGGATTACAAAGGTGTAACACCATACCCAGTGTTAGGGATGGAATACAAGGTTTCACGCACGTTAAGCAAACACTCTATCAAGTGAGATAAATTCCTAGCCCCTTAAGGCAATTTTTAAAGATATAAGTTCTTTCCCATTCTTCTTTCACTAAAAGAAAAAAGAGAAATAAAATCCTACACATTTTTTGAGGTAAACATATGATGATGAAAACCCCAAGTCTGTCCTACAGCAAACAAAACTATTAAATTTCTAAAATAATTTATGGTCTTAAATTCACATCAACAGGACATTGGCTGTGAAGCTACAAAGTATCCAAGAAAGTACATTTTACTTCTAGCACTTGACTTGGGGACAGAGAGAAGAAAAAATGATAAAGAACTCCCAAAGGGACATTGGGGGTTCTTTGTGGGTAAAGGAAACACCTTTTGGGACCACAGTGTTGCGGAACAATCTTTTATATGTTGCTCTCATTGGTTTAATAAAGAGCTAAATGGCCAACAACTAGGCAGGAAGAGGTTGGGCGGGACTTGCAGACAGGAAGGGAGCTCTCTGGGATGAAGAAGGGTAGAGTTGCCAGCCAGATGCAGAGGAAGCAGGATATACACAAGATGAAATAACAAGCTATGAACCATGTGCCAGCAAGTAAATTAATAAAAATGGGTTAATTTAAGTTATAAAAGCTAGTTAGGAACAAGTTTAAGCTATCGGCTGAGCTTTTATAATTAATAATAAGTCCCTGTGTGGTTATTTGGTAGCTGGCTAATGGGACAGAAAAGTTCTCCTACACCACAGATCATTCTGTTCACTTTACTGACTCTGCTATCCATTTTAGCAATCATACCTACCCTACATTTGGCAATTAAGCAACAGGCTCCTGCTACACTAGAATCCAATCACCTGCATTTTGCTTAGGCTTCCCAATCCGTGACAGTGGGTCCTATGGAAATTTCTGACAGAATGTAGGGCTCTGTACGGATGCCCAGACTCCCCCTCACAAATTTACTTTCCAGGCAAAGAAAGTCACCCTGGAGAGCAGAATCAGAGATAGGTTCTGCTCACATAGGCCATCCAAGAAGCCAGGATAGAAAGTCTACTTTCCCTGACCAATAGAAATGATAATTTTCACTTCCTCTTTTCAGGGCACGAACTTCTACTAGTTAACTTATTCTTTTTCTACTTACTGTGGTTTGGTTTGAGTATGTCTCCCCATACAAAGCTTGGTCCCTAACTAGCAATGATACATAAAAGTGTTTCCAGAAACTTTGGAAGGTAGAACGTAATTAGAGGAAGTAGGCCACTGCCAGCTGGTCCTTGGGGGTTGTACTTTATTCTGCCCCTGCTTCCTGTTCTTTTATGAAGAAAGTCACCTCTGCCACAAGCTCCCACCACCAGAGCCAGAAGCAGTGAAGTCAAGGATTATAGACTGAAGCCTGTGAATCTCTGAGCCAAAATTCCTTACCTTGCCCTAATAGAGAAGGCTGCACATCATCAAAGTACTGAGGGCCTAAAGATAACAATGTGCAGATGTTTTTATCATGGAAAAGGTGGGCAGTTATCTGTACAGAAAGATAGTGGTATAAGAATTAGATAGCTAGAGAGTTATTCTGTAGCAAAGACTATCAATCATCTGCTCAATATTTATTCTTCCCCCTTTTTTCATGCTATCAGAAGCCCCCAATACTGTTGGGCCCTAATCTACAAGTAAAATATGTTCTCCAGCTTGGTAGTAGATGAGATAGTTACATGATATAATTCAGTCAGTAAGATAAAAGTAGATTTCACTTGATTTGGTTTATGGGAAAGCTAATTCAAGAGGGCTCATTCGGCTGGCAGGCACCATCTTGTCCTGTCTTTCAACATGGCTGGAACATAAACATGATGACTAGACTTGGGGACTATTTTGTAACCATAAGTATATAATAAGGATAGTTGAAAGAAAAGCTAGAAGGTGCCAGGTCCCAAATAATACCTGAGACACACCATGCCAGCTGTGGAATATACTCTGGAATTCTCATTTTGTGGGAAAATGGACACAAATTTATGTAGGCTATTGTTTAGATTCTCTGTCCCAGACAGGAAACTTTAACTCCCAATGATATATAAAAAAATCCTTACTATGATATTGTCCGTATATTTTCCTAATATACCCTACAAAACACAATCTGTAACAAAAAACTCTATGAAGTACTTTTAAAAAGTTGTAACAGGTTTAGTTAGATCATTAACAATTTATCATTCACATGTTACCATATATCCACTTCAGGCATGGGTTAATGACCAAGACATTCTCTACCAATAAACTGGGAATATGCCCCTCAAGGGTCTCAAAAGCTACAACGGCTGTTGATTTATCACTCAATGTTTTAGAACCTGTTTCCTGTTTGTATAAACTTCAGTTTCTTCTCAACTCTAGATCTCAGAGATTCAAAGACAAACTCTAGACCTTAGAATGGCGAAGATGTGTTAAGATGTGTCTACATATTAAATACCTCTGATCTAATTAAATCATCTAATTCTTCAACTTTAGATAAATCACATTTTAAAAAAACAGCTGTTTATTCATCCAGAGATAAGAAAATTAGGAAACTGACTTATCTCATATAACTGACATGAAGAACATATGTAAAAGGAATGTTAAAAAGAAGCTCGGAACATGGAGTGCTCATGCAGTGGCTCAGCAGGTAGAGTGCTTGCCAATGAGGCATGACAAACTGAGTTCAATCCCCAGAAACCACAGAAAAGTGGAAGAAGAGAACCAATTCCCAAGAGTTGTCCTCTGGCCTTCACACACAGACCATGACATGCACACCTACAGAAACATATCATAGGTACACACACAATAATAAAACAATAAAACCCTAAACCCTAATGTACTATGAATACATACATTATTAATTAAATCTATAACATGTAATTTATTCTTCACCTTTAGTATAATAATTTGCTACCCTTTACATACACTCAACACTTTTTTTAGGTTCATTTAAAGGACACAGCTATGATGTTCCATGTAGAACTATACTAAGGGTTCACTGTTCTGATTTTATATCAAAGAAATAATGACCTGGGATAGAGAGAGCATAAAAAGATCAAAGGGTATATTCCAATTGTTTCTATTGCTTTGGTTTCACCAGACATAACACAGTTGATTGTTGACTAAACATAGTCATCTGTTGTTATAATAGTACATATCACAGCCTCCTCTGATCTCAACCCAAGATAAAAGTACAACTGAAATTTCGGTAATATTAAAATCTCACTACCCATGCCTTTAAAACAAGTGCTATTCCACTCTTCCCTCTGAAGTCCACTACCTTTTTCTCCCCTGCCCATGATGGAAACTAGGGCTTTGTGAATGCTACACACGTGCTCTAACCACGTAGTCACAGTCTTAGCCCCCATTAACATTTCTTCAATGTCCTTGTCAACACAGGAAAACACTGAAAAGTCTGGAAATGTTGCCTTTAAGACTATAAAAGATCCAATAGCAATGTAGAACAAATTACGACATCTTTAAGCTCAAGGCTGCTTAGATCACTTTTGGAATACCTTATACACCTCACAGATCCCAACAACGGGAAGAAGGCACATACGCAGAGAGCACAACTGCCTGCTCTACTGGAGGCTACAAGTTCATGTAGCCAAATGCTAAAGGACCTTCGAATTTGTTCTTGGAGGCTTTTTGGCTGTGCTTGGTGTCAAACCAAGAACCCTCCATATGCTAAGCAAGCTGTCTACCACCGAACTATTTATCTGTAGCCCCAGAACCTTAGTTTTTAAAAAGCAACAATTAAGATCATGCAAGTAAGTTAGGAAATTTCAAGTGAAAATCTGGCTAGATAAAAAGATCAAATGTTTCCTTCAAAAAATGTAGTTACCTGTCAGGGATAACAACAAAAGATAAATCTGCTGTCTAATCTATTCTACTTGGCTGATGTAGACGGAAAGCTTCAGAAACTTTCTATCAGCTACTTGGCATAACAGATATACTGCAGCACACCTTTGACACTAGTTCACAAACCCCTAAGAAGACATATGCTAGATACTGTGGGATTAACAGCTTTCCCCCTTGATATTACTATCCATAATGGCCACCATCTGGGCTGACTTAGAGAGTAATACAAGGAAAAAAGACAAAAGGTGTAAATACATTTGATATTCTTCTGTACAAATGTATTTACATATAGTTACTTAAATGGTATTAAATTTTGAAAAATGGAAGTAACAATTTCTGAGGAAAATGACCAAAAATTAAAACATGCATCGAGGTGAAAATAAGCTGGATGGTGGTGGCACACGCCTTTACCCCAGCACTCAGGGAAGCAGAGGTAGGCAGATCTCTGTGAGTTTGAGGCCATCCTGGTCTACAGAGCGAGTTCCAGTACATCCAGGACTGTTTCACAGAGAAACCCTGTCTCAATACCCCCGCCCGCCCCCGCAAAAAAGAGGCAAAATTGAAATACTGTACAAAAACCAAAGAAAAAGTCTTCATCACAGGTATATCCTAAACATGTTCTCAGGTTACACCTCTGACTTCTGACTAGAGGGCATATATCTTCTAGGCTAGCGCTCTCTCTCTCTCTCTCTCTCTCTCTCTCTCTCTCTCTCTCTCTCTCTCTCTCTCTCTGTGTGTGTGAATATGTGCATAAATATACACAAAAATGTCAAATTTCTAGCCAAACAACTGAATATTTAATATATCTAAAGTTTTTATCAGATACATATGCAAATAATCCTGAGTATATCAGTATATGCTGCATTTCTAAGATAAATGCACTTAAATAGCCAGATATGTGAAACCTTAAAACTTAACACATTTTTATACATACATACAGTGAAACATTAAAACTTAACACATTAAACTGAGGAATCACCTTGAATTCAATTAAATGGGGCAGTCAGAATACAGTGTGTGTTTAGGGCTATTTTACCCTTTTTAGTAGATTCCAAGACTTTATTCTAATGTGTCAGACATATCAGGTCAACAAATACTGAATAAAAAGCTTTGTAACACTCTTCTTGAAACCTATACAAAGTAGTGACACCTTTGTAATTACTTTAGACCTCATTGCTGAAGACCAGCAATAAATCATATCTATGGAGGCTGGGTATGGTGGTTCATACCTTTCCCAGCACTAGGCAGGGAAGCAGAGGCAGGTGGATCTCTGTATGAAGCCAGCCTGGTCTACATAGCAAGTTCCAGGCCAGCCAGGACTATAAGAAAGAAAGAAAGAAGGAAGGAAGGAAGGAAGGAAGGAAGGAAGGAAGGAAGGAAGGAAGGAAGGAAGGAAGGAAGGAAGGAAGGAAGGAAGGAAGGAAGGAAGGAAGGAAGGAATCAGATCTATTACACCATCAACTCTTATTAATGCCAATTTGCCTTAGCTAATTCCAGTTTAAAAAATGTGACTCTGAAAGAACAAAAAACAAAGAACAAAAACTACAGTCAACCTAAAGCAGTGATACTATCATCTATCTACGCATCTTGAAAAGTTATCAGTATTTCTCAGTTCACAGAAAATATTACAACTTCTTTTATTAATTAACATTTCATTTATTTTATATCCTGATCACAGTGTCCCCTCCATCCTCTCCTCCTGTTCCCTTCCCCCTACCCCCCTACCCCAGCCTCCCCTCTACCCTCCCCCATCCACACCTCCTCCAGTTCCATCCAGAAAGGGGCAGGCCTCCCATGGGCAGCACAACTTTCAATGTATCCTTCCTCCATTTCATTTTCCCTTCTATTTTAGAATAAAAAAGCAAGATAAATGGAAACCCTGACACAAGGATCTCTCAATTTAGCCATCTGCCAACAGATCATAAAGCCATCTGAAGTTTTAGACTACAAAGCAGCCACAGGTAGTTCCAGATGGTCTGAAAAACTTGGGGCCACTGGCTCCATGTGCTTTGGCTGTGCTTTCTAGCAAGAACACCATGACTTAAACCTGGGAGAGGAGAAAATACAGGCCTTGAAATTAGTGCTTTCCAGGGGAAGGGAAGAAAACTACTTTAAGACACTGAAACTCTGCAATAGTTCTTAGCTGTGTGCTTCAATATGAAGCTGGTGAATCATTCTAAAGTTGCTTAGGATATCAGTAAGTGGCAGGAAGACTAAAGAGAATCTATTAACACCAAACACTTTGAAGATAAAACTTAACACTAGTCATTTAAAGTATTTAAAAAGCTAGGACTAGCATAAGCACTATCATGTAATAACATTTTCTACTAAGAACTTCTGCCTCACAGCAGTTCCTTAATATTGTTTTTCACACAATACTAAGAGGTCATTCATAGCCTTAAACAGCATATAGTCAATGTTTCCTAGCTAATCTAATGCTATGACCCAGGAAAAAGTAGTTGCACCAAAGGAAGACTTACATGAAAAACATCCTATTTAAAAGATGAAGAATTTTCTAGCAGAAACTCACAAAACTCAGAGTAAATCATGGTTTCAAGTTGGACAGTTTTATAGAACATTCTTTAATTACTTTTTTGTTGGTATAATCTTTATTAATGAACTACACTGTAACAATGTTTATTAAGCTATTAAACTACTTTATTCGCTATTATCTAAAGACCAGCTACCCCTTCAAATGTCCATTTGTGGAAGAGTCCTCCAGGTACTATAAAGGGCACCTTAAGAAATATCTACTTCTAACTAGCTCTGTTCTTGCTCAACTTTTCAGTTCTTGTTTTTCTCTTTCTCTGACCCAGTTCCTTTCTACTGGGATGAAACTGCTATGTGTGCCCTGCTCTAAGATACTCCAAGTTGTGTAAAACAGTGGTTTTGGGGTTGTACCTTGCTCTGGGTGACTTTATTCTATAAACAGCACTTGGCTCCATTTTGCATGCAATGCTTAAGCAGGATGACTCTGTACTTACTTTATTGTACACATAAATATCACCACCTATCCAAGCACTGCTTATGAGACACTAATTGTTCCTAAAAGTAAAAAGGTACCACAGTATCAAACTAGCAAAATAGACTGATATATTGGCACATAAGTATATTAAAACCATATCAGAAAAATTAAACACAGTAGATGAAAGAATGGTGCAATGCCCTCAACTGAACCCCATAAAAAGGAGAACACCTAACAAGGTAATGGTGATGGCCCCTGCTGCCCTATAATTTGACCTATCATCTATCTGTGTCAAGAGACCAAGGAATTGACAGGATTCAGTTCCATCTTCACTGCTGGCATAGCCTACCCGGAATGGCCATCCAATAGTCTATCCATTTTTTCCATCAAAACCTGACCCTACATTTCACCCTCGTGGTCCAGTGGTCCTGCATCTTACCTTTTACAGTCTCCACAATCATGTAGCTTGTCTCTGAAGCTGTACTCAAGACTAAGGCTCACCAGCTCAATGCTGTGGACCTGAAACAGCTACGGCTCAGCATTGTACCTCTACCAACTTTCCAATTCAGTTTATTTCATATCTAAACACTAAAACAACTCTACATTTCCACAGGTTCTCTGCCTCTGCCTCATTTTTATGGTCATTTTGTAACCTAGGTAATAGAGATAAAATTACTGTGAGATATATAATACACATGCATGCATGTGAGGGAAATCTAAGAGTTTTAATATTAATAATTAAGATTAGAATAAAGAATCTGTGTTTGCCAGCTATCAAGGGAGTCAGGACTACTTGACAAGTTGCAGCCAAGGAAAATAACATAGCTAGCACATTTATTATTATTTAATGAATTCCAGCATTGTGGAAAAACACAAATATGTCCATCTATGTTTCTGATAGTGTATTCTTAACATTGCCCCTTCTTCTACCCTTATTGCTCCCTCTTTCTCTGCTCTTCAGGAGTAATTATGACCTTTCACTCCCAGGAGAAGCCTTATTCTCTTCTGTTGGCCACTGTTCTAATTATGAGAAAACAGAAATGATGTCTTTGATCTCTCTCTCTTTGAAGAAAGCATTTGCTATACTGGGGGGAGGGGGAGAATCCTGCCACATAATTTGAGAGTAGAAAAAAACTACTTTGGTAGGCCAAATATCTTTACTGCCCCCTCAAAAACTAAATAAATGTCAGATTAACCATAGAGAATAAGAAATCAAAATAAAAGAAGAAAATGAAGATGAATTTTCACATAATGCTCAGGAAGCATCAAAATAACCAAAAAAAAAAAAAAATAAAGAAAAAGACGGATAGATTATAACTATGGGAGAGGTGTTTTTAACCAACCTCCACTTAACAAATTTCACAGGGTGAAATTTAATGAATGCCCACAGCATGTTGACTACTCAATGCGAATTGTCTACTCACATATGCACACGCTCAAGAGCCCCACAAAATAAAATGTCTATGAACCAAGAGTCACTTAACGTTTGTTCACAAATGTGTTTCTCTTTATGCTAGTTTTGTAGGTGTTTCTGGAATTCTTAATTAGAGGTTGCTGCAAACACCAGATAAAGGTGATCCTATATTAAATGTGGGTGACAAGGCTGCAAAACATTTGGGGGGACTATAAGAGACATAAAAGGGTCAGATTACAGCTCATTATTACTCCACTTTAAAGATGTATAAACTTAGAAATAGAAGACATTAGTAAATTCAGTCAGCCATAGAAAGACAAATACTGTATGTTCTCATTTATATGTGGAAGCTAAAAAACCAGTAGTACCCAGAAACTGGTAAGGATAGCAGAAGGTAAGGGGGCAGGTAAATGGAGAAAGGGTAGTTAATGTGGTTGACAAAATTTATCTATGACAAAATAGAACAAAGAGGATCTTGGGCTGGGCATAGTAGTGCATGCCTTTCCTGGCACTAAGAAGGCAGAGGTGGCAGATCTCTCAAAGTTTAAGGCTAGCCTGGTCCATCAGTGAGTTCCAGGCCAGCCACAGCTACATAGTGAGACCTTGTTTCAAAAAAAAAAAAAAAATCAAACCAAAAATCTTGAATGTTCTCAACACAAAGAAATGACCAATGTTTGAAATGATCATATTAATCACTCACTCCGATCTAATTGTTACATATAGTATATATTACTGAAATATCACATGATTCCTAATAAATATGCACAATTACATCCATTAAAATTAGTAATACGTATTTTAAAAGATCAGTTCATATTAAGCTAGAAGTTGCAAAGGCCATGTTTAAAATTGGAAATAATCCGCTCTCTCTTTAATAGACCAGCGATGAGATCCAATCACATCAAATAGAAGCTTCTTCTAGATGGTTTTTAGTTTTTCAACATCCAAACTCATTAGGTAGAATTTTTTAAGTAAATTTGAAATATATTTAAAAGGTAATAGCAGATTAGTTCCTTTGCTATATTGAATTTATATAAATTAGAGAGGGAAAGAAAGGGTGTGGATTTGGGTGATAATAATTTAATATCTCTATCATTTGACTAAGCAGTTCCATTTCTGGAAC
This sequence comes from Peromyscus maniculatus bairdii, assembly GCF_049852395.1. NCBI lineage: Eukaryota > Metazoa > Chordata > Mammalia > Rodentia > Cricetidae > Peromyscus > Peromyscus maniculatus. The sequence goes on along the minus strand of NC_134875.1, from coordinate 129,540,902 downwards.
TCCATTCTTGGTAAATACTTGGTAAATACACACACACACACACACACACACACACACACACACACACAATCTGGATAAAGCTTTGGCAGCAAGACATACTTTCTGAAAGTACTATCTGTAACATTTTAAAAAGTGGGGAGACAAACATTACTATGTTAGACACTGCAGGTGAAATAGTAAAACTGTTACAGGCTTTCCTGAGGTTAGAGCCTATTGGGAAAGTCAGTCAAATTAGACAAGTAATTATCTAAAGTACAATAATAGGGGAATCACCACATAAATTATGAGGCATTCAAATAAATGATGAGATGATACACAGTCATCAGAAATTATTTATAATGAATTATCAAGAACATGAGAAAATACTTGTACTAAATGAAAAGCTATCAAATTACAGATACAGTGTAAACCTATGGGGAATGGTGAGACAAAAAAAAAAAAAACAGCACAAAGCTTCTGCCTACTGATGATAAAGACCAGCAGGTCTGTGGCATTTGACATGGGGCTGTTTCCATCCTTTACCAGGACTCTGTGGTCTACTAGCTTTGTGGACACTGCCACTGAAGGGAGTTGACCTGATTTTGAACCCCATTGTTGGGGCACTGCAAAAGAATAGTAATCATTAGTGAAGAGTCAAAAACCACAGCTGCTTAAACTCGCAATATTTCTTTGAGGCAAATAAGACAACAGCCAAGCATGTAAATGGGAGATCTTCAAGATGACACAATAGAAGGCTTAAAAGCACTGATGTATTTTGGAGGTTCAGGAAGACTGCATATGTGCAAAGCTATGTGCATGCCCAAGAGGCACTGGAGAGGGTCCCAAATATCTATTACTGCTGTCTGCTTGTGAAGCCCTGCAAAAATCTCTAAGTAAAAGCACACGTGTGCATGCGTGTGCGTGTGTGTGTGTGTGTGTGTGTGTGTGTGTGTGAGAGAGAGAGAGAGAGAGAGAGAGAGAGAGAGAGAAGGAGGGAGGGAGGGAGGGAGGGAGGGGGAGAGGGAGAGAGAGAGAGAGAGAGAGAGAGAGAGAGAGAGAGAGAGAGAGAGAGAGAGAGAGAGAGAGAGATCATTTTATTTTTTGAATTAGTTGACAAAGTAATATGTTTTCTTACATGTTTGGTTTTGGCTGGCTTTCCCCCACCATCCCTCATCAAATCTGCCTTCCTTACCATACTTTTCTCCCAGTATTCTTCCTTTCCACTTTAATTGTGTGCCCTCTTGATCACTGCTAAAGTCTCTTATTTCCCAGTCATGTGCCCATTTCTAGTTTCCGGGCCTCTTCTCATATTCCCTCCCACCTAGATATGCATATTTTACAGTTAGATGCTAGAATCTGCACATGGGAAAGAACATGCACACTTGTCTTTCTCAGCCTTGATTACCTCACTTAGTATTTTTCAGTTCCACTCATTTGCTTACAAAATCCCAAGTATATTTTTCTTTATCATGGAATAAAACTCCATTACAACACACACACACACACACACACACACACACACACACACACACACACACACCACTCATAATGCCATCTTCTGTTGATGGATATCCAGGCTGGTTTCACTTCTTTGCTATTGTGAAAGGAACTGATAAACATGGATATGCAAGAAACTCTGTAGCAGGATTTGGCATTCTTTGGGTAAATGCCCAGGAGTGGTCTAGCTGGGTTACCTGATTTCTATAGTGGTGCATTAGCCTACACTTCCCATCGTTCCTCTCTCCTATATTCCAACCAGAATTTGTCGTCATTTATTTTCTTGATGGATGGCATGCTCAATGGGGTGAGATGGAATCTCAAAGTAGATTCACTTTGTATTTCTCTAATGGTTAAAGATGTTGTTAGTTTCTTTTACTGCACAGAAGTTTCTTAATTTTCATGTACTTCCATTTGGTAATTAATACAGTCGTTTCCTGTGTTACTGGGATTACAGTCACAAGTCTGTCGCCTGTACCTACATTCTGAAGTGTTTCCCCTTTGTTTTAGCAGTTACCATATTTCCTGTTTTAAATTAATATCTCTGATCTAGTTTGAATGGATTTTTTATGCAAGATGAGAGATATGGATCTAATTTCACTCTTTTGCCAGCACCATTTATTGTATAGGCTTTTTCCTAATTCATGTTTGACGCCTTTGTAAAAACTCTGGTGTCCAATGCTGTATGGCTTTGTCTCTGGGTATTCTAGTAGGTTCAATGGTCTACAAGCCAAGCAGATGTTTAAAGATCTTACTTTATTATTTTTAAGTCATGTATATATGTGCTTATATGCACATTAGTGCAGGTACCTATGGAGTCCAGAATAGGGTTTAGATACTGTGGAGCTGGAGTTTCAGGTGGTTATGAGCTACCACTGCCAGACATGGATGCTGAGAACTGAATTCAGGTCCTCTGTAAGAGAAGTCCAAGCTCTTGACTGCCAGTCCATCTCTTTAGTCCATCAGGCCCTAAAAAGGCTTTCAAACTACCTGAATGTCAAATGTATGCCCCACTCTACATACAGTTTGTCCCTAACAAAAGGTGTTAGGCTTACTGGCTCAAAATGTTTAAGGAAAACTGGTCTTGACTCCCCATTAAGTTATGCTGAGCCAATGGAAAACCCTAGAAAGATAGACTTTAAAAAACCAAAACAAATCAAGGATTTAAAGAAAACAAAACAAAACGCTCATCCAGGCAGGATGCCATATGCCTGTAATCCTAGCATTCTGGAGGCTGAGGCAGGAGCACTATTTTGAGTTTGAGGTCAGTCTCGGGTTCATAGTAAAGACGACCCAGGCCACAGAGATCTGGTCCAAAAGCCAAAACTTTCGAAGAAAACAAAACTCAATCAATTAACAAAAAATCTCTAGCATAGACTTCAGCAGCTCCATGCTACCAAAGAGGAAGACTACATAATTAGTTCAGGCAATCACTGAACCAAGTGAAAACAAGAATAACCACTACCTTTGAGGCTCATAACAGAATTATTTTAATATAGTATTCAAAGACTCAACCTACTGAGAAAAATTGCTGAAGGAAAATAGTAGCCAACAGAAATCAGCCCTGAAGGGACCCAACTGTTGGGTTTAGTAGAGTTCATGTTTTAATTTTGATTACATTTCAACATGTGTATGCACACAGGCACATTTGAACACACCACAGCAGATGTGTGGAGGTGTGAGATGACAACTGTGGGACTCAGTTCTCTTTTCCACTTTTTTTACATGTGTGTGTGTGTGTGTGTGTGTGTGTGTGTGTGCACGCACGCGCGCGCGCGCGCGCGCACAGGCACATATGCAGAAGACAACATGTGTGAGTTTGTTCTTTCTTTCCACCATATGGGTTCTGGAAATCAAATTCAGGTCATCAGGCTTGATAGCAAACACCTTTACCCACTGAGCCCTCTTGTCCACCAGGGAGTTAGTTCTCTCCTTCGACCACGTGAGTCCCAGGGGTTGAACTCCTAAGTCATCAGGCTTGCCAGCATGTGCCTTTATCTCCTCAGCCATCTCACCAGCCAGGGTTTAGGAGATTTTAAATTAGGTATTGTAAATATGTTCACATAATTAAAAAAAACTTTGTCTAAAAAGTTAAAAGAAAGTATCATGACTCATTAGATAGAAAATAACAATAAAGAGATAGAATCATACAGAAATTGCAGTGCTAAAAATTATTTTAGTGCTTGCCGGGCGGTGGTGGCTCACGCCTTTAATCCCAGCACTCGGGAGGCAGAGCCAGGCGGATCTCTGTGAGTTCGAGGCCAGCCTGGGCTACCAAGTGAGTTCCAGGAAAGGCGCAAAGCTACACAGAGAAACCCTGTCTCGAAAAACAAAAACAAAAAAAAAAAATTATTTTAGTGCTCTTTTCCTGTTTCTACCAAATTACCCAGGGGAAGTGGCCAGCTGAGTGCACTCCAGATTAGGCTTCATTTGGTGAGTTACAAATGAAGTACATTAGTACTGCACTGCTTTATAAGCAGTGCTGTCAAACCACCCTCATCCACGATAACTTAATATGAGGAGACAGTGAAGCTGCCAAAGCCTTAGACAAGCACCAAGTCCATTGGTGGTGGTTGGAATAAGAATGGCCCATAGACTCATATATTTGAATTCTTAGTCATCAAGGAGTTGCACTACTAGAGAAGGATTAGAGGACATATGGCCCTGTTGGAAGAAGTGTATCACTGGTGGTGGGCTTTGAGGTTCAAACGCCCAAGCTAGGTCCAGTGTCATTCTTTCTTCCTGCTACCTGTGGATCTAGATGTAGAACTCTCAGCTACTTCTCCAGCAACCTGCTTCCCACCATGATGATAATGGACTAAACCTCTGAAACTGTAAGCAAGCTCCAATTAAGTGCTTTCATTTTATACGAGTTACATGGTCATGATGTCTCTTCACAGCAATAGAACAGTGACTAAGACACCATCTTTGTATGGTTTCATCCAATTATGATGAGGCTATCTAAAGAATAGAAAGAAAAATTTATAGAAAAACACTCAGGCTTATGGTGAGGTCTCCTTTTCCTCCTCTTGAGTGGAGTCTGTTAAGGATCTGTTATAAGATCATGCCATCTGTAAGGAGAAAATTTAATTGTTTTGTGATTTGGATGACTTTTATTTATTAACTGTTCTGGGTTTATCTTCTAGTAATATATTGAATACAACTGATGAGAGTGGGTATCCCTGACTTGTTTATAACATTAAAGGAAAAGCTTTCAGATTTTTCAAGATTCAGTGTATTAGCTGTGGGGTTATTATACATAGCTTTCAATATGCTCAGGTATATTCTTTTCTAGTTGTTTTTGTCATGAAAGGATTTTAAATTTCATTGGATTTTTTTCTTCTAGTGAGATCACCACATAGGTTTTATACTTATTCTGTTTTACATTAACTATTACCATATAATGAACCATCTTTGCACCCTACAGATAAATTCTATTTAATTATGATGTATAATCCTTCTTCCCTCCCATCCATGCTATCTGAATTTTAATAGTAAGTAAATGAAATATAAAGTTAGTTTGACTGGTATCAAAGGTAAAAGGAAATAATTAGTTAATACAACATTTAAAATTACAGAATCACTAATTTTAGAGTTCGAGAAGATTTAAGAAATCAGTGAGGTCAACTCTCTAATTTCCCATTGAAAAAAATTATGAATCAAAGAGGTATATTTACTTGTCCATGTCATGCTATAGGATGCTGAATTTACTTAAAGAAGAAAGCAATCCTAGAAGAGTCCCTTTAGGTATAGCATTTTTGTAACAAGTGTGAAAGTTGTGAAAAACAAAATGGAGTCATTTATGACAAAGTGTAATAATCAGGAAACCAGGAAGAGAGGGGTCCTCATACAAATTTGACTGATTACACAAGTTATCACAAACATTCCCAAAATTGCAACCTTGAACAAAGAAATACTTCTTTCTACAAGGATGTCTACCCAGCAATTACTGTTCAACTCTGGACTGACATGTGTCCCCCACTACTAAAACTTTTAACCAAGGATAATGCTTTCAAAATAATGTATGAAACGTTCTTTGTTTTGCCTTAAAAAACATGTATCTTCTTTTGCCTCCTTAGTGTGCTTATGGTTCATTTAACACCCACAAAAGCAGACTGTAATCTTGTTGTTTCTGATTTAAATCTTTATTTTGGAAAGTCAGTTTTTCTATCACTCATTTGAGGATGATAAAAGCATAGATGGCCTTTTAATCTGTTATTAAATTTGGATTGCTTATATTTGGTTGAAGAATTTTCAGGTATCTTCATCATGGATATTGACTTGTAATTTTCTTTTCTGTAGTGTCCTTGTCTGTTTTGGCATTAGAATAATGCTTACCTCATAAAGTCAGTTTGAAAATATTCTTCCTCTTCAAGTTTTAAATAGTTTGTAAAGGAATGACATTAACTCTACTTTAAATGTTCAGGAGAATTTATCAATGAAACTCACCAGCCTTGCCTCCTTGCTTTTCTTGGTGGAAAGGTTTCTGATTACTAATTTAATTTTCTCATGCATTTTTGGTTTGTGCAGATTTTACTTCTTTTTGATCCAATCTGAGAAAGGTATATTTCTTCAGGTGATCTGATTTGTTATCATATAATTGTTCATGGCAGTCTCTTATAATTCTAGCCATTTCTCTATTATTTGCTGTAACGACCCTTCTTCATTTATAATTTTGATTATTTTTCTTAATCTGCCTAAAGTCTTGTAGATTCATGTTTTCAAAAAAAATCCTAACAGTTTTGATTTTTTTTCTATTTTCTATTTTACTAATTTTTGCTCATTTATTTTTTCATGTTGATAGTTTGGGGAGCTTAGTTTCTTCTTTTTCAACCTCAGGCACAAAATGAAGTTGTTTATTTGTTATCTTTGCTTTTTCTTGATGTGGACTTGTGTGTGTGTTCATGTGTACGTGTACACACATGTGATGCAAGTGCATGTGTGGGCCAGAGGTGAACATCAGGTGCCTTCTTCAGTTCTCTCCAACTTATTGTTTGAAACAGTCCCCCACTTTACCTTTTGGTTTTCTGACCCATTTAGTTTAACCGGGGCCACAAGTGTAAGCACAGTCACCCACCTTTGTAGCTCTAGCCATCCTAAGTGTAGTGTCTGTCACTATTGTTTATTTGCGTTTTTCAATGACTTAATGGTGGACACTTTTTCATGAGTCCACTGGCGATTTAGAAATCATTTGGGGGGAAAGCACAGTTTAATGAGTTTTATTTAACAGTGACTAACCTGAAACTGCTGCATCCTAGCAGCTACCATATTACCTACCTTTGCTCAAGGTCAGGTGGGGTTAGCTAGTTGACTGAAAGTCAAGTCTAGCCTTGTGGATCGCACTAGATCAGCTGTTCTCAATCTGTGGGTTGCAACCCCTTTGGGGGGGTTAAATAGCCCTTTCACAGGGGTCGCCTAAGACCATCTGAGGACACAGATATTTACATTACAATTCATAACAGTAGTAAAATTACAGTTATGAAGTAGCAATGAAAATTTTATGGTTGGGGTCACCATACCATGAGGAACTGTATTAAAGGGTCACAGCATTAGGAAGGTTGAGAAGCACTAGACTCAGTGGTCCTAGTGGAACAATTAATAATCCAGCAAGGAGAGAAGAAAGGTAAATCAATGCAAAGTCTAGAAAAAGGTGGTACCTAGTATAAAGTCTGATGCTTTGAAAGTTCTCAAAAATTAGGGAAACTAATTAGTTATTAGTACTGGATAAGAATCTACCATAATGTTCAATATCTACAATACAATTCTAAGTTTACTAATGTGTTCAAAGAGGCATCATGAGACTTCAAATGCTTTTGAAGCAGGAAAGTATTAGTACTAAAAGAAAACAGACCTGTTACCTGGAGACCAAGGTGCAATGTCTATTTCATAATGAGTCTTATCTGATACTACAGCATAAACACTCTTAAATAACATTCTCTGCCTACTAAGAAATTTTGATTTTGAACATTATAGCCTTGAAAATGGTTCAAAACACACATTCAGCAGAATTTATCTACAGCAGTTGCTTCTCTGAAAGGAACACTAAGCTCCCAAGCATAACTGGCTGCCAAGGAAGTGAGGAAAATTACTGATGCTTACTTCCGAATCTGTAGGGTTGTCCCAGACACCTCTGTACACAAGGACATGACAACACAGCACAAACCACGAAATCATTCCTCTTACCTAAAGCATAGTATGATTTACCAAACTTTTTATCATCATCCACCCCTGACCTCTATTTCAGGTAGATAAAACAGAAAAGATGGGGTTGTTCAGATGATTCCTGTGGGTGGATTGTACTGTCGGGAAAATAATACTACTACCTTCTTGTAAAGAGTTCACCTTTTAGTCATCGCCATAAATAATTTTTAAAAATCTTCATTTCCAACACTATTTTGAGGAAACTGTAAAACTCAAATTATCTGACAGATAGGCTGCCTTGGGCAACAGACCTGAATGACCACATTCTGTGTACTTGCCTTTGTCTGTATCTCTCTCTTTGTATCTCACCACTGGGATGAGTAAGTAGGGCAAAAGGTATGAATTAAGTTGACGGAAAAAGTCTAAAAAATGAAAAGGGTATTTCAGTCATGTCCATTGTCTGGGATAAATCATGAACCAAAACAAACTCCGAAGATAGCTCAGTATCACTTAGTTAAGTCCTATTTTCTAACTTACTATTACCAAGCACAAAAAGGGCAATGTAGAACATTAGTCATTGAGTTAGTAAGTTGATATTAGAGAGACATATGAGGGTCATATGTAAAGGCAGACAAGGGTATCTACCTAATGATTTTAACTACTCACAAAAAAACAATAATAAGATTCCATCTCAAGCAGGGATCAGTGAGGTTTTGTTTACAGGACCAAATAACAAATAGTTGAGGCTCTATGGACAATGGTCCTACATAACTACTCAATTCTGCCTACAACATAAAAAGCAGCCATAGCAACTAGGCAGTGGGACCGAGTCCTGTGCTCATTGCATGAGGTGGCTGTTTGAAACCTGGAGCTTATGCAGAGACGCTTGGCTCAGTCTGGGAGGAGGGGACTGGACCTGCCTGGACTGAGTCTACCAGGTTGATCACAGTCCTCGGGGGAGGCTTTGCCCTGGAGGAGGTGGGAATGGGGGGTGGGCTGGGGGGAAGGGGAGGGGGTGGGAGGGGGGAGAACAGGGGAACCCGTGGCTGATATGTAGAACTGAATGGTATTGTAAAATAAAATAAAAGGAAAAAAAGAAAAGAGAAAAAAAGCAGCCATAGACAATAAACAGGTAGTGAACCAATTTAGGCTATAGACCATCATTTACTGATCCAGGGTTCTAAGAGGGTAGTTCTCAAAATTCGGTGTGCGTCAGAATTCTCTTGGAAGGCTTGTTAAAACAGTGATAGTGGTGTTCCATTCCCCTAGTTTCTGATCTGTAGGGTCAAGGAGAGGCCTGAGATCTGCATTCCCCACCCCCAAGACAGGGTTTCTCTGTGTAGTTTTGGCGCCTGTCTGGCTCTGCCTCCCGAGTGCTGGGATTAAAGGTGTGCACCACCACTGCCCAGCGAGATCTGCATTTCTAATACATTCCTAGAATGCTTAAATTTTTCCTTACAGGCTAACTAGATGTTGAAGAGTCTAAGTTCAAATGTGATTGGACACAAATGTTTCTCATGTGAAGTTCCAATTTTGAAAGTTCAACCAAAATATTACAATTTAAGGAAAAAGGGGGCAATATGCTAATTCACATTCTTTCTCTTTGCTTTTTTTTTCCTTTTTTTCTTTTCTTTCTTTCTTTTCTTTTTTTTTTTTTTTGGTTTTTCAAGACAGGGTTTCTCTGTGTAGCTTTGTGCCTTTCCTGGAACTCACTTTGTAGACCAGGCTGGCCTCGAACTCACAGAGATCTGCCTGCTTCTGCCTCCCGAGTGCTAGGATTAAAGGCATGTGCCATCACTGCCCGGCTTCTCTTTGCTTTGACTACAGTGTAAATTTATTATTGCTCCATCAGTAAAATAAACATACTTCACCTTCAGATAGTCAGCAGTTTGACTTAATATGTTCTAAGTCCTACCTAAGAGGCAACGCTTATTATGTAATGTTCATAAAGACAACACAAAATCAGTTTAAAGACAAAGGCGGAACCCAGCAAGATGTGTGTAAAGGCACTCACTGCACCAGCCTTACAACTTTGGTTGGATCACTGAGACCAACAAACAGGGTGAAAAGAAAGAACCCAATCATACAAGCTGTCCTCTGACCTCCACATATGCACTGTGGCCACATGCACATGCACACACACTTTTTTGAAAGGTAAATCATCCTTCCAAAATCAAAGAAAATTCAACAAAGCCCATTTCTAAGTAGATGTGCTTCAACAAAACTTATATAATGTATAGGGCAATTTAAGACTTTTTGAAAATCACGCCATCTTATGTTCACAAGAATCTCATAAAACCAGCAATGCCAGTTGCTTTTGCTTTATGAGCCTGTATGTGTGTGTGTGCATGTATGCCATGTGCATTCAGTTACTCACAGAGACCAAAAGATGGCACTGGATCCCCTGGAGCTGGAATTAGAGGCACTTGTGAGATGCTCAACATGGGTGCTAAGAACAGAACTTAGGTCCTCTGCAAGCTCTCTTAACTGCTGAGCCATCACTCCAACTCCCCATTCTTCTTTTATAAGATGAAGAAATAAATACTGATGTCTCGTGAACTATTATTCAATAATTTTCCAACAGGCATGGTGGCATATGCCTTTTCAGCACTCAGGAATCTGAGGGAGATAAATTTCTGTGAGTCCAAGATCTGCCTGGTCTATATAGTGAGTTCCAGGCCAGCCAAGGAGATGCTGCCAAATAAATAAGCAAACAAACAAACAAACAAATAATTTTAGAAATAAAGTTTCTTTAGAATACTTATTTCTCTTGGCCTTTTTTGGAGGGGTACATTTTAAGAGAGGTTCTCACTCTGTAACCCAGTCTAGCCTTGAATTTACAATAATCCTCCTGTCTCAGCCTCTCAAGTACTGGAATTGCAGGAATGGGCCATCATGCCTGGATTAACAATTACTAAATTGCATTTTCCCCCAAATCCAACTTACAGTTCTCTCTGTCTAGAAATGGATCTGGTAATGAGAGGAAATGTGCTAATAAGGCCATCAAGTCCATATTCATATTTGTAAGCTTAATACTGAAGCCACCAGGATAAGTCAAACCAAGAAACCTGAGGTTCCAGATGTCAACTAAAGCCCACTAAACCTGCTTACAGGTCATAGAATATGAAGCATGATCCAGCAGTATAATGGGAACACTCAACCACAGAAGAAATATTATTGTTGAGAATCTAAAAGGTGTAGCAGCAAGCCTTGAATGCTTCCTCTTCAGATTTCCAGGCTTTTTCTGCAATGATGATAACAAAGCATTTTCACATGAATAGACATTTTCACAGATCAGTTTAATTGCCATGAGAGAAATCTTCTTAAAAAATGTTTGAGACTATAATTATAACATTTCTCCTTTCCATTTCCTCCCTCCAAAACCTCCCATATACTCCTCCCCACTCTCCTTTAAATTCATGGCCTCTTTTCTTCACTAATGGTTATTGTATGCAGGTATATACATACATACATATATATATATATATAACACATACATTCCTAAATAAAACCTGCTCAATCTGTACAATGCTGCCTGTATGTGTGTTTTCAGGGCTGACTGTTTGGCACTGGATAACCATTTGGTGTGCTCTTCCCCGAGGAGGGCCACCTCTCTCATTCCCAGCGTTCCTCAGTTGTCTGTAGTTCTTTGTGCAGGGATGAGGCCTCATGGGCTTTCTCTCCATCCAGTTTGGCATGCTCATTGGTGTCATCCTTGTTTAGCTAACATTTGGGCAGTCATGTTGGTGAGACGTATGAGTGTGGCTTCTGATAACACTAGGAGACACAACCTCACTTATCTCTGGCTCTTACAATCTTCTCACTCCTTCCTCCATGTTCCCTGAGCCTCAGGTGTGAGAGCATTTTGTAGATGTATCCATTGCAAGAAAGCTTTTTAAGAAAAAAAGCATAGCTTACAACATGCATGATTAGTAAAGTTTTTTCCCTCACATCTTAGCATTTGTTAAAAATATGTTGATTATAGTGTGAGTTAAATATATTCTCAATCTGACCTGTTACCTGAATAGTATGACTTTTTTTTAAATTCATGTGAAATATACGTAAGAATTCTCAGTGAAAACAGCTTCCTGCTTGTTTTACAAGCATCTAATTACAAGTAATTTAATTTAAAAGAAAATATTTATTAAAAAGATAATCATGCTGGAGTGATGGCCCAGTGGTTAAGAACAAGCACATGCTACTCCTGCAGAGGATCCTAGTTCAGTTCCCAGCACTTACATGGCTACTCATAAAAGGACACCCCCCCCTCCGAGCTGAGGACCAAACCCAGGGCCTTGCACTTGCTAGGCAAGCACTCTACCACTGAGCTAAATCCCAAACCCCGAAATTACTCTTTTTTTAAAACGATAATATCAAGGTGGGCATTGTGGCCCATGCCTTTGTCCCAACAATCAGGAAGCAGAGATATGTGGATGTCTGTGAATAAGGCCAGCCTGGTCTACATAGTTGATATCCTGTCTCAAAAAAAAAAGGATAATCTCAATTTAATGTCATATTATACTGTTAGGGCTACAGCCTAATTAAGATGATATTAAGCCTAAGTAGACTACAGGAAGTTATTCATATACAAATAAAGTCAGACAATCTTCTTTTAAACTAATGAGTTAAGGGAGAAAGGGAGAGCCAGCGAAACTTCTAACCTAAATGATGCAATATATACAACACTGTCCAAGGATCATAGGAAAAGACCCCTTTAACTCTCCTCTGAAGACAACCTATTTCCATAGAAGTGGTCTAAGTAGACCACCCTCTTCAACATGATGATCATTCTTACAGAGTGTGCATTTGGGTAATTTAGAGTCAGTGCCCAATCTTTCACAGACAACAATTTTAGGGTCTTTCTGTCTCATTTGTCCTCAGTTAAGATATGAAATTGCTGTCATAACAAAATTTGAGAAACTACTACACTATAAATTTAACAAATCTTGTATATAGCTATTATTTAAAATACATATCATGGGGTTTTCCTTTTCTTTTCTTTTCCTTTCCTTTTAAAAAAATTACCACAATTTGTATTGTATGTATATGTGTACACACACACCAGAGAACAACTTGCAGGAATTGGTTCTCTCCTTCTACCATGTGAGTCCCAGCAGGAATCAAACTCAGGCCGTCAGGCTTAGTAGCAAGTACTTTAACTCTGAGCCATCCCACCAGTCCTAGATTTTCCTTTTTTCCTCATGAAATCTCACATTATGAAGAATTAATATTTTACCAAATATCCAAATGCAAAAGTGTGATACAAAACTCTCTCTTTTAGCAAAATCTTTGGTGCTTTTTACAGCACTGTAAAACTACAGCCTAGGACAGATTTACAACTAAATTATGAAAACCTGCAGAGTATTATTGAAAAAATAATATGAAAAAACCTGCAGAGTAAATTATGAAATACTCACAGAGTATCTTTCCTAGTACATAACAATTTTTGCTAAAAGACACTAAATGCTCTTGAATATATTTCTAAAACTTTCCTAAGAGTTATTAGAGTTCCTTTACCTGAATTCCTCTACTCCTTCTTAGAAATGAGGAAACAGGCCGAACATTTCAAAAATCACCTAAGGAGAAGACTAACAAACCTTTCAAGTTCCATATCCTCTACAAAGATTTCCTCAACTTTATTTTCCTGCTAGGTGTCTCGCTGTCTCTGGATCTCCACTTAACACACTCATTCAATAACTACTGCTGACTTTCTGCATGCTGGGTAAAGAACTGTGCAGAGACAGCAGTGTGAGCAAGTCAGCTGTGACTCTTGCCTTATCAGAATTCAAGAACTACTGAGATAGGGTCTCAATTAAACATTTCTCTTTTATTGATACAGAGCTCCTGAGGCTAGGGAATCCAAGTGTTTGCTGAATAATAGTAATGCAACTAAAATAAAAACATATAGACATTTCCATAGATGTATTATCTAATCCTCATAATCTCCCTAAGAAGAATATACTATCATTTTCATTTTACAGGCAAAGAAATTAATGATCAGAGATGTTAACTAATTTGCTCATGGCTTCAAAGCTACAAATGAATGAATAGATACTAACACCTCTGATGATTTTACCTACACAGTAGGAAAGGATGTTCATTTCACTATATTATTTATGGAACAGAGCATGTGTTTAGCACTGAGAAAGTACACATCTGAAAATTGTTGAAACTTATGTTCATAACTGCCAAAAGAAATTTGAGTATGGCAGAGACATTCTACAAATAAAAAACACTTATGTTGCACTTTTAATCACTAATCTATGCACATAGCTTGTGAAGTAGATATCATTCCTTCTATAAAGAAGAAAATGGCTACATTGTGCCTAAAGGTGATTAGATCAGATCTTAGGGGACTGGCTGCCTTACAAGCCACAAAGCAATGGAATCATATATTCAGAGGAAACAATAAGATAAGCAGGAAGACTCAAAATCTATGTTTCTTTAAAGCACAAATGTGAACACATGAAGGAGCAGTGAAACATTGGATATCTGCATAATATAGCAGAGGTAGACACCTCTGTAACTGAATAAACCCTCCGTTCATTTAATGAGCAGTAAAATCTACATATGGTTAAGTGATGTCCTAGTTTGTTTTCTGTTGCTGCAATCAAACATGGACCAAAAGCAACTTGGGGGAGGAAAGTGTTTATTTGGTTTACATGTCCCAGTCGCAATCCATCATTGAGGGAAGTCAGGGAGGAACTCAAACAGGAGCAGAGGCAGGTACTATAAAGAAAAGCTGCTTACTGGCTAGCTCAGTCTGCTTTCTTATACAACCCAGTACCACCTGCCAGGAATGGCATCACCCACTTGAGCTAAGCCCTCCCACATCAATCATTAATCCAGAAAGTACCCCACAGATATTCCTACAGGCCAGTCTAATGAAGGCATTCCTTAGTTGAGGTTCCCTCTTCCCAGATAACTCTAGTTGGTGTCACAGTGACAAAAACTAACCAGCACAAATGACAACAATTCCATCTTAGACTGACATACACCAAAATACAAAGTCAACGTGTGTGTGTGAGAGAGAGAGAGAGTGTGTGTGTGTGTGTGTGAGAGAGAGAGAGAGAGAGAGAGAGAGAGAGAGAGTGTGTGTGTGAGAGAGAGAGGGAGAGAGAGAGAGAGAGAAAGAGAGAGAGAGAGAGAAGTGAGATTATTTTTGTTTATTTTGAGACAGGATCTCATGTAGCCCAGGGTGGCCTCAAATTCAGTGAGTCTGAGACTAGTCTTGAACTTCTGTTCCTCCTGACTCTATTTCTCAAGTTCTAGAATTATAGTGTGCCCCACCATGCCTAGCAATATAGTATATTTTGGAGAAGAAACCACAGGGGAGAGAGAAGAAAGAATGGAGGGACGGAGGATGAGTATGAATCACTTACTGTACATGATTAAAATAATCACAATAATGTTTATAAAGCCAAAATGCTATACTAAAAGAAATATGAAATTTGGTTAAAAACAGAATGTACAGGTACCTAATAACACAAGAAGCTAAAATGAAAAAATTATATAGCTAGATACAAAACATATATTGGCTTAAGTACAATTAAATAACCATTTTCTATTGTGACTAGATGGACAATTAAAAGAGCCAATGAACAAATTTAGAAGGTGAGGGAAAGAGGCTGAGAAAGGAGAGGGGAGGAGCATACTAGAAAGAATTAAGAGCTCTATAGTGGAATAATTTTAGAAAACAACACTTGTGTGATAAATACCAAGAACTTAAAGTAAAACTTAAAGGATCAAATATTTACTTTGTCACTCAATAAAAGGCTTCCATCTAAATTATGGTCAAGCAAGAGAACAAAAATGGCATCGTTTTGGGAAAAACAAACTATTTTACTTAAAAGCCAGTAATCAAAAATCTACAAAACACAAATACAGTGATAAAGAAATCTGTATTAAAAATTTGCAACTAAAATAGAAGCCCCAATATGTGAAAGCAGAACATCTCATCAGCGTGGTGGCTGGTGACAGGTACTTTGCTCTACAGTGCTCACTGTACAAAAGTAGCCTTTTGACTACTTAACTGATCAGTGCGGGTGACCAGCTGTGACAGATTCAGAAGCTGCAGTTTAGGACATGGTTTTCAAAATCAAAATACAATTCAGTATTTATCGCAGGACATAAGAAATCACCCTATTCTACCCTCCACCAAATGCCTGTTTCTGAAAACCTCACTACTTCTAGCTTAGAAATGTAAATAATTAGTCTGGAAAAAAAAACACTTCAAGAGTAAAGGGGATGAAGAATGTTTCAAAACCAATTCCATTTTGGACAGATGGCCAAGATTCCTTATTTCCACTGCTAAAGAATACACAGATTTATCAGTTAGTTTGGTAAATAATATTTCATTACAGAGCAGTGGTTCCCAACCTTCCTAATGCTGCGACCCTTTAATATAGTTCCTCATGTTGTGACCCTCAACAATAAAATTATTTTCATCACTACTTCATAACTATAATTTTGCTACTGTTATGAATTGTAATGTAAATTTCTGATATGTAGGATATCTGATATGCAACCCCTATGAAAGGGTCAGTCAACTCCCAAAGGGGTCATGAGCCACAGGTTGAGAATCACTGTCATAGGGCAACAAGTGGAAAAAGAAGCAATGAAAGAAGGAATATATATTGTATCAAAGAGGTGAGAAATGTAACTGGAAAGTAAAGAAATCATCTTTTATAGTAATCCATTTGAAAACTGAAAATCAGTCTTATTTTAAAGAAGTCCAGTGCAGTCTTTTTCACAACCTGAATCACCAGTAGAATGTGGCCGAAAGGTTTTCTAAAGATTGTTAGCTTTAGAGGCAGACAGAATCCCATGTGGTCTTGGCCAGATTACTCCACACCACCTCTTGTGCTCAGTCTTCTCTGTAAAAGGGTTAAATTAAATGAGATGATACATGTAAAATGTCTAATATTAGAAAGGCGAGTCAATGTCCTTTGCCAAATAGTCATTAGGTTATAAAACGTTTTTTATTTTAAAACTTACTGTGTTAAAGTTCCTTTAAAGGCGGTTAAAGTATAAAACATTTACAAAAAGACAACCATTCAAGCACAATCTCAAAGCAATGTGGTATACCTATTTCTACAATTTATTGATCATAGCTATAAATAGAAATGCAAGAACTTTCAATGTAAAGGAAATATCTAAGAACACAATTTAAAGGAAATTAGAAATATAGTCCATTGTGTGAAGCTTATATATACAAGAGGAAAATGAAAGGTGAACTGTGCATGTCAATTGTACACAAAGTATGTTTCCATTGTGGAAGTTAAAGAAGTCCACATGAAACACTTAGGAAGAAGTTGCAAATGAAAACCCCTAAAGCAATTGCTAAAAATCTACAGTAAAGTGATATGTACAAGTAACTGAAGAGCTCACTTTCCCCCCAAGAGGGCTCCAGAATCAACTGCTCAGGAATAAGACCGTACTTGTCTCAAAATTTTGTAGGTTGCCTTCTATGGAAGGGCAACTGAATCACAAGTGTTGGAATTATTTAGATTCTTAGAAATGTAGCTGGTGACTGTATGTTTCATTTGCCTTACTACATGGCTATTGCTGTGATCATGTTCTTTTTTTCTTGTAACACTACTTGCTTTTGGAGAATTTTTAAATCATTCAGACTTACATATGACCTTTTCCTAACATTAAAAACTAGTTTATGTACAGTGTCTACTTAAATTTTCAGAAAGATTCTTCTATATGATGTAACATTCCCCCTGAGGTACTAGAACTCCAAATCACTGAGATAATCAATACATGAGAAATCCAGAGTGATTAGTACAAATCAGGAAAGCTGATTTTTTTCCCTCTCTGCTTAATCACATATTTTATATATTATTAACCCAGTATTTACATAAGACTGCATTTAACTCAATTCTCTGGCAAATTGCATTACTGTAGTCACAGGTACAGAACTAAAAGTATGCAAGTAACTTAACCATTCTCTTTTAATCAAATGTTTGTGCAAACAATCCATACTAAACTAATGAATTTCTTATTAAATTAAGCCATTGCAGTAAAAAAGTATCATCAATGGTTATTGAAGCAATCGTTGTTCTGTGTTGTTCCCAACATCAGACAATCATCATGTTAGCATTAGATGAGTGTCATAAATCAATGTGAGTCTTAAAAGGCCCATGAAACCAAAGCCAAACACAGGCTGAAACTAAATTCTTACACAACAGCCTCAGAGACAGAAGTGCACAGAAGATAAAAATCCATGTTTTGGTCTAGTAGCTTAAACGCATTACAAAATATATTTACTATATTTTGTAAAAATTTTAATCCTCTGAAAAGCTAGTTCCAGAATGTTACATATGTCAGCTAAGTTTTAAAACAGTGACTCTTCACACAAGATTCATTTCGTTTTAAAAGAAATAGCTGACATGTCTGTCCCAGAGATTCTGCCTCTGTCACAGGGCTCTGGCACTGATCAGTTTTAAAAACTCCCCTGACAGTGCTACTATGCAGCCAGGTAGAGCACTACTACTTTAAACTAATTCAGCCTTTTGGTACACTAGTTACTCCAAGGTGGATAAATCGACTTTTTGTCTTTAAATGTGATTTTATTAACACTACTCCATCTATCCACACCTAATGAGTGACTCTTACATTGCAGGCAGTGTGTTTAGCAATGAAGATGTGTGTTATATATTCCCCCGCCTTCCAAAGCTACCTATTAGCCAGGTAGAGAGATCATAAATAAGTAACTGTAATTAAATATGATAAGTGCTCTTAGGGTGTAAGCAAATACAGCAGCCCTGGCAAACTTGCAGGTCATCCTTGAGCAAGGGTCATGCTGCATCATTCCAATTTTAGTCTGTCTTAGCAGAGCAGGAGAGTCAGAAGTTACAGGTTCCCAAACATCCTAAAATCCAGGACAAATCTTCATCCTACACAAGTTCAGAACTGTACATTGTGTGACCCTCTTTCAAAAACACTGCTTCTGCCAGAAAGATGGTGGGTTTTTTATTTTTTAATTTAAATGAACTGTTTTAAAACTTCTTTCATATACTATTACTGATTTTACATTTACCTACAAAACTATAAATCTGCAAAAGGGACAGTTATGACATAAATTAATCATTAATTTGTATTTGCATAATACCTTTTCTTTCTAGTAATTGCTACATTTGTTAGGATAAGAAGCGTGGGAACTAGATGGGTGTGGTGGTACTGTACAATCAATCCCAGCATGTAAGAGGCAGAGGCAGGTAGATATCTGTGAGTCTGAGGCCAGCCTGGGCTAGACATAGTAAGACCCTGTCTCAAAAACAAAAACAAACAAAAAAGGAAGTTTGGGACTGTAACTTAATTTACTTCAATAACTTCAAAGATGCCATATGAAAAATGTTATGGAAACAAGAGGCATTGAAGAGTTTTTGCAACTTGCAAAAAAAAAAGGAGTTTTAATTTGTTAAAAAGAAATGGCATCTTCCCAATCTTTGTAGTTAAGATATATGATTCCTTCAAAAATAGCTTTAGCAACAGTAAAGGTTGCAACAACTACAAAGAAAATATAACCTAAATAGCATCTTCCCTCAAACCTCCCTACCTCCAGTCATGCTCTTAACCAAGAAAAAGACACCTAAGTGTGTGTGTGGGGGGTCTATTACATTGGAATTAAAGCCAGGTGTGGTGGCACACACCTTTAATCCCAGCACTCAGATCTGTGAGTTAAGAGCAGTCCTATCTACATAACAAGCTCCACGCCAGCCAGGGCTACATTAGTGAGGCCCTATCTCAATAAACAAACAAATAAATAAATTGGAAATATCCTTGACACCATCAATAATGCCTAGCTCATAGAGGATGAGTGAGTAGGTGGATAGGTGGGCAGAGGAGTGAGTAGGTGGCCAATATGTCTTGAAAACTGAAATCTATTTTAAAGAGCCTTAGTGAAATTTTAAAACTATTAAGACATTGTGGCATAAACACTATTCATGATGCTAATTTCATATGAAAGAAAATCAAAATTCTGTAGAGTCTGGATAGAAATCAACAAAACGATTTCAGGATGAATGATGATCTGCAAGGCCTTTCTGTTTAAGCTCATAATTGAACAAATCCTTAGTTTAAATGTATGCTGTCAAGGTCCCTGCAAAAAAAAAAATCTCAAATGAATTTCAATTTCAGGATCAATACATACTGACACAATTTACTGGAGAAACCTTCAACCTTTGCACAGGGTAAGGAACACTATCATTACATTTTTTAACGCTGAGACTATCTTGTCATTTATAAAATGCCATTTCTTGAAATAATGAATCCAAGTCAGATTTGTAGAATGGGAATGAAATCTCACAGTTCACAGAAGTGCAGGCAGCCACTGACTACCTAGCATCTCAAAATTAGCTTGTTCTTCCTCCTTATGCAGCTGCAAAACAACAGAACAGATCAACTTAATTTTACCAGGGGTGTCTTCTGAAAATATTTTAGCAATTTTAAGTCAGCACAATAAAGACCACTAACATGAAGCTGACCACTTTTCAAAATCCAAAGGGATCAATCACACTGCCATCCTTTCAGACCTGAAGGAATCAGAACCAGTCACCAAAATTGATTCAACGATGGCTATTTTCCAACATCATGATGTACACAAGCATCTTAATTCCACATTTTCCAAGAATCAACAGCAGGCTCACTTACAACAGCGATAACTAAGATACAACAAATATCACTCACTCACACATGGTCATTTGGGTGGTTTTGAAAAACATCTAATTTACCTTCTTTGTGTGCTCTTAACAATGAAGAAATGAAGGAGATTTTTGATATTTTTACTCTAGAAATGTGGTCGTCAATTGTGGCTATTAAGCACTTGAAATGTGGCTAATCCAACTGAGGCAATAAATTTTGCATTTTGCTTAATTGATTAAAATTTAGAAATAGTAATAGTAAATTCAGTTACTGGAAAACTTTTATGTATGTTTGGAACAACTTGAGTATGTGAATCTACTTTTGCACATGCAAATTTTATGAGACCTAAATACAGATCAAGTAGTTCTGGGGAAAATTCAGCTTAGCGTCAGAATTGAGATGTGCTGTTAGTATAAAACACACATTGGATTTCAATGGCTTAGTATGAAAACATGCACAGCATTGCAAAAAATTTCATGCTGAAATCACTAATTCAGATGTAGTGTATTAAATAAATTATTTTACTAAAATTAATTGCACCTTTTTGTTTGAAATCGTTGTAATGTGGCTACTAGAAAATTATACATTACACGTGGCTCTCATTAGATAGCTTTGGACAGCGCTGCTCTAGGGCACATTCACGACTCTACCAGACACATTTGGACATCTTCCTCCTAACAGACAGGCTGGCCATTGAACAATGGGGCAAGGAGTAATGCGTCCTCGAAGCGTTTGGATCTATGGAAAGAGTGTAGCAAGCTCAACCCACAATTTCACCCTGTGAGCAGCAATGTAATACCTCAATATGGAGGAAAAAAAATGAGTTATCAGTACTCAAAAAATTGAAACTGAGTATACTGCAGACAACTTAAAAGAGGTAGAGCCAACTGCTCTGTCTTGGTTTCATTTCCCAACTGTGGACCTTAAAATAGACAATAAAGCACCGCTTCCAAAACGACGTGAAATATTCCAATACTAGCTATCTAACGAGCCCTATTAAATAAGCAAAAAATCGCTCTTAAATCTTATCTCAACTTCCAAAGGCACAGCATACACGCTGAGCTAGGAAATCAACTTCAGATTGCCAGCATTTCCCTCACAAGCAAATTAGCAGGATTGTGCACTTGGAATATTGTTTGACAAGAATGAAAAGGAAACAATTCAAAACAGATTTCAGGACTGGACAATTAGATGAGGAACTGCAGATTTAATTCTCAATCAGTACTGTGATTAATCTGATTCCCTGCTTTTCCCTAGTGTAATTATACAACACAGATGAAAGGATGAGCATTTGGACTGTCAGTTCTATATTTTAGACCAGCCCGGTGACTCAAAGCAGACGGCTCTACCACGCTAACCACCATCCCAACAACAGTGGAAGGGAGCCTCGAGCACTGATTGTACAGTCATTGCATAACGAGGCATTAAAAATTTGGGTGCCCCTAACTCTTTCTACGATCGTCTAAGGCAGGTGAAGAATTTGCTGAAACTGGACGCACCCGTCTTCAATGACCCTCTTAAATCCGGGCATGGGGTGAACACAAAGGCATCTGTCTAATATCCTGGCACAATAGACACACACCCCACAATTAAAAACCCTGGACGCGCTCTCTCGCTCTCTCCACACAAGCACACGAAATGCAGGCTGCTCTTTTCGTAAAAGGTCTATGGTACAGGAAAGGTAACAATAACCCCAACTGTTCCCAGGAAGCAACTATAAAATCGGTCCTGCCACGTCCCTGTGTAACCGTCAGATAAAATGCAGGGAGCCCGCCCCACGCCTTATGGGGTGGCCGACCCGGGCTCGTTGGCCTCCACGGGTGGCGGAGAAGCCCCCAGACCCTCTCCTGGCAGGAGACCCAGGTACACGTCTATAAATACTCCAGGGTGAAGAGGACGAGGGAAGCAGAGGGGAGGGAGAGAGGGCAGGGGGCAGGCCCGGAGCGGGTGCGGGAGGCCCCGGGCATCGCTGAAATGCATTTTTCCACACTCCCGCTCCCTCGAGTGGAGACTCACTTGCCGATCACCTCGCACAGCTCGTACACATCCTCGAACAGCACGTCGTCGTCGGCCATGGTCCGTCCGGAGGGGACAGTGGCCGCAGCGTGGAGGGCTCTGAAAACTGGGTTGGGGGCGCCCAAGAGCTCAGTGCCCGGAGCTCCGGGCTCGCGTCCTCTCCACCGGACCCGCAAGCCCTCAGTGCTGAGGAAGCTCAACTGGGGCCGCGAGGCCGGGAGACTGCAGCGCCTTTCCTCTGCCGGCTGCCGCCCCGGCGCGGGCGGCGGGGCCGGGGCGTGGGAGCGAGGGCGGCCCGGGCCCGGCGCCGCCCGCCCGCCCGCTGCTCTTGGCGCTGTCGCTCGCGGCCGCGCTGCCGGGCGTGCGGACCCTCGGGGATCGCGAGGCGCCGCACTCTCCGCTCGTCAGCCCGCGCGGGCCGCGAGGCCGCGACCGCTCCCTCTGCCCGAGACCGGCTCCGGCGCGGGGCAGCTCGGGCTACAGGGGGGGCCGCGACAGGACCATGGAGGGAGGATCGTCGCGAAGGGAGGTGGTGGCGGCTGATCGGCGCTGGGGACCAGGAGGCGGCGGCAGAGACGCTCCCTCCTCCTTCTGCTCCTCCCGCCGCCGCCGCCGCCGCCCGCCCGAGTGTGGGAGGGGGCTTCGCGGGATGAGTGTTCAGTACGGGCGGGAGCCGCGACCGCTGCCTTCAGCTCCTCCCCTCGGCTTCAGCTGCCGCCTGGCTCACAACCCCGGTGCAGCCGTCGCGCGCAGACTAGCCCTCCTCCCTTTGGCCCGCGCGGCTGCAAGACCCGCAGGCCCCGCCCACTCCGGCCCTTTGGGAGGCGGGGTCCGGGGAAGGAGGCGGGGGAGGGGGGGAGTGCTCCCCGTGGCGCATGCGCGCAGGGCCCGCAACGTCACGAAGAACCGGCCGGCGCGGGGAATCTAGAGGGCGCTGGGGGTCGGCTAGCGGAGCTGCGCGAGTTGCAGCTGCTGAGGTGGGGCTGGTGGAGGTCGTCGCCTCTATGCCCAAGCTGTGACCAAGTGGAGAAAAGGGGCTGGGGACAAAAGGTCCACAGCAGTATGCACGTTTTGGGACGGCGTGCTCAGCACTCTGGCAGTTTTCGCCCTTCTTTCGTAACCTCAGGAAGCCGTTCCCAGTTTTTGGCTGGGAAAAACGCAGGGAAAGGGTTCTAATGAATGGGAAAGGCAGAGAGGAGGTGGAGAGAGATTGTCACTCAAGACGGCACTTGGCGGCGGATGCTTTTAGTGCCACCCTGCCATTCTTTAATGAAGACGAGGGCTGGGGGAGGGGGAGAATTGTCCAAGGAAAGGACCAAACAAAAACTGCAGAGGAAGGTGTACAACAACGAACAGTGAACTAGAGAAACAGCCTCGCCTGCCGCCTGCCCAAACTCACCAAATATCTATGCAGTGTCTATTCCTGCTAGACAAAATATAGAGACGGGTCAGGAAGATAGTGACATAAGGAGACTTTAAATCCATCGTATATTGTTCCCCAGCCCCAGCATCTACTTTATTTACTGTACTTCCTACAAATGTTGGAGTTCTCAGCATAAAAATGCAACTAGAAGGAATGGACGCACAGGGTCAGCCACGGAGTAAAGCTGTGGGTGTTGCCGCTGTGCTAGGTTGTATGCAATATGAAGATTTCTGTTCAACTGAGCATGTGCAGAGTGAGCCAACGCCATGAGACAGGTATATGCCTTAGTTGAAGACCAATAAAAAAGAAGTCTTTGTTCCTCCACACAGCAGAAGTGTCCAATTAGTTCATAAGTCAGCTTTCCAGAAATCATCTGTTAAAATTCTCAGCGCGGTATTTTTAAAGTAGTATTTGCCAAAGTGCAGGGGGCAGGGTGAAGACAGCCTATTTCCCTTTCAGAAATGATCTGCACAAACCCTTGATTGCTCCCTAAAAAGGCTGGGAGACTTGCCTATTAAATATTTGGGAGCTAAACCTC
This sequence comes from Peromyscus maniculatus bairdii, assembly GCF_049852395.1. Lineage (NCBI taxonomy): Eukaryota > Metazoa > Chordata > Mammalia > Rodentia > Cricetidae > Peromyscus > Peromyscus maniculatus. The sequence goes on along the minus strand of NC_134875.1, from coordinate 129,516,657 downwards.
TTTCTTATCTTTCTTACCTTTTCTATTTTTAAAGCAAATCAAGGGAGAATATAATTGCATAAGGTTTTCCTCCTTTCCCAAAGATTTTGTGTTTTCTCTAAAGAATGAGCTTCAGAGCCCAAGAAACTTTGTCTTCTTTGAGGGTCCAGCAGTTACAAGTCACTTACCCCAACCTATCATGTCTACCTGCCACCTAATGAATAAGGCATCATTCACTCTGCTCTGAAGTGCGCATAAATCCTTGCAAGTCACTCTGCCAGCTCCCTTTCTCTAGCCCAAATATGAGCTGTGCTAAGGCTTGCCTACTTTATTTTGGAGTTTATCTTTCATGGAGAATTCTTCTCAGAAGTACAAGTGGACAATTAGAAAGCAGAAAAAGATATGTAGGTGGGACAAAAGAGAACTGCGTGGATAGGCATGGTCTCTGCTCGCAGACAGCTGCTTTAGACCTGAAAAGAGTCTTAGTGGCCAAGGGGTCCGACTCCCTTATCTCCAGGAGTGGAGGGTTTATAGGTTGGTTGCTCTACCAAGAGCTACCCCATATCTCCACTACTCGATAGCAGTTCTAGGTTTGATGTGGGGTTAGAATCCATCTTCGTTAGAGAGGTAGACACTAGATTTGTTAAGTTAATCAATACAGGCCCCCCACCACCACAGTGGTTGGCCTAATCTTATCAGCACTTGACACTTCCTGGTCAGTCCTTGCTTGAATGGTTCAGGATCGTCTAATCAGCACAAAGTTCAAAAGTTTCCCTCCAGCTAGGGCTTATATCTCTGAGCTCCTAGGGAGTAGTTAGTCAAACAGAAGGGTCTCAGCAGTCCACAGCTCCAAGAGTTTGTATAATGTGTGATGGCAAGTGGAAACTCCTCTTTGCTTCCTGCTTCCGGGATGAAAATAACCAAACTTTTCAGATGAACTTAGGTTTTTTTCTGAGTTTCCTGCAAAAATCCAATGCTTTCCCCCAAATACAAATGATCAGGTGTTAATAATTTAATTCTGTTTTAGTTAATTTAAGGAAATGTTAGGGTAGCTAGTTCAGTTAAAGCTACATTCAGGTTTGTTAATAACTGAATCTTCAAGTAACAGTCATCTAAACAAACGAGGGTGGTGACTTTCTCGTTTAACAAGGAGTCTGGAGATGTGTGGTTACTGACATTGGATCCACTACTCGACAGTTTCGACAGTGACCTAGTTTGTTCTTTCCACTCTGCCATCCTTTATAGTTGGCCTCTTTGCCTTTGGCTTGTTTCGTCATCTCAAGATGGAGGCCACTGTTTCAAACATCAACAATGCGAGGCAGGAAGGCAGGAAGGGCAGCTGAGGTCTTTTCACTCCCTGTCTCATCTCTGTTAAGGAAAGAAAATATATTTTCTCTTCTCACTTGTCCAGACCAGAGTCACCTAGCAGGCGACCTCACTTGCAAGAGCAGCTAGGGACATAGGTGTTTTTGCCTTCTCTATGGAGGTGGATGAGAAAGAAGCCGGGGGGGGGGGGTGATGTGAGTGTTTGAATTTCTCAAGATTGGGATAGACATTTGCAGTTTGCTCAGCTCCCGTGTAATTTCAGGATTACACAGATATAGAAGGAGAAAACACACTCCAGGGAAATATTAGGATGAGGGCCACACAGAGGACAGTGTGGCATAAGCCTAATTTAGGCAATTTAGAGATCACCTCATTCTGCAGTATAAATTATCACCGAGTTAGTGAATACAATTAAGACTGACACTGTTCTCAACTGGAATAAAGTTGTATTGTTGCCTCATGGCATAAACAGAGTGTTCTAAGCTCAAGTAGAAGACACTACCCATCGCTCCAGTAAAAAGCATATAGATTACACTTACACTTCAATACTTTGTGGCTCTCTGTTTGTTAGTCCTTGATGTTTAGACAAGCCTAGAGGACTAAAGTGATAAAGAAAGCAGGCGTGATCCCTGTCCATTCTCAGCTGCACCCTAAAAGAAGACAAGAATCAGACAAATAATTACAATGAGAAGTAATGGTCCTTAGGGTTTAGGAAGTTGGAGGCAGCAAATCTGAAGAGAGCCTTTGGGGCGGGGGAGATAACTTCAAGGATGAAATGTTTCCTGTGCAGGCATGAGGATCTAAATTGAAATCCCACCAGCCAGTCTAGTTGAAGCAGTGAGATTCAGACTTAGCTAGAGACCCTATCTCAAGAGATAACTTAAAGGAAGACACCTGATTTCAGCCTCTGACCTACTTATGTGCACAGATGATAGAATACACATGCACACACACTCACACACACTACATACATCCATCTCTCTGTCCATCACACAATTATCTATCAATATATTTATTATATATTATATATTATATGTATGTGTGTGTTGAGAAAGACCAAACTGAAGAAGTGTTTACACCAAGACTGAAAAAGTATAGAGATTAGCCATTGGAAGGATTGGGGCCTATGGGTAATCAGCAGAGAGAATATTTGTGGATTCATGAGGTGAGCAAGAATATACTCTCTGAAAAACAGACAATGTTATTTGGAGTCCTGGATCATACAGTGCAGGAAGAAAGAGGCGATAATATGTTAGAGAAATAGATAGGGGCCAGATAGTAAAAGATATTAAATGCCATGTTTAAGAGTTTACCTACTAAAATGCTTGATTTCAGTAATACCGACTCTTCTATGCCAGCTTTGGTCCCCTGGCCCTGTGCATGAATGGAGTGCTACATTTTAATGATTTTCTATTAATGTGTTTGTGTCTGTCTGTGTGCGCGCGCGCGCGCACACACACACACACACACAGGCCAGAAGAGATCATCGGATCACCTAAAGCTGGGGTTACAAATGATTGTAAGACACTGAGTGTATGTGTGCTGGGAACTTACCTCAAGGCCTCTGGAAGAACAGCAAATGCTCTTAGCTGTTGAGCCATCTCTCCAGGCCTGGAATTATGCTTTTAAGTAGTTCTTACTTTTGTACTTGGTGCACACTGTCTTCTCCCTCCACTCCTTTTGAAAATGTAGAAACTCCTCTAATACATTATCTCAATCCTCTGTGATCCCACTTAGCATTTCTGAGAGCCCCACTTCAGCTCAGTGTAGTCTTGCATACAAAGACTGCTTGTGACATAGAGGACTTCCCACAAGCTACTGGAACTATTTTGCAATGTGGGAATGCCTGGGAGTTTAGGTCTCCTACATCTGACTGTTAGCTATTAGCCAATCACTGATAGTGCAAGAATGTGGAAGCCCAGTTCCCTTGGCTGGGAAAGAGGGATCAGCTCCTTCCATAGCTTCCCTGTGGGACTGAGCTCAAGGTATGGACCCTTTTGCCGGTCTTTACCTAAAATCACACCCTGGCTTAGCTCCTTTACCTTCATTTCCCTCTTCTCTCCTTTCCTGTTTTTCTCTTGGAGTATTATTGCCTTAATGACTCACTTGTTTATGGTTCTGTTATCAAGATTAACTTTGGAGGAACCCAATCTAAGCCAGTGGTGTTTCTTAAAGTAACAATTTCATCAAAATCATCTGGAAGTTTGTAAAACATTTTTGTTTTGTTTCTTAATGTAGATTCCTAAGTCTTACCCCAAACTTAACAAATCTGACTCCATTGGAGCCGTCCCTGGAATGTATATTAGAATCTTTTTTAGAAAGATTTTTAAAAGTTTTAATTATACCCCCTACCCCGAGTGTGTGTGTGTGTGTGTGTGTGTGTGTGTGTGTGTGTGTGTGCACATAAGTTCATTGCCCAAGGAATCTAGAGGCTTCAGATGCTCTTGGATCTGGAGATACAGGCAGCAGTGTGCTACCCAATGTGGGTGCTAGGAACTGAACATGAATTAGAGTCCTCTGTAAGAAAAGTACATTCTCTTAATGGCAGAGCCATCTCTCCAGCCCCAAGGATCTATAGTTTTATATGCTCCCACTAAGTGAGTCTTATACACCTAAAACTGAATAAAACCTGCTCTAACACTTGTTTGGAGAACCGTCTTGAGAGGTAGAAAAACAAGGTTGATGTCACTACTAGGGTGGGAAATCCATAGGAAATGTACAAGAGCGCTCTAGGGAACAGGAAAGGGGCTGGAGAGAAATGTGTTTGCTACCCAGTTTCTGCAAGTTCCAGTCCTGTAAACTTTCCTCTAAAGATCTGCTCTGCTCTTCTTCCTTTAATAGCCATGAACAAGTCACTGGCAACTTTTTTTTTTTGCCAGTGGAAATAATATTGCCTTTGGAAAAAGCACAATGTCAGCATATACTGAATATTGTTATCACTTAAGAATTAACCAAAATATGTCAATATAGCTGGACGTTTTTCTGTTTCCCCGGCCTGGGATCACAAGTGTTCATTGGACTTCCAGAACCTCCAATGTGCTGCATGCTGATAAAGATTGTATTGGACAGAATTATTTTCATTACGAGTAGCATACAATCCAAGCCATCCTTAAAAATATTGAGAATCTATTGGCTGACATAATTGAAAGGTTGAGGCTTAAATTAGCATCAAGTGAGATTTGGTTCAGGACTCAAGAAAAGTCATTGATGATCACTTTCTCCAGATTTTTACTATACACTATGTGATAGTGGCTTTATCTTATTGTTTTTTGTTTTTGTTTTTGTGAGACAAGGTCTGGTAGCCTGGGCTGGCCTAGAACTCATTATGTAGACCAAGATGGCCTTGAACTCACAGAGATCTGTCTGCCTCTGCCTCCATATTGGCTTTATCTTTCGGAGCCATAAGATAGTTACTGGGTCTCGAGGCTCTCCCTTAAACTATCAAAATGTTTGTCATTGTTTCTGACTTCATCAGTTTATACACAAGAGAAAAGAGTCTTGTCTATCAGGTCCTATCCCTGCTCAAAGATCCGTTCTTCCTCATTGGCCTGACAGTGAGGCTCCATTCTAGACCCCAAACACTGGCATTGGTTGTGTCTCAGGGCTCTATCTTGTTCTCGAGTTCACCTAGTCACAGCATCCTGTCAACTTTTCCTTCAAAATTTCATCTAGATCCCTCCCTTATTTCCCAGTTTTTTCAGTCTCTAGTCCAAATCCACTGTCCTATTAGCCCACACTTATATATATATATATATATATATATATATTGCCCACTCTACTCATTGTGCTACTACCCCCAACGGCTCGTCCTATCCTGTTCACTGGTCAGGGATTGGGATATCTAGTTTGTGTTCACGAGAGAGAAATCTCAACATCAAGAATTGATTGGGGCTGGTGCATGGTAAACATTCTGAAGGTGTTTGCCAAATGTTGAATGAGTGAATAGCTTTACAGATCTCATTAATTTGTGAGATTCTCTCTTATTGACCTTTGCTTATAGTCTTGTTCCTTCATGCCTTCCACCTAGAAAATGTGTGGGACATACTAGGTCTTCCCTGTGTATTTGTTAAATAAGTGAAAGACTGTAGATGGTCCCTGATTTATAATGGTTCGCCTTATGATTATCTGACTTTTCTATTGTCAAAAAGTGACATGCATTCAAGTAGAAACCATACATTGGGTTTTGAACTTGGATCTTTACCCAGGATAGCTGTATAGGGTCTGATCTTCTCTAGTGATGATGGACAGCAGCAGCAGCAATGGCAGCTCCCAGTCAGCCTCATGATCACACAGGAATAACCAGTGCTCCCTAACGTGCTGTGTGGCTAAGCTGGAATGAGTGGGACCTAGTATAGTAAATGCACTTATACTTGGGGGATTTTCAATTTGTGATGGGTTTATAGGGACATCATCCCATCATAAGTAGAAAACCATGCATGTGTGTGTGTGTGTGCCTGTGTGTGTGTGTGTGTGTGTGTGTGTGTGTGTGTGTGTGAGAGAGAGAGAGAGAGAGAGAGAGAGAGAGAGAGAGAGAGAGAGAGAGAGAGAGAGAGAGATTGGCAATACTGTGGAAGGAACCCAATGCTTCTAAATTCTGGGTAAGTGTGCTACCACTGAGCCACACTGCAGTGTTAAGTCTTACTATGTACAGATAGCCCAGGCTGGCTTGAATTCATGATCTACCTGCTTCAATCTCCAGAGAGCTGAGATTACAGGGATGGAACATTATGACTATTTCGTGTGTATTTTTAAATTGAGTTAGAGAATCATTTTATACTTAGAACTAGAGTTTGAAACCTAAAGAAATAAAATGATTGAATTCTTGAAAATGGAAATATGTAACAGAAAGATCAAAATTTTTATGGAGATGGTCAACAACATCATAATTGAAGAGCTATGAAGGTGAGCAGTGATGGACATAAAGGCCATTGAATTTATTTCTACTAATTGAAAAAGTTTTATTAGTTATCTTTTGTCTGGGGAAACAAAATCTCATATGGTATTGGAGTTTTTCCTCCTGCTTAGCTGTAAGAGATTTCAAAAGTAAACATAGGGAATTAAATCCCCTCCTTAATTTCTTTTGTCTGGATTTCCTAGCTCATTCTTTCCAAGCTGGCATTAAACTGTCACACACGGAAAAACATGAGATGAGCTGCAATATGTTCAGTGCGTGACTTATATCGAGCCCGGGTCTGGCTACATTACAAAGAGTCATGTTAAGTCACCCAAGCTTCTCTTGAAAGGAGTATAATTTACTATGCTAAGTGCACTGTGGAAAAGGTCAAGTGATTAATAAGTCACCGATATGAAATACAAGCCTATCAACGCTGAGAAGTTTAATCATTTACTCTCTGCGGGCTCGAGGGAAGCAGGTCCTTGCTGGGGGTCTTTTGTAGCACTGAGACTCTGCAGACCTCTCAGGCAGGGATTTCCTTCTTATCTTACTTTCTCCTAAAATAAATGGAGGCTCTCTTCCTAAAAATCCTTCTTCTCACAGAAGTGATCTATAATGCCAAAGCTCTATACTCACATGATATTTTCCATTTTGGTCAAGAGGGAAAAAATACACAGACTGTTTGCCATAGTGCTCAGGTCTGACAGGAATTTTTCAGTGATGTTTTACTGCCTGTGCACTAATCAAATACTTCCCACTCAAACCTGTTTACCCTGCTTTGGCTTTTAGATTGTCATGTAATGGGGACAACAGCTAAGAAAGTAACCTTTTCAAATGAACTGAGGGGAAAAGAGAGATTCTAATGATCTGTAAAGAAATAGCTGAAGGACCATTTGTTGAGGGCTCATTATAAACGCCAGGCAGTTTGGGAAAACGTTACACATATTTCGTTTAGCCATGCTACAACCTTATGAAGTAATTGTTGTTACCTTCCTTTTATAGATGAAGAAACTGAGGCTTGGAGAATGGTCGAGTAATGTGCCAAGGTCCATACAACTGGAAAGAGATGGGAGCAGTTTGGAGAAGAGCCCTGCCAGGCTCAAAGCCTGACTGGTCCTGCACCCTGCCATTGGCTTTCTCTGAGGCAGCAGTATAGGTCTGCCTTCTTAGAATCAGCAGAGTCTGCCTTGGGAAAATGATACAATGAGTTGACTAGCAACAATGGCAGCTTTTGCTTCTTGGAGTTTTTTTTTAAGTGCCAAGCACAGCAGTGTGTATTTCCAAACACTTATTTGCTCATTGAATAAAACTTTGTTGAGCCTTTATTATATACTAGTTACCAAAGGTACAATAGTCAGTTAAATCAACTGATTCTCTCTCTCTCTCTCTCTCCTTAAAGCTTGAGGAGCGCTCCATTATTAGCGTTTCAGAGAAAAACCACAAGGCAGGCAAGTTGTAAATCTCAGCAGCTGCCAAGAGGAGAAAGACGGAGAGGCAGAGAAGAGGAAGCCATGCCTTTTGAAACGAGGTCAGCAACAGAGGTCTGCAAGCAGCTGTGTGAAGAGCGGATGGGAAGCTGGGATTCAGAGGCCCAGTGAGAAAGCTCAGCGTGTGCGACAAGCAAGTTTAGGAATTTGTTTAGTATCCAAAGAGACAGAAAGGAGTAAAGGAAAAGTTAAGCATCTAAATGATTTGATTTATTTATTTCACATTTATGTTTTAAACATTAAAAATTTTAAAATTACATTTATTTATTTTATTTGTGTGCCTCACACCTGGCTGGTTGATCATTTATTTGTGTGTGTGTATGTGTGTGTGTGTGTGTGTGTGTGTGTGTGTGTGTGTGTGTCTGTGTGTGTGTGTGTGTGTGTGTGTCTGTGTCTGTGTCTGTGTGTGTGCGTGTGTGTTCATATGCCTGCGGATTATGGCTTGTGTGTGTAAGTCACAGGAAAACTGTGAGGATGACTTCTCCCCTTCCACCACATGAGGATGGAATTCAGGGGATTGGGCTTCTACAGGAAGCTCCTTTACCCACTGAGCCATCTTGCTAGGCCTCAAAAGTTATATTTTTAAGTTAGAACTCAGAAAAGTGGGCAAGCAACTGCCTCAGTCTGATTCTTGCCTTCTTGGAGCTTCTAGGTTGCTGAGGGCAGCAGATGTAAGTCATCACAGAAATACATTTTTGATTACTTCAATAACCGTGCAAGGAGCCGGCCTGGGCCTGGGAGTGTAGCTCAGCGGGGAGAGTGCTTGCCTGCTAAGTACAGGCCCTGGTTTGATCCCTGGCAAGTCTGAGTAGGGCAAGGTGGTGCATGCCTGTAATACCAGCATTTAAGAGATGGAACCTGTAGCTCCAGGGAATCCAACATCCACTTCTGGCTTCAAGGGCATCTGTACACAAGTTGGCATACATTCACAAAGACACCTAAATAAAAATAAAAGTAAATTTTAAAAATGGAAGAGTGCAAAGACCACTCAATAGGGAAAGAATCATTTCAATTAATGATGATGGGAAGCTGAATATCTTTATGCAAAAAAATGAATTTTTTCTATTACCATATTTGAAACTTAACTGAAAAGGAATCAAACACTTAAGTGTATGACCTAAAACCACAAAATTCTGGAATAGAACAAATAGTAAAATCTTTGTGACATTGGATATGGCGATGCTTTCTTACATATATTAAATGCAAAAGCAACCAAAGTAAAAATGGGTAAATTAAGTTATATATCAAGATCTAAAATTTCTGTGCACCAAAGATACAGTCACCCAGGTATGGTGTGGCATGATTTTAATTCTGACACTGGGAGGCAGGGGCAGATGGATCTCTATGAGTTCAAAGCCAGACCAGTCTACATAGCAAGTGTCAGGACAAAAAGGGCTACATAGGGAAACCCTGTTTAAACAAACAAAAAAGCGTACTCAAATGTTGGGTGTGGTGGTGAGGAAAAATGAAAAAAAGAAAAAAATTCCAAGGACGCAGAAGGTTTATGATTTCTCTGGGCGCAGCCCAAGAGAAGAGAGCAAGGACTCGGGCTGCAGTATGACTAGGAGTGTGGACTGTGTTCTTAATTCCCAAGAAGAATTTAGCTGGTGGGGCGGCTCCCCAGGGCAATCAAGGTTTGGTCATTCTAAGCAATCCCATTTGCGATATTATCCTAAACTGTCCTGGCTAAAATATGCTGTTTCCCTCCTCATAAACAAGAAACTTGAGGTAGGGTCTCCCTGGGTGTGCTTATGTGGGCCTCTCCTGCAACCCAACGGCCCAAGGCTGGCCCCGAACTTACAATGATCCACCTGCCTCTGCTTCCCGTGTGCTGGGTTTAAAGGCGTGCACATCGCCAGGCACAAATCCCTGCTTACTGACATGGTTGTTATGCTCATTGAACACGGGGCAGTCTCAGTGTGTGCTGCCTTCAGATTACTCCGAATCAGTTAAGGATGCTCCTTCTGCATTCCTTGTCCCTGATCTGCCAAGCTAACTGATACTTAGACCTCCTTTTCACACATGTCCCCTGATCGCGAGTAGTCTGGGCTAACACCTTTTCCTGTGGGCAAGTTGGACCGTTTTGCGGTAGCTGTTCCTCTTCTTTGCTCTCGATTTGCTATTAGGAACTTTGTGGTGGGTGGGGGTATGTGAATGCTTAAAAATGAAATGAAACACTTCTGGAACTGAGAGGTAAAAAGTATGGTGGCTTAGACCTGTAATCCCAGTGAGGGAGGACTGGAGATTCCCAATGTTAAGCCACTTTGGGCTACGTAGCAAGTCCCATAAAAAGGTAACCTATGGAAGGGGAGAAAATATTTATAAATCAACCCAACAACAAAATCCCTAACAGGTCAAATTAAAAATGTTTAAAAACAGGGCCGGAAAGATGGCTCAATGAAGAGCCTGTATTGCTCTTCCAGATGACCTGAGTTTGATTTCCAGCACCCACATCAGGTTTCTCAAGGTCACCTGTAACTCCAGGGGGATCCTACACCTCTGGCCTCTGCAAGCAAAATTCACTAGTGCACATAACTTCCTCCCCCCCGCCCCCCGCCCCCCCGCAACCACATACAGCCCAAAGCTCTTGGGGCTGGAGAGATGGCTCAGCAGTTAAGAGCATGTACTACTGCTCTTTCATAAACCAGAGTTCAATTCTCCGCACCCAAGTCTAGTGACTCACAACTGCTTGTAACTCCAGCTTCAGAGGATCGAGCGCCCCCTGCTGGCCACCGTGAACACATGCATCCACTTTCACGGACAAACGCACACAGACATACACATATATAAAATAAAACAAATATATCCTTTTAAAAAGGTTCTCCTCCATGACTTAAACTAAAACACAAAATCACCAATTCTAGCCAGAAAGGCCACCATAAAGTCCCACCGAGACTCGAACTCGGAAAGCTGGATTCAAAGTCCAGAATGCTAACCATTACACCATGAGACCCTATCAGAGACAAGTGTCTCTTATCATCCTTTAATGGAAAACTCTAGTTTCAGAAAGGCCGATTTATATGCCTAACTCATGGTTGCAGATGGAATTTGATTACATTTCCTGACCTTTAAGTTTATAGTCTACACTGTCACTCAACTTTAATAACCAGATCTGAAAAATAAAATAGAAAAAAAAAGAGAAAAACCACCTCCTCTCTTGATGGCTTTGCTGACCAAGGTATATGAGAAATCACAAAGCACTAGATTTAGAATGAAGTGTATCTGTCAGTGACTGTCTAAGTTGCCTGCCTGTCTTCTGTAATTTTTCCAGCCCCTTTGCACATACATCCCCATTCTAGACAAGGAGAAATACATCTAAATGTGGAATTAGGATATCAGTTTACTTTCTTTCATTTCAATTCTAAAAGCTTTCTTTTCCTTCTGCAGTGAAGATAACACCCTAAACCAAAGTGGAGGTAGAGCCTAGAATTTTTTTTAGTAGAGCAACTGCCTTAAAAACCTGTTGGAGGAACATATTTAGGTTCCTAAATATGGTAGCTGGTGGATGTGAGCTGGAAGGCAGTTTTCTCCGGGAAGAACACAGGCATACGCCTGACTGCACAATCATGGGGGATGTTGGTATAACATGCTGGGGCTTGCTGAGATATTGGAGACTGAAGAAGCTCCTAAAGCTACGGTGACACTAAGGAATGCCATGCACGTGGAGTGCTTCAGCAAGGACTGTACTTGAGGACCAAAGAGAATTTCAGGAAGACAGGCTAGGATAGGGCAAAGGGAGTCTTGGATACGTGTTGAAGTACTTACTACTGGCTTAAGTGGGACCAAACCCAGGTAGAACTTTGGTTAAAGGAAGGGATGTAATCCTGCCATCCTGCCTTGGCTCTAAGGGAATAGATATGACTCAGGGTTGCACAAGCAGATTATGATTTCATTACCAGAAAGTCCAATTCTCTAGAAATTCTTTTGGGCCATGAACTTGAGACTATAAAAGTGGCTGGAGGAGTTGAAAGAGATGGCTCAGTGATTAGGAGAAGATGTTGTATCCGCAGAGGACCTTGGTTCAGTTCCCAAAGCACACATGGCAGCTTATAACTGTCTATAATGATAGTTCTGGGGGATCTGTTCTTTTCTGGCCTCTTTGGGTATTGCATGTGCATGATGAACATATTTGTAAGCAAAATTTTGATAATGCAACTTCTTTATCTGATGTGATTCATATGATTCTTTTTCTTTTCTTTCTTTTTTGAGACAGGGTTTCTCTCTACAGCCCTAGCTGTTGTGGAACTCATTTCTATAGACTACACTGGCCTCAAACTCAGAGATCCACCTGCCTCTACCTCCCAAGCACTGGGATTAAAGGTGTGCACCACCATGGCCCAATTTGATGCAATGTTTTTAAAATAACACCAAAGACTAAGCTGGTGTGGTGGTGTCCTTTGATGCCAGTGTTTGGGAGGCAGAGACAAGAGAATCTTTGTAAGTTTGATGTTTGCTCCATCTACAAAGTGAGTTCCAGGACAGCCAGGGCTGTTACACAGAGAAACCCTGTCTTGAAAGAAGAAAAGACCAAAGACTAGGCAAATGGTCTATCCCCTTATCCTCTAAGATATATTCCTTATAATTGCCTTTTCCCTTTATTTTATTTTATGAGCATTTTATTTTATGTTTTGTCTACATGTTTCTCTGTGAACCATGTGCGTGTCTGGTGTCCACAGAAGTCAGAAGAGGGCATTGAATCCCCCAGAACTGTAGTTACAGATGGTTGTTAGCCATCACCTGGGTGCTATAAGCAACCAGTACTTGTAACTACTGAGCCACCTCTGCAGCCTATTTCTTCTTCTTTTTTTAATAGAGTCACACTATGTAGTCCAGACAGGTCTTGAATTCACAATCTTTCTACCTTGTCCTCCCAAGTGCTCGTATTGCTGTTATGAACAACTGATGTGGGTTATCTTTCTGTATGCTATGAGTATGTGTTGCTTCCATTGGTTAATAAATAAAGTTGCTTTGGTCTATGGCAAGGCAGGATAGAGACAGGCAGGAAATCCAAGCAGAGATACAGGAGAAGAAGGTAGGAGTTTGGGAGAAGCCAGCCAGCCACCCAAGGAGCAACATGCCAGCAGACCGGTAATACCATGACAATGTGGCAATACATAGATTAATAGAAATGGGTTAATTTAAGTAGTAAGAGCTAGTAAGTAATAAAGCCTGAGCTGTTCAATCAAGCAGTTTATAATTAATATTAAGCCTCTGAGTGGTTATTTTAGAAGTGGCCGCAGGATGAGGCAGGACAGAAAAACCTCCATTTACACAACCATACCCAGCTCTATAATTACTTTTTCTGAATAAGGAGGGATAGAAAGACAAGGGAAATTAAAGGAGTACAGAATAAGAAAGGAGTCTACTTAAAGTCTCTTGGTACCTGTGAGTAGAGAATTTCAGAACAATTAATATTTGCAGTGAAGGTTGCTTATATAGAGACAATATTCCCCTTTTCCATACCAGAGATTGAATCTAGGGTTTCATACATGCTCAGCAAGTACTCTACCACTGAGCTACAACTCCAACTCTCAAAATTCCTTCTACAGAGAACTATTTTCAAATAAGACTGTTAAAATAGCAATGAAATATACTTAAAGTGGATACTAGCTGCAAAATAAAGGATAACTATGCTACAATCCACAAACCCAGAGAGAATAGGCAACAAGGAGGGTTCATGGGGGGACAGCCAGATCTCCCTGGGAAGGGGAAATAGAAGAGATTTTGTGAGTGGACTGAGAGCTGATGGGGATGGGAACATGAGAGATCAGGCGGGGTGGGGGGCACGGAGTGGGTAGTGCTGAGGGGGAGTGCTGGGGGCATTTGGGGGTTGGGCAGAAGTCTGGTACAGGGGAATCTCCCAGGAGTCTTATGAGGAGGACTCCAGCTTAGACTCCTAGCAATAGCAGATAAGTAGCCTGAATTGGCCTCTCCTGTGACCACATTGGTGCCTAGCCCAATTGTCATCAGAGAGGCTTCGTCCAGCAACTGATGGAGGCAGATGCAGACCCACAGCCAAATGTTAGGCAGAGTTCGGGAATCCTGTGGAGGAGGAGGAGGAGGAGAAAGGAATGTGGGAGGCAGAGGGTCAAGGACACCTTGGGAAGGCTCACACCATCAACTAACCTGGGCTCATAGGGGCTCGCAGAGACTGAAAAGATAATCAGGGAGCATGCATGGGACTGACCTAGGCACTCTGCATACATGTGATACTTGTGTAGTTTGGTCTTCTTATGGGACTCATAACTGTGGGAACAGGGACTGTCTCTGACTCTTTTACTTGCTTTTGGGACCCTACTCCTCATACTGGGTCACCTTGTCCAGCCTTAATACATGGGGAGGTGCTTAGTCTTACTGCAACTTGATATGCCATGTTTTGTTGATACTCATGGCAGACCTACCCTTTCCTGGATTGTGATGACGGAAGAGTAGAGGATTAGAGGGGTGGGAATGGAGGGTGGTAGGGTGGTGGGGGTGAAATGAGGGGGAAGGACTGGGAGGGGAGCCTGCAGGGGAGGCTGTGGGGGAGACTGAGTCCTGGGATGTAAAATGAAGAGATGAATTTTAAAAAGAGAAATATACTTAAGACCTGAAATGCATGAGATTAAGTGTGGCATTACTTATTTCCTACATTCAAATCTGAAAATTTCTGCGAGTTTCATAAATAAGACTCTCAACTTTGTTTGTAGTACAAACATCTTACTCTCCCCTGCAACCCTTGTGACTTGGGCTTTTACCTCATTAGTTGTACTTCTATTTAATACATAACAGGATATCACCTAAGTTCCTTAGCAACCCTTTGAGATAAAACTTCAGAACCCACCAAAATCATATACACGCAAATAACAATGTCATTCCATAATATGGTCTCTTATTTGCTTTTGTGTTTTGTGACAGTGTCTCATGTAGTGGAGGCTGTCACTTGTAGTGGGTAGCCATTCCAACCTTGATCTGGAAGTTCCAACCCCCATTGAGGCTTTGGTAACTGTCACGCCTACTAGGTAGGACCAAGAGAGGACCCTGAAGACCCGAGATCCGGATGCTCTGTCTCTCTTGGTTCCTGGACGCTGGAGGTAGACCAAGCAGAGTTCTCCAGAGAACACCTCTGGATGCTATGTCTTTCCCAGACCCTGCAACCTACCTATCCCTTCATTTGTAAGTTACGCCACTAAATAAACCTCCCTTTTAACTATGTGGAATTCTTGATTCCACTGGAATTCTTGATTCCACTGAATTCTTGATTTGATCCATCTTCTAAGTGCTGCTATACCTCTTTAATATCAGACTGTTTTAGGTGTGTGTGTGTGTGTGTGTGTGTGTGTGTGTGTGTGTGTGTGCCAGAAGAGGGTCTCAGAACTTTTGGAACTGAAAGTACAAGCACTTATAAGCCATCTGGGTTCTGGGAACTGAACTTGGGTCTTTTGAAAGAGTGCTCTTAACCACTGAGCCATCTCTCCAACTCCAGACATGTTTTTAAGACAAGGTCTCATTCTATAACCCAGGATAGCCTCTCATTTTTGATTGTCCTACCTTAGCCTACCACACACTGGAATTACAGGTGTACATCAGATTTTAAACTGAGAGGAATATGCAATGCAGCTAGCCTAGAAGCTGAAATGCATTGAGTCATGAATTCCTGTCCTTCCTGAGCCAAGAGGCAGGACAAAAGTTGAGGAGCGGGTATGGAGTGGCACCCACTTAAGTCATCTTTTATGTCTAGAACACGAGACAGTTTTACTGTCCCCTACGAGGAACTTGTAGGAAGTTCTCCTTTGGGAGATTTGGCACTGAGGCTTTGCTGGAGCAAGTGCTTGCAGAATGATGGAAAGCAACACTGTTCTCAGAAACAAAGAGACTCTGGACATTTTTGCAAGGAAAAGATTGCTTTCTCTAGTTGATTCCTGTGGAAGTGGGCTTTAAAGCTAATTTTTTCCCACATCCACTATAGCTCCTGTTTGAATTAATAGAAATAAACTCAATCCCCAAGTAATTTATTAAAATTAAATTTTCATCATTTTGGTGCCTAGTAGGGGGAACTGAGTTCATCAAAGGATCATACCCAGTGGACACAGAATTCCAAACTAAAATATTCTCAGAATGACACCATCCCATCTTGAGGAAAATGCAGACTTCACCTAGACTAGAAATGTGATAGTGGGAAGCCAGGGAAGGCTTCCCTAGAGCAGGCATGGTCTAGGCCAAGGGTTGGGTTAGATGTTGGGAAGGGCACATGAGAAAAGGAAGAATGTGTATAAAGGGCCACGATACTAAAAGAGAAATCCTGAACACTATAATCCACAATTTGAAATCCACAAACATCAAAGGTTCCTAATATCTAAAATCTTCCAAATATTCTTGAAGAAATAATTTAAAACTTCATTGAACACATTTATTTACATTTTAAAAGAACATCAATTTGAGAAGCATATGAAAACATGACAGAACACTTTATAGGTTGCTTTGCACATTAAAATCAGAAAAAAAACCCATACATATTTTTGTAAGCATAAACACTCAGGTGTTGCAGGTGAAAGCAATATAATAAACATTAAAAAGAGTGCTGGCATCCAAGATGTTCTGTAATGAATATTTTAAGGAAAGAGGGAATATTCTTTGAGTAGATTTATCATATGAAAGACCATATAGACTACTTATAAATGGAGGCTCTCAAACTAAACAGAAAGATGCTCATTGCTTTGTGAAGAGTTCAATTAAGGTAACCAAATTAACAGAGTACAAGGCATAAGAGCCATGTGCAGACAAACCATATTCAAACATAATAGACCAAGAAGTAAGTGTATAAATGCATATAACTGTGGTTAGTAATTGAGTGAACCCAGATTTGTAACTACTGTTATCAAAATACTGTGGGACATAACCTCTTTTGTATTGTGTGTGTGTGTGTGTGTGTGTGTGTGTGTGTGTGTGTGTGTGTGCAGCACACAAGTTCACTTGGGATTTGCTAGTAGCCCAGGCTGATCTCAAGCACACCATCCTCTTCCTTGTCTCCTGAGTGCTGAGATGATATGCCTATCCACTATGGGCTAATCTCAGAGGTTTCTTTTTACAACTTTAGTCTTTTTATGTGTTATAGGCCTATTCAGATTTTTTTCCCTGAGTGAGTTTTGAGTTTGTGTCTTTTTAGGCTTCATCTAGGTTATCTAATTTGTTAACAGTGTTGTTTAACATCTTTCTAGAATCCTTTTTATTTTTATTTCTATAATACCAGTGAGATATCCCCTCTTTCATTTCTTCTTTTTAAAAAATGTCTTTATTTAATTTTTGTCAGTTTCATTCATGCATACAATATATCTCAATCCTCTGTACTTCTAACTCCCCAACACATTTCCTTCCCACCTACATCTCCTCCTTAAATGTAACCTACCAAGTCCAGTTAGTACTACCTGCTGGGCTCTTGGCTGATCTTGTTGATTATTATCTTGTGCAAGTGTTGGGCCGACAATAACTCACATAGACTCATGAGTGCAATAGACATCTCTCAGCATTCCTCCCCACCTCTGGCTCTTTCATTCTTTCTGCCCCTTTCTCTGTAATGTTCCCTGGGTTTATATATGTCTTAGTTACTGTTCTGTTACTGTGAGGAGACACCATGACCAAGGCAACTTATAAAAGAAAGCATTTAATTGGGGCTTGCTTAGAGTTTCAGAGGTTTAGTTGATAAGCACTATGGTGTGGAGCATCGCACCAGACAGGCAGGCAGGGTGCTGGAGAAGTTGCTGAAAGCTTACATCTGATATGCAAGTGGAGAGAGAGAGAGAGAGAGAGAGAGAGAGAGAGAGAGAGAGAGAGAGAGAGAGAGAGAGAGAGAGAGAGAGAGAGAACCTATGAACCTATTATGGGCTTTTTTTTTTTTATTATGGGCTTTTGAAACCTCAAAGCCAACCCCTAGCAATACACCAACTGTGTGTGTGTGGCGGTGTGTGTGTGTGTGTGTGTGTGTCAAGCATTCAAACATATGAGCTTATGGGATCAATTCTCATTCTTACCACCACAATATAGATGTCCCATTGATCTGAGCACTCAACAGCCACTTATTCTCAGCTCTTGGACCAATTATGAGTCATTGCACTAACTGCTACACACTGCAGAAAGAAGCTTCTCTGGCCAATGTTCAGAGCTATAACCATAAATATTTAGAAGGCAATTTGATAACATGTTCTTTTAAGAGAAAAATATTAGTTGATTCCTTATCCCCACCCCTGCCAAGGCCTGTGACTTCCCAAGCCATGGACCTTTGATTAGGTTTACAGTACCAGACATGTATTACAACCTGTGGAGAGGCAGTTCTCAAACCCAATCCGAGCCTTCATGTTACTACTGTACCAGTCGGAATATCTTGACTAGCAGGTCAGTCTTGTAGCACCCAGGGTTCACCACTGGGTAATACTGTTGATGACTTTTCTCCTCCAAGGGCTTATATAGCACCTTCCAGAACTGTGAAAGCTAGCCTGCAGGGAGGAAGTTTTTTAGCTTAGTTCCAGCTACATCTAGCAACCAAATGTGTTGTGTTATTAGCACTAAGATCTTACCGTTTAGTTCTGGTGGGTAACCAAGAGCAATGGAAATAGCTTGTGTTGTTTTGGGTGCAACCTGTAGGGAGGTATCTCATGTCCGGCACTGAGATTTTCATTTAATAATCCATGCCTTTTGGGGAAAGTATTGTTTACAATGCAGGGTAGCTGTGCTCATACTCTTCTATGAAAAATTACATTTTAAAATTAGCTTACAAAGCAGTGGGTTTCCACAAGAGATTTTTATACATCCTTAGTTTTTAAACCAAGACTATTGACAAAATTGATTAAAACAAAAAACCAAAACAAAACAAAACAATGATTCATTCACTATTCATGAATAGAACCCAATAATGATTAGCTTAAGTAATTTTATCTTTTGTTGTATGAGACAGGTCTCTCTATGTAGCCCTGGCTAGCCTGGAAATTGCTATGACACCAGGTTGACCTTGAGCACACAGAAATCCACCTGCTTTTGCTGGTATTAAAGGTGTGTTCCACTATGCCCAGTCAAGAATTGTATCTGTTGCCAATCCAAGTGTACAAAAAGAACATCTCATTATTGAAGAATTTCAACATTTGAATACACACTCCCAGTGCTTACACACAAGGACAATGTTGTAATATGTGCTTTCTGGTGTTAAATTTGCAGCAAAATTCATAAAATAAATTAGAACTTTCTGAAACTCTGTATAACTTGTATCTCCAGAACTGCAAGTGATATATAAATGGAAAGCATACCAAGAAAACTGTAAACAATAAAGATGCCAGGCATGGTGGCCCACACCTGTAATCCCAGCACCCTGGGGGTAGAGGACAGAGGAGCAAAGGGTTGATGCTAATGATAATAATAACGACACTGACAATTTAAACTAGCAGGAAAAAACTAAGAAGAAAAATAGAAACGTCTAAATTAGTTGTTTTGACATAATTATGACATATGGAAGAAGTGTACTACAAGAAGAGAATATGAGCAATTATATAGTGAGACTCCATGCAAGGTCATCAGCTACTAGATTCTGAAATCTTGTATTAGCACAAATAGCTGCTCCTTTCCTTTAGGGCATAGCTTCTTGAAGAATATTACACAGTCACATTTATTTTCTGTTGGGTACTGCTTTTTTAAAAACCCTTTTAGGATTCCATGTCCAGTGGAATTTCCTCATCATCTGTGCAATGTTTCTATGTTGTTTTGGGCATAGGGACATCCATTCCACACTCACTCGTACATAGATCACAGATTTGTCAAAAATAATACTGATGAAGTTAGCGAGATGGCTCAGCAGGTTTGATGCCAAGCCAGACAACCTGAATTTGTCTTCCAGCCCCAAATAATAGAAGGCAAGAACCACTCCTGAAATTGTCCTCTGGCCTTCACCTGTTTACCATGAAACTCATGTGGCACTCATGTGGCACACACACAATAAATGCAATTTAAAAACTATAATAATTACATAGATGATCAAACTGCAACATAGTTCCTTAAGCATCTTCTTGTCCTATGGTGCACATAATTATTTTAGAATCAGCCAGTAACTTCACTGGCATTTTTTTAAAGGTAAATTTAGCTCTGAGTTATTGAGTCCCTACTAGAATTTCATCACCTGGAATGATACATTTTCAATCTAAATTTTTCATCATTGGTACATTATATGACCAGGCCTTTCTCCAAACATAGTCTTCTGTTTCTCTCATATAGTATTTGTTTTCAGGAGTTTAGCTTTCAGCATTTGGAATAATAACCTTTTAGTATGGGAATTCAAAGTGGAGGATTTTAGACGTCAGGAATTTGGGTCTTCTGTGATTTCAGCACTTGGGATTATAGCTTTTGGGGATTATGATTCATGCTGGAAATCAAAAGACTTGGGTTTTGATAAAGACATCCCTCTTAGGGCTGTTCACTCCAAAGTTTCTCATTCTCTGCACATTGTCCAGTTTTGGGTCTCTGTGTAAATTTTCATCAAGGCTCAGGTATGTATGCAGAGGAGGCATAAAGATTGTAAGAGCCAGAGTCGTGAATGACTCCAAGGAGACAAGGCCTTCCAGGCACAAAAGGACTGATGTACGTGTGAATTCCAAGAGACTGTGGCAGCATGCACAGGGCCTGCACAGTTCCAAGCCAAATCGGGTCCCAGCACCAAGAGGGAGTGGTGGACATGAGCTCCACCCCTAACCAAGAAGCGCTCTGCAATTGAAATTTGCTTGCAAAGTCAAAATTAAGTTTCTTATGGAGAGGCACACCTCAGGCCAGGCCCCATGCCCGGGAGTAGTTGGCCTATACCAGATGGACTCCATGTTTGTTGTGTGCTTTTTGTTTTGATATTCTTTGTCTTACTGGGTTTTTTGTTTGTTTTGATTTTCATTATTTGTTTAGGGGAGAGGGAGAGAAAGAGGGAGAGGAGAGGAGAGAGAAGAAGGAGAGAGAGAACATAAAATTGGATGGGTAGGAAAGTGTGGAGGATCTAGGAGGAGCTGGGAGAAAGGAAATACTATGATCAAAATATATGGTATAAAAATTTTCATTTAAAAAAGAAAATGAAAGTAGGCAGGAACAAAGGCAGTGATGGCAAAACCTTAAATGAGATTGGGCCCATGGTAGACATTTTGATCTTTTCAGCCTTGCATATTGAAAACATCAGCTGCAGTTTGGAGAACACGCTGGAGGGAACAGAACGAAGGACAATATTGTTCGGGCTTCTGTGTGGTGGAAAAGTGAGGAATGGTTGCATGCAGTACAGTCGCTCGCCTTCCATGTTTCCACTCCACCTTCTTTCTCTACTCTATGTTCTGAGAAGTCAAACTTGTGTTAACAACTGTAGAACACCATCCCTTCCTCTCCAGCTTCTGGTTTAGTTTGGCCAATGGGAAACCCCTGATATAAAAATCTCAAATCTGCCCTCCCTCCCCCCCCCGCCCCCCCTTGTGTGTCTCTGGTGTGTGTGTGTGTGTGTGTGTGTGTGTGTGTGTGTGTGTGTGTGTGTGTGTGTGTGTGGTGTGTGTGTGTTGGGGATAAAATTTGGCCTCTTGCATGCTAGATAAGCATTCTAACCCCGATCTACACCTCTAGTCCCACGTGACTCCATAGCTTTTAGTAACTGCTCCTTGACTGCTCCCTTCAGACTTGTGGATAGTGATATTTATTCTCAGGGGTTTCTATAATTTCTACTGGGTATGATTTCTCTCAACTTAACCCCGGGGTAAATAACTCCTCTCTCAATTCTTCTAGTTTGAATGTGTCATATTTGTCTCCTGTTGGTGCCTTTCCCAGGTAGCAGGATATGAAATGAATGAACAGGTTAGAGATTGAGTTGAGAAATAACTTAGCAAGGTGGTTGACGATGAAAAGGGCATTATTTGCAGACATGAAAATTTTACTTACAGTATTCTAATTTTTTAAAAATAAATTTATTTATTTTACATCCTGGTGGCAGTTTTCCCTCCCTTCCTCCCAGCCCCACCCACACCCTCCCTGATTCCATCCCCCCATCCAGCCATTTGAATTTTTTAATTTTTATTTATTTATTTATTTTGTTTTTTGAGACAGGGTTTCTCTGTGTAGCTTTGCTCCTTTCCTGGAACTCACTTGGTAGCCCAGGCTGGCCTCGAACTCACAGAGATCCGCCTGCCTCTGCCTCCCGAGTGCTGTGATTAAAGGCGTGCGCTGCTGCTGCTGCTGCTGCTGCCGCCGCCGCCACCACCACCACCACCACCACCAGGCTGCCATTTGAATTTTTATGGCAAATAAAACAGATGACGTGGCCTCTTAGCTAGGCATGACAATGTTCGTTGCATTTTAGTTACTTTTTCATTGCTGTGACAAGCTATCTGACAGAAAGAAGATCTGGCAATCTCCGGCCCTGTGTCTTATACCTTGCATGTTACTACAAAAATGTTTCTCCTACCAGAGTCCAAAACTAAGGGAATGCAGAAAGGATACAAAAAACCCATGAGGATGCTGAAAATAATTTTATTTTTAAAAAGTGAGAAATGATTAAGGTAGTAAAGAACTTGAGTATGAGATGTATGTTCTCCACCCAGATCCAAGCAGTTAAGAAAAACCCAGAGCTCAACTTACTTCCTTGGGGCTCCCTACCCAGTATAAATGTAGAGTGCAGACTTCAAAGGGAACGAACCCCTTAGCAGTGCGTTCTCATCACTACAGTTCAGAATTTAGCGCTATTTGTCTAATTGTCATTTAACTGAAGGAATATTTTGATATGTGGCAGGATAGTAGTGAACGCTTAGGTAATAGGAACCAAAGGGATTAATAGAGTGCCGGGAATGAAACTCCAGTAGGCAGAATAATACCCGCTCTACCACAAGATGTTGGAGAACCTGTGAACACGCAACCTTACCTAGAAAAGGAGACTTTGTAAGTGGGATAAAGTTAAAGTGAGATGGAAAAAGAATCTTGGATTATTTATGTTGCCCTCTGACCTACACACACACACACACACACACACACACACACACACACACAGACACACACACACACACTGTGGCACTTTCACACACAAGTGAAAAGATATTATAAGATATAATCAAAGATAATTAGTAGTGTCTTTTCACTAATAGGTAACATGCTTTTACTAAATTTCCCATATTTACCAAATGTTCCACAATGAAAGTGTAGTTTTCTTTTTTTTTTTTTTTTTTTTTTTTTTTTTTTTTTTTTTTGGTTTTTCGAGACAGGGTTTCTCTGTGTCGCTTTGCGCCTTTCCTGGGACTCACTTGGTAGCCCAGTCTGGCCTCGAACTCACAGAGATCCGCCTGGCTCTGCCTCCCGAGTGCTGGGATTAAAGGCGTGCGCCACCACCGCCCGGCCAGAAAGTGTAGTTTTCTAATTAACTACAAGACAAAAAGTAACATATTTACAGTTTTAAGGTTCCATGATAATATGTACCACTAGATTTATCATAGACCTAGAACAAAAAAAACTTGCATTGTAATTTAAGCATTCTTTTTTTGAAATCAGGATTGGCTGTATAATTGGTGGGCCTGTATAAAATGAAAACACGAGCCTCCTATTCAAGTATTATTCCAAATTCCAGCACTGCAAAAGTAAACATTAAAAAAAGTGAACATTAAATGGAGTGTAACCCCCTTCTAATCACAGAGTTTTATTTGACTGGATTGATCTTCTACCTATTAAATAAGTCCTGCTTATAATCATTGCCATATATAAATACAATGGACATTAAGCAAGCAGTGTGAGCATTGAAGTTGATTTTGAACATTTCAGTGATGAGTGACATGTGTTGAGTAACACCTTTGTCTTATTTTGGTGTTTTATTCTTCCTTTTATATTTTGGACAATGATTATGCGTTTGACTGTGTCACCTGACACAAAATTCCTTTAAAAATGTAAAGCATTTAGTCAGTTCTTTGGTTCTTTCCCCAGAGCTATGTGTTTCAAATCGTGCAATCAATAAACAATGGCTAAGCCTTCAGTGACTAAATCCAGCCTTGGTGCTGTCCCCACAATCCCTCATCTCCACAGACTGGAATACTTTCTTCGACCGACAAAAACAAAACAAAAATATTTGCCCCTCAAATTGGTGCTTAAAAGATTGGCCTTTGGTATGACTCAAATTTCTTCTTGGCATCATGTTTAAATTGTTCCGAAGAGCTTATTTGTCTTGCTATGAAGGAAATAATTAAGTTACTCAAAGTCTCAATTCAGAGGAATACTAAATAAAGTGAGATCCTCGAGTTAAAGGATGCCCTGGCAATCCAAATTCTTCTTCATTGCACTGTCTTTAGCCCCACTTCCTATTTAAGTGAAGGATAATCTTTCCCTAGAAATCTTTTGAAATACAATTTTATTTTTTACTGAATTGATTTTTTAACAGACACAGAAAACAAAAATTGTCCATATTTATGGGATACCAGATGATGATGTTTCAATATGTGCATAAATTGCATAGTGTTTAAATCAGGTTAAATTTATCTCCAGAAACATTTATCATTTCTTTATGGTAAAAATACTCAAAATCCCCTTTTCTAGGTTGTTGAGATGGCTCAGCAGTAAAGGTGCTTGCCTTGTAAGCCTGGAAACTTGAATTCAACTCCTAGAACTGATGTAAAGATGGTAGGAGAGAAGCTGTTCTCTGGCATCCACACATGTGAAATCCCTCATAATGCCCTTATATATGATGATAATACATAAGTCCCTTTTCCTACTTTTAAAAAGTAAACAGCGCATTATTGTTATCCATACTTACCTAACTATACAATAGTACATTAGTATAATAGTCTTCTTTGGTCCCTTCTCTGTTCCTGTCCCTGCCCTATGTTTCTTTAGTAACCCAAACACGTTTTTGTTATAGTACCCCTCCCATTGTGATAAAATGATGTTCTTCCCACTAGACTATGATAGAAACCAACATATACTACTCAAATTCACCAGCAGCAGGAAGAGAGCTCAGCCCCTTCAAGGGCTGCCTCTGTTCGAAAGAATCCTCTTGTACTAGGCAATATGACACAGAGAATTCCCCCTCCATCTCAGATTCCTTCCTAGAAGCCCACAGTCCATGGCTGACCAAGCTAGGGATGTCTAGCTTCAGTCAGCACAGGCAGATTCATAGCAATTCAGATGGACAGTTCTTGCCCCCAGAGCTCCCTGCAGACTTGGGTAACAGTCAGCAGTTCTCTTTTGATCCAGTATCACCCTCTGCCCGCTTCACACTCATCTTACAGATACTGATTCCCAATTCCATCTCAAGGTCTGCTTTTGGAAAACGTAGTCTACAGCACAGGTTCTGAGTTCTTGGTTTCATTTACCTTTGTATTCATGACCCTTAGCACATTCTAAGGCCACAGTGCACACTCAATAAATGCTGGTTGAACTGAACAGTGTATTATGGACTAAAAACACACAGCATTGTTCTCTTTTCTCCCTTTTGCTGACACAGTTGTATGATGAAAATCATTGTGATGCTCTTTAATGTTGTTAGACAACCAATAAAGAAAATGTAATAAAGTGATGCTGGAATATCTTTAAGCAAGTTATTGAGCCAATATAATCTTTATGTGTTACCTGTATAATCTAACATGATAATATCAGCATTTTAATATAGTATTAGACTTTGCTAGTCTTTTTATATACTGTTAAAGTAGAGCCTTTGTTAAGCCCTGGGAAATGTTTATTGTTGGTAGAAATGAAGGCAATCCCCAAAGTGCCTTTTAATATGAAGAATGCAGCATGAATTCTTAGTTATGGGTTTTCCTTATGATACATTCTTGTTTGTTTGTTTTTAAAAGGATGCTTTAGAATAGAAATCAGGTTGGGAGGAATTGATGGAAGCAATGAAGAGAAGAAATAACAAGTTGCTAGCAATGTCAAGAAGCCTTGAGTGATGTGATACTGTGAAATCAGTTCCCACTGCAATTAGGATTGCGAAGAAAATTGAAAGAAAAATCAAAAGAAGATGAGTGCCAAACAACATCCCTATTAACAACCTCCTTCAAAGCCATGAAAAAATACCTTTCCAATAATCAAACACCATGGTCAGTACAGAAGCTTTGATTTCCAATTCATAGGCAATAAATCAATATAAATGCAATAGATTTTGCAGCTCAAGATATGTCAGAACTCAAGGGATAGTGGCATTCAAACAAGATCAGGCACATTCCAGATATAGATAGGGAAGAATGCTCAAATGCCGGAAGGCAAGAAGAAGCAAATTGGGGTAGTATTAGGGATCCGAGAGAGTGGATGCCTACTCATAAAAGCAAACTGGTCAATTTGCAAAATAATAAGTATCTTATTACTTGATGGAAATTTTAATAAAAGTAAATGGTATAATTTTCAAGCTTTTCAAAAGTGTTTATTCAAAACAATGTTTCAGCCCAAACTATAGCAACTAAAGTTGAAGGGAAGAAGGGTTAGGTTGTACCTGAAGAACCCAAGGGATGCCTGGGCCAGTTAAATTATTCTGTGTTATACAGTAATGATGGTCACATGATGTCATGTATCTAGAAAAATCCATAGAGTGTATGACACCAAGTGGTGAAAAACTAAGGACATTAGTAAATTATATATATATATATATTTGGTTTTTCGAGACAGGGTTTCTCTGTGTAGCTTTGGCTCCTGTCCTGGAACTCGCTTTGGAGACCAGGCTGGCCTCAAACTCACAGAGATCCGCCTGCCTCTGCCTCCCAAGTGCTGGGATTAAAGGCGTGCGCCACCACCGCCTGGCAGTAAATAATAATGTGCTGAGATTGATTCATCAGTAGTAACACATGTACCATTCTATTAACGCTTGTACCATTCTTTTTTATTATTATTAAGAGATTTGGGGTTGGGGTGGGGCTGGAGAGATGGCTCAGAGGTTAAGAGCACTGGCTGCTCTTCCAGAGGTCCTGAGTTCAATTCCCAGCAACCACATGGTGGCTCCCAACCATCTGTAATGAGATCTGGCACCCTCTTCTGTATACATAATTAATAAATAAATAAATAAATAAATAAATAAATAAATAAATAAATAAAAACGTAAGGTGGAGAGTGACTGAGAAAGACCACCGACACTGACCTCACAATCATCTATAATGGGATCTGATGCTCTCTTCTGGTGTGTATATACATAATAAATAAATCTTTTTAAAAAAAGAGATTTTCTATTCATTTTACATACCAACCACAGATTCCCCTCACCTCCTTCCTCCTGCCCTCCCCCCAGTTTCCTCCCCCAACCCCACCCATTCCTGCCTCCTCCAAGGCAAGATCTCCCATGGGGAGTCAGCAGAGCCTGGCACACTCAGCTGAGGCAGGTCCAAGCCCCTCCCCTCCATCGTGCACCAAGGCTGTGCAAAGTGTCCCACCACAGGCACCTGGCTCCAAAAAGCTGGCTCTTGCACCAGGGATGGGTTCCGATCCCACTGCCTGGGGCCCCCTAAACAGTTCAAGCTAAACAACTGTCTCGCCTATCCAGAAGGCCTAGTCCAGTACCATGGGGGCTCCTCAGTTATTGGTCCACAGTTTATGCATTTCCACTAGTTTGGCTAGTTGTCTCTGTACTTTTTCTCACCATGATCTCCGTGTCCCTTGCTCATAGAATCCCTCCTCTCTTTCATCGATTAGACCACTTGTACCATTCTAAAGCTAGACATTAGTAGGGTGGATGGGAGGGGGAAGGGCATGTAGAGGAACTCTCAATACTTACTGTTCAATTTTTCTATAAACTGAAAATTTCTGAGAGTGGAGATACAGCTCAGCTATTAAGAGCACTCACGTTCCACAAATGCATGTGCTACACACACACACACACACAGACACACACACACACACACACACACACACAGACACACACACACAGACACACAGACACACACACACACACACACACACACACACACACAGAGAGAGAGAGAGAGAGAGAGAGAAATAAATATAAATATCCAAAACTGCTCTAAAATTAAGATCTATTCACTTAAAAACAAACCCCATTTCTGTCAATGTTAATGGTGCTAAAACTGAAATAAACAAGTTTTGCTATGGTCTTCCAGATCTTTCTCCTGTTTCTGGGTCCCAAAGTGTGTACATTTAAGTCTTTGGTGAATATTGATAAATAGGTCTCTAGGAAGCTTTCTTATTTGTACTTTTTGCATAAGAAAGGGTAGCAGTTGTTCATGGTGTCTTTCCCAAATCTCATCACTCTCACCACTTCAGAGAGCCATTGGCCTTCAATTTTTTTCTAACCTGCAAGGCTTACTTTACCATTCATGGCTAGGTCAGAAAGTACAAATAAACTAATGCTTTCCTGGGAATATGGCTTAGTCAATGAATATGACAGTAATCCATGGTGTACTTCAGCTGTCTGGTCCCTTTTGAGAAACATCTCTGAGGGGTGTGTGTCAGGGGGTGTGGGTGTATGTGTGCCCTGTGGCCATCCCAAGTTCCTTAGTGGAAATGAATTCAAATTGCTAATGGTAAAAACAGATGGTTTTGTTATGTCTTTCTTCTTTTCTGCCTCATTTCTCTACTCGGCTACTGAGTGGTTTGTTTACCTTCCAAATAAACCGGGTGACCTTCTGCCCTTGCTTCAGGGACTACTTCTGAAGGAGCCCAAATCTAAAACCTAATGTACATTTTGTTGTTGAGACAGGATCTCACCATATGACTCAGTCTGGTCTCAAACTTGAGATCTTTCTGCCTCACCCTCCTGAGTGCTGGGATCATAAGTGTGAATGAACAACCAAGCCCCACTAATCTAACCTGCACTCAGGTGCCTTTCTGGTGAATTGCCCTATAATTGATCCTTACTCCTATGTTTCTTTCACAAACTTGGAAAAATTACAATTCACAAGCAATAGTAAAATGCTATGATTTTCTTCTAAAATGTATCTGAAATTCAGAGAATTCATAATAAGCAGTGGAATCTTAGCTTTAAATGATTAAAGGAAACTTGGCAAACAGTCAATGATATTTATTCTCTCACAGCTTAAAAATAATCTTTGCCTGAAGTGTAAAGGTTATTGTTCTCATTTGAATGTGGTGCTTTTTCCCTGTCACATCTGAGGTGTGACAGATACATGTGCCCTTTGTTCTCTGGGACGTTTTAATATGCAATAATTATCACACACAGACTACAGCTCTATGTCTTTACAGCCCTCTCTCCTCTCATCTGATTGCTGCATTTAAATGACCCAGTGGTCTCTTCTCTTTTGTGTTATTCCACCCGAGGAATGTGAGTACAAATATTTAGGCTTCATTGGATTTTCTGAACTTAAATCCATCCAATGGCGAAACTGAAAAGCTTTCTTTGTCTCCAGTGGATTGATTAAACATGGAATTCCATAAAGCTACCACAGTCCTGTGAACTGTGAGGTTACAATATATTGAGTTAATTTGTTTTGACAAAACTTTGTAGGTTCCATTATACATAGTGATTTTCAGATCTAGTGCAGTGACACTTTCTGTAGCAAAATAATTTCATTCAAACTCCAGCATGCAAAGTGGAACTTTTTTCAGATTTAATTTTCACACATTTATATAATGAATTGTAGTAATTTTCATCCCCCATTCCTGTCCCCCATCCCCATCCCTCTCCTGCTGGAACCCTTTTCAACAAGTCACATCTTTTCCTTTTGTGTGTGGCCACTGAGCTGAGTTACAGTTTCTTGCCATAGCATGGGTGGGGGGTTATGTTTTTTGGGCAAGAGCAACTTCACAGTGGCTACACCACTGAGGAAAATAACCTCCCCCTGTTGTGGCATATTAGTTTAAGATGTGTTACATTCATTTATGCTATGGAATATTTAATGATGCAAAGATGTGTTGCATTTTTTTATGTTGCATTTGTTTAACTCTGTAAAGCTGTGTTACTTTGGCTGTCTAAAACACCTGATTGGTCTCATGAAAAGCTGAATGACCAATAGTTAGGCAGGAGAGAGAAATAGGTGGTGCTGGCAGAAAGAGATTAAAAATAGGAGGAGAAATCTAGAAAAAGGAGAAAGAGGAGTGGGAAAAGGAGAGGAGAACACCAGAGGCCAGCCACTCAGCCTCACAACCAGCCATGGAGTAAGAAGGAAAGAAAAATATATAGAATAAAGAAGGTAAAAAGCCCAGAGGCAAAATACAGAAGAGAAATGGGATAATTTAAGTTAGAAAGCTGACTAGAAACAGGTCAAACTAAGGCTGGGCATTCATAAGTAAGAATAAGTCTCCCTGTGATTATTTGGGAGCTGGGTGGTGGTCCCCCAAAGAGTCCAACTACATCCTCCAACAACTGTTAACTGCCAAAAGTCTCTCATGGGCTTCACTCCTCCATGGATGATGAAATGTTGGTAGGACCCAATTTTGTGCAGTTTTTGTTCATATAACCATGACTGCAGTGAATTTGTGAATGTAACAGCTAGCTCCTATCTAGAAGACGTCTTTTTTGCTGTACAACTCTCCATCTGCTGGCTCTTACATTCTTCCGTGACATTCCCTGAATCTTGGATGGTGTTATATACCTATCCCAAATAAGGCCAAGTACTCCAACCCTTCTTATTCTTGGCACTTAGGCAAGTTATGGGTTTCTGCACTAGCTGCTGCTGGCCTGCTGCAGTAAGAAGCTTCTCTGATGAAATCTGAGCACATCCCAAATCTATGGTTGTAAACACAAGCATTTAAAGACAGTTTGACAACATGACCATTTATCAAAGCAATAGTAGTGGGTTTCCACTTAGGGCTTATGACCTCCTCAGCCATAGGCTCTTGATAAGGGTTACTGTTGTATTTTAATGACTTAAGTTTCTACCCTCTGCAGGTGTTGAGGCACAGGAAGGGCATGGGTGTGTGCACACGCCCCCCCCCCCGCCCCCCCGAGATGTTTCTCAAAAGGGACCAGTTAGCTGAAGTACACCATGGATTACTGTCATATTCATTGACTAAGCCATATTCCCAGGAAAGCATTAGTTTATTTGTACTTCTGACCTAATCATGAATAGTAAAGTTAGACTTGGAGGTTAGAAAAGAATTGAAGGCCATTATCACAAGTGGTAAGAGTGAGGGGCTTTGGGAAAGGCACCATGAACAACTGCTACCCTTCTTATGCAGTATCATTTTCTTCTCAAGTCACGACTGTACAGTTATTTATAATCCTTTGTTGTGGTGGTTTGTTTGATTTTAGGTGTCTTGGTTTTGTTTACATTTTGGAAACTGGATTCTTTAGAAATTGTGTGACAGAAAAAGATATATACAATTTCAGAGGAAAAGAGACCTAAACCACTATTTGCTTCATACTCATAGGGTGGTTTTTATTTGCAAAGGAAAATAAATTTAAAAAGGAGAGCTCTGTCAGGGTTAGGAGAGATTCTGGAGGAAGAGCACCTAATAAGGCCTAAAGCTACTACTGATGGTCCACATGTGGTTTGTTCTGGTGCAAAATGGGAGGTCATGTTTGTGGGGACAGTGCAAGCATAACAGAATGAGTCATTTTGCATGCTAGGCACTCTTCAGCTATAGTTAAATCTCACAGTTGCCTGGCTCTAAGAGAAAGCAGGGATGCCTTCAAGGACAGAGCAAAGCAACTGATGAGAAAGCATCTTATCTGACCCTGTGGGCCTGCTCAGTTTTTTTTTTCTCCTGCTTACAGTGTCTTTCCTAGCTGGCTCTCCCCCTGTAGCATTTAACACCAGCAGGCTGCCTCTGAGGAGAAAGGGATCAAAGCGGCTGTGATCTGCAGGAGCTTCTGTGTGTAAATCCTGGAAGCCTTTCATGCAGATGCTGTCTGGGAACCTAGTCTTTGAAAACCTTTTTGCTGAAGGTTTGAGGATAAACTTGGTTTTCTTGGTGTTAGACAGCTCATGTGGGTCATGCTGATTGATGCTGAGATTCAGTCTCTGTCCCATGCTCTCTCTCATAATTCAGCGATAGTCTCCACACTCAATTCAGCTTCCAAAATACAGTTGCTTAAAGAAAACAGAGGATGGTTAGTTAATATGTTTTGGTTAAAAGTATAAAGATGTAAGTTCTATAGAAAACAATAAACTGCTTTGGGTCGTGGTGGCGCACACCTTTAATCCCAGCACTCATGGGGCAGAGGCAGGTGGATCTCTATGTGTTGGAGGCCAACCTGGTCTACAGAGTGAGATCCAGGACAGCTGGGGCTACACAGAGAAACCCTGTCTCGAAAAATAAAAACAAGAAAGCAAAAAAGAAAATAATAAACTTAATCTCCCTACTTGGTATGAGCCAATAGTATTAACACCTTTTTGTCCATTTGGGATATTCCACCCCCACCCCCCACCCCTGTGCCATAAAACTTCTTATATTACTTATCCTTCTAGTACTAAATTCTAAATGTCTTGTTTTTCATACCTTTCTTAGTGGCTTCCACTTGTCTTTATTTTTTTCTTTGCTATTACATTTTGAACTTTATAGCAGTGATACAAATTCAATTTTTATATTAATTAATTATGTGTATGTACTTAAACATGCCATGGTGAGTGTGTGTGTGTGTGTGTGTGTGTGTGTGTGTGTGTGTAGGTCAGAGTACAACTTGCTGGCGTCAGCTCTATCTTTCCATGAGATTCCCAGGGATCAAACTCAGGCTTGGCAGAAAGTGAACCATCTTATTTGCCTTGTAAATTTTAATGTTAGTACCTCAAATCAGAAACTCAGAAATAAGTCTGTGTCCCTTGCCAAATCAAGGGACTTTTGTTTACAAATATTGTCCTTGTTTCTTGAGCCTCTCCTTCCCTTCCCTTGTGTTCTTCCATCTTGCAAGTCTCTCACACACATATTCCATATTCACATGATTCAAAAGCCGAATTGAGTTGGGAGGGGGATGTGCTGGTGAGGGTGAGGGTAAGGGTTTGGGTCTGAGGGAATTTGGGAGTGGCGGTGGATATGCTCTAAACACAATATATACATGTATACCATTCTTGAACAATAAATATGAAATATATTCTATTTTTAAAAGTCAAATAGGTACATATGTTTACATAGTGAAAATTTCCTACTTAATTCCTACTCTTACTCACTCAGTTCCCCTGGCTGAAATGGCCATGATACTAGTGTGTGAATGTGTGTGGGGGGGTAGGGAGAGAGAGAGAGATGGGGGAGGAAAAGGGAGAGGGAGGGAGGGAAGGAGGAAGGGAGAGAGAGATTGTATGTATATATATTATGAGCATACAGGTTATATATTTTCCCTTTACCCATAAAGATGATAATGTGTCATGAATACTGCTCTGTAATTTCATTTTTTCCACTTACAAATGTGAAATAATCCCATTTTAATGCATAAAGAGTCTCCTTATTCTTTTTAATGGATTTATAGAATTCCCTGGCATGCATATGTCATGGTTTATTTAACTAGCTCCTTATTGATAAAAAATTAGAATGTCTCCATTGTTTTCTATTACATGCAGTGCTAAAAAGCATAGCTACGTACTTCATTTTTTCCCTGAGAAAATGTCTCTAGAATACATTTCTAGAAGTAAATGATAGGTCAAAGTAATATGCTTAATATGCTTTGCAATTTTGATAGATGTGGACCAATTGTCCTTCACAGAGTTATCCCTATTGAGTACTGCCTCTGTATCTGAATCTCACTTGTACATTTTTCTGCTTTTTACCCATCAGCCAGATCAAGGTCCTTCTTAGGTTAGTGACTATTCTTTATTCCCATCATTATACTAAATAATTGGTTATTATCTCAAATAGTGATATGTATTTAATTTATTTTTGTGATTTTGGGGATCAAACCCTGGGACCATCAGCATGACAGGCAAATACATCACTGAGCTACAGCTTCAACCTTTTCCCCCTTTTTTTTTAAATGACAGGATCTCACTCACTTTGTATCCTTGCTATCCTGGAACTCACTCTATAGACCAGGCTGGCCTTGAACTCACAGAGGTCTGTCTGCCTCTGCTTCCCTAGTGCTGGGATCAAAGTCGTGTGTCACCACACCTAGTAACAGATTGAGATACCATGTTGCTAAGAAACTCTGGCAGGTCTTGAACTGAATAATATTTTCTTTTAAGGAAACTGGAGTGAAAAAGAGTTGGGTGTGAGTCTTAGCTAGCTCCTTATTTCCCCATGTCATCGAACAAAGTGCTTTTCTACTCTGAGATTGCTTGTTATCTGAAAACCTGGATATCTCTATATCAAAAACTTCATAAAATTAAAAGATACTGCCTAAGAAGTACCCAATAATGTCTTGGCACAGAGTTGGAATCCTATAATTGATTGCTTCTTCCATATTTTGTCCTATTCTTTTCTCTCATTTTAAAAGACAAACACAAGTTTTCTGAGAATGTGAAATGATGAGCTATTTGGAATTGTTTTGTAAACTATACCTAGTAGGCAGAACTGTGAGATGGTCCCCATGGCTCATATTCCTACATAATTTTCCCTGGAGAACATGAAAGGGTTGTAAATATACCTCAATACCCTTTCACTATTATTTCATGTTAAATAGCACTGTTAACTTTAAGAAAGGGTGATTAGCTTTAGTGGGGTTGACCTAATCCAGTGAGATCATTAGAAGCCAAAAGTGTCCCCTGACTGGTCACCGAAACGCGGGGTAAAATGACAGTCTCTGTTCATCTCAGAAGAAAGCAAGCAGCTATGGGAACTGCCTTTGGACAGCTTCCAAAAACTGACATGTGGTCTCTAGTCATCAATTAAGGGGAAAATGAGGGTCTAAGTCTTTCAACTACTAGGAAACAAATTTTGCCAATAATCAGTAAGCCTGAAAGGGGACCATGAGGTGCAGAAGAGAATCCTAGCTCTAGCCAGCCAGCTCTGTGATGTCAGTCAGATGAGATGCTGGGGAACAAAAATCTAAGCACACTGTGTTCAGTCCCTAATGTACAGAATTTTGAGATAATTGATGTATACTGCTTTACAGTAAGCCTGTAGGTTTGTGGCAGTTTGTGGTACAGCACTAGAAAGCCAATATGAACCCCATGTTTATGAGATAAACCAGCGATGAGGTTAAATAGAGGCCAAAGAAACAAAAGGTAGTATTTGTAGCCTTTTTTTCTTTGTAAAAATTGTATTAGAAGTTACTAAGTGTACATAATAGTGGCTTTCACTATGGCATTTTCATACAGGTACATATTGTATTTTGGCCATATTCACTTCCTGTTACCCTATGTAGTCCCTCTTCCATCAATCTTCTTCCTCTTATCAAGTAGCCTCCTCTCTTTCCCTCCTCCACCCTTCCTTTCTCCTCCTCCTCCTCCTCCTCCTTCTTCTTCTCCTTCTCTCTCTCTCTCTCTCTCTCTCTCTCTCTCTCTCTCTCTCTCTCTCTCTCTCTCTCTCTCTCTCTCTCTCTCTCTTCCTAGAAGGAAGGGTTTATTTTGTGCTTAGTTCCAGAAGTATGAGTTCATCATCACCACCATCACCACCACCATCACCACCACCATCACAGTGGGGAAGTGTGGCAGCAGGCAGGCATGGTGGCTGGAGCAGCAGCTGAGAGTATATGTCTTGAACCACAAACAGGAAGCAGAGAGAGCAAACTCAAAATGGCATAAGTCTTGAAATCTCAAAGTCCAACGCTAGTGACATATTTTCTCCAACAAGGCCACACCTTCTAAGCCTCCCCATATAGTCATCAACTGAAGAACAAGTATTCAATTGTCTAGACCATCAGGGACATCTCATTTAAACCATTACACTGGATAAGGGGAAGTTTCATTTACAAAAGACCATTATACCATTTGAATGAGAAATGTCCCACCAAGTATTTCGTACTTGGTCCCCAGTTGTTGCTGCTGTTTGGGTAGGTTTTGGAAGTGTAGCCCCACTGAAAGAGGTATGTGACTGGGGGAGGGCTTTGAGAAGGCATACAGCCTCACCCTACTTCTAGTTTACTCTCTGTGCTGCATGGTTGTGGTGGAAGATGCAGTCTCTTAGCTTTCTGTTCCTGCCACCATGCCTGTCACTTGCTGTTGGACTCTTATCGTTCTGGATCCACAAGCCAAAATAAACTCTTATTCCATTAGTTGCTTTTGTTATGATGTTTTTTTCTTTTTTAAATAATAAAATAAAATATAAGATAATAGTAAAACTAACACATTGGAATTGTTAAGTCTGTTTTGTTAGATATTAATATGGCTACACAAGCTTGCTTCTGAGGTCCATTTGCTTGGAATATCTTTTTACAATACTCTGCCCTGAGGTAATGTTTATCTTTGATATTAAGGTATGTTTCTTGGATGCCGCAGAAAGATGGATCGTATTTTCACATCTATTCTGCTAGTCTGTGTCTTTTTTTATGGGAATTAATACCACTGATGTTTAGTGATATCAATGAGCAACATTTGCTGATTCTCATTATTTTGTTGTTGCTATTGTTGTGAAGGAGGTGGTGGTGGTGGTGGTGGTGATAGTGGTGGTGATGGTGATGGTGATGGTGATTATTTCCTATCAATAATTTATCAATCTCACCATTGCCTTGTGCTAAAGGGCCCGGCTAGCTCAGTCGGTAGAGCATGGGACTCTTAATCCCAGGGTCGTGGGTTCGAGCCCCACGTTGGGCACCAGATGTAGATGTAACCAATCGTCTTTTTAAAATAAGAAACACAGAGCCAATGTAAAATAGAAAGCCGAGAGGTCAGAGCTCAGAGATAAATCTTACCTCCTGCAGTGCTCCTAGCTTCCCCGAGAGAGAGCTACTTCCTGTTCGTCTGTGTTTAAATAGTCTTTCTGTTCTGCCTTCTCATTGGTTGTAAACCCAACCACATGACTGCCTCATCACTGCCTGTAAGTACCACCCTCCAGGTCTTAAAGGTGTATGTCTCCAATACTGGCTGTATCCCTGAACACACAGAAATCTACCTAGCTCTTCTAACCACCACGCTCTTGCTATGGCTCTAATAGCTCTGACCCCAGGGCAACTTTATTTATTAACATAAAATTAAAATCACATTTCAGTACAAATAAAATATCACCATAGGTGATGGTGTGTGTGTGTGTGTGTGTGTGTGTGTGTGTGTGTGTGTGTGCGTGCGCGCGCGCGCGCGCGCGCGCGCACATATTTCCCCTCCTTTGATTTGATGGTCTGGGATTATTAATTCCCTGTGTTTTCTTGGGTATGGTTAACCTCTTTAGTTTGGAGTTTTCCTTCTAGTACCTTCTGTAGGGCTAGATTTGTGGATAGATATTGTTTAAATTTGGTTCTTATCATGGAATATCTTTTCTCCATCCATGGTGATTAAAAGTTTCACTAGGTATGGTTGTCTAGGCTGGCATCTGTGGTCTCTTAGAGTCTCTGGTACATCTGTCCAGGCCCTTCTGGCTTTTAGAATCTCCATTGAGAAGTCAGATGTAGTTCTAACAGGCCTGCCTTTATATGTTACTTGGTCTTTTCCCCTGGCAGTTTTTAATATTCTTTCTTTGTTCTATATGCTTAGTGATTATTATGTGGTGCAGGGACTTTCTTTTCTGGCCCATTCTATCTGGTGTTCTGTGTGCTTCTTGTACCTTGGTTAGCATCTCCTTCTTTAGGTTAGGAAAATTTTCTTCTGTGATTTTGTTAAAAATATTTTCTGAGCCTTAAGAGCTGGGTTTCTTCCCCTTCCTCTATTCCTATTATTCTTAGATTTGGTCTTTTCACAGTGTCCCATGTTTCTTGAATGATTTGTGCCAGGAGTTTTTAGATTTAACATTTTTTGACTAATGTATCAATTTCTTCTATCATGTCTTCAGAGTCTCTCTTCCATCACTTGCATTCTATTGGTGAGGCTTGTCTTTGTACTTCCCATTTGAGTTCCTAAATTTTTCATTTCCAGATTTACCTCAATTTGGGTTTTCTTTATTAATCAATATTTCTACCTTTTATTTCTATTTCTACTTTCAGGTCTTGAATTGTTTTCTTCATTTCCTTCCACCATCTGTTTGTGTTTTCATGAATTTATTTAAGGGTTTTATTTATTTCCTCTTTAAGAATATCTATCATATTCATATAGGCTGTTTACAGTGTGTGTGTGTGTGTGTGTGTGTGTGTGTGTGTGTGTGTGTGTGTGTGTGTGTGTGCGCTTCAGCTATGTTGCAATATTCAGGGCCTGCTGTGGTAAGGTTGTTGGCTCTAGTGGAGACATATTATCCTGGCTGTTATTTACTGTGTTTTTATGCTGGTGTCTAGGCATCTGGGTTTAGGAAGATTGTAATTCTAGGTGCTAATATCTTATCTTGTCTTTGTTGACTGTGTGTTTTGTTCCTTAGTTTCTGTTTCTCTCCTTGGTTCTTAGGAGGGTGTGGTGGCTGTGTGTTGCCTGGTAGGAAACTCTCCTGGGATCCTGCTCAGTGTGGCCACTAGAGGTTCCAGGTAATAATGTATTTCTAGGTATTGGGAGTTGACACTCAGGAAAGGGGATGGGCTAGATTGGGGGCTGAGAGGTCCCACAGGAGGGCGGAAAGCAGTGTGTTCTACCAGGATCTCATTAGTCCCCTAATCAGATGGGGCAGAGAGTGAGGAGAGGCAAAATTAGATGGTCTGCTACAGAGCTGGGCCTGAGACTGGGGCATTGGACTTGGAGGAGTGCGGTAGAGGTGAAGAGCTGCAGGTACTCTGGCTAGACTCTCTAGCCTCCTTTCTACTTGGACTTGTCTTTTTTTTCCCCAATGAGTTTCATTAGATTTATTTACAAGAGTGTGGGTGAAAATTTGTTTGCAGATGCATGTGGACTTTACTAGTGGGTAGGCTATTGAAGAGAATCTCTCCCTCATGTCCATCAACCTGCAAATAAATCCTCAGGGAGGAGAGGTGCCCCATGAGACTGTCCTGATTTTGTGGCTAGTCATTGACAGGCCTAGTCTTGTGGAGATCTTGTGCAGGTTTGCTGTGAGTTCAGGAGTGAAAGAGCCATGTCACACCTGGAAATCAGTGTTCTACACAGGCCCCTCCCACCTTTTTACAGCTCTTACATTCTTTCTGCCTGTTTTCCCATATCTTTCCCATTTCCCGAGCCTCAGAAGGGGCAATATAGATGTCCCATTTGTGGCTGTACATTCATATGTCATTTATTCTCTATACTTTGCCAGTTGTGAATGTCTGCAGTCATTATCGACTTCTGGAAAAAGAACCTTTTCTGACCACAGTTGATGGCAGCACTATTCTATGGGCATAAACTTTTATTTGGGAGGGAATTTGACAAGTACATCATGCCCATTTAGCAAGACAATACCAATTTCCCAACTAAGACCTACAAATTCCCCAGCTATGGACTTCACATGGTTTTACAGCACCAGATATGAATATTTTCTTATGGAGCAGACCTTACATTTAATCAGAAAGCAGTTAATTATCCCCATAAAAGGCTTCCCACTATTTTATCAGTGGATTCATCTTGCCTGGTAAGTTGGGGTTGTGGCACACAGGGTCCACAGCTGAGCAAGATTGTATTCTCTCTCTCTTCTCTCCTCTCTCTCCTTTCCTCTCTCTGTTTTTTTTTAAATTAAGAAAATCTTTTCATTCATTTAACACACCAATCAGAGATCCCCCTCTTCCCTCCTCCTGCCCCTTCAGCCTCCCCCTCCTAACCCATCCCCACTCCCCCCCCCACAAGAAGGCAAGGCCGCCCATGGGGAGGCACATCTGGTAGAGGCAAGTCTAAGTCCATCCCCATGCCTCAAGACTGCACGAGGTGTTCCATCATAGGATTTTTGAGACAGAATTTCTCTGTGTAACGGCTCTGGCTGTCCTGGAACTCACTCTGTAGACTAGTCTGGCCTTGAACTCACAGAGATCCACCTGCCTCTGCCTCCCAAGTGCTGGGATTAAAGACATGTGCCATCACCGCCTGGCTGTATTTTCTGTCTATTAACACAACACTAACATCATTTGATTAGATTATGAATTAATTTATTTGATGCTTATCTTCTTTCTCAGACCCAATTTCCTCAAGCACATGTCACCTTAGTAGCCCTTTTTCATTTTTTCCTTATTTTTTTATTAAGAGATTTTCTATTCATTTTACATATCAACCACAGATTCTCCTTTTTCATTTTTATGGTCTTACATTCCTCACATGTCTATCTTATTGTTGTTTTGAAATGGGGTCTTGCTATACAGCTTTGTCTGGCCTTGTCCTCTACAAGGAAACAAATCTTGTTAGGACAATAGCTGGTCACCTGCATTCCTAGCCCCATCAATTGCTTCTAAGAGTGTATTTTTTCCTTTTTCTTAAGACAATTTTTGATTAATTGAGTAATTAACTGAACTATGTTTTTAACAACAAAATCTAGCTTTAAAAGCACTGGTATTATTTTTGGTAATTAGAATGATTTCATTCTGTTATTCAGAAATGGTAGAGCTAACTCTGAAATGAATAGAATGAGAATCCCATGCTCTAATGTGGTTCTTTATTGTCCACTCATATTGCATGTGTTTAGTGTATTCTTAATCTCCTATAAAGATAATTGTTCATCTTAAGTAAGATGAACAGCTAGTCATGAGTTTCCTAAAGAGAAAGCCATTAAGTAACTTGACTTTAACTGATACCAGTAATGCCCATAAGAACAAAATTATGAACCAGGAGAGCATGCAGAAGCTTAATTTGAAAGTTTATGAAGGGTGTAAGATGGGCTATTATATAGTAACAATTATCTGAGAGATAAAACTGATAGATCCTATAAATGCTTCAAGTATGCTGGCTAAGACTTCTTAACTTTTCAAATTACCATCTTACTATTTTTTAACCTCAAAAATCAAAACAATTATTATTCATTAAAATA
Source organism: Peromyscus maniculatus bairdii (assembly GCF_049852395.1). Classification (NCBI taxonomy): domain Eukaryota; kingdom Metazoa; phylum Chordata; class Mammalia; order Rodentia; family Cricetidae; genus Peromyscus; species Peromyscus maniculatus. The sequence goes on along the minus strand of NC_134875.1, from coordinate 129,476,256 downwards.
CATTTAATGAGAACAATATAATAATTAGACATATTTGTCTGGATATTAAAAATCAATGCCATCTTACAATATTTGTTTGAAATTTTATAATTATGATTTTGTGTTCTGACTCTACAGGGGAACATTGACTCATCTACATTGAGCTGCATATATGAGCTATGAAAGGATATGGTTTGCATGTATCCTTGGAGAACATCTTTTTTTCAAAGATGGCTCAAAAAAGTAGTTGAGGGGGAGAAAATTTCTAGATGGTACTTCTATTTTAGGTCATTAATTCATTAACTGGTTAGGGGCTTTTAATATAGATGTGTTGTATTTCAGAAATGTATTTATTATTCTAAAGCTATTGATTGCTTGAAAATTAGTGCATATGTGTGTGTGGGTTGATATTTAAGAGTCTCACTATGTGTAGCTCAGGGTGGCATGGAACTTGCAATCCCTCTGCTTTAGTGTCCTCTGTGCTAGGATTATGGGTGTTTGCCACCATGTCTGGCCCAAAACTAGCTTTTGACAGTTTATATTTCCTAAATTAGGGAATGAAAGTACAACATCCTGTTGGCAATCTGTTCACGATAGCGGTAAAGTCACATCCAGTTAATGGACTTCTATAAGTGAAACCTGCATGCCCCCCTTGGCCCCTCTGGAGCTCAAGAGATGGCACAGCTGATCCTCCTAACATCCACTACACTCGATTAAGAACAGGTGGAAGTATCTTCATTTCACAAATAAGGCTCATATACAGAAAGAGGTTAATGGTTTGCTGACAAGCCAACAACCAAACTGGCCTGGCCGCCCTTGTGGCTGCTCTCCTAGCCCAGTATTTCCTGCTCTGAAACAACATGCTTCTGTCCTTACAGCCATAGTCTCAGCAAACCTGGTTTTCATTATAAATCCTATGCTTGCCTTGATGATGAAAATGGAAAACTAGACAAGCAGGTCCTTTATCATCCTGTTTTCATCATATTGCTTAAATAGTCATTGGTCAAAGCATTTGCAAATTTATTTCTGTTTAGTTCTTTGTTTCCCCCTTTTGGCTCTCTATGTGAAGATGATAGAAAGAAATGGCATGGGCTATCGCATTGCATTTTTGACAAATGTTTCTGGAATGCTGTTATAATAACAAAATACAATTTTAGGGTGAAGGGCTGCCATGGAAGATTATCGACCAAACAGCATTGACCTAGCTAAACAGCAAATAAAAGATGTAACACGAATTGCTAAACGGTTTTATTAATAAAAAAACTTGGAGCTAGATATTGGGGTAAAAAACTGAGAGATCAGAGGAATAGGATGAACCACAGCCAACCTCACCTTACCATCCCTCAGCCTTGAAAGAGAGCTATTTCCTGTATACTCACGCCTCTATGCCTTTCTGGCCTTTCTCTTCTGCCATCTCACGTCCTCTTTCTGCCCAGCTACATCACTTCCTGTCTGTCTGTACAGACCTCCAGACCTTTATGGTTAACTAGTGTTGGAATTTAAGGCGTGTGCCACAACGCCTGGCTCTGTTCCCAGTGTGGCCTTGAACTCACAGCTATGTTAGAATTAAAGGCGTGTGCCACCATTGCCTGACTTCTATGTTTACTATAGTGGCTGGCTTTTCCCTCTGACCCTCAGATAAGCTTATTAGGGTGCACAATATTTGGGGGACACAATATATCACCACAAAACGGTCTTTTATTCCATGACTATTTCATGAAGTGTGCTTCCTTTGTAACCATGTAAAGACTGCTAAGACATGGAGAGCTTTTATGCAGTCATGATTGTAAAATACGTCTTTGCTGTAGAAACATCAAAACACCTTAGGATAACATCCTGCAATCTGAGTAGCCCCACTGTGCTGGAAAATTTCAAACGAAGAGAAGTAATTGCAGGCCTCACTTTAAAGATATCAAACACGAGAACTTCATGCAAGCTGCTTCCGCCTTCTCCAGCTGGCAGCATCGCCACCAGAATCACAAACAACAGCAGGTAACTTTGGTAGAATATGTCACATCCGAACGAGAAAAATGCAGTTGTACCAACAGAGAAGCAAATTTCAACAATTAAGCAACAATTAACGAATAATGTGCCATCGATTCTATAAAGAATATTTGAAAACTGTAACTGAACTTGGAAAGGTGCACATTATCTTTGCTAGAAAAGAAAATGATTCAAAGGCAGAAAATGAAAGTTGTCTAATATGGTTAAGAAATGAAATATTCCTTTAAATCAAAATCTTCATCAACAGAAGCAAATACAACATTAACAAATCTCAAGCTACAAATCCATGAGTTCAAGAAATGAGCTTTTAAAATACCACTTCAGTCATTCATGGGTTTCTTTTCCATAAAATGCTATTTCCCATGCTAGGATAGTTCTTACTCAGGGTCCAGTACTGTGTGGGGTTAAGTGTTCATCTGATTCTCTGATTGTTCCACCCTGGATATATTCTGTCTTTACCTGTGTGACTACCCTTCCGGTCTCATGTGTCGCTCCCTCCCTAAGGTCATCACTGGGGAGTAGGCTGCAGATCTCCTTGCTGTAGGGATCATCAACACTTAGCTCCACCAGTCTGAAGGAATGTCTTTCTGGTTGGAGGGAAAAGTTTCGTTAAACAGCTATAAGCTTATAGACATACAAATCTCTTTTGGGAAAAAAAGGTGGGAAGATTTGGAGCCCTTTCCAGCTTTCTGCACTGCCAAATAAATACCACCCTTGAGGCAACAGAGTTGCCTAGCTAATGGAAGGTAGATATGGAAAAAGAAAAACATCCAGGTTAGTATCGCACAGTGTCAGTAGCCATTTATTCATTCAACATGGGATTGCTGAGCACCTGTTATGTACTGGGCATTTCATTGTGGCCTTGGGATGTAACAGTGAACAAAAATCGGGCATCCTGCTCAGGAGCTCATATTCCAGAGGAGACATAAATTAAAGAGAAGCTAAATGATTGATTATATAATTCCAATTGCAATAAGTGCTGTAAGATCCATGTATGATGTGTTTTATATAAGCAGAGCCCATTGAATTTGGTATTGGCAAGTTTTCTGTGAGTTTTGAAGGATGATCAGTAACCAATCCAGTTGGGATAGGGAAGGAGCATTCGAGCAGAGAAGAGAATGTGTGTGTGTGTGTGTGTGTGTGTGTGTGTGTGTGTGTGTGTGTGTGTGTGTGACACATGGACAGGTAATGGCCTATTGAACAAGGTTGACATCACATATCATGCCATAGATGTGCAAAGTAACATTAACATCTTCTGCCATCAATTTTAGCCCTAGATCAAAGAAGCTATCCAGTTGAAGCAGACAGTTCATTCTATCCCTTTATGGTATGCCTGATCCAATTTACTAAATATCCCCTAAATTTATGACTATTATTTATTACCAAATTCAGAAGTGTGTCAGTTATTATTTGGCACTATCTAGTGGCACATATTTGGACTGCCACACCACTATCTAGGAGTTTCTAACTCCTTTACCCTGCCCCTGATTTTGGGTCCCTGGAGGGAGGGATCCTGAGCATTCCTGTGAAAACAGGTGTGTTAATTTTTCCTCTCTCTGTAGCATTGAGAATGGATGGAAAGAAGGTAAAAGAATACAGGAGACCTGATATGAGCCCCAGCTCAGGTGAATAAGAAATAACAGCGATGATATAATGAGTAGATGGAATCAAGGCATACAGAGGAGGAATAACAGGAAGGATTTAATGATTGGTTGGATGTGTGTGAAGGGCCATAAAGGGAGTCCTTTTGACTTTCACGATAGATGCTGCTACTTACTGAAATATGGAACATTGGAGGAAGTCCAGGATTGAATGAAGAAAACTGGAGAGGAAATGTTTCATAAAACAGCATTTTTCTGGCAGAGGTTGGCATCTTTTGAATTGGTGCCTCAGTTAGACTGTCTGCTGGGTTGGTTCAGATCCTAAGAATTCTCTCTCTCTCTCTCTCTCTCTCTCTCTCTCTCTCTCTCTCTCTCTCTCTCTCTCTCTCTCTCTCTCTCTCCTCACCCAGAGTCTAAGTTTTTCCTAGGCTAGCCTGGAACACTCTATGTAGCCCAGGCTGGTATTGAACTTTCTTTTTAAAATTTATTTGTTTGCACCTTTTGTGTATTTATATGTGCATGTGCTTGTGTGTCTGTGCCTGGAGAGGCCAAAAAGGGTGCCAGGTTTCCTGGAGCTGGAGTTAACAGATGAGTATGAGGTCTCTCAAGAGCATGGGTGCTGGGAACCCAACTTCAGTCCTCTGCAAGAGCAGCACATGCTCTTGGCTCCTGAGCCATCTCTCCCCAGATCCTTGGAATTTTCTTATGTTACACTGCCTCCCCAGTCTGTCCTTGTAAGTATGATATTGATATCTTATACTTAACATGTCCTGAATGAAGTTTCTGATCTTTAGAAAAAACACGATCTTCCTGAAGTGTCTGTTTTCTCTTTCCAGTTGTTCTGCATGAATTTCTCAAATAATCTTTAGTTTCTGTCTTCTGTACCACACATATGCAAACAACTTTAGCAAATCCCAGTAGTCTTGCCTTCAGATTACATTGAGAATCCCATCATGTCTCCCCTCCACTGCTGCCCAAACCAAGATCGTTTATTTTTTCTCTTGGGCTGTTATAGCAGTCTCTTATAGGCCTCCCTTCTTCCCTTGCTCCTTGAGACTCAGTCGTCCTCAATCAGTCAGAGTGATCTCGGTAAAATAAGCCATATCATGTCACTGCTTTGATCAAACCCCTCTATGAGTCATTACAAAAGTTCACATTTTCATAGTGGCCTCCTAGGTCTCTGTGCTCTGCTTCTAACTACCTCCCTGACCTCATGTTCTACCACTCTTCATGCTGGGAGCATTTCTCTCCAGCCACTCTGCAGCCATCCGCACAGCTTCATGGTAACACTGTGAAGAAATTCTAAGCATATCATTCTCATCTCAGGCTTTCTGCAACACTGTGCATTCCACCTGGAATGCTTTTCTTTGCTCTGGATGCATGCTTCACTTTCTTACCACTGTAACACGTCAGTGAGGCCACTTCTGATACCCTACTTACAATTGTAGCCTTGCTCCCACGATCGTCTCTGTGCCCTTTCTGTGCTTAATTGGTTTTCTTACTCACAATCATCTAAAGTATACTATTACTTGACCTTTTGACTGTTTGGTCCCTCCCTCCTCCACCCCACTAGAATGCGTGTTCCTGGAGGGAAGCATTTTTCATTTTCTTCCTGGCTTTGGTGGTATTGATGCATGATAGGAGCTTGAGTGGCTCTTCCTTGTCACCAATCCAGCTGCATCTCAAGTTTGGCCTTAAATTTGAAGTAATCATCACATTTGTCCAGCTGGGACAACTTAGGGCTTGGAGGAGTCCCAAGGTTTAGAGATTGTTTCAATGCCTTTGGCTTTAGCTGTGACACTACCATTCCAATTACTAAGCTATGACTCTTTTCCAAATGGGTCATTAGTTTTAACCCAGAGAATCCAGCATGACGCAGAAGCCAGATAGTGCTATTTGGCAAGGCTCAAGCCTGCATCCAGCACAGCTCACAACTGTCTCCTCATGGAGGTCCTAGTAGACTTAAACTTCCAACATACTAGGTCAGTATGTTGACATGGTAGAGGCACTAGCCTTCTTACCTGAATTGTTTTCCTATCTAGGAAATCTTTATGAAAAGTGGTGGTCCAGGTTCAGGCATGGCAGTAGGACAAAAGTGAAAATGTACTGAGTTGATTGGATCCTTTGCATAACCAACATGGATATGAAGTAAGGAGTTAATTGTTTTATTGAGAATAAAGCTTGCAAAAGGTAAAAGGGGGCTTAAAAATGATTAAGCAGAGAAATCTTACAGACTGTGATACTCATGTAGCAAATAATCAGCCCAAACATAAACTCTAGAGTAAGAGGGGTCTGCACTGAACAAAATGGCCAAGTCTCTGGTCTTTTTGCCTAATTGAGTCATTGGATTGGGCTGCCTAAGGAGAGCTTAGCCTCGGCTTCACAGCACACCTCTATGACCACCACTTATATGCACTGAGATGTGCTGACTATTCCTGGGTCTTCATGTTGTCCTATGGTGAGTTGGGGAGGTAGGGGAAAGGCAATCAGGTGGACTCATGTTTACAGCATTTGAGGAATGTAGGTCTGACTTTAATTGGCACAGGTGGGAAGATTTTTCTTTCTTTTTCTCTTTGGTTGGAGGCGACAAAAACCAGTAAGTTATTGGGTTTTGTTTTCTTTTCATGAATCTGTTAACCAAAGTCTTGTCTTTTCAGTGACAGATAGGGCAATCCAGAACTACAGGATAGTATCAGTTCTGTTTATATTTTAAAAATATCTCTCACAACAAATGCAAATCAAGTGCCTTAAACTTTTTAATCATTCCTACCAGCCTACACTTCAAAAAACAAAATATCATTGGTAATTATTACATCATCTTAAAACATATACTCTCTTGTAATCAATTAAGCTCATTATACCTGAGTAGTCATTACCAATGATGCATAATTTAAATAATCTCTGCAAGATGATTTATTTATGACTGTCAGGCCTACTAACAATTTTCCAAGTAAAGTATTATAAAGTTTCCCATGCAAGTCCTTTCATCTTAGGGAATTCTCAGCATTTCTTTGGGACAAAGTGTTATGGACAGAAAGAATAGCCCATGAAAATTACCTAAGTGTCTTGCTTGTCCTTATCTTCCTCTAGCTGGGCACATTGCGGGAGAGGGGGGAATTTGTCTCTGTATTGATGTTCTTTACTCATTCAGATATCCTTCTATTGGATACAAGGTCCCTTAAATCTCCCCTTCCCAATGAATATTTATCTGGAGAACATTGAGACTTCCAGCTATAACTTCAGCAGTTGCTTTAGAAATACATGGACTGTCATTTTCCTGCCATGACTCTTGGGCATCTCGTTACTTTTAATCCTGTTATTACTCCATGGCTGGTCTCATAGTTTCTCTTATGATCTACTATATGCAACTCTTCCCCTCCCCCCACTTTAGATATGCTGGTAGCAAGAGACAGAAATCTACTCAAGCTATTTTAAAGTGAAGCAGGGTTCATCATCACATTCTTCTCTTGGTAAAGTTGTTTGGTCCTACCTCCTATGTTCCCTCCCCCCAAACTCCATAACCTTAATTCATTCACACATGGCTTTTGCTTACCATCACACTGCCTCCTTCCCTGTCTTGACTTCATTCAATTTCTCAGTATTCAGATTTTCCAATTCAGTTTCTTAATTCCTAGGAGGAAAGCATCTAACAGGTTTAGATTGGCTCATGTGTAACAAACCCCAAGTCTATTCAACTGTGAGTAAGGGTAGGGATGACATAACATGGGTCTTAGTAAACTTAATACCTCTGTAGTGGGAGATAAAGCAGGCTGCTTAAGAAAAAAATCTGGGTAGTGTGTTAATGAGTAGTATGTCAACTAAAAGTTAAGATGCGGTTTCTTGAGTCCAAGAAAAAGTCTGCCAAAAAAGAGAGTAAGATTGCATATAAATGTTTAGAATAATTTTGTTATCAAGAAACCATATTGGTTGGAGAGATGACTCAGCAGTTAAGAACACTTACTGCTCTTGAAGAGGACCTGGTTTTGTTTCCCAGCACCCACATGACAGCACAACCTCCTGTAACTCCAGTTCCAGGAGGATCTAATGTCTTCTTCTGGTCTCTGTGGGTGTCAGACATGTACTATTATCTTAGTGATTCAGACCATGAGCTTTGGGGTCAGTCTTATAACCTATGTGGCCTTACACATGTTACTCAAACTCTCTGCTGGTTAGTTTTCCCATCTATAAAATAGAGATAATGGTACCTATCTTCAGTGTGTGTGTGTGTGTGTGTGTGTGTGTGTGTGTGTGTGTGTGTGTCCAAGTGCATATGTATGGGCAGTATGTGTGATGACAACTTGCAGGAGTCAGTTCTTCCTTCCTCTGTGTCTTGGGAATTGAACCTAGGTTTAACAACCTGAGTGGGCTAATGACTTGGTGATTGGTATTGTTACTGGCTGAGCCATCTTGTGCCAGCCTAGTTTTTATGATCTTAAATACATATTGTGTAGGGTTCTTTACTGAGTAGCAGTAGAAATGTTATATTTTCTGCATAAATTCTATTTATATCAAAACAAATGTTCTTCATGTTATTGGTGTTAACTGATAAAACTGATAAAGGGTCGGCATAAACAGATAAGTTCAGTTCTATGGCTTGGGGGTGTTTTCTTTATTATTTATTCATATTTATTTGTATAAATACTGACTTTTATTATATCTGTATACTACTTAGCCAAGTCTTTCTTTAAATTAACACTTAAAGGGAGAAAAAAATCTTAATCACTACCTTAAAAGAAGAAACACTTCACCATGACAATAAATGAGGTTTGTGTCACTTGCCTTAAACAGGAGATTACAATTTGCATAAATACAATGAAAATAACACAGTGCTCCTACATGCTAAGGAGACACATTTGCTTGCTTAAAGCCTGAATTTGGCTTTTTGTAGATAGAAAAGAAAATAGAAAGGGAGATCAGCAAGTGTTAGAGAGTATTAAAGACTAACATACTGAGTTGAAACTTTGGTAGTGATGCAATCAGAGGATTAAAGAGAATTGAGTATTGAATAGAGCATAATGCTCTCACTATGTGATTTACTGTTATTTAATGGTAGGTGTGAGGACTGCCCAAAGCCATACCTGAAATTCTCTCTCCCACCACCAGTGGTACAAGTGCCACACAATAGGAAACCACTGTTTGGACTAACAACTCATTAGCAAGGAGGAGAATAGAAACGGTGCTTTCTTCGTTTTCTCTTATTTCATTTTCTCCATAGGAGACTTATATCTCGAGGAAAATTGGGGGGTGTGGAGTTCAAATACTTTCCCTACCACTTAACTAGCCTCGAAAGTGACTTATCTCTGGATCCTTGCTTGCAATATTGAGAGAAATAATAATGCCTAACATGCAGAGTTAATGTGAAGATCAAATTGATAATACATGAAGAGTGCTTAGCACAGGGCCTGACTAAAATAAATCCCAATAATATATGTTTATTGTAAATGGGATCATGAATATACTGACTTACTTTTTATTCTCAGCAATAAGTATTGTATCTCCCTGCAGGTCCATGTAAACCTACCTCACTTTAAAAATGGCTACACAGAATCTCAAAGTATGTGTCACTCATACTTTCTTTAACTACTTGTTTGTTCAGAGCCATTCAGTTTGGTTTTTGTGTATATCTGTGTGATCACATAGTCGTTTTATAAGCATAGAGACCACGTATAAGAGGCTAAGGCTAAACTTCCCAAAGGTAGTGTCATGTTCTGTTTCTGTAAAACTGTAAAACATTGCCAACAAGTTCATTCCCACCAATGGTGGCACCTTATTTATATATGCCAGAAAGATCGGCTGCCCCTCTGTGTCTACCGAGATTTGATTGGCATATAAGAGGGCAAATGATACTGCTTAATGGATATGGAAAAGACCTGCCTATAAAAAAGCTCCATTGTGTGGAGTGGAAGGCAAAGAGGACAGTCAGAGGTCTGACAGGGCTGGGGAAAACTAGAAAGATCCCTGTGGTGGGGTTTGGGGAGTTGGAACACAAAACCAAGACTTATCTGGAAGAGAAGTGAAAGGATTTTTTTCTGAGATAAAGTTTCACTTTGTATCCTTAGCTGGCCTCAAACTCTGCCTCTGCCTCTATGACACTGGGATTAAAGATGTGCACCACCATGCCCAGCAGGATCCTCTTTTGATACCTGTTTATGGTGTAGAAAAAAGCCCCACAAATGGCATTTCATGCCCTGTCTAACTCAGTGCTTCATTCTGCAAATGCTCAATAAATATTTTCTAAGTGAATGGATAGATTACATTACTTATTACTTGAGACTCACTCCAGGTGTGATAGGGATGTAGGAATGAGAACATTATTCCATGTATCCCACAACAACAAGCCAAGTCTGAGACACATTCTCCATGGGATGGCCGCCACACGAAGTTACACAATTAATATCATTGTTTCAGGTGCTAGAAGAGGGGGAAAAGAATCTTAAAAGAACCATTACAAGAGTTCCTCTGCCCTTTGTACAAAACCATAAAACCAGTATCTGACCCAAGTTTCTGACTCCATGTTAAAGGAAAAATAAAGCCATCAGCAAATCCAAGGAAAGAGAGTGACTACACATTATTTGGCCAAGCCAATTTGTAGAACACATTGAACTGGGCTCTGTGGCCCATAGGAGTAAAATCTATTAGTTATTTTGGGTTGTATTAGTGCATGTACAAATAAATTCAAGGCCTTCTCCCTTGGGTGGCCCATTTTGGGTAGCCATCCCATCCTTTTTCGACAGCAGACATGATTCCAGGGTATACTACTGGTAGCCCAGGCAGCTTGTTTTCTGAGTCAAATGGCTCTGAACTGAGTACTTTCAGAGCAGTGGAACAAATTGATTTGAAACAGTTCAAATCAAAGATGGGCTGTGGTGGTTACATTCTGGTTGTCCCTTGCTATGTATATCAGTCATGACTTTCTAAATGATGCCCTCTAACAGTTATCAAACGTCCCTTATTTTCTTACTCAAATGCCATTGGGTTGACTGTGCTTTTGTTGCTTCAGTGGCTTGTCTGGGCTTTCTTCTAGGAATCAGTCTGGTCTTGAGTCTGTTCTACATTGTCTTCTAACTCTGTTTGTTTGGTTTTCAAACATGGTCTCACTCTGGAGCACATGCTGGCCTCAGATTCATGGTCCTCTGGCCTTAGCCTACTCAGTGCTGTGTAGCCAAGCGCTCTGTGAACTGCCAGCTCCCAAATAATGACATGAAGACTTTTTATTAATTATGAAAGTTTGACCTTAGCTTAGACTTGTTCCCAACTAGCTCTTAAAACCTAATTTAACCCATTTATGTTAATCTATGTTCTGCTACGTGGTTTGTTACCTCTCCTCAGGATCATATGCTGGACTTCCTTTGCGACTGGCTGGCAAATCTCCTGCACCTCTGAATCTTTCCCAAAGTTCCCCTCTCTCCCTAAAAGTCCCACTTAGCCTCTCCTGCCTAGCTATTGACCATTTAGCTCTTTATTAAACCAATCAGAATGTGCTTTAGGCAGGTGAAGAAGGACAGAGTCACATCTTCACACAGTGTACAAAAAGGTTATCCCAACAGTGCTGGAATTACAGGCATGCACTACCACATCTGGCTTAACCTCCTCATTTTTGACAAACTACTTGTGGCACTCAGAAAGATGACAAAATATAAGCAGACCTGTGGTGATTTATTTGTGAGCTAAGAAATAAAGCTTGTCTGAAGATGAGAGGACAGAGCCAGCCATAGAGTTAGCTACAGAGGTCAGTCAATGGTGGCACACACTTTTAATCCTAGTACTTGGGAGGCAGAGGCAGAGATCTGTCTGGATCTCTATAAGCTAAAGGCCACACTGGGCTACATGAGATTAACCCAGTCTGAAAAAGAAACAGCCAGGCAATTGTGGCATACACCTTTAATTCTAGCACTTGGGACCACACACCTTTAATCCCAGCACTAGGAAGATTGAAACAGGAAGTGATATGGCTGGGCAGAGAAAGGAATATAAAGCGGGAGGAGACAGGAATTCACTCTTTTGCAGAGGCTGTCAGGCTGAGGAGTTGGTGAGGTAAGATGTGGTATCTGTGGCTTGCTCTGCTTCTCTGATCTTTCAGCTTTCACCCTGACATCTGGCTCTGAGATTTTATTATAAGACCATTTAGGATTTGTGCAACACAGACTAAGTAAAACTTTGATTAAGCAGACCTCAATTAATTTTATTCTAAGAATTTTTTGGTGTCTGTATATGTGTGTGTGTGTGTGTGTGTGTGTGTGTGTGTGTGTGTACATGTGCACATGTGTGTGCATTCATGTGGTATGTGAAATTTAGGGGAAATTTAAATGCCTTTGATTTGGCAATGACTTCTTAAATATGATACCCAAAGCACATGTCTAACAGAAAATAGATACATCAGACTTCATAAAAATAAAAATAAAAAAAGCCACAGGCCATGTGGTGATGCACATACCTTTAATCCCTGCACTTGGGAAACAGAGGCAGATGGATCATAGCAAGTTTCAGATAAGCAAGTTCCAGACAGTGAAGCCCAATCTCAGCACACACACACACACACACACACACACACACACACACACACACACACACACACACACACACCAAAAACAAAAACAAAAACCAAGAAAGTACCCCCACAAGAAACAAACAAACAATTAAATACAAACACTATCAAGCCAAGCACAGTGGCATATACATACAATTCCAGTGCTTTGTAGACCGAATAAGACCTTATCCAACACCAAAACCAAACCAAACAGAATAAAGGCAACCTATAGTGTAGGAGAAAAACTTTGCCAATAATGTGCTGTGGACTGAATGCTTATGTGCCCACAGGATTCACATGTTGAAGCCCTCACCACCAACATGGCAATGTTGGGATATGAGACTTTTGGGAGGTAGTTAGGTTGAGATGATGTCATAAGGAGGAAGCCCCATGATGGGACAGTGTCCCTGTAAGAAAAAGAAGAGAGAATAGAGTGACCTCTCTCCCTCCATCCTTCTCTCCTTTCCTTCCTTCTTTCCCTCCTTCCTTTCTCCCTTCCTCCTTTGTTCCTCCTCCCTCATTTCCTTCCTTCTCTCTCTCTTTCCTCATTCAGGCTGTGGTATTTTGTTATGAAGCTTGAAGAGACTAAGATATTCCATATCTGATAAACATATGAATAATATATGAAAAGCTTCTAAGATTCAATAACAAAAAGACAATTCTAATTTAGTAAAGGACTTGGATAGATATTTTATAAAAGTTATACATACTCAGTTTGTTTTTCTTCGAGACAGGGTTTCTCTGTGTAGCTTTGTGCCTTTCCTGGATCTCGCTCTGTAGGCCAGGCTGGCCTTGAACTCACAGAGATCAGCCTGGCTCTGCCTCCCGAGTGCTGGGATTAAAGGCGTGTGCCACCACCGCCCAGCTCAGAAAATTTTTTTTAAAAAAATAAAATATTGGCCCATGGGATTATAGGGGCTGAGATACCCCACCATCTGCAAGCTAGAGATCCAGGAAAATCAGTGGTGTAGTTCAAAGGTTGAAGGGCAGGTGGTATAGACTACAGCATGTATGTGGGGGCCCAAGGAAAAAGAGTGCTGAAGGTGGGGGAACATGACAGACCAGCTTAGAAGTCAGGTAGAGGGAATGCCAAGTCACACACACTCTGCCCTTTTGTGTTTAACAAGCCCTCAGTGGATGGAATGATGCCCACTCACTTTAG